>NC_134353.1:83306761-83985511 GCF_048569485.1 Anomaloglossus baeobatrachus | reverse complement strand
TGCGACAGATGTACAGACAGCGTTGGACTGGCTACCAGAGGAATCTCCAGTAATGCTAGGCCTGGATTCAGTTACCTGCATTGCACTCCGGAGCTTTCAGCTGAGCTCCAGAGTGCAGCCTGGACTGATCTCAGAGTTTGCAGGGTTGAGCCGCGAGTGCCGAGTGATTGATTCCCTGGCGATTGCGGTTCAGTTCTTGACCGCTACGGACAGGCCAGACTGATCTCCGGAGTTCAGGTGAGAGCACAGGAGATCAGCCTGGTCTGTCTGCACCTGTCATGAACTGAACCGCAATCGCCGGGGAATCAATCACTCGGCGTTCGCGGTTCAGTCTAGGCTGCACTCTGGAGCTCAGGTGAGAGCTCCGGAGTGCAATGCAGGTAACTGAATCCAGACCTGGTATTACTGAAGATTCCTCCAGTAGCCAGTCTGATGCTGTGTACAGATGTGTGTTTTGGATCATTGTCTTGTTGGAAAAGTTCACGTCTACCAAGTGCATGGATTGATAACTGCATCAATATAGAGCAATATATCTGTTAAGTGAAATACCAACACAAAGCAGCAGGTATTTGAGGAGTGTTTAAGAAATGATACATTGTTTTGTAAATCTTTTGAAAATATAAATCTAAATATTGTGACTTGTATTTATATTCAGCCCCACCGAGTCAAAACATTGTTTCACCTTTTGCTGCAGTTACTGCTGCAAGTCTTTTGGGGTCTCTCTCCAGCTGTGCACATTTAGAAGCCAAAATATTTGCCCATTCTTCTTTGAACACGAGTTCTATCTCAGTGAGATTGGATGGAGATGTCTGTGAGCAGCAATTTTCAAGCCTTGTCGCAGATTCTCAATGGGATTCCGATCTGGGCTGTGACTGGGCCATTCACACACATGAATATGCTCTGATCTAAACCATCCATTTACCTCTTACAGTGGATCTCTCTGCACTGAAATAAGTGAAATTGGGCTTCATAATCCGTAATAAAAATTGACATGATGCAAGTTTAAAAATAAGGCTAATTTCCGTGAGTAAAAATTGTACTGGATGTAGGGAAGGCTTTAGCAAATCCCACCCATACGGCTAGTCCTGTAATCCATTGCAGATGTTCTTTTCAAAAATCAACACCGAAATCCACAGCATTTGGCACAGATCCTTACTGAGAACGGGATGAACATTCCTGGCTGGCTTTTTTTGTAGTTCTATCTGTCCAGCATAAGAAGTATCTATAGTTACTTTTAACAATAATTGATTTTAGGACCTGTTTCTCTGTCTCTTTGTCCATCTGTTTACTAATCAATCTGGTTTTTTTTTAAAATAATTTTTTCATAGGTAAATAGGTTATAATAACCAAAGAGTGGATCAACTTTGCCTTTAGTGATGGTGGAAGGTGCGGGCCCCCTGATCTGTGTCCTCACTATGCATCTAGGGAGATGTTCATCAATAGAATGACTCCAGATCAGATGCAACAAAAAAAGGGGATTGTAATCCACAAATTTCTGAAGTTTTGACTATATACTATGCTTGATAAAGTCAAAGGCTGAAGCCGAATGTTCACATACACTTTTTTCAATCTGATCTGAAGTGCTGCCTTGTTCTTTATACTGAAAGCTAAAGGGGTTGTCCATGGTGAATTAAAATTCCCCAACAGTCAGATAATGGTCTAAAATAATAAATGACGTCCTAACCACCAGGTTGATCCTCCATGGATTCACAGGCTGCTCTGATTGGAACAAAATAGTATAAGATGCCTATGACATCATTATTCTTGGCTAATGATGTCATGATGCCATATTTGCTTGTGTGCGAGCCAAACCTGGTGTCATTTATGATTTTAGACTATTGTCTTTTGGGGATTTTTCATTTAATATGGACAAACCCTACAACAGGGGACTAAACACATGTCAAAATCCACAAGAGACTACCTCAAATGGTACAAGCTGAAGGTTTTACAATATCCCTCACAGTCCCCTGATCTAAACTTCATTGAAAATCTGATGATTTTAGACTGTTGTCTTTTGGGGATCTTTCATTTAATATGGACAAGCCCTACAACAGTAATTATTAAGATCATTGTTGGCAGTCCTATATTTCCATCTCAGGAGTGACTATGGACTATAGGCATCATGACTGCGCCCCACTTACCATTTTGAAATATAAAGGCACAGAACTAAACAAAAATGCAACTCAAAAAGCTTTATAAAAACTCATCCTCCTATAACTTTGAGCCAAAAAACAGTAGCCATGGGTTATTCTAAGCAGCTGCCTATCACTCTGAAAACGAAAATGGTGGAGGTCCACAAAGCAGGAGAAGGACTATAAGAAGATTGCAAAACGTTTTCAAGTTGCACTTTCCTCAGTTCAAAATATAATTAAAAATTGGCAGTTAACAGGAACACTGGAGGTGAAGATAAGGTATGGATGCCAAGCAACATTTCTGTGAGAGCTGCTTGTAGGATTGATAGAAACCCAAAGCAGAACCCCAGCTTTGCTGCAAAATATCTTCAGGAAGATATAACAGACTCTGGAGTTGTGGTACATTGTTCTACTGTTCAGAAACACCTGCACAAATATGGCCTTCATGGAAGAGTCATCAGAAGAAAATCTCTCCTGGATCCTCACTATAAAATTCAGCATCAGAAGTAATGAAAAGAATATCTACACAAGCCTGATGCATTTTGGAAACAAATCCTGTGGACTGATGAGGTTAAAATAGAACTCTTTGGCCACAATGATCAAAGGTATGTGTGAAGAAAAAAGGGCACAGAATTGCAGGAAAAGAACATATCGCCAACCATTGAGCATGGGAGTGGATCAACCATGCTTTGGGGTTGTGTTGTAACCAATGTCATGGGAAACATTTCACAAGTAGAGGGAAGAATGGATTCAATGAAATTTTAACAAATTCTTGTGAAAAGCTGAAGAATAAAATAGAATGGCTTCTATGAATGGATAATGATCCTAAACACACATCAAAATCCACAATAGACAGCCTCAAAAGGCACAAGCTGGAGGTTTTACAATGACCCTCACAGTCCCCTGAATTGAACTTCATTGAAAATCAGATGATTTTAGACTATAGTCTCTTGGGGATTTTTCATTTATTATGGATAAACCCTTCACCAGTAATCATTAAGATCATTGTTGGCAGTCCTATATTTCCATCTCAAAAGTGGCTATTGACTATAGGCATCATGACCACGTACCACTTACCATTTTGTATTATAAAGGCACAATGCTCAACAAAAATACAACTCAAAAATAACTTTAAATAATAGGCAGCTACATGTCCGAATGGAAATTCTATACATTACTAAAAAAAAAATAATTCCCAGCCATATAAAAAATGAACAAGAAATATCTATTATTGTCTGTATTATCTTAAAGGTGTGGTTAACTAGTTAGCATTACTGGCCACATCGATATAATGTTGAGAAACAAAGATTCACTCAAATACCTTGTGTTGGCAATAGTGCCTGTGAGCAGTGCTATTGTGCTCTGCTCATCCCCATTGCATGATCCCCGAACTCAGTGACCTCTGATGTCCGGTGATGTCACCTCAATTTCCAGCTGACTTGACATCACCAAGGTCAGCCCCAGTCTCCCTGAGTGACTGGGCTGTGCACAGAGTTTCACCGCTCGTTACAGCCCAGTGTCACAGCGCAGCATCTCCCTGCTCTCCTTCACTGCAGATAGTCGCAAGCAGGAGTGATGCTGGGCTGTGATGCTGGACTGTGATGAGTGGTGAAACTCTGCCCACAGCCCAGTCACTCATGGAGACTGGGGCCGGCCTCGGTGATGTCGGATCAACTGGAAGTTGAAGTGACATCACTGGACATCAAAGGTCACGGAGCCCGGGGATCATGTGATGGGGATGAGCGGAGCACAATAGCGCCACACACAGGCCCTATTGCCATCACAAGGTATTTGAGAGAAGCCTTGTTTCTCAACATTATATCGATGTGGCTTTGAAAACTACGTAGTGAACCACCTCTTTAATAGACCACCTAGGTTAATTCTATTCATTTCTGAGATGTTCAGAACATTCTCTTATGGAAATTTGTTTCACTGGGAAAACTGAGAACCCATTACGGAATATATTGTTTAACCATGGTGGTATTGACAATTGCCAGAAGAATAATTTGCCAATACAACCTCCATACTCACACATTGTAGACCTATTTTATTTTATTCTTCTTTTTAGTTCCTCTTAGGAATAAATCACTTTATAAGCTTGTAAGGTCCTTTCCAAATGTTACCTGCTATAATTATCTATATAACCTCTTCCCTTGAAATGGAAGTCGCAAATGATATTCTAGAACCCAGGGCCTAATCCTATATTAATAACTTACTGTATATGACCAAGCGTTGTAATTGGATATTTTAACAGGGTGCAAATTTGTTTCTCACCTTCAGGCTCAGGTCATTCAACAATTTAATATAGTACACATTGTACAGTCCTGTTGTAACATTTGTTGGACGATTCAAGGACAAATTTGAACCAGATGTGGAGAGAAAGTCAATCTTTGAAAGGGAAGTACAATTAGCTGCAATGGATTTGCACTAACAAATGATAACTTGCAGACAAACGGTATGGCAGATTGTAAAGCAAGGGTCGTAATTTGGCCTAAACATTTGGATATACAATAGGTCTATAAAAAATCATGTTATCACACACCTAACAAAAGTTATGTAGAAAAGGTAAAAACACAGAAAAATATAGAGTAATTGTAGTCATATAAAGTCATATTTATATTGGTTATGTTCTTCTAATATATAGGGCTAGAATTAGGGGTAGGTGGAGAAGGTGACCTAGGATTACCCAAGCAAGCTGCAAATGATTTAGTAGATTTATCCTTTCACCCTCCGGTGATTTTTCGTTTTTCCTTTTTGTTTTTTCCTTCCCTTCTTCCAAGAGCCATAACATTTGTATTTTTCCTTCGGTATGGCCATATGAGGGCTTGTTTTTTTGCAAAACCAGTTGTACTTTTGAATACAATCATTAGTTTTACCATATAGTGTACTGAAAAATGGGACCAAAATTCCAAGGGCGGTGAAATTGCAAACAAAATGCAATTGCATGATAGTTTTTGGGGTCTTTTATTTACCACATTCATTATATGGCAAAAGTGATGTGTCAGAATGATGACTCATATCGGTACAAGTTTGTAGATACCAAACATGTATACTTTTACTTTTATCTAAAGGGTGAAGCAAATTCAGAAGTTTGTCCAAAAAAATATTTTTGCATTTGTTGCCATTTTCCATGACCTGCAGCATTCTAATTTTTTGGGATCTTGGGCAAAATAATAGTTATTTTTTGCGTCTTGAGCTGACGTTTTTAATTCTACAAGTTTTGCATAGATGCAATATTTTGATCACCTGCTTTTGCATTTTAATGCAACGTTGCGAAGACCAAAAAATTTAATTTTGGCGTTTGGAATTTTTTTCTGTGTACACCATTTAACAATCAGAGAAACTGATTTTATATTTTTATAGATAGGGCATTTCTGAATGCCTCAATACCAAATATGTGTTTTTTTTATTGCTTAATTTTCAATTAGGCAAAGGGGGGGATTTGAACTTTTATTTTTTAAATTTTTTTATATTTTTAAAAAAAAATTCAGTTGATTTTACTAGTCCCCCTGACTGCATTCTCCAATCACTTATGCTGATTAGAGCGACCCTGCAACATAGGCGGCTTAGGAAACTAAGGTCCGAGTGGTCATCTGAGTCAGGGAGGGGTGTTTAGTCTGTGCACGGGCCTTTAGGGACTGCACAGAAGGAACCTCTAGTTTGTACAAGAACAGGTTGGGTGTAGTAGTTTGAGATTAGACCTTATTTCATGCTGTTTTTCTGTCTGTGCGCATAACACTGTCTCTAGCTCACCCTTATGTCTCTTTTGATAAATTAGCTGCTCCCCTTCTAAACCACTCATGGTCACTGTTGAATAAGTTGCTGTGGCTACCCACTCACGTATGTGTATTAATGAAGATTTTAAGGACTCACAATTACACAGCCCAGTCACAGGGGTTTCCCATGCTTCTTGGTGCCAAACGAATCAATTTTTTAGCTCTTATCTGCCACTTTCAACAGCTTCAGGGAGCAACATTCCAGATCTTTACATGAAAAAAAAGTAGAAGACGGAGCATCTCCAGAACTGAGCATTTCCAGCTGCCTGCTGCTGCCACTGGGACAGAACAGCTAATCAGGAGAGTTCCGGGTGTCACACTCCAGACAATCAGGCATTGATGACCTATCCTAAGGATAGGTCGTCAATGTAAAAGTAGTGGACAACCCCTTTAAGCAAGTTGAAGGTGAAATGATCTCTAAAAGACATAAAGTTAAAGATGACACATTTCCTATATATTTTAGGCAAAAAAAATATTTTCATCTTTTACATTTGAAAAATTAAAAAAAGGATATTGGGCCAATGGCACCCTTGGAGATTTGTGTGTTCAGATAAATTTGAGCAAGGTTTCAGGCCTTAATAACCCTGTTAGGGTTAAGGATTGTTCACTCGCATCTTTAGGAAAGGCCGGGTGATGCAAATTTTACAGCTTTAAAAACCCAGCCTCCTCTAACCTTTTGCCAAAAACAGCAGCCATGGGTTGTTCTAAGCAGCTGCCTAGCACTCTGAAAATGAAAATGGGGGAGGCCCACAAAGCAGGGGAAGGCTATTAGAAGATAGCAAAGTGTTTTCAAGGTGCCCTTTCCTCAGTTTGAAATATAATTAAGAAATGGCAGTTAACAGGAACACTGGAGGTCAATATAAGGTCTGGAAGATGAAGCAAAATTTCTGTGAGAGCTGCTCGCACTCAAATCAGATCCCTTCACTTGACTGCAAAAGACCTTGAGAAAGATTTAGCATAGTTACATAGTTACATAGGTACATAGGTTGAAAAAAGACCTAAGTCCATCTAGTTCAACCTTCCTCCACCAATTCTATATTTTGTCCCTAAGTCACTTTTAACCAACAATGTTGTGTGTACTGAGGAAATTATTCAGCCCTTTTTTAAAATCTGTAGTTGTGGTAGATTGTTCTACTGTTCAGAGACACCTGCACAAATATGGCCTTCATGGAAGAGTCATCATAAGTAAACCTCTCCTGCGTCCTCACCATAAAATTCAGCATCAGAAGCATTCTAAATAACATCTAAAGAATCCTGATGCCTTTTCGAAACAACTCCTATGAGATAAAAATTTAACATTTTGCCACAATAATCAAAGGTGTGGGAAAAAAGTACACAGAATTTCAAGGAATGAACATATTGCCAACCAGTGAGCATGGTGTTGGATCAATCATGTTTTGGGTTTGAGTTGCATCCATTAGCATGGAGAACATTTCATGAGTAGAGGGAAGAATGAAATCAATGAAATTTCAACAAATTCTTGATGGAAACATAACACCATCTGTGAAAAGCTGAAGTTGAAGAGAGGATACGGATCCTAAACATACGTCAAAATCCACAATAGACAATCTCAAAAGGCACAAGCTCGAGATTGTAAAATGGCCTTCACAGTTCCCTCATCTGAACTTCATTGACAATCTGTGGCTAGACCTCATAAGAGCAGTGCATGCAAGACGAGCCAGTAATCTCACAGAACTGGAAGACTTTTCCAAGGAAGAATGGAGGAGAATATGTCAAACAAAAATTGAAAGGCTCTTGGCTGACTAGAGCAAGAATTTTCAAATTGTGATACTTTCTAAATGGGGGTGCTAATATGTACTAAACATGCAGGGTGCCCAAAGTTTGGAATGTGCCCATTTATCTTTTATGTTGATGTTAAAATATAAAAGATTAATTTATTTTTTGCCTAAAATACAAAGAAATGTTTCATCTTTAACTTTATGCCTTTTACAGATTATTTCATTTTCAACTTGCTTAACAATTCACAATAACAGTAATTTTGACGAGGGGTGCCCAAACTTTTAAATGTCACTATACAGGGTGGTGGCCACCCAATTGCCTTAAAATTCCAGATTTTAGTAGCATCCACTATTCATCTTGTGGATACAGTCTTCTAAAGATATACAGTTATATGCAAATGTTTTAGGCAGGTGTGGAGGGAATGCTAAAAAGTAAAGGGGGCTTTACACGCTACGACATCGCTAATGTGAACTCGTTGGGGTCACGGAATTGGTGACGCACATCCGGCCGCATTAGCAATGCCGTTGCGTGTGACACCTATGAGCGATTTTGCATCATTGCAAAAACGTGCAAAATCACTCATCGGTGACATGGGGGTCCATTCTCAAAAATCGTTACTGCAGCAGTAACTAAGTTGTTCCTCGTTCCTACTGCAGCACACATCGCTCCGTGTGACACCGCAGGAACGAGGAAGCTCTCCTTACCTGCCTCCCGGCCGCTATGCGGAAGGAAGGAGGTGGGCAGGATGTTACGTCCCGCTCATCTCCGCCCCTCCGCTTCTATTGGGCGGCGGTTCAGTGACGCAGCTGTGACGTCGCTGTGACGCTGAACGAACTGCCCCTTAGAAAGGTGGCGGTTCGCCAGTCACAGCGACGTCGCCGGGCAGGTAAGTACGTGTGACGGGTCTGGGCGATGTTGTGCGGCACGGGCAGCGATTTGCCCGTGTCGCACAACAGATGGGGCGGGTACCCACGCTAGCGATATCGGTAACGATATCGCAGTGTGTAAAGCGGCCTTAAGAGTGCTTTCTAAAATAGAGGTATTAATAGATTATTTTTATCGATTAACATAATGCAAAGTGAATGAACACAGGAGAAATCTAAATCAATATTTGGACCTCTCTTTGCCTTTAAAACAGCATCAATTCTTCTAAGTACACTTGCACAGTTTTACAAGTTGGCAGGAAGATTGTTCCAAACATCTTGAAGAACAAACTACAGATCTTCTGTGTGTGAGGCTTGTGCAGATCCTTCTGTCTCTTCATATAATCACAGACTGACTCAATAAATGTTGATATCAGGGCTCTGTGGGGGCCGTACCATCACTTCCAGAACTCCTTTGTCTTCTTTATGCTAAAGATAGTTCTTAATGATATTGTTTGTATGATTGAGGTCATTTTGCTACTGCTGAAATTTTTTTGGAGGCAATCAGAAGGTTCCAATGTGTGTTGCTTATTTGTGACAAAATATGGACCAATACCTCATGTATTTCATACATGATGTGTTCCTCTTTTTTATTGCACGTATTTTATGCAGGATGTAGCCAGGCCCTTTAGTGTTGGTTGGGTGAATTGGGTTGCATCACATGTACCTGTGTGACTGACGCCCTATGAAAGCCTTATCTGAGTGCATTTTTAATACTAGGCAACCACCATGATTTGGTAGGTTGTCAGTGGTTGATTCATCAGTATTTTGCACCTGTGCTGCCCCTCCTTTATCATGAGGGTCTGCTGCATTCTGCTAGTGCATTGGTAATCTTACCTGGTGTTGGTAAGGCTGTATCTTTTTCTGTTAGTTTTTTTTTTAATTAGAATTCTCCCTAATGACACTGATTTTGTCTAAGGGCAGACAATCGTATTTTTTCCTCATCAGAGAAACTTGGATCAATTATACTTACCACACTGTGATTAGACTCTGATCAGAATTTGATCAGAGTTTGATCACAATTTAATCAGAGTGTGATCACAGTGTGATTAGAGTTTGATCAGAGTGGGATCCCATTTTCTCCGATGCGGAGAAGATATAAATAAATCTCTGTCCTTTACATTGCAACAGTTTGTGAAAATCGAACTGCACTTGGATGTCAACAGAGTGCAGTCCGATTTTTTTTTCAGCAGACCCTTTGACTTGCATGGCGGAGGGCAATCTGATTTATTGAGGCAACTAGGACAATCTACAATGTATTCATCCAACAGACATGATCCAAAGGAAAAATTGGAGTTGTGCATGGCCCCATAGATTAATATTGGTCTGAGTGAGAGCCAATGTTTTGTCGAATCACACTCATACAAACGAGTAGAATGAGCCCTTATAATCTGCCTGTATTTCTCATAATTGAGGACATCATTGATCCTGACCAAATCCTAAACTCTATTTGCATAAATGCAGTCCAAAACTTCCAGACGCTCATTATTGTACCACTCTCCATTTTTGGTGAACAAAATTACTTCTACTAAAGAGAAATATGTCACATTTTGACTCACCAGTCCAGAGCACCTACTGCCATTGTTCTGCACACTAATTATTAGGCAGCAATTCCTATTCTTATAAAGACCACTTATGATCAGACTTCTTCATTCAATAGATGGGTGTAGCTGAGTCCCACTGGCTATTGCCAGTTGTGAGTTGATGGCTGTGCTGGACATTTTCCAATTTCAAATAGTAGCAAGCATGATGCATCTGTATTCTGATGCACTATTCATTTGACCATCCACTGCATCTACAGTATTCAATCTTGACCATTCGTTGGTGCTTCTTCAGAAGAGCTTGAACAGCACATCTAGAAACTCCGGTCTGCTTTGAAATCTTTGTTCAGGAGAGACCTTCCTGATGCGCTATAACTACCTTGTGTCTTCTTGCTGTATTCACTCTTGTCATGTTTGAATGACATTTGACATGAAACTGTCTGCCAGAACCTCAACTTTTAAGAAGATTTTGGCTGTTAAACACTTAGTTTTAAGCCTCCTACATAGCTGTTTCAGTTTCAGTTAATGTTTGTATTTTAATCGACATATGAAAATGAAACTTTTGATCACCTGTTTGGCATAATTGTTTACTCATACACCTGACTATAATCCTCTAAAATACCTAACTTTATGCAGGGGTTTCGAAAAGAAGTGATGCTGATTTGAAGGCACAGGTTGATCATAAAAAATAATTATTTGAATTAGATTTCTTTTTTGTTCATTTACTTTACATTATGGTAGTTGATAAAAAAAACAATTCTAGTATTAAAAGTATTCTTACTTTGAAACATTTTTCCCACACCTGCCTAAAACCGTTGCATTGTATGTGCCTACACCGTCGTGTAGGCATCATTAACAGGTTTGCTTAATTTTGACGTTGACAGATTATTTTTGAAGTTAATACTACACCATTGTTACAATAAAAGTCACGTAATTAAAATTATGATTTCAGAACTGTTGCCATGAGAAGAAAAAAGGTCTAATGCTGGCATCCCTTCACTGCCTTGCCTCTCCTCTTTCAGGGATGTCAACTCACCATATTCACCATCGCGGATAGACTGCGCACTCCATTGCCTTGCCATGACTGCCCACATGCTGCTCTGCTGCTTCATGTTTCCTTGGTCTGCGCACGCCAGACATGTCCCCCAGGAGCACAATTAGGGCACGCACATGCTCCTTTCTTCTTAAAGTACCATTGCAAAATTACCAAGAATTGCCCGTGAGCCTAGTGATCCTCTCCCTAGTTGAGGGGCCTGCACAAGGTGTTTAGTTAGTCACTTGCTTGCTAGCTAGTTGTCAGGTCCGTGTATCCATACTTCCTAACACGTACCTAGTTTGTAGTCCCAGCCATACCTGTTAGTTCCTGCCATACCCTCTATACCTGCCAGCCATCCTGTCTGCATCAGCCATTCCAACTGTACCTGTCTGAACCAGAAACTGTATCTGCCTGAACCTGAGTCCATCCCTGTGTCTCTTACCTCAGGGGTCAGATGCCACAGCCCCGGACACTGCTCTGGGAGTGGCACCTGGTGTCTACTGGAAGCCAAGTCCATCCTCACCATCTGAGACTCTGGTGAATACCCAGTGGGCACTTAGTTAAACCCTTCCCATGTCAGGGTAAGCCTAAGGCGGGCTTTGCACACTACGACATCGCAGGTGCGATGTCGGTGGGGTCAAATTGAAAATGAAAATGACGCACTTCCGGCATCGCATGCGACATCGTAGTGTGTAAAGGCTCGATGATACGATTAACGAGTTCAAAAGTGTCATAATCGTATCATCGGTGCAGCGTCGGCGTAATCCATAATTATGCTGACGCGACAGTCCGATGTTGTTCCTCGCTCCTGCGGCAGCACATATCGCTGTGTGTGAAGCCGCAGGAGCGAGGAAC
Organism: Anomaloglossus baeobatrachus; assembly: GCF_048569485.1. Taxonomy (NCBI): domain Eukaryota; kingdom Metazoa; phylum Chordata; class Amphibia; order Anura; family Aromobatidae; genus Anomaloglossus; species Anomaloglossus baeobatrachus. Next base: position 83,973,508 of record NC_134353.1, on the reverse strand, counting down.
ATCTCCTACCGGCATCACTGCGGCTTCCGTAGGATATGCGGAAGGAAGGAGGTGGGCGGGATGTTTACATCCTGCTCATCTCCGCCCCTCCGCTCCTATTGGCCGCCTGCCTTGTGACGTCGCAGTGACTCCGCACGACCCGCCCCCTTAACAAGGAGGCGGGTCGCCGGCCAGAGCGACGGTCGCATGACAGGTGAGTCCATGTGAAGCTGCCGTAGCGATAGTGTTCGCTACGGCAGCTATCACAAGGATATCGCTGCTGCGACGGGGGCGGGGACTATCGCGCTCGGCATCGCAGCATCGGCCTGCGATGTCGCAGCGTGCAAAGTACCCCTTATTCCCCTGTGGTCCAGTGGGACCATTCTCGCTCGCCCTCCCGACGAGCGTTACAAAAGAGCGTAACATTTGTAATCCTTTTCTTTGTTTGCTTTTTAATATGTTTGTTTTTAGCCATTTTATTTTTGGACTTTTTATTGTCATAAGAACTACTTAAAGAAATACAAACTAATTGCAGTTGACAGATACAATTGGTTTCTCCTCTCCGATTACCAAATCAATCTGAGATAATACTGTCCACCTGTAATATAATGCAGGGGTGGACGTATCATTGGTGCAACCTGTTCAGCTGCACAGGAGTCAAAGAGGAAAAAGGGCCCATCTCCATCATCAAAGCATCAAGAAAATATTGTCATAGACAGCACTATTCGACTGTGAAGGGTCCATACTTTGTTCTTGCACAGGGACCCTTTTCTGTCTGTGTCCATCACTCATGTAATGATGTTAAACTGGTTTGAATCCCCTCGTTTTAGTGACATTCCAGCAACGGAATGTTCGAGTATCATTAATGTCACCTTGAAGACTTTAAATGTTCATAGGTTTCTAAATTTTTCCGAAAACCACAAAAGTAAAAAGATACCATACATTAGACATCGCAATTGAAATATCACCGTTTCATTGTTGTTTTAGATTAGGCAAAAAACATTTGTCATTTGAATCTCAAGAGCTAATATCCTGCCAAAACAGGCAAACCTTTGACATTATTCCGTCAAAAATCCTTAAACGTCTGCTAGAGTATCAAAGCTTTTATTTCAACATCACCGGTGAAGGTCAATAGCTCCTGACAGAGGCGTATTAGACGTGACTTAATTATGACTGAGTGGCACAGTATGTTTTGCAACATCTGGATCCTGATCTCGGAGTAACTAAGTAAACCTGAGCCGTGTGTCCGAGCCGCCATGTGTATCAAGGAGACAATTACAGGGGGAAATACAGGTTGGCAGCAGAAAAAGAGTATTTTCTTAAGTAATATTCCATGCAGTGTCGCTAATTTTAACACAACTAAATTGGGTCAAATTCACACACGTGGCTGTAGCAAAAGGTCACACAGGTTTCGAAGACTATTTTTTCAAGAAACAGTAATGGAATTATTTAAGGGTCTGATAAGGGAAATTGAAATGCTAAATAAAGAGCGGTGGTTAGCACTCCTCTCTGATGTCAGCCACTGTACATAAATTGTAGGAAATAAGCCATAACAATTAATGAGTGTCATGGTGGTGCCCAGGGCCGCCACCAGGGGGGACAAACAGGACTCTAGTCCGGGGCCCCAACAGACGGGGGGCCCCTTCACGCTTCATTTATTGGCTTACAAACTAGGGGTGGAGTCTCAAGGGGGCCCCAAAATTATGGAAGTCAGGGGCCCTGAAATTCCTAGTGGCAGCCCTGTGGTACCCTATAACCAAAACAAAACAGGTGTCAATTTCTATAATGCCAACATATTCCGCAGCACTTCACAATTCAGAGCTTCATATACAAACAGTCGTAAATAACAGTTATAGAAGATACAATAATTAGGGCAAAAATAAAGACAACCCTGCTCGTGAGAGCTTACAGTCTACAATGAGGGGCAGGTGGGGACAAGGTACAGGTGCTTATATACAACAACAATCCAACCATCTCAAAGAAATAGGGATAGATAAAGGCTGCATGAACCAGTCATCAGCCAATCTTTGTGATGGTTCTGAGTGCAGTGGAGTTTGATGGAGAGTTATGTTCTGAGAAGTCGTGGAGGGACCATGTGAATTGAATTCAATTAGTCAATGTGATAGGCCACCCTAAAAAGATGCGTTTTTAGGAAGTATCTGAAGCTGAGTAATTTGTGGTTCGTCATAGTTTCTTGGGGTAGAGCATTCCAGAGGATTGGGGCAGCTCGGGAGAAGTCTTGGAAGTGGGAGTGGGAGGTTTGGATTAGTGTGGATGTTAGTCGAAAGTTGTTTGCAGAGCGTAGAGAACGGGTAGGGTGATAGACAGAGAGGAGGGTGGAGATGTAGGGGGGTCCCGCATTGTGGAGAGCTTTGTGGGTGAGAACAAGCAATTTAAATTGGATCCTATGATATATGGGCAGCCAGTGCAATGACTGGCACAGAGCAGAAGCATCCGAGTAAAGATAGCCAGATAGGTGACCCTGGCTGCTGCATTAAGTATGGGCTGGAGAGAAGAGAGTCTAGTTAGAGGGAGACCAATTAATAGAGAATTGCACTAGGAGTATTCCCATAACCAAGTATTCTTATATCTAAGACCCTATCCCAATATATAGTAGGCATAATAATAATATTAGCACATATCTGCAATTAGAAATGTAACATAGTTCTCCTGATTAGCAATGCCACTTACCTCATGTGCAGGGCATTTCATCTTAGGTATTTATGATTACGACAACTAGCAACTAAAGGCTACTTTACACGCTGCGATATCGGTCCCGATATCGCTAGCGTGGGTACCCGCCCCCATCTATTGTTCGACACGGGCAAATCGCTGCCCGTGGCGCACAACATCGCGCAGACCTGTCACACATACTTACCTGCCCAGCGACGTCGCTGTGACCGGCGAACCGCCTCCTTTCTAAGGGGGCGGTCCGTGCGGCGTCACAGCGACGTCACTGATTGGCCGCCCAATAGAAGCGGAGAGGCGGAGATGAGTGGCCGGAACATCCCGCCCACCTCCTTCCTTCCTCATAGCGGCCGGGAGGCAGGTAAGGAGAGCTTCCTCGTTCCTGCGGCGTCACACATAGCGATGTGTGCTGCCGCAGGAGCGACGAACTACATCGTTACTGCTGCAGTAACGATAATCGAGAATGGACCCCCATGTCACCGATGAGCGATTTTGCACGTTTTTGCAACGATGCAAAATCGCTCATCGGTGTCACACGCAGCAACATCGCTAATGCGGCCGGATGTGCGTCACAAATTCCGTGACCCCAACGACTCCGCATTAGCGATGTTGCAGCGTGTAAAGCCCCCTTAACTGTCACTATGTGAGTGGTCTTAACCATGGATGCATAAGCCTTAACCTCTGGATCAACATGTTAGGCTACAGGTTGAACTAGATGGACTTAGAGTCTCCCTTCAACCTTAAAAACTATGATACTATGATACTATGATAAGCTACTACACATGAGGTAAGTAACATACCTAATCAGGATAACTATTCTACATTTCTAATTGGAGGTGTTTGCTAATATTATTATACTTACTACATATTGGAATATGATCTAGTAGATGGAAATATCCATTTAAGGCACGCACAAAAAAAAAAAAATTCTTAGTTTATTAAATCCAGCCGACTAAAAACAGGGAGGACACGCAGCACTTAGCATATAACCATTTTGCATCATCTTTTGGCCTCCCTGTTTTGATCCTCTTTGGCCACTGGATTTAATAAATTAAGAAGTTCTTATTTGTTGGTGAGTGCCACTACTGCAAATTTGAAAAAAGAAACACTAATGTCTTGTAAATGAAAATATAGCCTGACTAATCCATGGCACATTATAGTTCATTGTCCTATGATCGTGTTACTTTATATAGACTCTATACTATGACCGTCAAACTGGATTCCTAAAAGGTTTCTCTGGCAGGGAAGAATTAAGAGAAAGAAAATAAATGTCATTATAAATACATTTCAAAATCACTTTCATTAGCAAATCACATTCCTTTTGTCTAAGAAGTAAATCACTTTAACTCTTTAAAATGAAAGAAACCTGCAGAAGCATGTTCACAGTACAAGAGCCTGTGAACATGTATATTAGAAGGCTCCACTTATGTGATCTGTATTCATAAATTCATGGTGGGCAGCATTGTAAGCCGTCTCTCACCTCAGTGCTCCAAGTATCGCTTGTGTTAGATCAGACAGGGTGGACAGTAGTAAGAGCAGCATCTTTTTACTGTAAAACCTCTAGTTTGTCCAGTTTACTTCAGAAAGAGTGGGTTCACAGCAGTGTGAGCAGCCTCTTCTGACCTCAGAAACTCTCCAATGGTATCTCTAGCATTACATTAGTAAAAACCCTGTCACACACACAGAGATAAATCTGTGGCAGATCAGTGGTTGCAGTGAAATTGTGGACAATCAGTGCCAGGTTTGTGGCTGTGCACAAATGGAACAATATGTCCATGATTTCACTGCAACCACAGATCTGCCAAATATTTATCTCCGTGTGTGACGGGGCCTTTAGGGTGGACAGCAGTTTGAGCAGCCTTTTCACTCTTCAGTTTTTCTGGTATCTCCATTATCAAATCAGATAGACAAAGAAGACAGCATTGTCAGTGCCTTTTTCTTATCATTTGCACTCCTGGTATCTTCACCTAGTGTAGAGCAGTGTGTTACCTCAGCACCCTGGTATCTCCCTCTAGATTTAGATTAGCTAGGATGGAAAGCAGTGTAAGCAGCCTCTTAGTACGTCTACACTGCTGATATCTTCAATATTAGATCAGAAAGACAAGACAGAAATCACAAATTGAATGACAAATATAAACAAACTTCAGCTCACCCTTTCAATAAGTGTTCAAGTTTCCTCTGCCGCTCGGGCTGCAGGTGCAGCTACCTGAAGTATACAATTAGAAAGAGTTCTGCCCAGCGCAAGGAGCAGGGATACACCGTCAGTAAATTTCCAGGTATTTATTTGCACTTGGTTCCGATTACAAAATAAACTTTAAATACTTAAATTGTAAAAAAAAAATAAAATAAAAAAATAAACATGTAAACATGTCAAGCCATAACCCCTAGTGGAAAAATGACATAACAGCGACGCGTTTCGGCTACTGGAGTGTAGTCTTTGTCACATTACAAAGAAAAGCTACTTGACAAAGGCTACACTCCAGTAGCCGAAACGCGTCGCTGTTATGTCATTTTTCCACTGGGGATTATGGCTTAACATGTGTACATGTTTATTTTTTAATCGGAATCTGGAAATTTACTGACGGTGTATCCCTCCTCCTTGCGCTGACCAGAACTCTTTCTAAAAGCACAAATTGGGGACCAAAATAATAAAAAATAGTAAAAAGAGTTTTAGTATTAGATCAGATGGACAGGTTGTATAACAGTGTGAGCAGCCTCTTCTTACCTTAGCACTACTGATATCTCCTTCCAGTTTTAGATTAGATAGAATGGACAGCAGTGTTAGCAGCCTCTTCTTACCTCCACACTTCTGGCATCTTCATTATTGCATCAGAAAGACAGGATGGAAAGCACAAGAATTGGGGACTAAAATAAAAGAGAAATTAAAAAAAAGTTTTTATAAATATAAAAACCCCTAACATTTTGAATGCCTTTTTTTCTCTAATTAAAAAAAAGACATTTAAAAATAAACATAAACTATGCTACCAAAGTAAAAGTCATATCAATTAAAATAAATTAATCCATACCATAAACGCTATGATGTAAAGAGCGCAATGTTTTGCTGATCACACCTCTGTAAAAAGTGGTAAAAGCAATGTTTATCCTCTAAAATGGTATCATTAAAAGTGTCATTTTGCCACAGAAAAGAAAAAACCTAATGAAACACTATTTACAAAAAAGCTTTGTAGATCTCAGAATATGGTGACACAAACCAATTTTTTTTTTGGGGGGTGGGGGGTTACAGATATCAATTTTTTTGGTTACCACTAAGTCTATAAGTCTTTGCTATTTATTAAAATGCTGTGTGTGATTTCAACGTGAATGAGGTGGCGCCATGTACCAATCAGACATACAGTTTATGATAGCATCATTGCCTAACATGGGTATCTATGAGATCTAAGATTTATTTTCCTTTATTTTTTCTTTATTTCAGTAGATGTTCCATTTCTGTTATATGGTCCAGGTTAACGCAACTATACATTTCTAAATTCACATATTTAACTTTTTCTGTGATTCATTTTTTATTTAGTACTATTATAAAAACATTTTTTTATTCTTAAATAATATAATAATAATAATAATACTTTTAATTTGATATATCTGCCATTAAAATGTTATGATATTGAATCAGCTTTTTGCATTATTTTATCTAATTTGTAAATTTAATAAACAATGTTGTTCCAAATGTCTGTTCTAAAGCAAGAAATGTCCCACCTAAATTAAATAATTGGTAAGTATACAAGCTTAATGGATGTAATTCCTAAAAATAGTTTAAAGATCTAAGAATGTAATTGAGGATAGGTGTCAGAAAGTATTTCACAAATAAACAGAACATGGTTAACTATAGGGTTTAAACACGCACAAAGTCCAAATTAGCCTTGTAACAACATACTTTTTGCTTAGATAGCCTTCAGCTAAATCATGGACCTGCCAGATGAATGAAAGGGTTCCCAAAAGACGAAAGCTTACAGGGTAATTTAATATGCCATAGCAAATGAAATATAAGAGACTGCTTATTGGTCTGCGTTCAGAAGAGAGGATGTATAGCCATTTTCTCCTCTAAATGATACATAATGCTTGAAGTAACACTTGAGACAAGTGAAACCTGTTTTATGATTCACAAGAAGTCAAATGAATGAATCAAGGCTTAGACAGAGCTGTTCAACACATGTAAAATCCCAGTGGGCCCTTTAAAAATAAACATATGTTTCCCTAATGACATCATATTCCCATTATCTGTATCATGCAGTAGTTTGCTATATTTTTTAAATAAGTCAAAAGGGAACAGAGGCAATGTATGAAATATATATTGTATTTCTGGTTGCTGGCTAATGTCTATATATTGCTGTTAATTTATCAGTTGACTAGTAAGGAAGAAAAGAGCTGACGAGACTAGAAACAAACTAAAATAAGTCAATATGTAATTATTTATTGTATAACTCTGTACATTTGTTACAAATGTTCATTTTAAGAAAAATAAACAGATTTAAATATTTCTATCTATATAGAATGTCAATTATGAATATATATATATATATATATATATATATATATATATACTTTTTAGAAATTGAATTTTGAAATAATAAGAAAATAATTAACTTACTGTAAGAAAGAAGATGAGACAATTAGGGTCAACAGTCATTTGTGGATTTTAAAGTGAAAGTGTCATCATCAAATGACCCATTGTATCAGATATATTATTATTAATAATAATAATAATAATACATTATCTGATACATAATATAATTAGATAATTAATAATAATCATCAAATTATAGCATGAATGCGATATTTTATTAATAGTAATAGTAATAATACTAAATATATTTATTATTATTATTATTATTAATGTTAATGTTATTTTCCATATCACTATCTATCATCAAAAGACCCATTATTTTAGATATATTATTACTATTACTATTATTATATATTTTTAAATTATATTCTAATTATATTATGTATCAGATCATTTATTATTATTATTATTATTTTTTAAGTTATATTATAATTATAGTATGTATCAAATAATGTATTATTACTATTACTATTCATATTATATATTTTTAAGAAATTATATTAGAATTATATTCTATATCAGATATTTTATTATTTTATTATTATTTACATTATATTATAATTATATTATGTATCAGATAATGTATTATTATTATTGTTTAAATTATATTATTATATTATGTATCAGATATTTTATTATTATTATTAATAATAATAATAATAATAATAATAATAATAATACATTTTTATTTCTATAGCGCCAACATATTCTGCCGCGCTTTACAATTCAAGAGGTTCATATACAAACAAGTAACAGTTATAGAAAATACAATAATTAGAAAAAAAGAAAAAGTCAACCCTGCTTATGAGAGCTTACAATCTACAGTCTATTATTATTATTATTATTAGTATTAATAATAATAATAATAATATCTATATCACTATCCATACTAAAATAATGAAAAAAAAATCTTACACTTTTTTGCAGTAAGTTTGTGTTATATTTAGAAGTCCTGTTTGCTGCAGACGTTTTTACAGGTGTTGGATATCAGCATAGACAAGATTACATGGAAAAGTAGCACCTGTAAGCACTGGATATAACACAGAATCCTCCATTCGCAATAGGTGATGTCATAACTCACCTGACCTACCCCCCTTCACAATGACCTTATAACTTTTTATTTTTCATGTTTTTTAAAAAGCAGAAGAAAAAATAGAACATCAAATTTCCAAATATAATTAATTGATACTCCAGGTGTCTGCAACCCATGCTAAGCCACTGCTACCATTAACCTTTTTCTACAATCTACTTTAGGTTTATAGTAGATTAGGAAAATATAAGTTGTATTTTCCTGGAAATAATTTTGTAACCTGAAATTGGACCATTTTTGCTTTTTTGAGAGAGCTGTGACTTGGTATATTGTCATAATCACAAAGGGTTATAATCATAAATGTTTCTGAAAGGTTCTGTTTGTGGTTCCTTTTTCATCATTAGTGGACAACTTACTAGAAATAAAAAAAAGCTCATGAATACTCTATCTAAAACTGTCTTAATCTATTCTCTACTATTCTCTACATGTAAAGGATGATGAAAATAATAGGTAAGTGTAGACAATATGATAGTAAAGGATTATTATGTTGTGAATTTTTCTGATGAGGTGGATTTTCAGGTTTCTTTTTAAGGTTTTAATATGGGAAAGTCCAATTTAGGAAGTAGCAAGTTTTAGCGCAAGGGGGATGATATGGAGAAATCTTGGGGAACCACAAAGTAGGTCTTAAGGCCGCTTTACACGATACGACATCGCTCAAGCGATCTCGTTGGGGTCACGGAATTTGTGAGGCACAACCGGCCGCTATAGCGATGTCGTTGCGTGTGACACCTATGAGCGATTTTGCAATGTCGCAAAAACGTGCAAAATCGCTAATCGGTGACATGCCCCCCCTATTCCCAATTATCGTTGCTGCTGCGTGTACGATGTAGTTCATCGTTACTGCGGCAGCACACATTGCTATGTGTGACACCGCAGGAACGAGGAACCTTACCTTACCTGCGGCCGCCGGCAATGCGGAAGGAAGCAGGTGGGCGGGATGTTACGTCCCACTCATCTCCGCCCCTCCGCTTCTATTGGGCGCCCGCTTAGTGATGTCACTGTGACGCCAAACGAACTGCCTCCTTAGAAAGGAGGCGGTTTGCCGGTCACAGCGACGTCGCTAGGCAGGTAAGTAGTGTGACGGGTCTGAGCGATGGTGTGCGCCACGGGCAGCGATTTGCCCGTGTTGCACAACCGATGGGGGCGGGTACGCATGCTAGTGATATCGGTAACGATATTGCAGAGTGTAAAGCGGCCTTAAGAGAAGGTATTGGATGAACCACCCCCTCCACACACACAGTTTGAGAAGAACAGGTCACACCTTATCATTTGACCTTTTTGAAGATATCATAAAATGTCTTTCAGCTTAGATGTTCTCCACAGCTTACATTTTACACTGTGGTTGCTTAACATGATAACATGAAAATATATTTCTTCACTTTTCAACACTTGTCTGTGAAAATCACTGATTGTTGAAGTTCCTACTGATGTTTTATTAATCAGCGCGCCTAACTAATACTAGTGAGTCATTGATTGGCTGAGATCCTGTGCAGCAGTGCATTCTGCACGGATCATCACAGCAGCTTCTAATTGAACTCTGGATAGCCTCTTCCTCCTTCCACATCAATCACTAATCCGAGTCCTCACCACTTCAGTATAGGAAGATGGAGAGAGCAACAATTTGTAGCACTTGTAAGATGGTGGTCGAGCTCCTACCCTTGAAGATACCAAATGTGTTGTTAAATATATACATGTGAAAAGATATAAAGTAATGTTATGTAGAAATGTATAGTGTAAGGTTTTCTAATGTATAAGATGTAGCAGAGTAGAGAATGTTACTATGTAGAGGTGTAGCAGTATTGAAAATGTAATGTACAGTATGTGTATTGGTATAAGGTGTAATGTTATGTAGTATGTAATGCATAATGCTTAAGGTTTTGTTAGTGTTATAGGTATGCAGCAGAAAAGTTTAATTTGCCCGGTGACAGACAGGTGACAGTTGGGATTCTAGGATTTGCCAATAGGGAAAGAGCTACTGCCGAGGAAGAGGAACGGTTGCTGTGGAAAAATCAGTTAGGGCTCAGCCTGTGACAGGAACAGAGCTCAGATGTGAGGAGCAGCAGGGCCGCATGACATGGGTGTCCTGAAGAGAGGGAGACCATTTAATAGAATACTGTGACTGAGGAAAAGGGGGAACAACTGAGAAAGAGAAGGAGGTGACCATAGCATGGAGTGATCTAGTGGGGCCGGGTCAGCGCACTGACCAAAGGAACGAGTGACAGAGAGAGACGAGTCCTGGTGCAAGAAAGAGCAAGACAAGGAACAAAGTGAGTGTTTTAAGCAAGAGTACCTGGGACGTCTTCAGTAGCTTATAGCTCAGTCCAGCCATATTGGCAATAGCCGTCTATGAGGGAAAAGACGTGGCACTGCTTGAGGAGGAGAATGACTTCTAAGGACTGTGATGTAGTACTAGGCTTGGTAGTGAAAGGAAGACAAGGACTTACGAAGGTTGGAACGACTAAAATGAAGAATGTGTGCTTAATGATCCTCTGTGATATTGAAATGTGCAAGAAGATTTGTGTCCACCATCTTATGTACGTTGTTGATACCAAGTTAATGTTCAGTAAAACTATGTTTTTTATGAACTTGTGGTCTCCCTTAATGAACTGTGTACCATCTGGTCCTGGCCGGCCAATACAACAGGCAACATGCGGCCTGCTAATGCATATAGCCTCCGGAGTGAAACACCACACACCCAGCCAGGACCTCCATTTTCATGTTCGTGCCGGGATGTGGCATACGATTTCTTCTTCCACGACTACCACTCCGCGCCACGTTACACACATACTCACGTTTTCATTACATTTCCAGCGGCTGTTCTGACTCACCCAGATGACACATCTCACCTACAGGAGCCCGTCAGGTGGATTTCTAGAGTGTGGGGCAGGACAATGTACATCTGCTGCATAGACTGCCTGAAATGTGAGGTGAAGGTAGTCAGGCAGAGGGAAACATGGAGAAGCAACACTAGCTCAGCCCACTGAAAATGACCTGAAGCTATCCATTGCCCAGGATCTGCTTCACAAGGGGATCTTGTGTGCTCTGTGACAGTGTTCATGAAGGAACTGGATTGAGAGAGATGCAGGTGGCCAACAGCAAGTATGGCCCTCAAGTTGTGTCTCTCTAGGGCTGGCACAGTCCTCCTCCTGCAGGAGCTTTGTGTCGTACCCTGTGAGACACCTCAGACCACTGCCTAAAAGAAGATGCTCATCTTGCTTAATGGCAAAAGTGGCCTAGAGGAGTGGTTATGGCAGCCAGTCATGTCATTATTAGAGATGAACAAACCTGTTCGATAAAGGTTCGCCAATTTCAAATTTGGTACGTGCCTTAGCCTTTTTGGCTCGGGCTCGCTAACTCAAGCACTTTCCCCAAAAGTCAGCAAAGTTCGGTTTTGTTCGATCACTGATCGCATTTTCCAAAAATGCTTTTCTGATAACATGTTATGCTTTTGTTTAGGATTGTGGTGCTGTGTGATGAATGGGGGGATGTGTTTAATCAGTAGATGGGGTGGGGACTCGGGAGAAGCCAGAGTCGCGTGGCACCATTTTTTTTCCTTTACTTTATTTGCAGATGTTCCTGCAGCCAATGACGGTGCAGCAAACATCCACAAGATTCAGACACAAGGGCTTGTGTCATTGGCTGCCTAAGTCACATGTCCGTCTGCATATAAAATGCGGACATTCAGCATCGGTGCCATTTTGTAACTGTTAAACATTAGGAAAGGTACTGCCACCGGTGGTGACACCGATGCTGCTAGACAGTTGGGTTAGCTAGGGGTTTAGTGGTAGGTAGTTGAGATAGATAGGAGAGCAATAGTGGAGAATAGGGACTTACAGTGTGGGACAGATGAGTGCCACAAATCGGAATTTCATGATAGAAATAGGTATTGTAATTTTTCAGTGCCTGCTAAAGAGTTGCTAGTGTACGTTCTAAATAGGTATTGCTACGTATTACTGCCTGCTCCAAATTATCCAGTGAAACACATTTCTAGGTATTGTTCGTTAGTAGTGCCTGCTGTAAATTTGCTAGTGAAATTTGCTAGTGATGGTTATCCAAGTTGTGCCTTGACTGTACTGGCAGGGGTGTGGGAGTAAGGGGCTTAAACCTTGGCACTCATTTGATTTTTAACATTTAAATGCCAGGCCACTACCTGTGAATTGCATGGACCATACCTCCCTGTTGTGCAAAGAAACTATGGGGAAATGGAGGAAAGCAAGTGATGCCACTGTCCTGCTGTCTGTCTGAAAGACTTTTAAGTCTCAAGACTCCAAGATCGGTCTCCAAGTCATGTCTTGTCTGTAGTGCCAGGGTTCTGGGAGCAAGAGGCCTATGCCTGTCTGTCATATTGCTCTCTCTGGTGAAGTTAGAAATGTTAGTTCAGGCTTTGTTACAGGGTCAGTCCCACACATCCATGTTACGCTGTTCCACTATTTGTAGTTGGTGCCAATTGTTGCCACTTTTCCTGTTGTTTGACCTTAATTTTTGGAAATGTGACCCAAATAGTGTCTCCAAATTATCTTTTGTCTGTAATGCCAGGCTTCTGAGAGCAAGAAGCTTAAGCCTGTCTGTCATCTTGCTGTCTCTGGTGAAGGTAGAAATGCTGGTTCAGGCCTTCCTACAGGGCCTGTCCCATTCAGCCATGTTGCTTTGTTGGACTATTTATAGTCTGTGCCAATTGTTGCCACTTTTTATGTTGCCTGGCCTTAAGTTTTGGAAATGTGGAGACTCCACAGAGGGTTTCCAAATGATCTTTTGTCTGTAGTACCAGGGTTCAGGGTGCAAAAGACTAAATGGTGATTTACACGCTGCGACATCGCTAACGATATATCATCGGGGTCACGTCGTTAGTGACGCACATCCGGCGTGGTTAGCGACATCGCAGAGTGTGACACCTAGGAGCGACGATTAACGATTGCAAAAACGTCAAAGATCGTTGACACGTCACTCCTTTTCATAATATCGGTGATTGTGCATGCCGCTGGTAGTTCGTCGTTCCTGCGGCATCACACATCGCTGTGTATGACACCGCAGGAAAGACGAACATCTCCTTACCTGCGTCCACCGGCAATGAGGAAGGAAGGAGGGGGTCGAGATATTCCGCCCGCTCATCTCCGCCCCTACTCTTCTATTAAACGGCCATTTTGTGATGTGAAGGAGGGATTGTTCGGTGTCTCCAGTGACATAGCAGACCAGGTATGTGCGTGTGACGCTGCCGTAGCGATAATTATTGCTACGGCAGCGATCACCGCATATCGCACCAATGACGGGGTTGGGTGCTATCGCTCGTGACATCACTAGCAATCGCTAGGGATGTCGCAGCATGTAAAACACCCTTAACGCCTGTCACTCATGCATCTTTTGATTTTTAAAATAAAAATGCCAGACCACATCTTGTGTATGTCAACGCAATCAGGCAGTGCTTAAATTAATATGCATTGGAGAACACAGTCACACATCTGCAGAGTTGTAGACCATTATCCAGGCCAAGTTTGATCAATGACTGTCTCTATTGAACCTGGAGCCAGGTAAGGCCATGTGCAATAACTGTGAAAACCTGCTCACCGCACTATGCCTGGGCAACATCACATGTGCATTGCATGGCTCACGTCCTCAACCTGGCTGTACCTAAATTTCAAGGGCACTGTTCTGACCTGGTTGCACCCATACAAAAGGCACGGTCACTGTGTGCTCACATTTTGAAATGGAAATGCCAGGCCACATCCTGTGTATTGCATGGGCCATACATCTCTGCTGTGTAAAGACACTATGGGAATATGGAGGAGAGCAAGTGATGTCACTGTCCTGCTGTCTGCCTGAAATTTATTTAAGTCTCAAGACTCCAAGATGGGTCTCCAAGTTATGTCTTGTCTGTAGTGCCGTGGTTCTGGGAGCAAGAGGCCTACGCCTCTGGTGAAGATAGAAATGTTAGTTCAGGCCTTGTTACAGGGCCAGTCCCACGCATCTATGTTGCGGTGTTCCACTATTTGTAGTCTGTGCCAATTTTTGCCACCTTTCCTGTTGTCTGACCTTAATTTTTGGAAATGTGACCCAAGTAGGATCTCCAAATTGTCTTTTGTCTGTAGTGCCAGGGTTATGGAAGCAAGAGGCCTACGCCTGTCACTCATGCATATTTTGATTTTTAAAATGAAAATACCAGGCTACATCCTGTGTGTAAGTTAACACAATCAGGCAGTGCATTATTGTGCATTGGAGAACGCAGTTACATAGTGTAGCTGCAGAGTTGGGGACCACTATTTAGTTTGATCAATGGCTGTATCCACTGGAGCTAGGTAATGTTGTGTGTGATAACAGTGCAAACCTGGTGATGATAATATGCCTGGGCAACATCACATATGCATTGCATGGCTCATGTCCTCAACCTGGTTGTACAGAAGTTTCTAGGGCACTAATCATGCCTAGATGCACTACTTTAGAAAGCACGGTCACTGTGTGCTCACTTTTTAAAATGGAAATTCCAGGATAAATCATGTGTTTTGCATGGACCATACCTCCCTGCTGTGTAAAGACACTATAGGGGATTAGGGGGCTCAATTGATGCCCCTGTCATGCTTTCTGCCTGAAAGTTTTTTTAAATCTCTTAAAAACTCCCTGATGGGTCTCCAAATTGTGTTTTGTCTGTATTAGCAGGGGTATGGGAGCACCAGCCCTAGACCTGTCTCTCATCCACCTCTATATTTCTTATGTTCATAGTCTAGGAAGCTAATGGCTATGTCAAAACAGTGGTGTTGCACTGTAAAATGTACTTGCTGTTTTGGAAGCTTTTTGACCCCCTTAAGGTGTTTTCTCTGCCTTACATTTAGCCTTCCATTAAATCCAATGTGGTTTGAAAGGTTCTGAGTTCAGTTCAGCGAACAGGTCGATGAGCGTAGCATTTGTTCAGTAAGGCTTGGCGAACAGAAATTTGAAAGGTTAGCTCATCTCTAGTCATTATTTATATTTTTAACTGAATTTGGTGGGATAATGAGTAGAAAGTAGAGGCAAAGGATTAATAAGAGAAGAAGTAGAGTAACCAGAAAGGAGAGTAGACTCCAGGGAAGTAAGAGTGTTAGATTGGAAGCCACAGAGAAGATGTTACAATAATTTAAAGGGTTTTTCCTAGAAACAAAGTTAATTTAAATGTTCATTTTAATCAATAGGTCTTGGAATATTAATCATTTTCACATTTGGATATGTTTAAAAAAATGTTCTTATGCTGAGATAATCTTATATACAGCTCTGGCAAAAATTAAGAAACCATTGCAAAATTGTCAGTTTTTCTAATTTTTCTTTTTATAGGTATATTTTTGAGTAAACTGTAAATTGTTATTTTATTCTATAAATTACTGACAACGTCTCCGAATTTCCAAGCAATACATTTTGTATTTATTTTCTGAAAATGAGAAATGGTCAAAATAACAAAAAAATGCTTTGCTTTCAGATCTCAAATAATGCAAAGAAAACAGGTTCATAATCATTTAGTAACAACAATACTAATAATGTTTTAACTCAGGGTAGATTAGACTTTGAGAAGGACGTATGAATGAAGCCGCATACAAGGTTATCCTGGAAAAACAGTTTCTTTCTTTTGCTCAGGCAATGTTCCCCAACTATGAGAACTGGTTTTTTTCAGCAGGACAATGTGCCATGCCACACAGCTAGGTCAATCAATGTGTGGATAAAGGACCACCACATCAAAACCCTGTCATTACCAGCCCAATCTCCAGACCTGATCCCCATTAAAAACCTCTGGAATGTAGTCAAGAGGAAGATGGATAGTCACAAGCCATCAAACAAAGAAGAGCTGCTTACATTTTTGCACCAGAAGTGGCATAAGCTCACCCAAAAGCAGTATGAAAGACAGGTGGAAAGCAGCCAAGACGCAGGAAAGCTGGGATTAAAAATCATGGTTATTCCACAAAATATTGATTTCTGAACTCTTCCTGAGTTAAAACATTCTCAGAATTGTTGTTTCTAAATGATGATGAACTTGTTTTCTTTGCATTATTTGAGGTCTGAAAGCAATTCATTTTTTTTTGTTATTTTGACCATTTCTCATTTTCAGAAAATAAATACAAAATTTACTGAGTGGAAATTCGGAGACGTTGTCAGTAATTTATAGAATTAAAGAACAATTTACATTTTACTCACAAAATATACCTATAAAGAAAAAAATCAGAAAAGCTGACAATATTATAGTGGTCTCTTAATTTTTGCCAGAGCTGTATGTGTCCCTGCTATGTACTGCGTAATGGCAGTTTCTGACTGTACAGGGACAATCATACCATAACTCCTGGGCAGGGGAGGATGTAAAAGAGAATAAACAAATTACAGCTCGGGATCAAAGCTGTTTTTTTTGTTAAATAAAGCATTTCCCTGCTTGTTTTTTTTAAAAAATGTTTTACCTCAAAGAAAAAATTACTTGCGATCCTGTGCTGTATCCATTGTATAACTTTTTACTTCCTCCTTGGTCCAGGAGATGTGGCATGATAAGATCATTTCATTGTATGGTCAGACACGGCCATTACACAGTACACAGCAGGGGCACATTTATAAGATTATCTCAGCATAAGAACATAACATCATTTTAAACACATCCAGTTGTGGAAATTATTATTATTCCAAGATATATTGATTAAAATTACCTTTGTTTTTGGGAAAACCTCTTTAAGAGAGTGATGAGTAGAGCATACACTGGCATTTTCATTGAATCAAGGCTGAGAGGAGTGAATATTAGATATGTTTTTAAGGTAGAGGCAGCAGAAGATGATACAAGCTTGGTTGTAAGGTATGAAAGATGGGGAGTAATTAAAGACTCTCCAAAGGCAAAATATATCTTACTCTACTGATAGTGCGAAGTCAATAATTGACAGGTATGTGAAGTCGGAGATTGTTGAAATTGAGGTGAAAAATTACAAATTCATTTTTTTCCATGTTAAGTTTATGCAACCAGGAGAGATAGAAGGAAGATATAGCTGAGACTATAATTTTTGAATTCTTGATACCAGAGAGGTAATATTGGAAATTTTAATGTTACAAGGGTAATATATGTAAAGAAAGACATATGATCCTACAATCTGTTCCAAGGCAAAGGTACAAACAGAAAAGTAGGATTCTTGGATGAAGCCTTGATGGACACAATCAGAGAGCATTAAAGACAAGGAGGTGAGATTCTAACAATAAATGCTTGGCTGGAGAGTAGAGATGAGCAGACCCGAGGTTCGGGCCCACCCTCCCCGGAAGTGATTTGTTTTTGGCTGGCTATCTGTAGGTGGATACATGAACTGCCCAATTAGTGACTTCCATTGGGGTTCAGTTCAAGTACAGGTCCCAAACTGAACTTTATCTAAAATCCGGCTGAACCCGCTGAACTAAACTTCCACAGGTCCACTCATTCATACTGGAGAGGAATGGAGAAATTCAAGACAGGGCTACATCTCTCATGCTATCATTTTAAAATATTGTAAAATACTGTAGATTTATGTACAGTAAGTAGAAAAAAAGCAGCTATCCCAGGCAAGCACTTAAAAGATTTAACAGGAACTCTGCTTATTTTTTGCTATGGGACTGAGAGCTTACAAGCAAATTACTATAGACCTGCCTGTTCGGGAAAGTGTGACCTCTGCTGGTTCAGAGAGGACACGGTCCACTCCTAAAGGCGATTTTGCAAATTCTAGTAACATCATGATAACAGAGTAGCTTCTTCTCTCCCTCTCTGCTTGGTTGACTGGGAGTCTCTGTCAATATCATGCTGCAGCCGGCACCCTACAGCCTAAGTGAGGGGAGCTGGCTGTCAATAACCACAACATTAGCAGTGATTCCCTGTTAACAGAGCAAACCAGAAGAGAAAAAGCTGCTCTGTTGACTAGAGATGAGCCACCCCCTTAGCATTCGAGTTCAGTTTGGTTCGTCGAACGGAGGCTCCATTCGACGAACTTTCGACAAACCATTCGACGAACCACTCGAACCCCATTGAAACAATGGGAGGCAAACACATAAAAACACATTATACATGTACACATACAGTTAATAAACATTGCCATAACACTTACAGGTCCCCGCGACGTGTCCTGCACTCTGTCTCCCGCTGCTTTTCCTTCCGATAATCACTGCGTCCTCCCGGTAACCAGCACTGATGATAGGACCTATCGTGACATCAAAATAGCATGTGACCAGTCACATGTCTATTATCTCATTGGCTACAGACTGGTCACATGGCTAGACGTCATTCTAGGTCCTGTCAGTGCATCTCTCCAGTACACGGTGATCGTTCCAGCATCTCCGTATACCAGCGAAATGCTCTGGCACATGGTCGGCTTCCCCGTCCATACATGTCGGCGCCCTTTATAGTCAGCCCACATGCAAGGACTGGATGCCACAGCCGGTGAATAACGGAGATAACCATTACTGTAGCAACCCGCCTGTCAGCGGTGATGTCACCGCTTACAGCATGCAGCTTCCGCTCACTCACTGAGTGAATAGACTGCATGGGAGCAGCAGCATTCTTCCTTCCATGCTGTGCTGTCTCATGTAGCAGAGCTGCAAGGATTGAAGGAGAAAGAAGACAGAAGACCATGGATCGTGGAGGGATGAGAGGGAGTAATAAACATGGAGTCTCCAAGTGTGTCTGTGTATTTATTTCTATTAAAGTATTTTTTTCTGTGTGGTGTCTTTTTTTAACCCTTTATTGGAGATTCTTAATGGCCGGGTCAAACTTGCCTGACATTAAGAATCTCTGGCTTAATACTAGCTAGTAAAACAAAGCTAGTATTAACTCATTATTACCCAGCAAGCCACCCGGCTTCAGGGCTGCTGGAGGAGTTGGATACAGCGTCAGATAATGGCGCTTCTATGAAAGCGCCATTTTCTGGGGCGGCTGCGGACTGCAATTCGCAGCAGAGGGGCCAAGAAACCTCAGGCTAACCTGTGCTGCGGATTCCAATCCCCAGCCGCCTAGTTGTACCTGGCTGGACACAAAATGGGCTGAAACTCATGTCGATTTTTTTTTTTTTAATTATTTCATGAAATTCATGAAATAATTAAAAAAAAGGGCTTCCCTATTTTTTTAGTTTCCAGACGGGTACAAATAGGCAGCTGGGGGTTGGGGGCAGCCGTACCTGCCTGCTGTACCTGGCTAGCATACAAAAATATGGCGAAGCCCACGTCATTTTTTTGGTGGGCTAAAAACTCCTGCATACAGTCCTGGATGGAGTATGCTGAGCCTTGTAGTTCTGCAGCTGCTGTCTGCTCTCCTCCATACAGACAGGCAGCAGACAGCAGCTGCAGAACTACAAGGCTCAGCATACCCCATCCAGGACTGTATGCAGGAGTTTTTTGCCCCCCCCCAAAAAATTACGTGGGCTTCGCCATGTTTTTGTATGCTAGCCAGGTACAGCAGGCAGGTAACACCCAGCTGCCTATTTTTACCCGGCTGGGAACCAAAAATATAGGGAAGCCCTTTTGTTTTAATTATTTCATGAATTTCATGAAATAATTAAAAAAAAATTGACGTGGGCTTCGCCCAATTTTTGTGTCCAGCCAGGTACAACTAGGCAGCTGGTGATTGGAATCCGCAGTGCAGGGTGACCGAGCTTTCTGGGCACCCCTGCTGTGAATTGCAGTCCGCAGCTGCCCCAGAAAATTGCGCTTTCATAGAAGAGCCATCTTCTGGCGCTGTATCCAACTCTTCCAGCTGCCCTGGTGACGGGTGGCTCACTGGGTAATAATGGAGTTAGGGCTAGCTTTATATTATTAACTGGCCCTAAGGACGAAATTCATGGTGTCACGCCAATATTAGACATGGCCACCATGAATTTCTAGTACAGATAAAAAAACCACAACACACAGAAAAATATTTTTATTAGAAATAAAACACAACACAATTAGTGAATCCATCTTTATTGAAATAAAGAATAGAGATGAGCGAACTGGTCGTGGTTCGGCTCGAATTCGGTTCGTCGAACGTTCGACGAACCAAACTCGAACCTATAGGATATAATGGGAGGCAATCACAAACACATAAAAATGCATGATAAATGTACACAAACAGTTGATAAACATTGCCATGACACTTACCGGTCCCCGCGATCCCTCCTGCACTCTGTCTCCTGCCGGTATTCCATCCAATGATCGCTGAATCCTCCCGGTGACCAGCACTGCCAGCAGTGATGCAGGACCTATCGTGACCTCAAAATAGCCATGTGACCAGTCACGTGGCTATTATCTCATTGGCTACAGACTGGTCACATGACTATGACGCGTCATGTAGGACCTGCGAGTGCATCTCTCCGGTACACGGTGCACATTTGTGTATCGCCGTGTACCGGCGACATGCTCTAGCACACGGTCGACTCCCCGTTCCGTTAGGGACCGGCTGACACAGCCGGTCATTAACGGAGATCACCGTTGCCATAGCAACGCAGTTAGCGGTGACGTCACCGCTAACCGCGGCTCCGGGGGCACCGTTGCTATGGTAACACGTCTGTCAGCGTTACCGCTGACAGCCAGCAGCACTGATCACTCACGGAGTGAAGGCTGCTTCCCGTGCAGCCTTCACAGAGTGATTTCTGCATGGGAAGCAGCGTCTTCCCCCATGCAGCAGTGATGTAGCAGAGCTGCATTTGTTTAACGAGAAAGACAGAAGACCATGGATCGTGGAGGGCTGACAGGGGGTAATAAAGATGGAGTCTCTAATGTGTCTGTGTATTTATTTCTATTAAAGTATTTTTTCTCTGTGTGGTGTTTTTTTTTAACCCTTTATTGGAGATTCTTAATGGCCGGGTCAAACGTGCCTGACATTAAGAATCTCTGGCTTAATACTGGCTAGTAAAACAAAGCCAGTATTAACTCATGATTACCCAACAAGCCACCCGGCTCCAGGGCTGTTGGAAGAGTTGGATACAGCACCAGATGATGGCGCTTCTATGAGAGCGCCATTTTCTGGGGCGGCTGCGGACTGCAATTCGCAGCAGAGGCACCCAGAAACCTCGGGCTAACCTGTGCTGCGGATTCCAATCCCCAGCTGCCTATTTGTACCTGGCTGGACACAAAAATGGGGCGAAACCCACGTCATTTGTTTTTTAATTATTTCATGAAATAAGTGAAATAATTAAAAAAAACGGGCTTCCCTATATTTTTGGTTCCCAGCCGGGTACAAATAGGCAACTGGGGGTTGGAGGCAGCCCGTGGCTGCCTGCTGTACCTGGCTAGCATACAAAAATATGGCGAAGCCCACGTCATTTTTTTGGTGGGCAAAAAACTTCTGCATACAGTCCTGGATGGATATACCAAGTAGTCTACAGACAATTGTTAGCGCTTGACCCCAATAACCATTAAATCTGCAGCTAGGTTTGTAGGCAAAAAATCCCCTTTAATTTGCCTGGAATCAGAAATGAATTTTAATTGAGATTTTTTAAAATAAAAAATCCCCAATAAACCAGCGCTGATAAGAGGTTTTTTTTATTAATATTTTATACTTTTTATTGCTATCCTTGTTTTAGACACAAATTTATTCAAAACAATTCACAAAATAGAACAAGGAAAAAGAAAGAAGAATAAACCACATATGGTAGAAATAAAAATAAAAGTAAAAATAAAGAATAAGTAATTGATAGTGCAGCAAACAGATACCAGGTGTCTGGTTGCAGTACCCCGGCCGGTAGTAGAGCAATTATTAAATCTAGTATAGTATATTAAGTGATGCTTCAAGGCATATGATATTTAATGCCAATTGAAACTATCACTGCAATATGATTTTTCAGATACCTGGAGAGTTTTTTTCAATCCATAAGCAAAAAGGTTTTTAATAGAGGCTTAAATTATAAGCAGCAATTTCAGCGTTCCAAGTGCCTTTAAATGAATTTGAAGAAACTGCAGTTCAGGATTGTAGTGAGGATGAGGTAAACTCCTATTGGAACACTTGATGAGCTGGGGCACCTCATCCTCACTACAATCCTGAAGTGCAGTTTCTTCAAATTCATTTAAAGGCACTTGGAACGCTGAAATTGCTGCTTATAATTTAAGCCTCTATTAAAAACCTTTTTGCTTATGGATTGAAAAAAACTCTCCAGGTATCTGAAAAATCATATTGCAGTGATAGTTTCAATTGGCATTAAATATCATATGCCTTGAAGCATCACTTAATATACTATACTAGATTTAATAATTGCTCTACTACCGGCCGGGGTACTGCAACCAGACACCTGGTATCTGTTTGCTGCACTATCAATTACTTATTCTTTATTTTTACTTTTATTTTTATTTCTACCATATGTGGTTTATTCTTCTTTCTTTTTCCTTGTTCTATTGTGTGAATTGTTTTGAATAAATTTGTGTCTAAAACAAGGATAGCAATAAAAAGTATAAAATATTAATAAAAAAACCTCTTATCAGCGCTGGTTTATTGGGGATTTTTTATTTTAAAAAATCTCAATTAAAATTCAGTCCTGGATGGAGTATGCTGAGCCTTGTAGTTCTGCAGCTGCTGTCTGCTCTTCTCCATACAGACAGACAGCAGCTGCAGAACTACAAGGCTCAGCATACTCCATCCAGGACTGTATGCAGAAGTTTTTTGCCCCCTGAAAAAATTATGTGGGCTTCGCCATATTTTTGGTACGGCTGCCCCCAACCCCCAGTTGCCTATTTTTACCCGGCTGAGAACCAAAAATAAAGGGAAGCCCTTTTTTTATTATTTCATGAATTTCATGAAATAATTAGAAAACAAATGACGTAGGCTTCGCCCCATTTTTGTGTCCAGCCAGGTACAACTAGGCAGCTGGGGATTGGAATCTGCAGCACAGGTTGGCCTGAGCTTTCTGGGCCCCACTGCTGCGAATTGCAGTCTGCAGCCGCCTCAGAAAATGGCACTTTCATAGAAGCGCCATCTTCTGGCGCTGTATCCAACTCTTCCAGCACCTGCCTGCTATACCAGGCTAGCATACAAAAATATGGCGAAGCTCACGTCCTTTTTTTGTAGTTTTTTGGCCAAAAAAATAAAAAATGCTTCCCTGGATTTTCCATTGCCAGTGAAGGTAACACCAAGCAGTGGGGGTTAGCAGCCAGTAGCTGCTTGGATTACCCTTAGCTAGCAATACAAAAAATGCAGCGGGAGCCCATATATATTTTTTTTAATTATTTATTTAAATAACTAAAAACAAAATGGGCTTCCCTGTATTTTGATTGCTGGAGATCACAGTGCTGTAAAAATAAATCTTTAAAAAAAATGACGTAGCGCTCCGCGGTATTTTTGATTCTCAGCGCAGATAAAGCAGACAGCTATGGGTTGCCACCCCCATCTGCCTGCCGTTACCTTGGTTGGCAATCAAAATACAGGGAAGCCCATTAATTTTTTCTATTTAAAAATAGTTAAAAAAAAAAATGACGTTGGGTCCCCCCATTTTTGATAGCCAGCTAGGGTAAAGCAGACGGCTGTAGCCTGAAAACCACAGCTGGCAGCTTTACCGTGGTTGGGGATCCAATGTGGAGGTCTCCCCAGGCTCTTTTTTTATAATTATTTTATAAATATTAATAATTACACAAAAAAAGTAGGGTCCCCCACAAATTGGATCACCAGCCAAGGTAAAGCGGACAGCTGTGGTCTGGTATTCTCAGGGTGGGAAGGTCCATAGTTATTGGGCCTTCACAGCCTAAAAAAAGCAGGCCGCAGGCACCCCAGACGTGGCGCATCCACTAGATGCGCCAATCCTGGCGCTTCACCCCAGCTCATCCCATGCCCTGGTGCAGTGGCAAACGGGGTAATAAATCGGATTGATACTAGCTGTAAGGTCACCTGACATCAAGCCCAGCAGTTTGTGATGTCATGGCGTCTATTAGATACCCAACGTCATAAACTGTCAGTTCTAACAAAAAAAAAATCGACAAAAGAAATTTATTTGAAAAAACAGTCCCCAAAACATTTCCTCTTTCACCAATTTCTTGTAAGAAAAAAAATAAAGGGGTCCCACGACGACTCTGGACCGTCTAGAATATGGGGGGGGGGACACTCAGGGAACGTATCCCCCATTTTCTAGGAGTGCAGACCCTTCATGTGAGGAGTGTGGGTGCAATGAATCTGCACTCACTCTCCCCGGGTCCACAGCAGCAGAGTCCATGTCGTAATGGTTGCTACCAAAGCTGCAATGCCCTGCTCATGAGGTAAGGGCATGCCTAATCAGGAGAACTATTCTACATTTCCAAATATTGGTATTTGCTGATATTATTGCTATTCCACCTACTATATATTGGGGATAGGATCTTGGAGATGGAATACCTCTTTAAGTCCAGTTATCCAGCTGAATGAATACTTAACAACAGAGCTCGCTATTTAGATGTGTTTTCTTGTGGCGTATAACGGACTCTCATGTTTGGTAGTCGTTCAGCAGGGAAACTATAAAAGCAAATCCCTCCATTTGGAAATGTAGTATATAGCTCTCCTGATCAATTATGTTCCTTACCTCATGAGCAGGGCATTGCAGTAATAATAATAATTTATTCATTTATATAGCGTTATTAATTCCATAGCACTGTATGTCTTTGGAGTGTGGGAGGAAACCGGAGTACCTGGAGGAAACCGGAGTACCTGGAGGAAACCCACGCAAACACGGGGAGAACATACAAACTCCTTGCAGATGGTGTCCTTGGTGAGAATTGAACCCAGGACCTCAGCGCTGCAAGACTGCAGTGCTAAGCACTGAGCCACCGTGCCACCCATTTAGCTTAAAGATGCATAACCACCACTCACTGTGTCTGAACACAGGAAGCTGAGCTGACAGCCGCTCTGTGCATGCGGCAGTGTCTATTGTGAAGGAGAGGGCCATGGGGGGATCAACGCTGCACAGGTACCGTGGGACACCTGGGAACACCGGTGGGGTTATAGGGGGTGACCTGGCAGGGCCTGGGGAGGAGTTTTCTGTCGCATGTGTCATGGCACATACGACAGAAATCAGAGGAGTAGGGTGAATGCGGCCGGCGCGCTGCTGTGCGCGCGGCCATCTTGGATTTCTGGGAGGGCATCAGGGGGGGCACTTTGGCGACACCGGGGGACCGGATGGGACCGGGGAGGAGATTTATCATGTTTGTTCATGCCAGATGGGAGATAAATAATTTTTTACCGGCGCTGTCATTTACTGTAACGTGATCATCGGTGTACGGTGTATACCTGTGATCACGTGAGCAGGGACCAGAAAAACCGTCCTGAATCATGATCTCCAGGGTCTCAGCTAGCCCTGAAACCCCGGAGATTTTCTGACGCTGGGGGGCGTTATTCACTTATTTCTGCCTGCTGTTTATAAACGGCAGATCAGAATAAGGCTACATTCACACGACCGATCCATTTTTGCGGTCTGCAGAAAACAGTCCGTTTTTTTTCACGGGTGCATCCGTGTGGCATCCGTTTCCGTTCCGTAGACGGTCCGTATGTCATCTGTTTGTCATCCGTGTGCCTTCCGTTTTTTTTGTGTACTGCAAAAAAACTGAAGGAGGGTAAATGCATAAATTTACCCAGGATCCATAGCTTCATCCTACTTGAGGCGGTCACATGTTCACTCCAGTGCCATTTTCTACTGCTTTTCACAGCGTAGAGCGCTCTGGTGATTTTCTTGTGCTTGTGCACTTCATATCAGTCTTTTCTGTCATTATAATGGCAGAAAGACACATAATGTCCCACTCTCCTGCATTTTGTAATTTTGCACCCTTTGTTGCCTTTCATGTGGCACTAAGGGGTGCTTAGCTTTGTATTTAGCCAAAAAAATGAAAAAAAAAAAAAATGACGTAGGGTTCCCCCTATTTTAGTAGCCAGCTAGGGTAAAGCAGACGGCTGCAGCCTGCAGACCACAGCTGGCAACCTCACCTTGGCTGGTAATCCAAAACTGAGGGCACCCCACGCTGTTATTTTAAATTAAATAAATAATTAAAAAAAAAAAACACGTAGGGGTCCCCCCAAAATTGGATCACCAGCCAAGGTAAAGCAGACAGCTGGGGTCTGATATTCTCAGACTAGGGAGGTCCATGGTTATTGGACTCTCCCCAGCCTAAAAATAGCAGGCCGCAGCCGCCTCAGAATTGGCGCATCCATTAGATGTGCCAATCCTGGTGATTCGCCCCAGCTCATCTCGCGCC
The DNA here is from genome assembly GCF_048569485.1 of Anomaloglossus baeobatrachus. Lineage (NCBI taxonomy): Eukaryota > Metazoa > Chordata > Amphibia > Anura > Aromobatidae > Anomaloglossus > Anomaloglossus baeobatrachus. The sequence goes on along the minus strand of NC_134353.1, from coordinate 83,947,058 downwards.
CCGGTGCGGTGGCAAACGGGGTAATATATGGGGTTAATACCAGATGTGTAATGTCACCTGGCATCAAGCCCTGGGGTTGGTGAGGTCAGGCGTCTATCAGATACCCGACATCACCAACCCAGTCAGTAATAAAAAAAAATAGACGACAAACACATTTTTATTTGAAAAAATACTCCCCAATACATTCCCTCTTTAACCAATTTATTAGAAAGAACAACAAATCCAGGTCTGGTGTAATCCAAGGGGTTGCCATGACGATCCACACTGTCCCAGTCAATGAAGAGCAGGATGTTCCCCATTGGCTGGGAGATCAGTGCAGTGACCTGAGCTAACATCAATGGGTCAGCCCAGGTCACCGCAGGGCATGACAAGTGCTGCTGTCAGCGAGGTACATTACCTGCGCTGATCTGCAATGCTGACTGCACCTGTCACTGAGTTCAATGACCTTCACAGCCAAGTATCGCGAGAGGCCCGTGACGTCACCACTAGTCAGTCTCGGGTCGGAAGCGAGAGAAGGTGATGTGACAAGCGGCGGCCATGGAGGACAGTGACAGCGCTGAGGTCGGGACTTCATCACCGCAGGTAAGCCGAGCGGGACCATGTGTGCAGAGTGCCAGGAGGACGTCAGTGTCGTGGACTGCATGGCTGGGGACGTGTGTGTGTAATCCAAGGGGTTGCCATGACGATCCACACTGTCCCAGTCAATGAAGAGCAGGATGTTCCCCATTGGCTGGGAGAGCAGTGCAGTGATCTGAGCTAACATCAATGGGTCAGCCCAGGTCACCGCAGGGCATGACAAGTGCTTCTGTCAGTGAGGTACATTACCTGCGCTGACCTGCACTGCTGACAGCACCTGTCACTGAGTTCAATGACCTTCACAGCCAAGTATCGCGAGAGGCCCATGACGTCACCACTAGTCAGTCTCGGGTCGGAAGCGAGAGAAGGTGATGTGACAAGCGGCGGCCATGGAGGACAGTGACAGCGCTGAGGTTGGGACTTCATCACCGCAGGTAAGCCGAGCGGGACCATGTATGCAGAGTGCCAGGAGGACGTCAGTGTCGTGGACTGCATGGCTGGGGACGTGTGTGTGTGTGTGTATGTATGTGTACATGCCACGTGCAGGAGGGGGCGGAGCGAGCTGAGCGGGGAAGTGTAGGCTTCCTGCACGTAACTAGGATAAACATCGGGTTACTAACCAAAGCGCTTTGCTTGGATACCCGATGTTTATCTTGGTTACCAGCTTCTGGCAGGCTGCCAGCGATGGCTCCTGCACACTGTAGCTGTAAAAAGCCCTGCTTTTTGCTGCTAGAACCGTTCTCGAGCGTATCTAGAACTATCGAGCTTTAGCAAAAAGCTCGAGTTCTAGTTCTATCTAGAACACCCCCCAAAATCACTCGAACCGCGAACTGGAAAACCACGAACCACGAACCGCGCTCAACTCTAATAAAGAACCCCCCTCCACAGTAATCCTGGGTCATGATCCCGCGCCGTCCAATCCGGATCCAACATCATCTGATCGGTTTGCTGGAAGGCAAAGCGATCAGAGTATGTGTCAGGTTCATGGGCCTGAATCACATGACACAGCAGCTGATTGTTTAAACAGCTTTTTATATAATCAGCTGATGCATCAGTGCAAAAAAAAAAAACTACACACTTCAGTGCAGACTCCTGTCTGACAGCATCAGCTGATAGTTTAGCCGGCCAGGCGGTAAAAAGCCGGCCTCACCGCTCGACTTATAGTTTCAGCTGATTCTGTCAGGTGACTGCATCACCTGATCATTGCCAGGTCTGAGAGAGAGAGAGAGAGAAAAAGAAGAGAGAGAGAGAAGAGAGAGAAATGAGAGAGAAAAGAGAGAGAAAAGAGAGAAAACAAGGAGAGAGAAAAGAGAATAGAGAGAGGGAGAGAGAGAAAAGAGAGAGAGAGAGAGAAGAGGAGTGGAGAGAGAAGAGAGAGAAGAGATAGGAGAGAGAGAAAAGAGAGAAAATAGAGAGAGAGGAGAGAGTGAGAGAGAGGGACAAAGAGAGACTGAGAGACTGAGAAAAAGAGAGAGAGAGAGAAAAAGAGAGAGAAAGAGAGAAAGAGAGAGAGGAGAGAGAAAGAAAGAGAGAAAAAGAGAGAGAGAGAGAGAAAAATAGAGAGGAGAGAGAGAAAGGGAGAGAGAAAAAAAGAGAGAAAAAGAGAGAGAAAAAGAGAGGGAGAGAGAGAGAGAAGAGAAGAGAGAGAGGAGAGAGCAATGCAGCCTCATTCTGTGAACTGCTCCGATTTTAGAGGTGTGTCCCGAGGCTCACAGCTGATGTCCGGCTCATCCCCTCAGTGCATAATTAAATTAAATTATAATTATAAATAAATAATAATTATAATTTAAAATTAAAAATAAATTAAATTCTTTACCGGGGCGGCTGGGACTTGAACTCGTGAACTAATGCTTCTTAGGTGAGAGCTCTAACCATTCAGCCACTGGCTCTAATGAGAAGCATAGGCAGATTTGGTAATCTTTATCTCTATACTGCAGTAGAGAATCTAGAAGCAAAGTGTTCAGCTGCAAGGATGGATGGATGGATGCATGGATGGATGGATGGATGGGCGGATGGGCGGGCAAACACTGGCAGTACCACACTCATCACCGCACACACGCAGGCCCTACAACCACCATCATCACCGCAGGCACTACAACCACCATCATCACCGCAGGCAGTACAACCCCTATCATCCTCCCCTCAGTGCATAATTAAATTAAATTATAATTATAAATAAATAATAGTTATAATTTAAAAATAAATTAAATTCTTTCCCGGTACGGCCAGGACTTGAACTCGTGAACTAATGCTTCTTAGGCGAGAGCACTAACCATTCAGCCACTGGCTCTAATGAGAAACATAGGCAGATTTAGTAATCTTGACGTCTGCATTGCAGACTGAAGTCTCTGGTGACAGCGCGATTCATTTCAGGTGCTACATGGAGAGAACACAGCGATCGCGTTCTATGGCCCTTCCTGTCATCTTCATGTAGCAGAGCTGACAGTGTCGTGTGGATTACTTCGGACCTGAAGGGGTAATTGGGGATTTTAATAAAATGGTGAAAGAGGGTGTTTTTTTGTCCAAATAAAGGATTTTTCGCTGTGTATTTCTTTACTTTCACTTTCAGCTTAATCATGGAAGGTGTCTCGGGGAGACGCCTGCCATGATTAACTCCTTATTACCCCGATTGCCACCGCACCAGGGCAATTTGGGATGAGCTGGGTAGAGTTCTGGGACTGCCGCATCTAATGGATGCGGCAATTCCAGGCGGCTGCTGGGTGATATTGTTAGGGTGGTGGGCTCCCCATGACGTGGTGCTCTCCATCCTGACAATACCAGCCTCCAGTCGTGTGGCTTTATCCTGGCTGGTATCAAATATGAGGGGAACCGCATTTTTTTTTTATTTATTTATTTATTTTACTGCACGATATAGACCCGCCTGCCGGCGGCTGTGATTGGTTGCAGTGAGACAGCTGTCACTCATCGTGGGGGCATGTCTGACTGAAACCAATCATGGGCGCCGGTGGGCGGGGAAAGCATGGACTAACTAATTGAATAATGAAGCGGCAGTCATTTTCAAAAGAGGAAATGCCGCTGGAGATTTGTGACAGCCGTGCAGCGAGACGCCCGTGATCGGTCAGTAGGAAAGTGAGAGGGATTGTGCTGGGGACGTAGCACGCATGCAGATACGCAACGTGCGCACATAGCCTTACTGTGAAAAGCCACGCTTTTGGTGATCAAACCGTTCTCAAACGTAACTCGAACTGCCGAACTTTTAGCAAATTGTTCGAGTTCGTCGAACGACTCGAACACCCCCCCAAAATCACTCGAACATGAAATTGGCGAACCTCGAACTTTGAACATCGCTCATCTCCACTGTTGACGTTAAGTAAAAAATGTGACCACTCTCAGCCATTAGAGATTAGCACTGGGCAAAGCAGGCAGGTAGTTAGTAACTACCTGTTGGTAAGTTCTTAGCCCTATAACAAAAAATGAGTAAAGTCGAGCATAACCCCCTTTAAAATTTCCTCTTAATTAAAACAAAAGTGGTCAACATTTAAAAGTTTCAGAAATAAAAACATATTAGAGTTGGATGAAATACATGCTTTTATTTGTCACTTACAATTATTCCATGAGTCAAATGTCTCTTTTACTATATGATCTACTAACTGGCTGGACCTTAAGTAGAGATCCCTAAATCCTACATGGAACATCGTTTGAAGATTATTAAATAGAGATGGAAAGAATATGCCTTGAAATGACATAGTGCCAGAGCCAACTACTTTCATTTCTCTCAAGTAGATGATGTCTGTTTGATCATTTCACTTTAAATTGTAGAGGTGTCAAAGAGTTTCCTTATGTCTAAACAAGTGTTATTAACTTCAATTATGGCTTCCAGATGGAGAACTGTGAAGGTCTTTTAGTGCATTTCAAAGTATTTCATTTAGACATTTTTGGAAAAACATACATACCAATTCATAACCCATTTCACTCTTCTAATTTATAAGTCCCGAACAACTGTAAATCATTCAAAAATATGAAATGTAATTTTATTGCATCAAAATGGTGTGGCAAAGCGCCTAGGAAAAGCATAACATAAATTATATTTTCTACTGGCAATAATAATGGAACTTAACTGGATTGACTCACACTCTCTAGTACAAGTATCAAGGGAAGCTTGTAATGTTCCTGACCAACAGTCAGGCCTGTGTGGCAGATAAAGTTATATACAGCAATAAATCTAATTAAATACAATTAGATTTTTAAGAAAATAGAAAACATGAGTGCAGACATGAATTATGAAGTATATACATTTCTTATGGAAAACAATATTTCAGAAACCACTTATATAAAACTCCTTAATGTGGAAAATGGAATATGTGGGTAACATATGGATTCTGAAATATGCCATGTTTAGGAATACCCAAGTGGCACCTATTTGTAGGCTTAATCAATGTTTACAATTGAAAAGTTTTGATTTAATATAATTTGGAGATTTCACAACTTAAATTGGATGATTTTACTTTTTTTTACTATAGGCCTAAGAACTAACAGGTGGGTAGTTGCTAACTAGCCGCTTGTTCCGACCAGTGTAGATCTCTGCTGTCGAAGAGCGGTCATTGACCACTCCTGCCGGCAATTATGTGGCTTCTGCTAGAGTCACATTGACAGAGCAGTGGCTTCTCTTGCATCTTGCTCTGCTGATGGTCCTACACTGCCAACGTCATGCTGATTGACAGCTGGCTCCCCGCTGCCTAGCTGTGGGGAGCAGGCTGTCAATCAATATGCTGCAAGCAGTCATACCCCATCAACATAGCAGCCCAGAACAAGAAGAGCTGCTCTGTTGACATGGAGCAGTAGAATCACTGGCAGGAGCGTTCTGTGACATATGTAAGATGGCACATGGTAGACCAGGCAGCTGGTTAGTAACTAGTTAACCCAGACAAACCTTTTAACACATGAGAGATCACCTTGTTAAGTTCTTCTATAGCATAAGAGCTCCTGATATACCCATATATTTTTCTAGATTTCCATTATGTGTCTACACTTTATGACTTGTGTTGCAAGGTTTCAGAGATTTGCCTCTTCTTACAGGACAGTATCTGGCCTTATCATTGGCAAAGCGTATATGTTACTGTACAGAACCATATTCTGGTTATGGAGATGTGACACCCCAGGGGCTGTGGGGTAGTTGGTCCCAAGCGTGCGGTGCGCAGTGGGGAACAGTCATGGTCATGGCCCAGTGCCGTAGCCCTTGGGGTGCCGTCACTCAGAAAAAGGGGTGAAAAATAAAAGTAAAAGGGGAAAAATAAAAATAAAAGAGTTCTTGAGTACACCACTTGCGATGTGCGGCCAGGTTATTGGGACTGCCGCTGCAGGGTCCTGCTGGGGCTGATGAAGTGGTGCAGCTTAGGTGTTTGAGCCCTCCGCAAGCAGGGAAAGGCCCCAGCAGTGAATGAAGGGGATTGTAGTGGGGAACCATCTGTGTGAGTGCACAGGGCGATATTACAACAGTCCACACTAGTATAACAGTTTCATCTTGCCTTGCTTTTACTTTTCGTACTTGGACCTGCTGGTGCCGGTTCCAGGTGCTCCCACTCCCCTTGTTCTCCATGACAGCTGTGACCTGGGTTGGCTGTCCTCCGTGAACACTTGTGGTGATTGGACTCCCGTGGCTTGGAGCTACTTGGGAGTCCCTTCTCTTCAGTCTTGGTCCCACGGCAGGCAGCCTGGACTATTTAAGGGGTTCAGTCTCCTGGTCTCCTCTTTGCTGCTTGTGCTTCAGACTTTTTGGGTTGTGATGGACCCTGGAGATCTTCTCACCCGGCAAAGTTAACAGCTGACCATAAAGTGTCCTACTGTCCTAGGGTCTGCACCCCGCCTTGTGCTGAGTCCTGTGAGCCCTGGTTCCAGACTTCCACAGGCGTCCCGCGGTTCCTGGAGTCTTACACTTCCACAGGTAACCCATGGTGCCTGGAGTTCTGGTTCTGTACTCCACAGTCCCTCACTCCTTTTACAGCAATCCAGTGTTGCTCGACTTGCTTCAGGTCTTTTCTGTACTTTTCGCTCTTTTCTCCTCACAACTCCTCCACTCCTTCCTTCACACTCCTCGACTTCACTAAACTCACTTCTGTCTCCTTCACTTTCTCCCGCCAACGTCCCAACTGACCACTGGCCCCTCCCCCTTGCTGGGTCTCTCCGTAAAAAGATTGGGTGGCTACTTTCCAATCAGTGCCCTTCCCTTTTACCTGCTGCTAGGAAGTCTCCCAGTCTGGTGTTGGGGTTGTGTATGTGGCCTGAGGGTGCTGGTGTACTGGCCGGCACGGATATTCCGGGGTTTGGGTTTCCACTGGTTACATTTGTGGCACCTGGTACTGCAGGGGTGCTACAAATACACAATATATTTTGCTTCCAAATAGTAAAGGAGGTGAAGTGTTGTAGCAACAGTAGTGGCACTCAAAGTTGTAGGAGTGGGTACAGAAGTAGTAAAGTAAAGTTTGACTACTAACTGGAAGTATTGGTAGGTGAAAAGGACAATCCCTCGAAGTGCTAAGGCAGCTCTGAGCATCTCAGTGCTCTGCAGTGGTGAATGGATTGCTGCTGTAGGAATACAATCCATGAAGAGTTTTAGTTGTTTCTCCTGTGCCCTTCCATGCTCATGGAGAAGGAAAAAGCTGCAGGATACAAGTCTCAAGAGTAGAGCCATCTTATTCCGTTTGTGCCCATTGTGTGGGCATCTCTTTACCTCGATGGGACCAGTTGTGTAAGGCGGGCTTTGCACATTGCGAAATCGCAAGCCGATGCTGCGATGTCGCACGCGATAGTCCCCGCCCCCGTCGCAGGTACGATATCTTGTGATAGCTGGCGTAACGAAAATTATCGCTATGCCAGCTTCACATGCACTCACCTGCCCTGCGACCGTCGCTCTGGCCGGCGACCTGCCTCCTTCCTAAGGGGGCGGGTCGTGCGGCGTCATAGCGACATCACACGGCAAGCGGCCAATAGCGGCGGAGGGGCAGAGATGAGCAGGATGTAAACATTCCGCCCACCTCCTTCCTTCCGTAGAGCCGCCGGCAGCAGGTAAGGTGATGTTCCTCGCTCCTGCGGCGTAACACACAGTGATGTGTGCTGCCGCAGGAACGAGGAACAGCATCGTACCTGTCGCGGCAGCGTAATTATGGAAAAGTCGGAGCCTGCACCGATGATACGATAACGACGCTTTTGCGCTCGTTAATCGTATCATCTAGAATTTACACACAACGATGTTGAACGTGACGCCGAATGTGCGTCACCTTCGATTTGACCCCACCGACATCGCACGTGCGATGTTGCAATGTGCAAAGCCGCCCTAATTCACTTTGTGAGAGATGGGAGACTTGTTAAAAGCTGCCAAGATGTGGGGTTAAGGTGTCATTCTAAAATACAGGATGAGGAGATTGCAGCCATTAGGCAAAGCAATCTTGATATAGATGAAAAAGGAAAGCTCCATATCACCTATGTTTCCAATTTTGTAGTGCCCAAAGCAGAAGCTGCTGTAAAACAGTGATCAACTAGAAAAAGGAGGTTGGTTTGCCCAGTTTGATCCAAATACGATCATCAATGCATTTGCAATGTTCGCCTCCAGAAAGTGTATACGTCCAAAAATAGTTTAAGACAGAGCACATGGTGACTCTATCTTCTCCACTATAGTCAATGGACCCATCGGCGCATGCGTTCGAAACCTGTTTTGTAGTGATGGGGAAACCCATCAATGTTCGTGTTTGGGAAACTCGCCCGAACGTTTTGTAAAGTTCTAGTTTAGGTTCTGAGATAACATAAACTTGCGTCTGAAGTCGAATTTGGACTTTACAGTTATGGGATGGGGTGGCTGTAAAATAAAGAATATAGTTAATAATAAACATTGTCATTATACTTACAGGTCCCGCGACGTGTCCTGCAGACCCGCTCAGCCACTATCTCCTGGCCGCTTCTGCTTCCAGGTCTGATCATTGCTGTGTCCCCGGGTAACCACCACTGACTTACAGGACCTTCCATAACATCATAGCCTTGTGACCAGTCTGTTGTGAATGTGTGTACAGACATTGGATTACAGACTAGTCACATGGCTATGATGTCACGGAAGGTCCTGTAAGCCAGGAGGTAACAATATTCACACCAGATTGGTCACATGGCTATGACATCATGGAAGGTCTTGTAAGTCATATGTAGCAGAGCTGAAGATGCTCGCCCACCTTTGGAATACATCGTAGAAATTTTTTTGAGTAATAAAGATGGAGTCCTAAATGTCTTCTGTTTTATTTTTTATAAAATATTTTTTCTCTGTTTTGTTGTTTTATTTTACTGTTAAAATAACCGACAATCACAGACGCTGTCACAGAGTGGGCGTCTGTGATTAAATGCTGGACTAACCTGAAACCAGCCCATACATTCTAGCATCTAGAATGTATGGGCAGATTTCAGGTTACTCCAACAACCAATCACAGACGTTCATTCTGCATGACAGCGTCTGTGATTGGCTGTTGGGTCCCTCACACATAGTAGTGTAAAAATAAATAAATGATTTTAAAAAAATGACGTAGCACTCTGCGGTATTTTTGATTCTAAGCGCAGATAAAGAGGACAGCTAGGGCTGCCACCGCGATCTACCTGGCTTTACCTTGGCTGGCAATCAAAATACAGGAAGCCCATTCATTTTTTTAATTTATTTAAAAAAATAATTAAAAAAAAATGCATGGGATCCCGCAGTATTTTGATCACCAGTCAGGTAAAGCCAGGCAGCTGGAGGCTGGGATTCTCAGCTTGGTAAGGCCCAAGTGTTCTGGGCCCCCCACGCTAAAAACCGCAGCCCGCAGCTGCTCCTTGAAATGGCGCATTGTTTCTTAACGCCATTTCCAGGCACTTTAGCCAGCTCGTCTAGCGGCCCTGATGGCGGTGGCACGCTGGGTAATAAAGGGGTTAATACCAGCTTTGCATTCTCAGGTGGTACTAAGCCTGAAATTCATGGTGTCACGCCAAATTAGACATAGCCACCATGAATTTCTAGTGAACAGTAAAAGAAAACACAACACATAGAATTTTTTTTTATTAGAAATGAAAGAAAAAAAGAGAAGAGGGCGCTCCTGTGTGTAAGAGTAAACTTTATGTGGTGAATAATGAAACAATTCCACTCACCTATGAGTGTTGTACTACAGGTACAACACTGTCTGTTAGCACTGACAGAGAGATCCAGGTTACCCCTTGGCTGGCCGACACAGATCCTGCTGAGGATGATCACACAGCAGCCTTAGATTTCACTGCTGCTGGTGCTCAGAGCTCCTGCAATCCTCCTGTTTGGGTCAGCGTCTCACTCCTGGATCAGATAAGAGGAATTCCGTTCCCACAGAGCCAGGCTAATCTGATGTTTAAGTCAATGTAATTAGATCTCCTAAGGCTGGAGCTGCGGCACCCCGTAGACTCCCAAAGGAGAGATAAGGTATTCAAAGAAGAAGAAAAAAAAAAACCCACGGTGTAAAGGGCGCTGCTCACAAAGGAGATAGGAGATAAATAGTGAAGATTTATTTGAGCTACAACGCGTTTCAGGGATACAATAAAACAATAATAATTTCCCCCTTCCTCAGGTAGCAATGGCGCATTGTTTCTTAACGCCATTTCCAGGCACTTTACCCAGCTCACCATGAATTTCTAGTGAACAGTAAAAGAAAACACAACACATAGAATTTTTTTTTATTTGAAATAAAACCAAAAAAATTTAGATACTCCATCTTTATGATAAAAAAAATCCTTAGTCCGACGTAGTCCACAGGTAGAGCCATGTCAGCTCTGCTTCATTGCTCTGTATAGACAAGTGTCTCTACAGAGTGAGAAGCTGAGAGAGCAATGTCAGGTCTGCTTCATCACTCTGAACAAACAAGTGTCTCTACAGAGCAAGAAGCAGGTAGAGAAATGTCAGCTCTGCTTCATCACTCTGTACAGACAAGTGTCTCTACAGAGGGAGAAGCAGGTAGACCAATGTCAGCTCTGCTTCATCACTCTGTATAGACAAGTGTCTCTACAGAGAGAGAGAAGCAGGGAGAGCATTGTCAGCTCTGCTTCATTGCTCTGTAAAGACAAGCGTCTCTACAGAGAGAGAAGCAGGCTGAGAGGATATGACTCCACTTGCGTATGACTCATGCATCACCCCAAACGGCCTGACACTCTCCTGACAGGAGTGCCTCAGCTGCATGGAAATACATGCAGCCGACCCACTCATATCGGGAGAGTGTGCGCCGTGCCGGGTAATGCAATGTGACACTTGCACAGTGACAATCAAAGTTCAATCGAGTCCATCGGCCATGATCTCGGGTGAACCCTGACGTCACCATGAACATGGCCAAAAGCAGCCGAAGACTGCCGAGTGATGAGCAGGTGCAAAGAATGCCCCCGGAAGTTAACAGAACCTTCCATGATGTCATAGCCATGTGACCAGTCTGTATGCCAATGTCTGTACAACATTCACACCAGACTGGTCACATGGGTATGACGTCATGGAAAGTTCTTTAGTCAGTGGTGATTACCCGGTAGCACAGAAATAATCGGACGCGTAAGCAGAAGCGGCCGGGAGACAGGGTCTGAAGGAAGCGTCGTGAGACCTGTAAGTATAAACATAATGTTTTTTAATGATGTGCTTTTTTTTTTACAGCCCCTGGAACTGAACTGGACCCGAACTGTAACACGAGCTTCCCAGGAAAGATTGTGTTCAGGATCGTGTGCATGAACACTATGTCTTCGGTACGGACCCCGAACTTTACAGGTTCATCCATCACTACTGTTGTGCAGAGGGTTCGGATGTAAGCCCCAACGGGACCACTGAATGTAGATCAGAACGCAATGTGAAAGCAGTCTTAACTTAAGCAACAAGAGGAGTAGTGCTGAAATGCTGGAGTGTTGATTTGGGATCTGCTTGTTACAGACTGATGCTCCAACAGATAGATTTCCAACCTGATACCAACGGAGAGCTCTCTTGAGTGTGGAATCTGGGTGCTTTTGGTTAGTTTTCCAGACCCACAGACTTGTATGGGTGATTTTGAGCTGCGTTTCAGATTAAAAACAGGCATATCTACATTTTTTTTGCTAATCAGACTGTCCACGAAAAACATGGATACGTGAGCAGCAACATAGACTTTAATGAGTACGTGTTCTTTCCGTGGGGAACACAGAACACATACTTCATAAAATCATGTCTGATTGAGACCAGAAGTTGTTGAGGACTGGTCCTGTTATCTGCCTATAAAGCTAGATGTATAGGTAGATAGACAGATATACAGACAGATATAATAAATATCTATTGAAACCATTACAGCTGATATGTTAAATCCTGGTAGTTACGCCATTTTTTTTGTAATATATTTTTCCAATTGTTTGTCAATTTGTTTAGTTGTGTGAATGAGATTGTTCCCAGAATGTTGGTGGCATCCACAAGTGGGACTTTTGTGAATTTAGTTTATCCAGTGTACAGTATAAATATACCCATTCCACTAATATGCTTTTAATATCTACATATTTCCCTTCTGCTTTTCCATCTTCTCATATTTAATTTATTTAAAATAAAATGAGTTAAAATTCATTTTTTTTGCAGTGAATATTTTTCTTTTTTGTCTGCGGTCATATAATAATAGTTAGCTCGACCTGACTTGCATATGGCAAATGTAATGTGCAGTTGGGATAAGAAAAATACAAGGATGGCATGTGGAAAGATTTTGTAAAACCAGAACTAATAAAGGGCCTACATTTGCTATCCAAGCATAATTGTATTCAGATTGTATGTATTGTACTTTTAATATTTGTCTTGAATTTGCTGCAGAAATATTTAACTCTAAAAATGAAAAAAATCGTTTACACTTATGCTTAGGTTGCTACAGTTTTGATACGATCCCACATTTTGACAATTAGGCTATGTGCGCACGTTGCGTAAATTCATGCAGTTACGCTGCGCTTTGCAGCGCAGCGTAACTGCATGCGTCCTGCGTCCCCTGCACAGTCTATGGAGATTGTGCAGGGGCCGTGCGCACGTGGCGTCTCAGAGCGCAGCGCTTCGGCTACTGCCGAAGCGCTGCGCAAAAAGAAGTGACATGTCACTTCTTTCCTGCGCTTTGCCGGCAGCTCCTGCTCTGTCTATGGCAGGAGCTGCAGGCAGAGCGCATGGAATCGGCGCTCACTACGGACATTTCTGCAGCGATCTAAAGCGCACATGTGCTCTTCAGATCGCTGCAGAAATTTCTGCAGGGCTAGTACGCAACGTGCGCACATAGCCTTAAACTAATTGAGCATCCACCATCAAGACTCCGGCGATAAGTCCCACTTGACTACCCGTTCTACAATCTAAAGTGGCTGCGATGTCACAAATAGGAGATGAATGAAATGACAGGCTGGTTTTCTCCATTGTCGCTAATGAGAGGAAATGTTGTACAAAGAAGAGGTAAGCAAAATAGGGTTTTATTTGAGAGATGGGTGATAAAGATCCCAATGAGGAGTTGCTCACCTGGGAGAGTTGTGTTAGACACAACTATTGAAATGGCTGTTGAGGCATCAAGATCGTGAAAATGCAGATATCCGAATGAGAAGGTTTAAACACCGCACTGCCGCTGTAAAGAAACGAAAACTTGACTGTTTCCATTTTTCTTATTGTAGATAATGGAATGAGAAAAGTTAAACACCACTCTAAAGAAACGAAGACTTGACTGCTTCCATTCTTCTTACTGTAGATATTGGAATGAGAAAGGTTAAACAACATGCTACCACTCTAAAGAAACGAAGACTTGATTGTTTCCATTCTTCTTACTGTAGATATTGGAATGAGAAAGGTTAAACACCATGCTACCACTCTAAATAAACAAAGACTTGACTGTTTCCATTCTTCTTACTGTAGATATTGGAAAGAGAAAGGTTAAACACCATGCTACCACTCTAAAGAAACAAGACTTGAATCCGCGTTTTGGAGTGGATACTCCTTCTTCAGGAAATCACGCATTGAGAATAAATCACTTGCCTAGGAGTCAAGTCTTCGTTTCTTTACAACAGTAGCGTGGAGTTTTAATGTTTCTCATTTCAATATCTACAATTAAAGGAATGGAAACAGTCAAGTCTTCATTTCTTTACAATGGCAACTTGGTGTTTAACCCTTCTCATTCCAATATCTACAATAAGAGAAATATAAACAGTCAAGTCTGTGTACATTCCAGTCAGTCCTTCTGGATGTTTATGCCACTGAATCTTGCAGAAAGGAGTTCATGGAGCCCAGTTTTTCTTTATGGGTGGTGCTGACAATGGAGAAACACTGACCAACCAGGTATTAATTACATTCTTTAGATATTAAACGAATGACTAGTGCAAAAATATTTGCTTTAACTAAGTGACATAAAAATAATAATGTAATGTAATAATAATGTAAAAATATAAATCTCATTAATTCTACAGCGCTATACAGACATTACTACCATTTACTGTCCCCAGTGGGGCTTACAACTAGAGATGAGTGGACACATGGAAGTTCAGTTTGGTGGGTTCAGCCGGACTTTAGATAAAGTTTGGTTCTGGACCCAGACTTGATCTGAACCCCAATAGAAGTCACTGATTGGGCAGTTCGGGTCTCTGCCAGCATACCTCCAGCCATAAACAGAACACTTTGGGGGGAGGATGGGCTGGTTTTTTCCCCATTTTTTTTTGTGTAGACTAAATCAGAAAATGCTCTTGTTTTTCCAAGTGCGAGCTATTCGAACAAGCGAGCCGTTAGCCTACATAAAGCACTCAAACCTTGTCTTCTACTTCTGCACTCTGGTCCTCCTCTTGACACGTTGACTTAACATCATCAATTGTTTGCAACTGTGACTGACTCATTATCATTGACCGCTTAAAGGTACTGTCACACATAACGAGATCGCTAGCGAGATCGCAGTTGAGTCACGGTTTCCGTGATGCAGTAGCGATCCCGTTAGTGATCTTGTTATGTGTGACACCTACCAGCGATCAGGCCCCTGCTGTGAGATCTCTAGTCATTGCAGAATGGTCCAGGCCATTTTCTTCAAAGGCGATGTCCTGCTGGGCAGGACCCATCGCTGTGTTTGACACTGTGTGACAGAGTCCCAGTGACTGCTGAGATTGTTATACAGGTCGCTACTGCGACCTGTATTGTTCCTGCATCGCTGGTAAGATCTGACTGTGTGACATCTCACCTGCGACCTCCCAGCGCTTACCTACGATCCCTATCAGGTCGCATCGTTTTCGGGATCGCTGGTAAGTCGTTGTATGTGACTGGGCCTTAAGACACTAATTGCTGTTGCATAATGTCTTCTTCTTCTGACTGTGGCTCCTCAAATATTTGAGCATCACTACACATGATCTCCTCATGTCCCTTTTGAAACATGCAGGGTGAGAGGCCAGAATCAATGGAAATGTAAAGACTTGCTCCTGTCAGTGTCCAAGTGTGGGATCACTTTTCTCTTGGGACTTGCCATGGTGGGAGGAAGAAGGATCAGATTAAGGATTATGTGGTCCAGACAGGCTACTGAAACTGGACCATGTGGAAGATAGGCAAGATGATGCTGGGAAACAGACTGGAAGCATTATCTGCTATCCAACTGACCACCTGTTTGCACTGTTCTTGTTTAAGAGTATTTTCCCATGCCCCCCTGAAAAATGGGACAGGAAGCTAGTTCTCATGGATGACCATGATTGTTGTGCTCATGCCTGCAAACTGTATGGTTTTAGTTTTGAAAATAAAAAATTTAGCCCTGAAAAAAATCATGAGTGAGGGCCGTCTGGTAGCCCTCTAAAATTTTTCAGTGAGGGCCACCTGACGAACTTCCAAAATGTATGAGTGAGGGCTGCATGATGGCTCTCCGAAATTTATGAGTGAGGGTTGCCTGATGTCCCTCCAAAATTATTGAGTGAGGGTCACCTGTTGGCCCACTAAAATTTGAGTAAGGGCCGGCTAATGTGCCTAAAAATGTTTTGATGCGAGGGCCGCATGATAACCCTGTTGATAAGGTGTAGGAGAAGGTCAAAAAAACAAACAAACTATGAACCATATACTGTTTTTGAGGTGAGAAGGGGAACATGATAATACACCAGAATAAAAAGAACTTTTTGTCCTTTTGATTAGAGGACAGTTCATTTGTCCAGTTTGGATACCCAATAAGTGTACGGCATGGAGGAGTCATGGAATAGGCTTGTAAGGTCAGGTCATCTTCCAAAACGTTTTCCTCCTTGTCAGACGTCCCCATACATTAGGCCCTGGGTGCTAAGTGGGTCTAATGAAATTGTCTTAGACCTTTGATAGTACTCACCTGCATCTGTTGGACCTGATGTTGTCTCTCTCATCACTTGCGAATCGTTAGATGGGAAAATCTTTGAACTAATTGTTCAAGTAGGACCTTTTGGTATTGCACCAGTTTACTAGCCCTCTCCTCCTTAGGAAGGAGAAATGGAAAGTTATTCTTGTAGTTTGGGCTGAAAAGAATGAACAATTAGTAATCTGTGATGGCCAAATGCATTCCAAGGCCGTGGGTAAGGACAGCAGAACACTGCTCTGGGACAAAGAATCAGAGAACGCTGCTGACGGTGTATGCAAATGTGCAATAACAGGTGCAAGGTGGGAGGCATTCATGCCTGCATTCTGGACAAGAGATTGGCTCACATGAAGCAGAGGGAAAGAGGCAGTGGTGTCACCGGGAGACACTAATTGTTCACCCAGCTGTTTGGCCCATCTAGTTGAATGCTTTGATGACATTCACCTGAGCATACTGGTGGTGGTCAGGCCCCTGATGATCTTGGTATGAACAAGTTGCAAATAATCATTCTTTTATCATCCCCACTTTCTTTAAAAAAGTGCCAGACTGGGAAACATCTAACCCTTGGCCTAGGAACTTGCCGCGTGTGGGAACTCTGGGAACAATTGCTTGATTTCTTCCTCTGGCTATTTCACTGCCTCTGATGGCCCTCCTAAAATTCAATGAGGGCCATATGCTGGTCCTCCAAAAATTATGAGTGAGGGCCGTCTAATGGTCGTCTAAAAATTGAGTGAGGGCCACTCACCAAAACTGTGAGTGATGGCCACCTGATCAACCTCTAAAAATTGAGTGAGGCCACTCTAATAAATCATGATTCTTATACCCTTTTTTGGGTTTGAAGGGGTTCAAGGAAATACACCAGAAAAAAAAGATCATTTGAATTGGCTTTAAGTTCCGCTGTCGTCATCAATTGAGTTTGAGAAGTTAGAGCTAATCTAGGCCTTGTTCATTTTGAGAACAGTCAGCCTCTCAGCATTTTCAGGTGACATGAGGGTGTGCCTATCAGTTATTATTCCCCCAGTGGCACTAAAAACCCACAGAATAAACTTAAGCATGGTTGAGCTTTGGATGCGGACTATAAGGACTAATTTGTATGTTGCGACATCGCTACTGCGATATCGTCGGGGTCAAATAGAAAGTGACATACATCCGGCGCCGGTAACGACGTCGCAACGTGTAAAGCGTAGGAGAGAAGATGAAAGAGCGTGAAACAGAAAAAAATCGGTGATCTGTGTCACGTCGTTCATTTTCATAATGTCGGTGCGTCCGCAGGTACGATGTTGTTTGTCATTCGTGCAGCTCCACACATCGCTGTGTGTGAAGCCGCAAAGCGACAAACATCTCCTTACCTGCGCCCGCCATCCACCGGCAATGCGGAAGGGAGAAGGTGGGCGGGATGTTTACATCCCGCTCATCTCCGCCCCTCCTCTTCTATTGGCTGGCCGATTTGTGACGTCGTGGTGACGTCGCTGTGACGCCGAACGCACTGCCTCCTTGAAGGAAGGATTCTTCGGCAGTCACAGTGACGTCGCCGGCTAGGTAAGTGCGTGTGAAGCTGCCATTGCGATAATATTCGCTACGGCAGCTATCACAAAATATCGCATGTGCGACGGGGCGGGTACTATCGCGTTCGGCATCGCTATCATCGGCTAGCGATGTCGCAGCATGCAAAGTACCCCTAAGACTCTGATTTGGCTCAAGTTTGTGGAAAGTAAAATTATGAGTAATGCCCTGTAAAAATTTGGAGCAAGATCTGCATGATATCTGTGATGATATGGTGTAGAGGGAGAAGGAGGAGGGCAAGAAATATAGTAAACCATGAACCATATACCATTTTGGGGGTGGAAGGGTGAATGGAAATACATCAGAAAACAACAGAACATTTAAATTGGCTTTATGTTCCGCTGCTGTCATTCACTGAAGGTGAGAAGTCGGGGCCAATCCAGACCTTGTTTATTTTGAGAACAGTCAGCCTGTCAGCATTTTCAATTGACAGGCAGATTTACCCCCGATGGCACTAAAAACCCATGGAATCAAGTGATGCAAGGAGGGAACAGTGACTACGGCCTGCGATACTCAGTCTTGTCTCAACTCTGTGTAAAAAAAATATACATTCATACAATGGGAGAAAGCCCCAAATGCACCTCTTATGTGAATAAATGGATAAAAAACTTGGGGTGTTCTTTCTCCAGGCTGGGTAGGAGAAGTCCCCCCCCCCCACATAGTTCATGTATTTGCATTGGCATAGGCCTCCAGTGAGATAAAGAAAAAGTTTGGAAACTCCAGATTCAATCTATTTGAAGCCATAAGGCTGCCTGATGCCCTGAGCTGGCACATGAAGAACTGCAACCCACCTTAGCTGGAGCAAAAGCATAGTCAAATGCCTGAAGGTCCTTTTTGTACCAGATGTATCCTGAGTGATGGCCTCAAATCCGGGACTCCTTGTTGTTGGCCACAGAAGTCCCACTTCTTCTAAATATAAATGTTTTCTGGAGCCCTACTCTAAATGTGTTCTAGGGTGTATTGAAGTGCCTCCTTCTAATTTTTTTTTAAGTCTTTCCACATACACTACACTTTACCTGTCTAGGAGTCCAACTCTTTCTAAATAGGAAAAAAAGGTTTCTGAGGCCATCCTCTACGTGTATTCCAGGGTGTATTGCAATCTCTCCTTTCAATTTTTGATATGCCTTACACTTAAGCTTCATCAGTCTAGGAGTCCCACTTCTTACAAATGGGAAAAAGTTTGAGAAATCTCATGCACACAATTGCTTTTATTTCCTAACTGAAATGGAAAACTTCTGTATTTTTTTTAAAAGAAGTAGCATGTAAATTCTTTCAGAATTTCTGCATTGTTTTTTTTTTTTTTTACCATTGAAAGCAGGGAGAGTGCAAAAACACAGAAAAAACGTTTACATAGCCTTAAGGGTCGAGGAGGCATTTTTTTCCTCTTGCTTTAAACTTGTCTTATATATAAGTCATAACACAGGAAAGAATGTTTCCTATAATTTTTTCCTTTAACATGCATGTTATCTTTGGTTTGGTATGCTTTGTTGTCAGTCCATAAAAGTGGTGTAATACTCTGACAATATTGTTTTCATCAGCGACTTGGTAAAGAGAGATAATAGGTAAATAATCTTTATTTTGCACTAACATATTCTGACCTGTCAGGAAAGTGTGTGGCCGTGCCGGGTGATGTGAGACTCACGCGAGTCACATGCAAGTGTTACTCCGGCCTTAGTATGTCTTTGGAGTGTGGAAGGAAACCCACAGAGAACATACAAACTCCTTCAAATGTTGTTTTTGGTGGGATTTAAACCCAGGACCCCAGCACTGCAAGACTGCAGTGCTAACCACTGAGCCACCATGCCATCTGTCAGTCATCATCACCATGTTGCATGATTACTGAGTTTTTGATATAGCTCAGTTTTTTGTTTTTTATCTCCCCCATGTTGTCATTGTTGCATTTGAGCATTTTTTCCATCCATTCCAGAAATTTTACTGACCACCAGTTCTCTTGGAAGGGTCTGCCAGAAAAATGTTCAAGTTTCCCATTGACTTCCATTATACTTGTTACTCGAGACGAGCACCCTTGTATTCCAATTTGCTCGATTTGAGTGCCGAGCAACCGAGCATTTTAAGTGCTTGCTCATTAATTAGCTGATATTAAATTAATTATTGTTTTTTTTTATTGTATTATTGGCAAATTACATTTATCAAATACTAATATTCAATATTGCATATACAAAAATATTATTACTATTACTACTACTACTAACAATAGTGAAACAAGACCATTCCTCTCTGCTTTAGCCGGTGACAGTAATACCTTCTGTACATTAACTACTGTTATGTAACAGCTATAACTCCAAATGTAATTGTGACTTATCTTCTCGTCTTACATTGGGAGTTACCGGTGAAGAGTGGAGACGCTGTCTGTTATTGATTTAGCACATGTTCTTGCTATAAATGGTAAATAATATCCCCAAGTCATCAATATTCTTCGGCTATTTTAATTCAAGCTTCTCCCTCACCAAATTGTGTGATCTGTTCTGTCATCATCCCTCCGAGATCTATAACCGTTTCTTATGATCATAACTCGACCTGAGTTCCAGCTGTTTCCACATCAGTGGCAAATTAAATATAATTTCTTTCTTTTGGCTTACCGTCATGTCTAACGCATATATCTATACCCCATGTGTCCTATTGAGGTTTTCCTTTCCATGTACTACGCAGTATATTGTAGTTTTAATATCCTTGTCTGCTGCTTTATGCGGCCAAGTCTCAGTGAACCAATTAGATCGTATTTTATTTGAAACGCAGGTGACTAGACTGGATACTACTCGCGGAAATCATCTGTACCTTTATAGGACTGCAATGGCTAATTGTGATTACATGGCTTACTGTGTCCGTATTGAGCAATTATTACAGTTTACCTACTTGTAGTTTTTATAGTTAATAATTTTATACTCTAATAATAATATAATATTAGTTTTGTATTTAATGATAATACTGTAGATTGAAAATAAAAAATAATTAAAAAACAAAATCAGCCTGAAACCCTTTTATTTCAAAGAAGATCAGTAAATTGATATATATTTATATACTTGAATTAATATATTGTTTTGGTAATTTAAATGACATCTGACCATAAGGCCTCTTTCACACGTCAGTGATTCTAGTACGTATATGCTAGTTTTTATATATACCAGAATCACGGACATACCCAGACCCATTATAATCAATAGGTCTTGGCACACATCAGTGATTTTTCACTGACCGTGTCTCCGTGCAGTGTACACATTTGTCCATGATTGCTGCACGGAGACATGTCCATTTTTTTCTGGCATCACTGATGTCCCATGGACCACACTATGGTGTGGTCCATAAACACATACCAGAAAAACATGGACATTGAAAATAAAAAACATTTTTAACTCACCTTCTCCAGCGCCGCTGTCTCCGGCCTCTGTATGTTGCTGCTTCAGAGCCGGCTAATTACTGTCATACATATTCATGTATGCAGCCACAGCCGACCTGGAAGTAGCTGCAGCGGAGGTCAGCACCGGCCGGAAACACAGCAGAGCCGAAGAGTTCAGCCACAGACAGCAGGAGCAGGGTCAGGTCAGTTTTTCTCCATGTGCAATCACAGATGATGGATCACGTCTCACACATGGACAACCCACGTGTGACATGAATCACGGCACATTGAAGGACATAGGAGTTTTTAACACGTTAGTAAAAAATGTCTGTGGTTTTCATTGACATGTTAAACAGGCCTAAGGCTGTGTACATGTGGTGCCCCTGAGTATATCGGGGTGCCACATGGTACTGCATCCTTCCTTTCCAGCGAAAGCAACCCACTAAAGTCCCAAGTGCCAGCCCTTGGGAGCACATCTTCACCTAAAAACTGAAGAAGCGGGACCTTATAGTTTCAGGCTATAGGGTCCCACATGGACACGAAACTGTGCACGGAGGCAGGCTCCGGATTACTACGTGACACTGGTGGGACTGGGTACTTGGACGGGCTACCCACAGTGGCAGCTGCACACAGAGAACTTGGTTTACTTGAAGCGTGTGTGTCTCCTTTATAATCCTCATCCAGCACCACGACTTCCCACAGTGAGTACCCTGGTCCCCTGCACCCTGCTCTCCCAAGTAACCACCAGCACCCCTGAGCCCGGGGCCTTCACTACCCGTGGAGGGACTAACATTAGGCTGCTTAACTCCATCAGCTCCGGTACTCCTCATAGCAGTGGCGGTACTCCCATTACCGCAACCCACAGGTGGCGTCACAAACTCATCCCCTGTAAATACCTCCTTTCATGGATCAAAGTGTCCGCCAACCCGGGTCCGGGCCCCTCGAGCCACCACGATCCCAGATCCGAGGAGCCTGGCCAACACTGGGGCGGTACATACACACGCTGAGTATTTTTTGGATTTTTGGTGCACTTTATTGTGCACATTGTTACCCAAATCTCAATGTCTATCCTTATGCCAGCAAAGTCAATAAGAATTCTGAAGTGCTGTGCACACATTACTTCTTTTTTCTTTGCAGTTTTGGGTGCAGAAAAAAAGCAGCATGTCAATTCTTGGTGCCTTTATTTCCTGCGTTTTTTAGCCTTCCAGCCAATGATTTCAGTAAAAAAATGCATGCCATGAAAATGCACCAAAAATTGACCAAAAACACACCAAAAAAGACATGCATTTTTTGTGGTGTATTTTTCTGCCACAAGGTGCGTTTTTGGTGCAGAAAAATTTTGCACCTAAATTTCAGCGTGTGCACATACTTAACAAGCCAAATGCCCTGTGGTTTTACATACACAGGGCCTGGCCATTATTGGCTTTTATGATCATATGACATCTCAATGATGTTAATGCTCTCAGGAACCAATAAGAATATTGACATTTTTTCCACTCCAATCTACAAACTAAGTATATTTATATTATTACTAGAGATGAGCGGTGTTCGAAGTGAACCGTTCACCAATTTCAAATTCGAGTTGTTTTTGGCGATGTTCGAGTCGTTCGACGAACTCGAACGATTTGCTTCACGTTCGACAGTTCGAGTTAACGTTCGATAACGGTTCGATCACCAAAAGCGTGGCTTTTCACAGTAATGCTATGTGCGCTCGTTGTGTATTTGCATGCTTCCTGCGTCCCCAGCATAATTCTTCTCTTTTTCCTACTCACCGATCAGCTGCACGGCTGTCACAAAGCTCCAGCAGCTTTTCCTCTTTTGAAAATGGCTGCCGCTCATTATTCAATCTGGTATTCCCTGCTTTCACCGCCCACCAGCGCATATGATTGGTTGCAGTCAGACACGCCCCCACGCTGAGTGACAGCTGTCTCACTGCAACCAATCACAGCCGCCGGCGGTCGGGTCTATATCATGCAGTAAAATAAATAATTAAAAAAAAAAAAAAACCTACGGTCCCCCCCAATTTTGATACCAGCCAAGATAAAGCCACACGGCTGGAGGCTGGTATTGTCAGGATTGAGAGCGCCACGTTATGGGGAGCCCACCACCCTAACAATATCAGCCAGCAGCCGTCCGGAATTGCCGCATCCATTAGATGCGACAGTCCCAGGACTCTACCCGACTCATCCCGAATTGCCTGGTGCAGTGGCAATCGGGGTAATAAGGAGTTAAATGGCAGTTTATAGCTGCCACTAAGTTCTAGGTTAATCATGGCAGGCGTCTCCCTGAGATACCTTCCATGGTTAACCTGTAAGTGAAAGTAAATAAACACACCTAACAAAAAATCCTTTATTTGGATTAAAAGACAAAAAAAACCCTCATTTACCACTTTATTAATCCCCAAACACCCATCCAGGTCCAAAGTAATTCACACGACACTTTCAGCTCTGCTACATGAAGCTGACAGGGCGCGCCGTAGAACATAACCACTCTGTGTCAACTCCACGCAGCAACTGAAGTCAGCCGCACTGTCACCGGAGACTTCACTCAGGTAGTGCCTACGTGTGTGCGGAAATGATAATGAGTGCGGTAGTGTCGGGGTGTGTGCGGTGATGATGATGAGTGCGGTAGTGCCGGGGTGTGTGCGGGGATGATGATGAGTGCGTTCGTGTCTGATGATGAGTGCGTTCGTGCCGGGGTGTGTGCGGTGATGATAACGGGGGCGGTAGTGCCTGCGTGTCTTTCTCTCTCTTTCTTTCTCTCTTTCTTTCTTTCTCTTTCTCTCTCTCTGTTTTTCTTTCTCTCTCACTCTTTCTCTCTCTCTTTCTCTCTTTCTTTCTCTCTCTTTCTCTCTCTTTCTCTCTCTTTCTCTCTCTTTCTCTCTCTTTCTCTCTCTTTCTCTCTCTCTCTTTCTCTCTTTTTCTCTTTCTCTCTTTTTCTCTCTTTCTCTCTCTTTCTCTCTCTTTATCTCTCTTTCTCTCTCTCTTTCTCTCTCTCTTTCTCTCTCTTTTTCTCTCTTTTTCTCTCTTTCTCTCTCTCTTTTTTCTTGCACTGATGCATCAGCTGATTGTATAAGCCATTTATACAATCAGCTGATGTGTCATGTGATTCAGGTCCCTGAACACCTGACACATCATCTGATCGCTTTGCCTTTCAGAAAACCGACCAGATGATATTGGATCCGGATTGGACATCGCGGGACCCTCGACCCAGGACTACAGCGGAGGGGGGATTCTTTAGTTCAATAAAGATGGAGTCACTAATTGTGTTGTGTTTTATTTCTAATAAAAATATTTTTCTGTGTGTTGTTTTTTTTATCTTTACTAGAACTTCATGGTAGCCATGTCTATTTTGGCATGACACTATGAATTTTGGGTTTAGTACCATCTGAGAATACAAAGCTGGTATTAACCCCGTTATTACCCAGCGAGCCACCGCCATCACGGCCGCTGGATGAGCCAGATAAAGTGCCTGGAAATGGCACTAAGAAACAATGCGTGATTTCCAGGGGTGGCTTTGGGCTGCCGAGAATCCCAGCCCCCAGCTGCCTGGCTTTACCTGACTGGCGATCAAAATATGGCGGGAGCTAACGCATTTTTATTTTAACCATTTTTTTAAATAAAAAAAATTAATGGACTTCCCTGTACTTTGATTGCCAGCCAAGGTATCGCCAGGCAGATGGGGGTGGCAACCCGTAGCTGTCTGCTTTATCTGCGCTGAGAATCAAAAATACTGCGGAGCGCTACGTCATTTTTTTTAATGATTTATGTTTACAGTACTGTGATGTCAGGCAATCAAAACACAGGGAAGCCCATTTGTTTTTAGTTATTTAAATAAATAATTAAAAAAAAAAAAATACGTGGGCTCCCGCTGCATTTTTTGTATTGGTAGCTAAGGGTAATCCAATGGTAAACCAAACCCCCACTGCTTGGTGTTACCTTCACTGGTAATGGAAAATCCAGGGAAGCATTTTTTTTTTTTTTAAGTTTTTTGCCAAAAAACTAAAAAAAAAAATAAAAAAATGACTTGGGCTTCGCCATATTTTTGTATGCTAGCCTGGTACAGCAGGCAGGTGTGGCTGCCCACAACCCTCAGCTGCCTATTTGTACCCGGCTGGGAACTAAAAATATAGGGAAGCCCTTTTTTTAATTATTTCATGAATTTCATGAAATAATTAAAAAAAAACCAAAAAAAACGACATGTGCTTCACCCCATTTTTGTGTCCAGCCAGGAACAACTAGGCAGCTGGGGATGGGAATCAGCAGCACAGGTTGGCCTAAGCTTTCTGGGCCCCTCCGCAGCGAATTGCAGTCTGCAGCTGCCCCAGAAAATGGTGCCATCATCTGGCGCTGTATCCAACTCTTCGAGCAGCCCTGATGCTGGTGTGGCTTGCTGGGTAATAAAGGGTTAATACTAGCCTTGTTTTACTAGCTAGTTTTAAGCCAGAGATTTTTAATGTCAGGCAAATTTTGACCCGGCCACTAAGAATCTCCAATAAAGGGTTAAAAAAAGACACTACACAGAGAAAAAATACTTTAATAGAAATAAATACACAGACACACTTAGAGACTCCATGTTTATTACTCCCTCTCTCACCCTTCCACGATCCTGGTCTTCTGTCTTATTTCTCCTTCAACCCATCCAGCTCTGCTACATCAGACAGCACTGCATGGGAGGAAGAACGCTGCTGCTCCCCGTGCAGTCTAATCACTCAGTGAGTGAGCAGAGGCTGCGGGTTGGTAAGCGGTGATGTCACCGCTGCCACCATTGCAATAGTAACCTGACAGGCGGGTTATTATAGCAATGGTGATTTCCGTTCACCTGATTCCCAGTGCCACTATTCACCGGCTGTGGCATCCAGTCCCTGCATGTGGGCTGACTCTGTAAAGAGCGCCGACATGAAGGAACAGTTGTATAAAGAAAGAAGTATGCGAAGGGCACAACTACCTCTGGGATCTCCCCTGGCACAAAAACATGGCAAGTGAAAAACAAGAGAAAGAGGGCCATAGAATGAGGGATCAACCAGACACAATATAAAGAAGTGTATAAAAGTAGTTTTTATTGATGCTTGCAAAAAAACTCACCAGACACTAAGGGGTACTTTGCACACTGCAACATCGCAGGCCGATGCTGCGATGCCGAGCACGATAGTCCCCGCCCCCGTCGCAGCTGCGATATCCTTGTGATAACTGCCGTAGCGAACATTATCGCTACGGCAGCTTCACATGGACTCACTTGTCCTGGGACGTCGCTCTGGCCGGCGACCCGCCTCCTTATTAAGGGGGCGGGTCGTACGGCATCACTGCGATGTCACACGGCAGGTGGCCAATAGGAGCGGAGGGGCAGAGATGAGCGGGATGTAAACATCCTGCCCACCTTCTCCCTTCCGCATATCCTACGGAAGCCGCGGTGACGCTGGTAGGAGATGTTTCTCGCTCCTGCGGCTTCACACACAGTGATGTGTGCTGCCGCAGGAGCGAGGAACAACATCGGACCATCGCGTCAGCGTAATTATGGATTACGCCGACGCTACACCGATGATACGATTACGACGCTTTTGCGCTCGTTAATCGTATCATCTAGGCTTTACACACTACGATGTTGCCAGGGATGCCGGATGTGCGTCACTTTCAATTTGACCCCACCGACATCGCACTTGCGATGTCGTAGTGTGCAAAGTACCCCTAAGTGTCAAGTAAACCCACACAATGAACATATACAATTAAAAACATTTAAAAACACACATTTGGACTACTAGAATGTCAATACAAAACAACTAAGAATAATACAGTGCAATTCAAGGGCAAAATAGAGAACTTCTCTATTTTGCCCTTGAGGAAGTCACTACGTGACGATACGCGTGGGGCTTGGATCACCAGGAGCACTAAGTATGGACGTGGGTTTTTTTCTATTAGGAATCTTATCCCTGGGCACTTAACCACATAGGGGAGATGTTTTGCTGTGCTCCTCTGGATGCCTAGACAGTTTTCCTCTCTGCATTTGTAAGATCTTGCTTTATTCATTCATTTTGGCTTACTGTCATGAATTCACTCATTGGGAGAAAGGACTCAGTTGATTCACTTTGGTTAACATCTGACCATTTATCCAAACCCTAATTTTATGTGTGGGCTTATTTCCATCTCTGCCAACAGATATAACCAGCTCAGTTGATCATATTATTGTGTTCTATATACTGCCTGTTCCATTGGATTTTCTGATTACCCAGTCCTGTATTATTCTTAGTTGTTTTGTATTGACATTCTGGTGGTCCAAATGTGTGTGTTTTTAAATGTTTTTAATTGTATATGTTCATTGTGTGGGTTTCCTTGACACTTAGTGTCTGGTGAGTTTTTTTGCAAGCATCAATAAAAACTACTTTTATACACTTCTATATATTGTGTCTGGTTGATCCCTCATTCTATGGCCCCCTTTCTCTTGTTTTTCACTTGACATAAAGGAACGGGGAGCCAAGCATGTGCCCAAGCATCTCGCTGGTACGCAGAGATGCTCGAACGAGCACCGTGTACCGGAGAGATGCACTGACAGGACCTAGCATGACGTCATAGTCATGTGACCAGTCTGTAGCCAATGAGATAATTGACACGTGACTGGTCACATGCTATGACGCCACGGAAGGTCCTATCATCAGTGCTGATTACCGGGAGGGCGCAGCGATGATCGGCAGGAGAAGCGGCAGGAGACAGAGTGCAGGAAGTGTCTCGGAACCTGTAAGTATAATGGCAATGTTTATTAACTGTATGTGCATATGTATAATGTGTTTGTATGTGTTAGTGTTTGCCTGCCATTGTTTTCAATGGGGTTTGAAGGTGTTTGTTGAATGTTCGTCGAATGTTTGACAAACACACCTGCCGTTCGACGAACTGAACCGAACTCGAACACTAGGGGAGTGGCTCATCTCTAATTATTACTACTACTAATACTAATAAACATGTTAAGTAATGACATAATTCATATAATAATAAAATAAAAAAATCTAAATTCACAGCATTGTGTTTCTCTTTATCGTAACAGTGTCACAGCTTTATTTCCATCTTAAAGGTGCAGTCCAGTCTCTCTATTTGACTGCAGACTTGTGAATCCTCACAGCAGGCAATGCGCTCTGTTAGGATTTTACGGTGCTGGTGCCAGGTGTGTACAGTTAAGTGACCACAAGTATGCGATTTGCATATTTCTGGACACATTCTGACTAGACGTATCCTGCCTCGCTCAGTAGAATTTAATTGTAATGCACATCTAGTTGGCACGTGATGGCATGTATTCAATTTGCATACTTGTGGTCACACGCCTGGCAACTCCTGGCTGTGGCATTGGAGAATTATGACAGTGTGCGCACTGCATGCTGTCAGAATTCACAAGTCTGCACTCACTTAACCCCTTCACCCCTTGGCGATTTTCCGTTTTTCATTTTTTTTGCTTCCCTTTTTCTGAGAACCGTACCTTTTTTCATGTTTACATCAATCTTGCCATATGAGGGCTTGATTTTTATGGGGTGAGTTGTACTTTTAAATGAAGCCATAAATTTTACCATATGGTTTACTGGAAAATGACAAAAAAAATTCAAGTGCGGAAAAATTGCAAAAAAAGTGCAAATTGGTTTTGGGATATTTGATTCACCGTGATCACTATATGGTAAAAATGATATATATATTTTAATCCTTTAATTTTCAATGGGACGAATGGGGGGGGGGTGACTTGAACTTTTTGGGTTTTTATTTTTTTTTCCATTTTTTGAAGCTTTTTTTTTTCTTACTTTTTTTTAATTTCACTAGTCCCCCTAGGGGGCTATAAGGATCAGCAGTCTGTAAGCTCATTTATTTCTCCTGGTCAGAGCTACACAGCTCTGAACAGGAGAAAGGCTTGTCTTCTTTTACAGGCAGCACTCTGCTGCCTGTAACAGGAAGTGAGTCATGATAACTACAGAAGTCACCACATGACCCTGTGCTACCATGGCAATTATCGTCTCCACGTGATCACATCACATGGCCTCTGATTGCAGTGGGTAAGTACGCTTTCCCCGTTGCGGCCATTTAAATTGCACTGTCACATTTTGATAGCATGATTTAAGGAGTTAACAGGGCAGTTTTGTGGTGGATCCACATGCGCCTGCAAGGCACACATGTCTGCTGTACAAATCAGCAGACATGTGCGGGCATCATGACTGGCTCACCACAGCAGTCAGCTGTGATTACCCCTTCATAATTTAGCCGTGAAAGAGTTAGTGACAGCAGACATGTATCTCAAGGCCAAACGTCCCTTTTAATGGAACAAAAATTACATTTTAGCCATACAAGACCTTCTTCAAACCTTAATAGGAAAATAATCATGATATTATTATTATTATTATTATTAGGAACAATACATCTGACATAGTAAAAGTATTATAGTAACAATAACATACATAATACAATTAATAGCAAGAAATATAATATTAACAAATTAAAAAGAGCAACAACAATAATAAAAATTACAATAACAATAATATTCAAATTGTCTCTCCAGGATAGGAGACAAACTCTAGCGCAGCACCACCTATTGGAAGTAGTGATCCTAAAAGTAACTAACTAAGTAAATAACAATAATAGTGATAATATAATAATAATAATAATAATAATAATGTCAAAGACAATCCTTTAACTCCTTCATCCCAAAGCCGATTTTCGCCTTCATGACCTGCCAATTTTTTTCAATTCTGACCAGTTACACTTTATGAGGTAATAACTCTGGAATGCTTCAACAGATCCTAGTGATTCTGAGAATAGTTTTTCATAACATACTGTCCTTTTAGTCGTAAATTTAGAATGATCTTTTTTGCTTTTATTTGTTAAAAATATTTATTTATTAAAAATTTGGGAACAATTTTGAAATTTGTGTAATTTTCAAACTTTCACTTTTTGTACCTTTAAACCAGGGAGTTATATCACACAAAATAGTTAGTAAATAAAACTTAACACTTGTCTACTTTACATCAGCACAATATTTGAAGCATATTTATTTTGCTAGGAAGTTAATTTGTCAGTAATTTCTAACTTTTGCCAATAACATTTACAAAACCATTTTTGTTTAGAGATCATATTACATTTGAAGTGACTTTGAGAGACCTATGTGATAGAATATAGCAAAAAGTAACAACATTCTAAAAACTGCACCCCTCAAAGTTCTCAAAATCACATTCAAGAAGTTTATATCACTTCAGGTGCTTCATAGGAACCAAGTAATGTGGAAGGGAAAAGTGAACGTTTTTTGCACAAAAATGTTACATTAGCCCCAAATTTTGCATTTTCACACTGCAGCCCTCTACAGGGAAGTAGCGCAGTTTGACTTTAAGAAAGCAAAATTGTCCGGAATTGTTAGAAGACAAATTTGGAGAGCTCCTGATACACCTAAACAATGGAAACCAACATCAATGGGACCCCACTTTGGAAACTAAACCTCTCAAGGAATTTATGTAGAGGTAGGGTGGTGAGCATCCTGAAGCTTCAGGTGCTTCACAGAATTTTATAACATTGAGCCAAGAAAAAATATATATATTTTTTCCCATGATAATACTGTTTTATCTCCAAAATTTTTATTTTCGTAAGAGTAACAGTAAAAAATACATCATACATTTTGTAATGTGATTTTTCATGAGTACCATGATACTCCATATTTGGTGGAAAATTACTGCTTGGGCACACAAGTTAGAGCTCAGAAGGGAAGGAGCACCATTTAACTCTTGAAATGCAAAATTATATGGAATTGTTAGTGGATGCCATGTCATGTTTGGAGAGCCCCTGATGTGATTAAACACATGACACCATTTTGGAAACTAGACCCCTTAAGAAATGTAGCTAGATGTGTGGTGTGCACCTTGAACCTTAAGATGCTTCACAGAGTTTTATAACGTTGAGCGTGGAAAAATTCTGTTTTAGCCCTCAATTTTATTTTTCACAAGAGTAACAGGAGAAAATATACCATACAATTTGTTATGCAATTTCTCCTGAGTACATCAATACCCAATATCTGGTGGAAAACTACTGTTTGGGTGCATGGCACGGTGCAGAAGGGAAGGAGGGCCATTTTGGCTGGAATAGATCTCCAAATGACAGGATACAGATGACTCCCTGATGGATCCATTCACTATAATGAGGCAGAAGGGTTACTCTAGTCTCTGTCTGGCCTCTGTTCAGTGTTGTTCTTTTCAGAAATGCATAAAACTGGGTCAAGTGTGCTTTTATGCACCACTGAAAAGACCGACACAACCGGGTCTTAGTATAGACTGAGATCAAGGTGACTATCTGTTTCATTATACAGAATCTTCTATTGGGGATTTCATCTAAATCACATATTTCAGAGATTTAAGTGCAAAGCGTAGAGCACAGGATGAATGTGAGCTGAGCCTAACACAATCTTTGGGAGGAATGTTGTGCCCCTGAGGCTTCAGTCTCTACAGAAGTACTGCACCTCATCAAGAGGTGTGGTATCCCATCCTGGGTACGAAAGAGGTCATCCACCGGTATGCACACAAAAACACACAACACTCTTAGTTAGCACCACACCACCGGGTCTGGGTTGGGGTTTGGTGTCATTAATGCTATGTATAGCCACCACTGGTGATGTCATCTCCCTCCTCCTAATCCAACACCTGGTTAGTGGGTGCTAACTGTGACAGAAATTTAGGGAGTCGAGAAGGAACAGTGGAGGAGCAAAGACCTGTGGCCTGGAGCTGGTGCAGTTTGGCCCGGGCACAAGACAGAAAGGGTCCTAGAGCCCACGAGAAGTGCTCCTTACTCCCGTGGCCTCATTTCACATACAACATATTGGAGTGGAGGGACTTGGCCACAGAACGGGGACTGGTCCCTAGACTAGAGAAGAAGAACCAACGTGCTCATCTAGTAAAACTAGAGGCTAAGGACACATCTAGTACCAAAGCCAAATCCGCACATGAATCCGCTGGAAGGTGACCACATACAGTGCCGGCCAAAAGTATTGGCACCCTTCAATTCTGTCAGATAATACTCAGTTTCTTCTTTAAAATTATTGCAATCAGAAATTCTTTGGTATTATTATCTTCATTTAATTTGTCTTCAATGACAAAAAAAAAAAATTGTCATAAAGCCAAATTAGATATAATTCCACACCAAACATAAAAAAGGGGGTGGACAAAAGTATTGGCACTGTTTGAAAAATCATGTGATGCTTCTTTAATTTGTGTAATTAACAGCACCTGTAACTTACCTGTGGCACCTAGCAGGTGTTGGCAATAACTAAATCACACTTGCAGCCAGTTGACATGGATTAAAGTTGACTCAACCTCTGTCCTGTGTCCTTGTGTGTACCACATTGAGCATGGAGAAAAGAAAGAAGACCAAAGAACGGTCTGAGGACTTGAGAATCCAAATTGTGAGGAAGCATGAGCAATCTCAAGGCTACAAGTCTATCTCCAAAGACCTGAAAGCTCCTGTGTCTATGGTGCACAGTGTCATCAAGAAGTTTAAAGCCCATGGCACTGTGGCTAACCTCCCTAGATGTGGAAGGAAAAGAAAAATTGCCGAGAGATTTCAACACAAGATTGTGCGGATGGTAGATAAAGAACCTCGACTAACATCCAAACAAGTTCAAGCTGCCCTGCAATCCAAGGGTACAACAGTGTCAACCCGTACTATCCGTTGGCGTCTGAATGAAAAGAGACTGTATGGTAGGATACCCAGGAAGACCCCACTTCTTACCCTGAGACATAAAAAAGCCATGCTGGAGTTTGCCAAAACTTACCTGAGAAAGCCTAAAACGTTTTGGAAGAATGTTCTCTGGTCAGATTAGACAAAAGTAGAGCTTTTTGGGAAAAGCCATCAACATAGAGTTTACAGGAAACAAAAAAGAGGCATTCAAAGAAAAGGACATGGTCCCTACAGTCAAACATGGCAGAGGTTCTGATGTTTTGGGGTTGCTTTGCTGCCTCTGGCACTGGACTGCTTGACTGTGTGCATGGCATTATGAAGTCTGAAGACTACCAACAAATTTTGCAGCATAATGTAGGGCCCAGTGTGAGAAAGCTGGGTCTTCCTCAGAGGTCATGGGTCTTCCAGCAGGACAATGACCCAAAACACACTTCAAAAAGCACTAGAAACTAGAAAATGGTTTGATAGAAAGCACTGGAGACTACTAAAGTGGCCAGCAATGAGTCCAGACCTCAATCCCATAGAACACCTGTGGAGAGATCTGAAAATGGCAGTTTGGAGAAGGCAGCCTTCAAATCTCAGGGACCTGGAGCAGTTTGCCAAAGAAGAATGGTCTAAAATTCCAGTACAGCATTGTAAGAAACTCATTGATGGTTCCCGGAAGCGGTTGTTCGCAGTTATTTTAGCTAAAGGTTGTGCAACCAAGTATTAGGCTAAGGGTGCCAATACTTTTGTCTGGCCCATTTTTGGAGTTTTGTGTGAAATGATCTGATTTTTGTTTCATTCTCTTTTGTGTTTTTTCATTGCAAGCAAAATAAATGAAGATAATAATAACAAAGAATTTGTGTTTGCAATCATTTTCAAGAAGAAACTGAGTATGATCTGACAGAATTGCAGGAGTGCCAATACTTTTGGCCAGCACTGTAGGGCCAAGGGATAGCGCTTAAAGTCATCATACAGGGTCCGCAGACACCGGCTCAGGGCACTGTGTGCGTAGATGCGGGACTGGTGAGTGAAAAGATAGCGCAGGAAGACGACCAGGGAAGGAACATAAGAAAGGTGCGCCTGACTTGACCTCTGAACTATCCGGATTCGACTGGAGCCCATCACAGTGGAACCCAGCACTTCAAAGGCGGTCACTGATTAGTCGTGTTACCTTGGAACCTGCTACAGTGAGTAAAAACCTTGAGACTGCATCCCTGTGTCGTTCCGTTATTCGCCTGCACCTCCGCACTCACATACTACTACTCCCATCCACACTGGGGCCCAGCTGTGCCTGTGGAGAGCTATACCAACCAAGCTGCATCATCATATGCCCCAGAGGTCCCCATATAGGCAGCGTCATGAGAGACTACTACCAGTGCAGGCGTGACAGGAAGAATGAATAAATTAACAGCAGTTCAAGAATTAGTTTTATTTGTTTTTTATGCCATTCACCATGCAGTATAATTGATTAGGTTGCGTTGTTCTTCAGGTCAGTGCGATTACAGCAATACCAGATTTCTATAGTTTTTTAAGTTTGCCTGCTATGACAATAAAAACGCTTTTTTTAAAAAAAAAAAAAGTATTTGCATCTCTATATTTTAAGAGCTATAATGATTTTATATTTCTGCAGTTTCTGTCATTTCAGGGCTTGTTTTTTGCGAGATGCGTTGATATTTTTATTGGTACCATTTTCGATCCCATAATCTTTCTATTCTGTTTTTTTGGAAGGCAGAATGAACACAAAACAGCAATTCAGGAATTATTTTCTTTTAATTTTCATTATTTTTGGGATTTTAATTTTTACCGTGGAGAGAAATTAACAAGATCGCTTTATTCTTTGGTTCGGTATGATTACAGTGGTACCACATTTATGTCGCTTTTTAGTTTTGCGACTTTTACACAATAAAATCAATTTTATAGAACAAAAAAGAATTGTTTTTGCATTGCTATATTCTGAGAGCTTATAGCTTTTTTATTTTTTCACGTACAGAGCCCAGTCGGGGGTTTATTTGTTTGTGGGAGAACATGACATTTTCAGGTATATAATCTTGACTTACATGCAACTTTTATTATTGCATTTTATTCCTATTTGTTTTAACAGTATGAGGAAAAAGCATTGTTTTTTTGCCACAGTTTTTACACATTTTTTTATGGTGTTCACTGAAGGGGTTAACTCGTGGGACAGTTTTATGTAGCATGTCATTCTGACACCAGCATTACCAAATATAAGTATTTTTGTTTCTTCATTTTTACATAAATATTTTTATTTATTGGTTACCTTTTTTGGTTCCTTATTTCGTATTTTTTTAAAAATGTTTACAATTTTTTTTAAATTTTTTTTTACTTTTTTTTACCTAGCTCCAGGATGGGACATCAACTGCGTTGTGTCGATTAGAGCAGAGAGGAAGCTCCCTCCCTCTACATTTACTATTGACAGTTGCATCGGAGGGTTAAAAGTCTGCGATTGGTGCTGGCACTGATCGTGGACATTACAGCAGGCTGTTAGCTATGATACATAGCTTTTACCCACTGTTGATTTAGCGGGCTGTGCATGGGAGCCGGCGTGATTGTAGAACCATAGATGTACAGCGGTTTGCGGGATCTCACTTCCTGCAGCACCATAGGGATTCATATTGGATGTAGTAGCTTGCAGGCTGGTTCGTACTAGCTATGTAAATAGGCATTAGAAATAAGCAATTCTGCAGAAATTTGAATTCGGTAGATTCAGATAAATAAAAAGTTGATACAATTTAAATGTTTGAGAGGGTTGAAAATATTATGCTTGCCTATCACCAGCCCTCTTCATTAGAGATGAGCGAGTTCAGGTTCGGAAACCGACTTTCAAAAAACTAAAGTTCAGGTTCGAAGGTCAATTGAGTTACGACTGCAAAGTACTCAAGTGAGCAGCGCTGTGCTTAGGTATGAGTGGCGCTCAGCCCTGTGCGAGTCGCGTGTAGTGTTTGAACGGTTCACATTTGGGGGAAAATCGGCATGATCAGATCCAGTGTGCACACAGAAACAAAAAAAAATTGAAAAACCCCGCCTACTCTCCAGAGGAAGTGTTCTGTTTATGACTGCCAGCATGTGGGTTAAGCTGCGAAATGCCCAATTACTGACTTCCATTGAGGCTCAGATCAAGTTGGGGAAAAAAACCCTAACTTTTTTAAGGTTCGAATATACCTTGCAAACCGAACCTCCAAAGGTCGCTCATCTCTACTCTTCATTCTTCCTCCACCACCTCAGATCCTCTGATCAGCTCCTCTGTCTTCTTCATATTTTCAGCCTTGTTGACATGAATGAAAGGCGTCGTGCCTTATTTGACAGCATTTAACCAAGTGAAGAATGGCATAGCTGGAAGTCGTTAATGTGAAGAAAGTATGGGGAGATAAGGTATGCACACCAGTGACTATGGAAGGGGAATACATGGAATAGCAGAAACTGCTGTGTGAATACTGACATGAAAAATTCAATAGCTATTTGTAAGAATGAAATGTGAAAAATGGAACCTGCATTACTGCCATGAATATATGAATAAAGAGAAATTTAGCTACTGAATTGATCAATGCAGAAGAGCCCCAACACTACGCCAAAGTATTTCTCTACGTTGGGGTCCCTAGCTTGTGTGTGTCCTCTCATGCAGTTAAAAAACTTACCGTGTATGGGACGCTGAGACCCAGGCTATATATGCGTATAATGTGGATTGGCAATAGGTGTGTATGGGGAGGGTTCACAAACGAAAAACTACTAACATTAAGGAATAACGTTTGGAACTCCATTCTATGTCTGAACTGGGTGCAAAAAACCTAAAAAACATCACTATGGGGAGATAGGGTATGCACACCAGTGACTATGGAAGGGGAATACATGGAATAGCAGAAACTGCTGTGTGAATACTGACATGAAAAATTCAATAGCTATTTGTAAGAATGAAATGTGAAAAATGGAACCTGCATTACTGCCATGAATATATGAATAAAGAGAAATTGAGCTACTGAATTGATCAATGCAGAAGAGCCCCAACACTACGCCAAAGTATTTCTCTACGTTGGGGTCCCTAGCCTGTGTGTGTCCTCTCATGCAGTTAAAAAACTTACCGTGTATGGGACGCTGAGACCCAGGCTATATATGCGTATAATGTGGATTGGCAATAGGTGTGTATGGGGAGGGTTGACAAACGAAAAACTACTAACATTAAGGAATAACGTTTGGAACTCCATTCTATGTCTGAACTGGGTGCAAAAAACCTAAAAAACATCACTATGGGGAGATAAGGTATGCACACCAGTGACTATGGAAGGGGAATACATGGAATAGCAGAAACTGCTGTGTGAATACTGACATGAAAAATTCAATAGCTATTTGTAAGAATGAAATGTGAAAAATGGAACCTGCATTACTGCCATGAATATATGAATAAAGAGAAATTTAGCTACTGAATTGATCAATGCAGAAGAGCCCCAACACTACGCCAAAGTATTTCTCTACGTTGGGGTCCCTAGCTTGTGTGTGTCCTCTCATGCAGTTAAAAAACTTACCGTGTATGGGACGCTGAGACCCAGGCTATATATGCGTATATATATTATTCCTTAATGTTAGTAGTTTTTCGTTTGTGAACCCTCCCCATACACACCTATTGCCAATCCACATTATACGCATATATAGCCTGGGTCTCAGCGTCCCATACACGGTAAGTTTTTTAACTGCATGAGAGGACACACACAAGCTAGGGACCCCAACGTAGAGAAATACTTTGGCGTAGTGTTGGGGCTCTTCTGCATTGATCAATTCAGTAGCTAAATTTCTCTTTATTCATATATTCATGGCAGTAATGCAGGTTCCATTTTTCACATTTCATTCTTACAAATAGCAATTGAATTTTTCATGTCAGTATTCACACAGCAGTTTCTGCTATTCCATGTATTCCCCTTCCATAGTCACTGGTGTGCATACCTTATCTCCCCATAGTGATGTTTTTTAGGTTTTTTGCACCCAGTTCAGACATAGAATGGAGTTCCAAACGTTATTCCTTAATGTTAGTAGTTTTTCGTTTGTGAACCCTCCCCATACACACCTATTGCCAATCCACATTATACGCATATATAGCCTGGGTCTCAGCGTCCCATACACGGTAAGTTTTTTAACTGCATGAGAGGACACACACAAGCTAGGGACCCCAACGTAGAGAAATACTTTGGCGTAGTGTTGGGGCTCTTCTGCATTGATCAATTCAGTAGCTAAATTTCTCTTTATTCATATATTCATGGCAGTAATGCAGGTTCCATTTTTCACATTTCATTCTTACAAATAGCTATTGAATTTTTCATGTCAGTATTCACACAGCAGTTTCTGCTATTCCATGTATTCCCCTTCCATAGTCACTGGTGTGCATACCTTATCTCCCCATAGTGATGTTTTTTAGGTTTTTTGCACCCAGTTCAGACATAGAATGGAGTTCCAAACGTTATTCCTTAATGTTAATGTGAAGAAGGCCGCCATTTTGCTACATTTTGGGATATTTCTAGTGAATAAGATTTGTTTTCATCTCTTTCTGTCATATCTCCCATGGAGTTGAAAGGAGATAGTTGAGCTTATGAGGGAATCCCTGTTTTTCGGAGAGATGGGGGTATAAAAGTTAGGATCAGCACCTATTAAACATTTCTGACCGATCTTTTAAAAATCCTGTCTGGCACTCTCGAAAATACAGCTGCAGTACTGTATATCGCAAAACTTCAATAACAAATTATTTGTTAAGCATTTTACTGTGTTTGGCGGCTATTTATTTATGTGCTTTGCTTGTACTATTTAATTTCCTTTTAATAAACCTGCACTCAGAATGGAACATAATATTGAAATACATAAAATCTTTAAAAAGCTGCAGTAAATCAACTCTGCAAACTCCAAAACTAAGTTTACCCCTGAAACATATTTACCTTTTCTCTATTAATACAGTCCAGAGTCTACAAGCACAGTTTATTACAGTCTATCCCCATTGAGTGGACTCACTAGAATTAGAAATAGTGCTGCCAAATATAAAGTTCTCACAACCACTCATCTCAAGTTCTACTAATATTAATCTGAACTGTAGACTTACAAATTTAGTATTGTACATTAACCAGTTCTAGACCAATCTATTTACCCCCATTCCTGACCAGTCCCAGTTTCATTTTTTTTGCGGACATGCGGTATAAATAGTAAATCAGAAAAAGGGTCAGAAGAACGTGACTTATACAACTTTACCCTGCGGTATCAATAGCTTAACATTTTTTCTAGTTTGGATATTGAAATCATTTATGCATCTTTTTCGTGATTTGAGGCTTATTTTTTATTTAATTTTCATATTTTATTATTATTTTTTTTGCTGATATCACGTGATATTGATAGGAAAATACAGGAAGTATGTGTCTATTTTATGAACACTAAAGAAGCACTAAAATACCTTTAAAGCCATGTTCCTCTTTCTGTTACCATGATTTTTAAATACCGGATACTATTTTTAAGGGGGCAAGGCTAGTCACAGTGATTTGGATTGCCTGTGTTTTTTTTTTTCTTTCTTTCTTTCTCTTTCTTTCTTTTCTTGTCTTTCTTTCTTCCTTTCTTGTCTTTCTTTCTTTCCTGTCTTTCTTTCCTCCCTGTCTTTCTTTCTTTCTGTCTTTCTTTCTTTCTTTCTTTCTTTCTTCCTGTCTTTCTTTCTTTCTTCCTGTCTTTCTTTCTTTCTGTCTTTCTTTCTTTCTTTCTTCCTGTCTTTCTTTCTTTCCTCCCTGTCTTTCTTTCTTTCTTTCTGTCTTTCTTTCTTTCTTTCTTCCTGTCTTTCTTTCTTTCTTCCTGTCTTTCTTTCTCTTTCTTTCTTTCTTTCTTCCTGTATTTCTTTCTTTCTTCCTGTCTTTCATTCTTTCTTTCTTCCTGTCTTTCTTTCTTTCTTTTTTTTTCTTTCTTTCTTTCTTTCTTTCTTTCTTTCTTTCTTTCTTTCTTTCTTTCTTTCTTTCCTTTTTTCTTTCCTTTTTTCTTTCCTTTTTTCTTTCTTTCTTTCTTTGCTTTCTTTTTTTCTTTCTTTCTTTGCTTTCTTTCCTTCTTTCTTTCTTTCCTTCTTTCTTTCTTTCCTTCTTTCTTTCTTTCTTTCTTTCTTTCCTTCTTTCCTTCTTTCTTTCTTTCTTTCTTTCTTTCTTTCTTTCTTTCTTTCTTTCTTTCTTTCTTTCTTTCTTTCTTTCTTTCTTTCTTCCTGTCTTTCATTCCTTCCTTCTTTCTTTCTTTCTTTATTTCTTTCTTCCTGTCTTTCTTTTCTGTCTTTCTTTCCTTTTCATTTATCTCAGATATGTTTCACCCTCAATAAAGTCACCTTTGGTGGGCATTTTAATTTTTAATTACATTTTTTTAACATGACTTACCCTGTAACTGGGGCTGGTATATTGTCCCCATTTACAGTGGAAATGTAGCCACTATGTAGCAGAGATGACTGTGGGCATGCTAACATGCTATTGAATGTGTAGCCTCACAGGATGATCTCACTCACCTCACCGCTGCCATCGCGTCTGACATTTGATTTCGGCTCAGTGCGCATGACTCTGGAGTTTGGGCCATGCGCAATATTCAGTTTAAAGCCAGGACGCGTAGACCCGGCTTCATAATGCGCATGACCGAAACTCCGAGGTCATGCACACTGAGCTGAAAACCAGTGTCAGACGCGATGGCAGTGGAGAGGTTAGTGAGATCATCCTCTGATGCTGCGTATTCATTAGCATGTTAGTATTTCCACAGGGGCATACTAACATGCTAATAGAGCCAACTAGCAAGGGAAACTAACACTCAGTGGACTAGTCTCCTCGCTCATTAGCATACGATAAAAGATCTTTTGAAATGCTTTTTCTAAAGATCTCTTTATCTATGCTAATGTATACAGGGACGGGTAGGCAGGGATTAGCAATATGCACCCAGAACCGCTCATGGTTCTGTGTGCATATTGGACCTAACAGGTTCCCTTTAAGTGATTTGCACTCGTAACTCACTCGATCTTCAAACCCAAAGTTTGTTTATGGTAGTCTGTTTCCAAATTTTGAACCTCAAACCTCAGGTTTGCTCATCTCTAGTTTTCATCACTATGGGATGTGATAGCTACAGGGAATTATAGAAAAGCTGATTTCGTGACCGAGCTCACTGATTTTTCCGCGATGTGAAATGGTGACAAGCATAATTTTTAATTTTTTTTTCAATCTTCAAAAATCAAATTACAGAGTGTTAGAAATTGCGGGGATCAAGAAATTTGACTAAAAGTGGACGCTTCATGGATAGATTCGCTCAACTCAAACTGTGTCGTGGAGCAAGTTAGCAGTATAACTCATGGTCTGAAGTAGCCTTTATTTGCGACTGACTATGCCGTCTGTTCTTATGTTCATAGAAAATAATCCTTGATGTCATTTCATACAAAATGTTTTCTTTAATTAAACTTATCATACCAGAAATGAGAAAGTGCAATAGTTTTATTTTGCTTGCGAATCTATTGCACTTTACAAAGTTTAAGTGGGCTTATGCAACACAAACATGCAGGACGTTTAACATATCAAGTTCAAATAAAAATGACACGCAGATCATTCACTTGTAAAGCTGCCTTGTGTTCACTTAATGAAGCCCTCTATCCCTGCGGTTTCCGAAATATTATAAGTATATATTCCAGATTAAACTTTCTATTTTCCTCCAGGTAGAGTTCCTTTTCACATCTCTCAATAGCTCAGTTTGAGGCTGAAGAATCAACTTGATCAGCAAAATCAAAGATGATTATACAGTTCAGTAGTCATTTAAGATTTCTGTGGCTCAATTAAGCATGTATAGCATGCCACAGCCACTGAGACTCTGTTTATCCAGTCAAAGTGCCCTGTAATTTATTTCAAATAATCCATCTTTAACAAATAAAGAGCCCATTGAGTTCTCCGCGCTGCAGGCGGCCATTGAACGGCAGCTTAATGATCCCATGTTATTCTGGCTTAAGGTAAATGCCTGACAAATTTGATTCAGATATTCAAGTCTTTTTCTGCCTGACACATTCTAACTGTTGACTTTACTTTTCATGAGTAATCACTTACAACAGTAACAAATCGAAAAGAAGAAATGATGACTACCCAGTTGTCTGTTGAGACAGTGACATTCTATGTTAGAGATGTTTCAGGGGCGAGTTTGGCACTGATACAGAGGCAAGATTGTCTTTTCAAAAACAAATCATGATTATACAGTGTAATGGAACTAGCTGTAGCACCCAGCATTGCCCAGGATAGTAACTGTCTCTCTGTTTCTCTCCCAGTCTCTGTCTCTCTCTCTCTCTGTCGCTCACTATCTCTTTGTCTGTCTGTCTCTTTCCTTTTCTGTATGTCTGTCTCTTTCCCTGTCCGTCTCTGTTTTTCTCTCTTTGTCTTTCCCTGTCTGTCTCTGTTTGTCTCTCTGTCAATTACCCTGTCTGTCTCTCTATCTTTTTCCCTGTCTGTCTTTTTGTCTCTTTCCCTGTCTGTCTCTCTATCAATTCCCTGTCTGTCTGTCTCATTCCCTGTCTGTCTCTTTCCCTGTCTGTCTGTATCTCTTTCCCTGTTTGTCTCTATATACCGTCCCCTGTGTCTGTCTCTTTCCCTATGTCTGTCTCTTTCCTGGTGTCTGTCTCTCTGTCTGTCTGTCTCTTTGTCTGTCTCTTTCCTTGTCTGTCTGTCTCTTTCCCTGTCTGTCTCTGTCTGTCTCTGTCTCTTTCCCTGTCTGTTTCTGTCTGTCTCTTTCCTTGTCTGTCTCTGTCTGTCTCTCTGTCTCTTTCCCTGTCTGTCTCTCTGTCTCTTTCCCTGTCTGTCTCTCTATCTGTCTCCTTCCCTGTCTGTCTCTTTCCCTTTCTATTTCCCTGTCTCTTTCCCTGTGTCTGTCTCTTTGGCTGTTTCTGCCTGTCTCTTTTCCTGTTTTTTTTCTATGTCTGTTGGTCTCGTTCCCTGTCTTTCGGTCTCGTTCCCTGTCTGTCGGTCTCTTTCCCTGTCTGCCTGTCTCTTTTCCTGGCTGCATTGTGACATTCCATTTAAGGGCGTGGCTGCACATTCTTCTGAAGTTCTGGCTGCACTGTGGCTCCCAGCTCAATTCACTTTAATGGAGTCAGGTTTTTTGGCGAATAACTGTAAAGCGCAGGATTACAATTTCCCCTCAAAACATAGTCTATGACGTTCCCTGAGTCAAATGGAGTGTTTGTGCAAGACCGCCAGTCTCATCTGAACAAAAAGCCTCAAAGGCATTTATGAAGATATTTGTTTGGGTCATCATGAAACCCATGGTTGAGTCAGACCTTTTGATCCAAACACGGATGAATTATAACATTTATGTGAATAGTCTTACAGACAAAAGTAATCATAATTACTCCAGTTGTTTATCCCTTTGTAATATATCTTGTAGTTCTAAGATGTGTGTAAACATTGAAAGGTGAAGACCATGGAATCCATAGTATTCAAGTTGGCCAGTTGTAATATATGGATAGTCATGTGATTGAAAACTCTACTGTAAATAAAGAAGGAAATTGAAAAAAAATTGAATCACTAAAAAGTTTCAAAAGTTAGACTTTAAAATATAAAATATATATATATATATATATATATATATATATATATATATATATATATACAAACACTCAGCATTGAAATTGCAACATTAAGAAGGAAAAGTCATGGTATTATGGAAATCACAGGATAGATAGACGTTACTGAAATGATAAAAAATGAAAAAAAGTTGATCTAAACATTAGATTTATTTAATATTGACTATGAGCATGATGAGGAGAAATGCACACACTTACACCCCTTGGCTGCTATCAGTGAGATTATTAATGGTTGTTTGAGGAACATTCAGTCACAATGAATGCACTTGAGCACTCAAATCATCAAAATCCACTGCTGGCAGCTACCTTTGTAAAGTCAATGAAATCCCAGATGTGGCCGATAAGAAGCAAGTTTGGAGATGCTGCATCACATGGCAGCACATTTCAGCCATGCAGGTTGCCCACAGTAGCATGAGCAACATTCATCCTGGCATTCTTGTGTCGAATTACAGCTCCCGTGACACTTTGAAGAAATAACCACCCCAATGATGCTACCACCACATCAATGTAAAACAGAGCTGTTAGTAAACCTGGAAAGAAGACTAGAGGGTTCCAACTACTGTACAGTATGCCATCTCCACACCCGAGAGCAGGGTCTGTGTGACATTCTTTCGAAAACCATTTCATGGCATGGCCAACTTTGTTTCAAATTAATCTCAAGCTATCCTTACATCCAAGACAAACGTTGGACTCATCGTTGAAGAATATAGACTTCCATTCAAGACTTCATTGCCTCATTTGGAGAAGATGGCATTATAATGTAATGTCAAACAGGTCCTACTCCCAAGATTAAGGTGTGGTTCAACCTACACTAATAACCAGGCATCACTTTGATTGTGTGGTGAAACCAGCAGTATGTTTTTTTTCTACAATATCTCAGAAGCCATTATTAACAGGACTGTTAAGGAAGTAGCTTGTTTGTACCACTTTAATCTCTTAGTTTTTGCGCTTTTTGTTCACTTTCCCTTCTTCCAAGAGCCATATTTTTTTTATTTTTCCATTACGATAACCATATGAAAGCATCTGTGGTGGAATTTTTTGAAGAATTGTTTTACAGCATACATTCTAGAGTAAAAAGTACTTTGAATTAGGATTCTCCTGGTCTGTAGCATTACAGTGACAAAAAATATATTCAATTTTTGTAAAAATTAAGTAAAGAAAACAAAAAAATAAGTAAACAAATTTGGGGGTTTGTGTAGCGATTTTTTTGAGACCTGTAATATTTTTTTTCCAATAAATTTAGCTTTGAAATGGCTTGCTTTTGCATTGTCAGCTGATTGTTTTATGGATAATATTTTCAGGAGTGGTGACTGAAAAAACGCAATTCTGTTGTTTTGATTTTTTTCCCACTTCTTGCTACTTTTCTCATTAAAAATTAAAGTTTTTATTGGGGAAAAGAGGGGGATTTCAACTTTACATATCTTTTAATGGTTAAAAAACAGCACATCATGAGCGGTGGCAGTGGTTGCTGTCCCAACCTATAGGGAGCCGTCTGTGAATGTTCTTTATAGGCTGCAACAGTGAGTCTGCAAACGTCGTGGGACCTCCATATGGTGCTAGTATAGACATATGCGATCTAACTATTATGAAGTATACAAGCGACCTCCACTGCTATGTTTGTCGTTTCAGAATTGATAGACCTTGTGATGAGCCAACTTGCTGACTTCAATATTTTGCCTGGATT
Source organism: Anomaloglossus baeobatrachus (assembly GCF_048569485.1). Lineage (NCBI taxonomy): Eukaryota > Metazoa > Chordata > Amphibia > Anura > Aromobatidae > Anomaloglossus > Anomaloglossus baeobatrachus. Next base: position 83,902,357 of record NC_134353.1, on the reverse strand, counting down.
TCCACATCTTTTGTTTTTGAATGGATTGATGGACTTCATTTCGTATTCTTCTAATTGTTATGGCACTCACATGGTGAAGTTTGGCAATTTGCTTGGCCAAGAGACCACTATCGATGAGCTGGATGATGCTGTTTCTCTTTTCTTGGGAAATATTCTTCACGGCTGCTCTTCATTTTGAACCAGTGACCTTTTGTGTAAGAATCAACCTAATAATTCACTGACCTATTAGGGAATGTGAGAACAAGTTGATATTTATAGTATACAGGAAGAAAAAGATTTTTCCACCACCAGAAGCAAAACAGTAACAATGAAGTATTATGACAAGTATCTGCATAACTAATCCTATGCTAAATATTTGCAAGTCAAATTCATGTATGAGATAGCCAAGATGATTGTCTATAAAATTAAGGTATTTTCACGTTCAAAGCTGAAATTGATGGTCAGATATAAAGCCTGAAAGTCAAAAGCTCAAAACATTGTTACTCTTTTGCTTGTCAATATATCTATCAAGAAAACCTATTTTGCATAGAAAAAAACATGAAAGTGCACAAAAACAGCATAGCATATTGTATAGAGAAAGAAAAAAAAACAACCCTTTTTGTTATCACATAGTAAGTAAGAGAAAAATGCATATACAATATTACATTATAATACTGACAATAGTGTACACAGTCCTATAAACAAAATAAATCAATGATTTAATATTACATGTTTTGTCAATGGTAGTGGTTGAGATTTGATTATTTTTACGTACATACTTACACATATTACACCTAGTTGTGGCAGATGAAAAAAATCCAGCTATGGATAACGATATATTATGGAGTTTCCTAGCAATAAATAGGCTAGGTGAAATCATATTACTAAAAGAGATGAGTGGAACCATGGATGTTTGAGTTCACCAGGTTTGGCCAGACTTTGGTTAAAAATTTGTTTCGGGACCCAGACTGGGCTTGAACTCTATATAAGTCACTGGGGACCCAAGCAAATTCTCAGGCTGGAGAGGCCCATGGTTATTGGCCCCCAGCCTAAAAATAGCAGCCTGCAGCCACCCAGAATTCTGGCATCCAACTTTACCTGGCTCATCCTGATTGCCCTGATGTGGTAGCAATCAGAATTAATGTAAGAGGTTAATGACAGCTCACAGCTGCCACTAAGCCCTAGAGTACTAATGGGAGGTGTCTAAGAGACCTCCCATCACTAATCTGTAAGTGAAAAAAATAAACACAAGCCCAAAAAAAAAATCTTTATTTGAAATAAAATACAAAAACCCCCACCATCTTTCACCCCTTGATTAACCCAAACACCCAGGTCCAATATAAGCTATATAGGATCCCACAACAATTTCACCCCATTGGCCAACCTGTTACTTGTAGATAGAAAACAATATTAAACATTAAAAAAAATCTTTAAAAGGAACTTTGTAATAGTTAGTATGTAAGCTATTAAATCATCAGAATAAACACAATATTTGTACATGGGATAATCAAGTGCTCTTAAAGATAGGTGATGTGGGCTGGTAGGGAAAAATAAAGGAACACAACATCCAAAGTAAATCATATATCACCCTTATTCAAAAAAAATGTTATAATGTTAAAAGGAGATCCTTTGTTTCTTTAATATGTTCAGGCATGGTGTTTACCATAGATTATAAAAAAAAAATCATCGATCCATGATGATCACCGTTTACTTAAGGATCCAAAAAACACAACGATAGGTCGGAAGGTAGAAGGAAGGTCTTCTTGTAAAAAATCCACAAAGCAAGAAGTTGTCTAGCACCAGAGACCAAACACATACCTAGCTCAAGTTAAAAAGTAAAGTCCATTATATATCAACATCAGAACCGGGTGGTGCTCGACCTTATAATGAGCCCACAAATCCATATCCAGTAAGGAAGAAAAGAAAACAGGTGGCACTCACCTTTCTTAAAATTTTTCTTTATTTCATCCAAAAATTAATATCGCAGGGGAGGGATGCGGGTAACGTCTCGGATGATGGTGACCGTTTCACGCACAGTGGCACCTCGTCAATTCCTGTGTCCGAGACGTCTCCTGCATCCCTCCCATGTGATTTTAATTTTGGGTGAGTGCCACCTGTTTTCTTTTCTTCCGTAACGGAAGATATTTTTGTGTGTCCTAGGTAAAGCATAAAAAATAACTGTGACAGTGCGCCACATAAAGATATTCATATTGTTTTTAATCTGATTTCCTACTAGGGACCTTTTTTCCAATACATGTTTCAATTCTTTGATTCTTGAAGTAGGATCCAAAGGTAATTTACAGTATGATTTTTCATCTTTGTTGAGATTTTATGGGAGCTTATTTTTTCTCTCAATTATAGATTTTATTTCCCTTTCCACAGTAGCTTGAAAATGATCCTTTGCAGAAACTCTGGTTTGAGTAGGGTAGAAGGAAGGGTTGGGAGTCAATGTCTTCCCTTCAATTGAATTCAGTTCAAAATTGGCAAATTCCTTGGCTAGATCTCTTAGGGGTACAGGTGCGATGTTGGTGGTGTCAAATTGAAAGTAACGCACATCCGGCGTTGTTGTCGACATCGGAGTATGTAAATCGTTTTTGCCACGATTAACGAGCGCAAAAGCGTCGAAATTGTATGATCGGTGTACTGTCAATCATTTTCATAATGTCGCGGCAGCGACAGGTACGATGTTGTTTCTCGTTCCTGCGGCAGCACACATCGCTGTGTGAGAAGCCGCAGGAGCGAGGAACATCTCTTTACCTGCGTCCAGCGGCTCACTCCGGCTATGCGGAAGGACGGAGGTGGGCGGGATGTTTACGTCCCGCTCATCTCCGCCCCTCCGCTTCTATTGGCCGCCTGCCGTGTGACATCGCTGCGACGCCGCACGACCCGCCCCCTTAGGAAGGAGGCAGTTCGCCGGCCAGAGCGACATCGCAGGGCAGGTAAGTGCATTGGAAGCTGCCGTAGCAATAATGTTCGCTATGGCAGCTATCACAAGATATCGTATGGGCGGCGGGGGCGGGGACTATCGCGCTTGGCATCGCTACAATCGGCTTGCGATGTCGTAGTGTGCAAAGTGCATAGTAATTAGAGATGAGCCACCACCCTAGTGTTCGAGTTCGGTTCATCGAATGGCGGGTGTGGTCGTCGAACGTTCGACGAACGTTCGTCGAACACTTTCGAACACCATTAAAAACAATGGCAGGCAAACACATACACATTCAAACATGCACAAACATGAACGCACAAACACATATTAGGCCCTGTGCCCACGGGAGCTTGCTTCTGCGGCTTTTGCCGCGGAAAACCTGCGGCTTTATCTTGATTTTCCAGATAAATCCGCAGTTTTTAGCATGTACAGACACTCCCCATGTTATCCTATGGGACATGTGGAGTGTCTGTGTCCACGTTGCGGAAAGTGCGACTGCAGAATATGTTGCGGATATCCCGCAGCCGCACATAACTGCATGTCAATTATTCCTGCGGATTTACCTGCAGATGGTCCCATACTTACCTGCCTTGATAGCAGACATGCGGTCACTTTCCCTCGGTGCACAGGAGGCTGGAGCGCGGTGGATCCATGAGCAGGAAGGAGGAGGTGGGCGGGGCCTGCACGAGCTCCAGTCATGTGACAGCCAGAGCCAGTTCAGGCCAGCCCACCTTCTCCTGCACAGTTTAGAGACGCTGACAGACGCCGGAGAGAAGTGCTGCATGATGGAGGTAAGTATGAACTCCCCCGATCACTGCAGTACTTGTTCTGCATTGAGGATGCAGTGCTGAAGTCATGGTACTATATCCTCAATGCAGAATGCCCGCAGGATATCCGCAGGACATTCCGCAAATAAACTGCAGCATTGAAACAGACAAAGTTATCCTGCGGTTTTCTGGGAGCTCCTGCGGAATGTCCTGCGGATACAACCGCAGGACACTTTCCCCCGTGGGCAAATAGCCTTATGCTCACCTTACCTTCCGTTCCATCGCCGGCTTCCTGAGACTTGCAGTTCACCTGTACAAGATGCCGGATCGTCCGCTGCCAGAGCGCTGACATCAAAGGCAGGAGCCGCTGGCCTCTGATTGGCCAGCACGCTGCCTTTGAGTAGCATCTGACAGAGGAAGTTCCGCCCTTGTCGCGATGGTTACCCGATACACATCCTGTAGCGGCAAACTACGTGTATCGGGTAACCATCGCGATGAGGGAGAAACTTCCTCTGTCAGACGTTACTCAAAGGCAGCGCGCTGGCCAATCAGAGGCCAGCGGCTCCTGCCTTTGATGTCAGTGCTCTGGCAGCGGAAGTTCCGGCATAGGTCACAATGGTTACCCGATACACATCTTGTACCGGCAAACTACAAGTCCCAGGAGGCCGGCGATGGAACGGAAGGTAAGGTGAGCATAATATGTGTGTGTGCGTGTATGTTTGTGTGTGTTTATGTGTGTTTGTGCATGTGTGGAATGGCACAACAGGGGACCAGGATGGGACATTTAACAAGTTGTGGAAGGAATTGTCTGCATTGCAATGATTTCCTATGGGAAATCTTGCTTTGCTAAACGAGTAACTTGGTTAACAAGCACAGTCCCAGAATGGATTGTTCTCGTTAACCAAGGTTCCACTGTATTAACATTGAATGACAGTATTACTGTGAAAAGCCAGTTACGCTTTTGGTGATCAAACCGTTATCGAACATAACCTCGAACTGTCGATCTTGAAGCTAATTGTTCGCGTTCGTCGAACGACTCGAACATCGCCTAAAACAGGTCGAATTTGAGATTGGCGAACAGTTCGATTCGAACACCGCTCATCTCTAGTCATAATGGATATTTGTTCTTTGAGGGAAAGTGTGCTAGTATAAAAAAGTAGAATTTTGACACTGTTGTTTGACACTGTTCCTCCAAATTGTTAAATCTCAAAAAAGTATTTTTAACCCCTTCATGACCCATGACAGAAACAGTATATGCATCATGGATCGTGTGAGGTTAATCCCCGTACCCTGCCGTGGGAAGGTCGCGGCGATCCGCGCACATATCAGCTGTTTTCAACAGCTGACATGTGTGCCTGCATGTTACAAGTGGAATCGCATTCCACCCGCAACATTTAACCCCTTACATCTCGCTGCCAAAGTCTGGCAGCGAGATGTATATGCGCGCAGCCATTATTTTCACTTACCGCCGCCCCCACCGGAAGTCACGTGCATGATCACGTGACCTTCGGTGGTTGCCATGGTAGCACAGGGTCATGTGACGACACCTGTAGCTATCATGAGTCACTTTCAGTTTCACTCGGCCCGGAGCCGAGTGAATCAGAAAGTGAGCATATCTGCTGTTTACAGCTGTGTAGCTGTAATCAGTAGATAGGGCAGAGCGATCACATTGCTGATCCATATAGCCCCGTAGGGGGACTAGCAAAATAAAAAAAAAAGTAAAAAAAAGTTTTATAAAATAAAAAAACCTAAAAGCTCAAATCACCCCCCTTTTACCCCATTGAAAATTAAAGGGTTAAAAAATAAAAAATGTACACATATTTGGTATCGCCGCATTCAGAAAAGCCCGATCTATCAAAATATAAAATCAATTAATCTGATTGGTAAATCGCGTAGCGGCAAAAAAATTCCAAATGCCAAAATTACGTTTTTTGGTCGCCGCAAGTTTTACGCAAAATGCAATAACAGGCGAACAAAACATAGCATCTGTGCAAAAATGGTACCATTAAAAATGTCAGCTCGAGACACAAAAAATAAGCTGTCACTGAGCCATAGATCCAAAAAAATGAGAACGCTACAGGTTTCAGAAAAAGGCGCAAAACGTACACCACTTTTATTGGACAGGTTTGTGATTTTTTTTAATCTCTTAGATACAAGTAAACCTATACATGTTTGGTGTCTACAAACTCGCACCGACCTCAGGCATCACAGTGACACATCAGTTTTACCATATATTGAACATGGTGAATGACACGGTCAATCACACTTTTTTTGCAGTTTTTTCACTCTTGGAATTTTTTTGCTGTTTTCCAGTACACTATATGGTAAAACTTATGGTTTTATTTAAAAGTACAACTTGTCCCGCAAAAAACAAGCCCTCAAATGGCAATATTGGCAGAAAAATAAAAAAGTTACGGCTATCGAAAGAAGGGGAGAAAAAACAAAAACGCAAAAACGAAAAACGCTCTGGGGTTGAAGGGGTTAATGGATAATGTCCATAGAAGTTTATTTACATCCTTTAGAGTTTAGTGTATATCACTTCTATTGGTGGGTACAAAATGCAACCTTTTCTCCAGTGATATGAATTGGGCTTTGGTCAAAATGTTGGCTGATAAATGTATATCTACTACATCTGGGTATCCGCCTCCAGAAAGCGTATACTCCCAAAAATGGTTCAAGACAAAGCACATGGTGACTCCTTCTGCACCATTATAGTTAATGACCCCATCGGCGCATGCATTTGAAACTCGTTTTGCCAGGGGTTCGGATGGAAGCCCCAATGGGATCAATGAACGAAGATCACAATGCAGTGTGAAAGCGGCCTTAGGGATAACCCTCCTGTTTTTTTGTGACCATGTATATATTATGTTATCATTATAGTCCTTGATATCGCTAAGGAATTTGCAGTTTTTGCTGTCAACATCTCCTGAATTGTGTCAAGATCTCCTGAATTGTGTCAAGATTTTGTTGCAACTTGTTATTTGTGGTAGTAAACTCTGGTAAGGACACATACAAGTTCACATCCTTTTTTAGACTCTCTGTACTAGTCTCAATCGTAGAAAATCTTTCATGTTCATATTTTATAATTAGTTCCATAAGTTGTAGTGAGCAATTAGACAGGATTGTGAATCAAGATGTGGAGTAATTCTTCATGATAGTTGGTTGTAGGGATTTTCTTTTTTCTTAAACCATGGGAGTATCATGTTCCTGTCAATATATTGCAGCAAACTGCTTGTATTCCACCATGTTTTTAAATGTTGGGACATATGTTTCTCTAGCTCCCGCATATAATTTAAAAGGGATGGGGATGTAAGTGATCCATCTGCAGAGCTGGTATCAGTCAAAAAAAGCTTGGCCACTTTATATGATTGTTTATCATTAGCAATAGGTGTATTTAACCCTGAATGAGAGTCTGTAATAGATATGACCAAATATATATATATACACTACAGTTCAAAAGTTTGGGGTCACTTAGATATTTCCTTATTTTTGAAAGAAAATCACATTATTTTTTAATGAAGCTAACATTAAATTAAACAGAAATACACTCTATACATTGTTAATGTGGTAAATGACTATTCTAGCTGCAAACATTTGGTTTTGAATGCTATATCTACATAGGTGTATAGAGACCCATTTCCAACAACCACCACTCCAGTGTTCTAATGGTACATTGTGTTTGCTAACTGTGTTAGAAGGCTAATGGATGTTCAGAAATCCCTTAAATCCTTGTGCAAGTATGTTAGCACAGCTGAAAACAGTTTTGCTGATTAGAGAAGCTATAAAACTGACCTTCCTTTGAGCTAGTTGAGAATCTGGAGCATTACATTTGTTAGTTCCATTAAACTCTCAAAATGGCCAGAAAAAGAGAACTTTCATGTGAAACTCGACAGTCTTTTCTTGTTCTTAGAAATGAAGGATATTGTATGTGAGAAATTGCCAGTAAACTGAAGATTTCCTACAATGGTGTGTACTATTTCCTTCAGAGGAGAGGCAGAGGAAGATTGGAAAAAAGTGTTATGGACAGATGAATCAAAGTTTGAGGTGTTTGGATCACACAGAAGAACATTTGCGAGATTCAGAACTACTGAAAAGATGCGAAGAGAGCCTGACACCATCTGTCAAGCATGGTGGAGGTAATGTGATGGTCTGGGGTTGCTTTGGTGCTGATAAAGTGGAAGATTTGTACAATGTAAAAGGGATTTTGAATAAGGAAGGCTATTACTCCATTTTGCAACGCCATGTCATACCGTATTGACAGCGCTTGATTGGAGCCAATTTCATCCTACAACAGGACAATGACCCAAAGCACACCTCCAAATTATGCATGAACTATTTAGGGAAGAAGCAGGCAGCTGGTATTCTATCTGTAATGGAGTGGCCAGCCCAGTCACCAGATCTCAACCCTATTGAGCTGTTGTGGGAGCAGCTTGACCGTATGGTACGCAAGAAGTGCCCACCAAGCCAAACTTGTGGGAGGGGGGAAGCATGGGGTGAAATATCTCCAGATTACCTCCGCAAACTAACAGCTAGAACGCCAGAGGTCTGCAAAGCTGGAATTGCTGCAAAGGAACATTCTGTGACCAAAGCAAAATCTGAAGGAGAAATTTATTATTTCAAGTAAAAATCCTTATTTCTAACCTCGTCAATGTCTGGACTATATTTTCTATTCATTATGCAGCTCAATGGATAAATATGATTTTTCATGAAAAAGACAAAATTGTCTGGGTGACCCCAAACTTTTGAACTGTAGTGTATATATAATTCTTAATTTTGTTTTTTGAGCCAGGAAACATTATTCAAAAATAAGTTATTACATTAAATTGCCAGTACTGGTGTGGATACACAATAAGACACTAGATCAATGGAAAAAAAATAGTGAAAAAAGAAAATACTTATCTGCTCATCCACGACCATGTCTTCTTCTGGATCCAAATATAGCAGAAGTGATGCACAAATTATGATAAACAAAGTGTCGCCTGGGTGGAGCACTGAGAGAAGTTAGGAAATCCAGCAATCCCATAGATTAAAAAAATCATTTTTATTCCAAAAGCTTTAAAAACCTGATGAACAAAAAAGTGAAATTTAATAATCACATATTATTCTGTGATATAAGTATTTTTCCTTTAATAGTTTTTCTATGTAATAACGAAAAGGTTTTTTTTCTTTCTGTCTAAGAATATAGACATGCATTACTGCTAAAGGAAATCTAAGAAGAATCTAAGAAGAAAAATTGAAATATTTAGCATACAAACATGGCCATTTCTGTATCTGCCCAGTAGCCATATCAAGGCATATCTCACAATACTGGGTACCTACACTTAACTGAAGCCTCTCTCTGGGTTTAAAACCCCCATGATTATGGGCGAGTAGGAACCTGCTAAGAGAATAAAATCACCTGTGGCTAGTGGGGGAGGGGTGCACGGTCAGAAGACATGACCCCATAATCTAAACAAAAAGACTGACGGTACTCCCTAATATGCAGTGTGAACACGTGCATAACTGAACATGACATATGATGACAAAAAAGCATGCAAAACAGGAATTGCCATTTTTGTTGATTTTTAAATCATTAATTTGCCTTTTATTGTATAAAATAAGCATTTGATACATAGTTACATAGGTTGAAAAGAGACCTAGGTCCATCTAGTTCCACCTTCCTCCACCAGTTCTACATTTTGTCACTAAATCATTTATAACCGACATTGTTGTGTGCACTGAGGAAATCATCCAGCCCTTTTTTTAAAGCTGTTATAGTATCTGCCATTACTACCTCTTGTGGTAGGGCATTCCACAGTCTGGCTGCTCTAACTGTAAAGAACCCTTTCCTATTTAGATGCCGGAATCGTTTTTCTTCCACTCGCAGTACAATATATACACAGGACTTAATATTTGGCACAGAAACCTTTGCTTGCAATTACAGAGGTCAGACATTTCCTGTAGTTCTTGACCAAATTTGCACATACTGCAGCAGAGATTTTATCCCAATCCTCCATGCAGATCTTCTCCAGCTCTTTCAGGTTTTAGGGCTGTCACTGGGCAACATTGTGTTTCAACTGCCTCCAAAGATTTTCTATTGGTCACAGTTCTGGAGACTGGCTAGGCCACTCCAGGACCTTGAAATGCTTCTTATAAAGCCACTCCTTAGTTACCTTGGCTGGTGTTTTTGGTCACTGTAATGCTAGAAGACCCAACCACGACCCACTGTCAATGCTCTTCCTGAGGGAAGGAGGTTATTGGCCAAAATCTCAAGATACAAGATCACATCCATCCTTCCTTCAATATGGTGCAGTCATCATGTCCTCTTTGCAGAAAAGCACCCCAAAGTATGATGTTCCACCCCCATGCTGGTGTTCTTGGGGTTGTACACATTCTTATTCTTCCTCCATACACAGCGAGTGGACCTTCTCCCATGCCTACTCTGGATCATCCAGATGGCTATTAGCGAGCTTCAGAAAGGCCTGGACATGTATTGGTGGGAGCAGGGGGACCTTGTGTACCCTGCAACTTTTAATCCATAATGGCGTAGTGTTATACTAATGGTAATCTTTGAGACTGTAGTTTTCGCTCTCTTCTGATCATTGACCAGGTCCTCCCATGGAGTTCTAGGCTGAATCCTGACCTTTTTCAGAATCATCCTTACCTCACAAGGCAAGACTTTGCATGGATTTCCAGACCAAGTAAGATTGACAGTTATCTTGTGTTTCTTCCATTTTCTAATAATTGCACTAACAGTTGTTGCCTTCTCCCCAAGCTGGTTGCCTATTTTCCTGTAGCCCATCCCAGCCTCTTGCAGGTCTACAATTTTGTCCCGGGGGTAGTTAGACAGCTCTTTGTTCTTGGCCATGGTGGAGAGGTCGGAGTGTGATTGAATGAGTGGATAGGCGTATTTTATGCAGGTACTGAGTTCTACCAGGTGCAATTAATACAGGCAACGAGTGGAGAGTAGGAGCTTCTTAAAGAGAAAAATAACAGGACTGTGAGAGGCAGAATTCTTGCTGGTTTGTAGGTGATCAAATAGTTACAGTATATAAAGATTAGTCATGAGCGAGCATGCTTGGCACTGCTCGATACTTGATCAAATTAACAGGTTGCTTGAGATACTTGATTTTTAATTGAGTATTGTGTGGGTGCTCAATTTCCCAGCTTTCATATTCTTTTTTTTTTTTCATTTTTATAGAAGTCCCTAACCGAAGAGAGAAAGATTTAGTTCCCGGCACTCATTTTAGGGGGTTCCAGAAAAGTGCTTGAGTTCCCAATTGACTTCTATTATGCTCTTAACTCTTTAGTTGAGCCCATCTGAGCATCTGGCCTACTCGATTTGAGTATAAAGCCCTAGATCATTTTAGTGCTAGTTCATCACTAATAAAGATTATCAGAAAGATCTCTAATTGGATCATCTGCACTAGCTCTAGTTCAGCTGTGTCCTTCTTATATTCTGGAGCCCATAATTATACACAGTATTCTAAGTAGATTAAATTATTGAGAAAAATTGTTAGACCTCACGTTTATAACAATGATTGCACATACAGTGCCTTGTGAAAGTATTCGGCCCCCTTGAATTTTACAACCTTTTCCCACATTTCAGCCTTCAAACATAAACATAAAAATGTTAATGTTATGGTGAAGAATCAACAACAAGTGGGACAAAAACTTTTGTAAAAAAGAATAAACTGAATATTAGGGCATGCAATATTATATGTCCCCTTTACTTTCAGTGCAGCAAACTCACTCAAGAAGTTCATTGAGGATCTCTGAATGATCCAATGTTGTCCTAAATGACTGATGATGATAAATATAATCCCCCTGTGTGTAATCAAGTCTCCGTATAAATGCACCTGCTCTGTGATAGTCTCAGTGTTCTGTTTAAAGCACAGAGAACATCATAAAGACCCAAGGAACACAACAGGCAGGTCCGTGATACTGTTGTGGAGAGGTTTAAAGCTGGATTTGGTTACAAAAAGATTTCCACAATGTTAAACATCCCAAGAAGCACTGTGCAAGTGATCATATTGAAATGGAAGGAGTATCATACCACTGCAAATCTACCAAGACCCGTCCGTCTCTCAAAAATTTAATCTCAAACAAGGAGAAGACTGATCAGAGATGCAGCCAAGAGGCCCATGATCACTCTGGATGAAGTGCAGAGATCTACAGCTGAGGTGGGAGAGTCTGTCCATGGGACAACAATCAGTTGTACACTGCACAAATCTGGCCTTTATGGAAGAGTGGCAAGAAGAAAGCCATTTCTCAAAGATATCCATAAACATTTTTGTTTAACCCCTTCCCGACCTTGGACAGATCTATCCGTCATGGAGCGTGTCACGTTAAGCCCCGCCCCCTGCCGCGGGCAGGCGGCGGTCGGCACACATATCAGCTGTTTTCAACAGCTGACATGTGTGCCTGCTTCCACTCGCAACATTTAACCCCTTATATCTCGCTGCCAGACTATCTATATGCACGCGGCCATGATTTGTACTTACCGCCGCCCCCACCGGAAGTCACATGCGTGATCACGTGAGTTTCGGTGGTTGCCATGGTAGCACAGGGTCATGTGATGACGCCTGCAGCTATGACGTTTCACTTTCGTTTTCACCCGGCCCGGAGGCCAGGGAAGCAGGAAGTGACTGTATCTGCTGATAGATCAGAGCAATCGGAATGCTGATCGCTATAGCCCCCTAGGGGGACTAGTAAAATAAAATTAAAAAAATAAAAAAAAAGTTTTAAAAAATATATATAAAAAAAAAACCTAAAAGTTCAAATCACCCCCCTTTTACCCCATTGAAAATGAAAGAGTTAAAAAATAAATAAATATACACATATTTGGTATTGCCGGGTTCAGAAATGCCCGATCTATCAAAATATAAAATCAATTAAACTGATTGGTAAACGGCGTAGTGGCGAAAAAATTCCAAATGCCAAAATTACGTTTTTTGGTCGCCACATGTTTTACGCAAAATGCAATAACAGGCGATCAAAATGTAGCATCTGCGCAAAAATGGTACCATTAAAAATTTCAGCTTGAGACGCAAAAAAAAGCCACCACTGAGCCATAGATCCCAAAAAATGAGAACGCTACGTGTTTTGGAAAATGGCGCAAAACGTGCGCCACTTTTATTGGACAAACTTGTGATTTTTTTTAACCCCTTAGATACAAGTAAACCTATACATGATTGGTGTCTACAAACTCGCACTGACCTGAGGCATCACATAGATACATCAGTTTTACCATATAATGAACACGGTGAATAAAACATCCCAAAAACTATTGTGCGATCACACTTTTTTTTGCAGTTTTTCCACACTTGGAATTTTTTTGCTGTTTTCCAGTACACTATATGGTAAACCTATGGTTTCATTTAAAAGTACAACTCGTCCCACAAAAAACAAGCCCTCATATGGCAAGATTGACAGAAAAATAAAAAAGTTACGGCTCTCGGAAGAAAAGGAGCAAAAACGGAAAGTGCCCAGGGGCTGAAGGGGTTAAAGTTTGCCAGAAGCCACCTGGGAGACACTTCAGACATGTGGTAGAAGGTGCTGTGGTCGGATGAAACAAAAATCAAACTTTTTGGGCACAATGCCAAGCGATATGTTTGGCGTAAAAGCAACACAGCTCATTGCCCTGAACACACCATCCCCACTGTCAAACATGATGGTGGCAGCATCATGGTTTGGGCCTGCTTTTCTTCAGCAGGGACAGGGAAGATGGTTAAAATTGATGGGAAGATGGATGGAGCCAAATACAGGACCATTCTTGAAGAAAACCTGTTGGAGTCTGCAAAAGACAATGATCCCAAACATAAAGCAAAATCTACAATGGAATGGTTCACAAACAAACTTAACCAGATGTTAGAATGGCGAAGTCACAGTGCAGACCTGAATCCAATCGAGAATCTGTGGAAAGAGCTGAAAACTGCTGTTCACAAACACTCTCCATCCAACCTCACTCAGCTCCAGCTGTTTACAAAGGAACAAAGGGGAAGAATTTCAGTCTCTCGATGTGCAAAATTGATAGAGACATTCCCCAAGCGACTGCAGCTGTAATCGCAGCAAAAGGTGGGCTACAAAGTATTAACTTAAAGGGGATGAATAATATTGCACGCCCCAATTTTCAGTTTATTATTTTTTATAAAAGTTTAAAATAAGCAATACATTTTGTTCAACTTCACAATTGTGTCCCACTTGTTGATTCTTCACCATAAAATTTTAATTTCTTATCTTTATGTTTGAAGCCTGAAATGTGAGAAAAGGTTGAAAAATTCAAAGGGGCCAAATACGTTCGCAAGGCACTGTATATTAGACTCACTCTGTTAGAGAACAATTCCAGCAAATATCACAGGTATACAAACACAAATATACAGTCTGCCGGATGCAGCTTCGCACTCACTGTCACAGGATGGGAATCATATACATAATGATATTACTTGAGCACCTGGAACAACAGGAAACATTTACAAATACATTTATAAGGGAAGCCTAACATCTGGAGATTATGTATATGGTCATCTTCATCTTTCCTCACTAAAAATGAGTATTCCATTCAGATCTCCCAATGGGAACTCTAAAATAAACATTTCTTCTTCACTGGCTAATATAGAGGAAGTAGAACTAGTTAGGACAAACATGTTAATGTTAATATGTGCCAATTAGAGAAGAGTGGATCGATCCATGAAGTATCGATTTAGAGTCAAATTTCCTGAAATTCATAGGTACCTGCAAATTTGACCACTCTGCAAATATAAAAAAAAATGCCTGGTGCAATTTCTCACACAGCTGAAGCCTCATCAACAAAGCTAATAAAAATGTTATTAGAAAACCTGAGGCCAGTCCGTATATCACAGTTTGCACTCGGACCATGAATCTCAGACTATTGTAACTGACATTATATGAACACATGAATAGACATTGTTTTTATTCAATTGTGAAGGATCCTGAAAAATTTGAAATGTGGGCGGTCCTGTGAAGTCACTGGAGTATGTATATAATTCCACCCTCTCTTGGGGAGAGCATTTCATTTATGTTTCCTTGCTTGTTGTCCTGATGAAGGGAGCTGTGACTCCTGAAACGCGTTGACTTGTGCATGAAAGCGAGGATTTAAATCGCAATGTCACATTTTGACATCGCGATATAAGGGATTAATAGGCACAAGTGGAATGCAGATTCACCTGTGCCTGTGAGGCACACATGTCAGCTTTTCAAATCAGCAGACATGGTGATTACCCTATGACCGCTTACGGTGTACCGTTACGACCTGCGGTCGTTAAGGGGTTAATAAAGCCATTATCTGCAGTGTATGGGGGAATCTTAACTCCTAAGTCCCGTCCACAAATAAGGAACCCTTCCCATAACATGTCCATTAACAGGAAAGAGTTACACTAAATAACAATATATTAGAAATGATTGGGGGTATTGGCACTAGAGAAGAGCGAACCAGCCGTGGTTCAGCTCGAGTTCGGTTCGTCGAACGGAGGTCTCGTTCGAGTTCAGTTCGGCGAACGTTCGACGAACCGAACTCGAACCAATAGGATATAATGGGAGGCAATCACAAACACATAAAAACGCATTATAAATGTACACATACAGTTAATAAACATTGCCATAACACTTACCGGTCCCCGTGATCCCTTCTGCACTCTGTCTCCTGCCGCTATTCCATCCGATGATCGCTGAATCCTCCCGGTGACCAGCACTGCCAGCAGTGATGCAGGACCTATCGTGACGTCAAAATAGCCATGTGACCAGTCACGTGGCTATTATCTCATTGGCTACAGACTGGTCACATGACTATGACGCGTCATGTAGGACCTGTCATTGCACTCTCCGGTACACGGTGCACATTTGTGTATCGCTGTGTACCGGCGACATGCTCTAGCACACGGTCGACTCCCTGTTCCGTTAGGGACCGGCTGACACAGCCGGTCATTAACGGAGATCACCATTGCCATAGCAACGCAGTTAGCGGTGACGTCACCGCTAACCGTGGCTCCGGGAATCACATGATCGGAGCCCTGTTGCTATGGTAACGCGTCTGTCACCGCCAGCAGCACTTATCTCTCACGGAGTGAAGGCTGCACGCTGCTTTCCGTGCAGCCTTCACGGAGTGAAGGCTGCACGGGAAGCAGCGTCTTCCCTTATGCAGCAGTGATGGAGCACAGCTGCATTTGTTGAACGAGAAAAACAGAAGACCATGGATCGTGGAGGGCTGACAGGGGGTAATAAAGATGGAGTCTCTAATGTGTCTGTGTATTTATTTCTATTAAAGTATTTTTTCTCTGTGTGGTGTCTTTTTTTTAACCCTTTATTGGAGATTCTTAATGGCCGGGTCAAACGTGCCTGACATTAAGAATCTCTGGCTTAATACTGGCTAGTAAAACAAAGCCAGTATTAACTCATGATTACCCAACAAGCCACCCGGCTTCAGGGCTGTTGGAAGAGTTGGATACAGCGCCAGATGATGGCGCTTCTATGAGAGCGCCATTTTCTGGGACAGCTCTGCGGACTGCAATTCACAGCAGAGGCGCCCAGAAACCTCGGGCTAACCTGTGCTGCGGATTCCAATCCCCAGCTGCCTAGTTGTACCTGGCTGGACACCAATGTGGAGGTCCCCCCAGGCTCTTTTTTTATAATTATTTTATAAATATTAATAATTACACAAAAAAGTAGGATCCCCCCCAAATTGGATCACCAGCCAAGGTAAAGCGGACAGCTGTGGTCTGGTATTCTCAGGGTGGGAAGGTCCATAGTTATTGGGCCTTCACAGCCTAAAAATAGCAGGCTGCAGGCACCCCAGACGTGGCGCATCCACTAGATGCGCCAATCCTGGCGCTTCACCCCAGCTCATCCCGTGCTCTGGTGCAGTGGCAAACGGGGTAATAAATCGGGTTGATACTAGCTGTAAAGTCACCTGAGATCAAGCCCAGCAGTTTGTGATGTCATGGCGTCTATTAGATACCCAACATCATAAACTGTCAGTACTAACAAAAAAAAAAATCGACAAAAGAAATTTATTTGAAAAAAACAGTCCCCAAAACATTTCCTCTTTCACCAATTTATTGTAAGAAAAAAAATAAAGGGGTCCCACGATGACTCTGGACCGTCTAGAATATGGGGGGGAGACACTCAGGGAACATATCCCCCATTTTCTAGGAGTGCAGACCCTTCATGTGAGGAGTGTGGGTGCAATGAATCTGCACTCACTCTCCCCGGGTCCACAGCAGCAGAATCCATGTCATAATGGTTGCTACCAAAGCTGCAATGCCCTGTTCATGAGGTAAGGGCATGCCTAATCAGGAGAACTATTCTACATTTCCAAATATTCGTATTTGCTGATATTATTGCTATTCCACCTACTATATATTGGGGATAGGATCTTGGAGATGGAATACCCCTTTAAGTCCAGTTATCCAGCTGAATGAATACTTAACAACAGAGCTCGCTATTTAGATGTGTTTTCTTGTGGCATATAACGGACTCTCATGTTTGGTAGTCGTTCAGTAGGGAAACTATAAAAGCAAACCCCTCCATTTGGAATTGTAGTATATAGCTCTCCTGATCAATTATGTTCCTTACCTCATGAGCAGGGCATTGCAGTAATAATAATAATTTATTCATTTATATAGCGTTATTAATTCCATAGCGCTGTATGTCTTTGGAGTGTGGGAGGAAACCGGAGTACCCGGAGGAAACCCACGCAAACACGGGGAGAACATACAAACTCCTTGCAGATGGTGCCCTAGGTGAGAATTGAACCCAGGACCTCAGCGCTGCAAGACTGCAGTGCTAACCACTGAGCCACCGTGCTGCCTATTTAGCTTACAGATGCATAACCACCACTCACTGTGTCTGAACACAGGAAGCTGAGCTGACAGCCGCTCTGTGCATGCGGCAGCGTCTATTGTGAAGGAAAGGGCCGTGGGGGGATCAACGCTGCACAGGTACCGTGGGACACCGGGGAACACCGGTTGGGTTATAGGGGGTGACCTGGCAGGGCCTGGGGAGGAGTTTTCTGTCACATGTGTCATGGCACATGCGACAGAAATCAGAGGAGTAGGAAGAATGCGGCCGGCGTGCTGCTGTGCGCGCGGCCATCTTGGATTTCTGGGAGGGCATCAGGGGGGGCACTTTTTCGACACCGGGGGACCGGAGGGGACCGGGGAGGAGATTTATCATGTTTGTTCATGCCAGATGGGAGATAAATATTTTTTTACCGGCGCTGTCATTTACTGTAACGTGATCATCGGTATACGGTGTATACCTGTGATCACGTGAGCGGGGACCGGAAAAACCGTCCTGAATCATGATCTCCAGGGTCTCAGCTAGCCATGAAACCCCGGAGATTTTCTGACGCTGGGGGGCGTTATTCACTTATTTCTGCCTGCTGTTTATAAACGGCAGATCAGAATAAGGCTACATTCACACGACCGATCCATTTTTGTGGTCTGCAAAAAAACAGTCAGTTTTTTTTCACGGGTGCATCCGTGTGGCATCCATTTCCGTTCCGTAGACGGTCTGTATGTCATCTGTTTGTCATCCGTGTGCCTTCCGTTTTTTTTTGTGTACTGCAAAAAAACTGAAGGAGGGAAAATACATAAATTTACCCCGCATCCTTAGCTTCAACCTACATGAGGCGGTCACATGTTCACTCCAGTGCCATTTTCTACTGCTTTTCACAGCGTAGAGCGCGCTGGTGATTTTCCTGTGCTTGTACACTTCATATCAGTCTTTTCTGTCATTATAATGGCAGAAAGACACATAATGTCCCACTCTCCTGCATTTTGTAATTTTGCACCCTTTGGTGCCTTTCATGTGGCACTAAGGGGTGCTTAGCTTTGTATTTAGCCAAAAAAATGAAAAAAAAAAAATGACGTAGGGTTCCCCCTATTTTAGTAGCCAGCTAGGGTAAAGCAGACGGCTGCAGCCTGCAGACCACAGCTGGCAACCTCACCTTGGCTGGTAATCCAAAACTGAGGGCACCCCACGCTGTTATTTTAAATTAAATAAATAATTAAAAAAAAAAAACACGTAGGGGTCCCCCCAAAATTGGATCACCAGCCAAGGTAAAGCAGACAGCTGGGGTCTGATATTCTCAGACTAGGGAGGTCCATGGTTATTGGACTCTCCCCAGCCTAAAAATAGCAGGCCACAGCCGCCCCAGAAGTGGCGCATCCATTAGATGCACCTATCCTGGTGCTTCGCCCCAGCTCATCCCATGCCCTGGTGCGGTGGCAAACGGGGTAATATATGGGGTTAATACCAGATGTGTAATGTCACCTGGCTTTCAAGCCCTGGGGTTGGTGAGGTCAGGCGTCTATCAGATACCCGACATCACCAACCCAGTCAGTAATAAAAAAAAATAGACGACAAACACATTTTTATTTGAAAAAACACTCCCCAATACATTCCCTTTTTAACCAATTTATTAGAAAGAAAAACAAATCCAGGTCTGGTGTAATCCAAGGGGTTGCCATGACGATCCACACTGTCCCAGTCAATGAAGAGCAGGATGTTCCCCATTGGCTGGGAGATCAGTGCAGTGACCTGAGCTAACATCAATGGGTCAGCCCAGGTCACTGCAGGGGATGACAAGTGCTGCTGTCAGCGAGATACATTACCTGCGCTGATCTCCTGCACTGCTGACAGCACCTGTCACTGAGTTCAATGACCGGCGCCTTCACAGCCAAGTATCGCGAGAGGCCCGTGACATCACCGCTAGTCAGTCTCGGGTCTTAAGCGAGAGAAGGTGATGTGACAAGCGGCGGCCATGGAGGACAGTGACAGCGCTGAGGTCGGGACTTCATCACCGCAGGTAAGCCGAGCGGGACCATGTGTGCAGAGTGCCAGGAGGACGTCAGTGTCGTGGACTGCATGGCTGTTGACGTGTGTGTGTGTGTACATGCAGGAGGGGGCGGAGTGAGCTGAGCGGGGAAGTGTGGGCTTCCTGCACGTAACTAGGATAAATATCGGGTTACTAACCAAAGCGCTTTGCTTGGATACCCGTTGTTTATCTTGGTTACCACCTTCTGGCGGGCTGCCAGCGATGGCTCCTGCACACTGTAGCTGTTAAAAGCCCTGCTTTTTGCTGCTAGAACCGTTCTCGAACGTATCTAGAACTATCGAGCTTTAGCAAAAAGTGGAGAACTGGAGAACCTCGAACTGCGAACCGCGCTCAACTCTAATTGGCACATTGAGAAATTTTATCCTAGTGAATGTTAGTTTCTAGTGAGATTACAGTACAGAAGGGTAAAAAACACTAAGTCAGGCAAATGTGTTTTTACTGTGACTCATAAATGACAAAAAAAGTAAAATGTACGTCAACATCCTTTTTTATTGGCTTAAATGTCCATTTTTATTGGTTCTAACACACAGTACACTAAGTTTCGATCGACACAAGGGTCTTTTTCAAGCATATGTCAAAAGTTTGGGGTCTATGCATTGGAACCAATAAAAATGGATATTTAACCTAAGATATTTGTGTACTTTCAACATTTTATAACTGAATTGACCTAGTAAAAATAGTAAAAATGACTCTGTAGAATGGCCATGTAAGACTGTAATGTTGGTGCAGCTTACAACTACCTTTTTGTCAGTTTAGGTTTAGTTAGAAGAATTATAGCTTGAATCAAATCCTTCTTTAGTTAAGAGTCAAGACCTATAATCTGATTCCATCAAACATCTATAAATTAAAAAAAGTTATATATTGTTTTTAAAAAATTCTGAAATCTTACACAGATGCAAATTGTACAAATAATATTTAAAATATTTAACAACTTAACGCTAAAGCGGGCTTTACACGCAACAACATCGCTAACGAGATGTCATTGGGGTCACGGAATTCGTGACGCACATCCGGCCTTGTTAGCGGCGTCGTTGCATGTGACACTTACGAGCGACCGCTAACGATAAAAAATACTCACCTTATTGTTGATCATTGTGCAGTCATAATCCTGATTATCGTTGCCGTTACGATGTTGTTTGTCGTTCCTGCGGCAGCACACATCGCTATGTGTGACACCGCTGGAATGAGGAACATACGTACCTGCGGCCGCCCGCAATGAGGAAGGAAGGAGGTGGGCGGCATGTTCAGCCCGCTCATCTCTGCCCCTCCGCTTCTATTGGGCGGTCGCTTAGTGACGCTGCTGTGATGCCGAATGAACCGCCCCCTTAGAAAGGAGGCGGTTCGCCGGGCACAGGGATGTCACTAAGCAGGTAAGTACGTGTGACAGGTCCGAGTGATGTTGTGCGCCATGGGCAGCGATTTGCCCATGACGCACAACCGACGGGGGCAGGTGCTTACACCAGCAACATCGCTAGCGATGTCGCTGTGTGTAAAGCCAGCTTAACACTGTAGTTATTACTGTAGTAAAATAAGTCAGTGAGTTTTTAAAGGGAATATGTCAGCAGTAGTGATGAGCGAGTACTAAAAAGCTCGGGTGCTCGAGGCTCGGGCCGAGCATCCCAAGATACTCGTGTACTCGGCCCGAGCACCGAGCCCAATGTTATCCTATGGGAGACCCGAGTATTTTTGTGAAATGACCCCCGGCAGCATGTAGAAACCCTAAAAATGGCACAAAAGTCTCAGAAGAGTGCTCAAATGACATGGCAACAGCATGGGGAAGACCCCTTGAAGCATTTATCACTCAAAAGTCACAGCTGTGAACAATTTTGTCCGCGTTTTACGCCATTTTTACGGACTCACCAGAAAACCTTCCAAAATGACACCAAAATGAATTTTCATGGCGGAAATGTTAAGGGCACATACCCAATAGTGAGATAGAGCTAATGTATGTTACTTTTTGAGATCAATACATGAAAGATTTTACATAAAACATTGTGTGGCACTCCGATGTCCCTGAGAAGAGACGTACATAAAGGCCTCTGAGTCTAATGTGCCCATTTTGAGGAAGTGAGTCTTTGTAGTATTTTCCTTTGCCAGGGCAGTCCAAAATTGTGAGGTTCACCAATGCCCCTGCATACAGACGTGCATGATGGCCTGTAAACCTGAAGTGCCCATTGTAAGGAAGTGGGTCTATTGTAGTATAGCCCTTAGGCAGGGCAGCCAAAAATTGGGAGGCTCCACGTTGTCCCTGGATAGAGACGTGCATGAGGGCCTGTAAACCTGAAGTGCCCATTGTAAGGAAGTGGGTCTATTGTAGTATAGCCCTTAGGCAGGGCAGCCAAAAATTGGGAGGCTCCACGTTTTCCCTGGATAGAGACGTGAATGAGGGCCTCAAAACATTAAGTGTGCATTGTCAGGAAGTGGGTGTATTATAGTATAGCCCTTAGGCAGGGCAGCCAAAAATTGGGAGGCTCCACGTTGTCCCTGGATAGAGACGTGCATGAGGGCCTGTAAACCTGAAGTGCCCATTGTAAGGAAGTGGGTCTATTGTAGTATAGCCCTTAGGCAGGGCAGCCAAAAATTGGGAGGCTCCACGTTTTCCCTGGATAGAGACGTGAATGAGGGCCTCAAAACATTAAGTGTGCATTGTCAGGAAG
The DNA here is from genome assembly GCF_048569485.1 of Anomaloglossus baeobatrachus. Classification (NCBI taxonomy): domain Eukaryota; kingdom Metazoa; phylum Chordata; class Amphibia; order Anura; family Aromobatidae; genus Anomaloglossus; species Anomaloglossus baeobatrachus. Next base: position 83,880,193 of record NC_134353.1, on the reverse strand, counting down.
TGGGTGTATTATAGTATAGCCCTTAGGCAGGGCAGCCAAAAATTGGGAGGCTCCACGTTGTCCCTGGATAGAGACGTGCATGAGGGCCTGTAAACCTGAAGTGCCCATTGTAAGGAAGTGGGTCTATTGTAGTATAGCCCTTAGGCAGGGCAGCCAAAAATCGGGAGGCTCCACGTTGTCCCTGGATAGAGACGTGCATGAGGGCCTCAAAACATTGTTCCCATTGCAAAGGAGCGGGTCTCCTGTCGTTGTAATGTCCATTCTGCAAAGAATGGGCGAAAAAAATTACCACTGGGGGTATACCTGAAACAAAGGCCTAACTATTGTAACGGTCATCATGGTAGCGCATGAGGAGAAGGAGGAGCAGTCCAGCGATTATCCAAAGTCCAGAAGTGTGTACCCATGGGTGACTGGAGGTACATGGCAAATTCCCGTTACAAACTTTAAATTCCGCTCTCATTTGCTGGTGGTGTGGTGAAGTCTGGCCCAATCCAACCCTTGTTCATCTTGATCAGAGTAAGCCTGTCAGCATTTTCAGTTGACAGGCGGGTGCGTTTATCTGTAATGATTCCACCTGCGGCACTAAAAACACGCTCTGACAAAATGCTAGCGGCAGGGCAGGCCAAGACTTCCAAGGCGTAGAGAGCCAATTCATGCCACTTGTCCACCTTGGATACCCAATAATTGTAAGGCACAGAGGAATGTCGGAGTACAGTTGTTCGATCTGCAAGGTACTCCTTGAGCATCTGGGCAAACTTAGGATTTCTTGTGGCACTACCCCGCACCTCAGGGGCTGTGGTACGTGAGGGGCTGAGAAAACTGTCCCACATCTTAAAGACTGTTCCCCTACCTCTGGCGGATTGGACTTGTGCCTCTCTCGGCTGTACGCCTTGGTTGTCCACTGATTCCTGACCTATGCCGCTAGCGTTTTGTGAGGGGAATGCTTTGCCTACTTCCGTGACTATGGCCTTCCGGAACTGCTGCATTTTGGTTGACCTCTCCGCCTCGGGAATAAGAGAAATAAAGTTCTCCTTGTAGCGTGGGTCTAACAGAGTTACCAACCAGTAATGATTGTCGGCCAAGATGTTCTTAACGCGAGGGTCACGAGACAGGCAGCTTACCATAAAGTCAGCCATGTGCGCCAGACTCTTAACAGCCAGGACTTCAGTAGCCTGACCAACACGATGACTGAACATGCTGTCCTCCTCCTCCTCCTCCTCCTCCTCCTGCTCCTCCTCCTCATCTACCCTGTCCTCTGGCCAGCCACGCTGAACCGAGGATATGACTGGTGTGCATGTCATATCCTCAATTTGGCCGGAGAGTTGCTCCATGTCTTCATCCTCCTCCTCGTCATAGTCCTCCACTGCACGTTGTGATGAGACGAGGCTGGGCTGTGTGTTATCTCCCACACCCACTACTGTTTCTTGCTGCAACTCATCGCGCTCCGCCTGCAATGCATCATGTTTGTTTTTGAGCAGAGACCGTTTTAGAAGGCAGAGTAGCGGTATGGTGACGCTAATAATGGCGTCATCACCACTCACCATCTTGGTGGAGTCCTCAAAGTTTTGGAGGATGGTACATAGGTCGGACATCCATCTCCACTCCTCAGGTGTTATGTGTGGAGTTTGACCCATTTCCCGACGGCTTAGGTGATGCAGGTATTCAACAACTGCCCTCTTCTGCTCACATATCCTGACCAACATGTGCAGAGTTGAATTCCAACGCGTGGGGACATCACACACCAGTCTCTGAGCCGGAAGATGCAAACGGCGCTGAAAGCCGGCAAGGCCGGCTGAAGCAGTAGGTGACTTTCGAAAATGTGCAGACAGACGGCGAACTTTTACCAGCAGATCAGACAGCTCTGGGTATGACTTTAGAAACCGCTGAACCACGAGGTTGAGCACATGGGCCACGCATGGAACATGTGTCAGCTGGCCTCGCCTCAAAGCCGCCACCAGGTTCCGACCATTGTCACACACGACCTTTCCTGGCTTTAGGTTCAGAGGTGTGAGCCAGTGATCTGCCTGCTGTTTCAGAGCTGTCCACACCTCTTCTGCATTGTGGGGTTTGTCACCTATGCAGATTAGCTTCAGCACAGCCTGTTGCTGCTTCGCCGAGGCAGTGCTGCAGTGCTTCCAGCTTGGGACTGGTGTGGAGGGTAAAGTGGATGAGGATGCGCAGGAGGAGGAGGAGGCTGAAGAGCATGACATTCCGGAGCTGTAGAGTGTGGGTGAAACCCTGACTGAGGTAGGGCCTGCAAACCTTGGTGTGGGAAGGACGTGTTCCGTCCCTCGCTCAGATTGGGTCCCAGCTTCCACAATATTAACCCAGTGTGCCGTCAACGAGATGTAGCGGCCTTGCCCACAAGCACTTGTCCACGTGTCTGTGGTTAGGTGGACTTTGGGTGAAACAGCATTGTTCAGGGCACGTGTGATGTTTTGTGACACGTGGTTATGCAACGCGGGGACGGCACACCCGGAGAAATAGTGGCGGCTGGGGACCGAGTAACGTGGGACAGCTGCCGCCATCAGGTCGCGGAATGCTTCTGTCTCCACCAGCCTAAAAGGCAACATTTCCAGCGCAAGCAGTCGCGAAATGTTAGCATTTAGAACTGTGGCATGTGGGGCGTTGGCAGTGTATTTGCGCCTGCGTTCAAAGGTTTGCTGAATGGATAACTGAACGCTGCGCTGGGACAAGGACGTGCTTGATGATGGTGTTATTTCTGCGTAGGCAACTGCAGGTGCAGGACCGGAGGAGGCTTGTTCGCAGGCAGCATGGACAGGGGATTGGCTCGCATGCACAACAAGCGAAGACGTAGCAGTGACATCAGCAAGCACTGCTCCTCGACTCTGTTGTACTTCCCACAAAGTCGGGTGCTTGGCTGACATGTGCCTGATCATGCTGGTGGTGGTCAGGCTGCTAGTTTTGGTACCCCTGCTGATGCTGGCACGGCAGGTGTTGCAAATGGCCTTTTTAGAATCATCTGGAGCCAACTTAAAAAACTGCGAGACTCGGGAAGACCTAACATTTGTACAGGCACCTTGTGTCGTGTTGTTGTTCCGGGGAACGGTTGCCTGACTTCTGCCTGGAGCTACCACCCTGCTTCTTACTGCCTGTTGGGATGCTACGCCTCCCTCCCCCTGTGCACTGCTGTCCTCGCTCTGCATATCCTCCTGCCAGGTTGGGTCAGTTACTGGATCATCCACCACGTCGTCTTCCTCTTCCGCACCCTGCTCCTCTTCCTGACTTCCTGACAATTGTGTCTCATCATCGTCCACCCCTTGTTGAGACACGTTGCCAACTTCGTGAGAACGTGGCTGCTCAAATATTTGGGCATCTGTACATACGATCTCCTCATGAGATCTCCTCATGACCCACTTCAACATGAGCTGGCGAGAGGCCAGAATGTGCGAATTGAAACGTGAACAGCTCTTCCGAGTGTCCAAGTGTGGGATCATTAATGTCCGAGGACGTGTACTCAGCCTTGTGGTAGGAAGGAGGATCAGGTTCTGAAATGTGCGGTGCAGTATCACGGCTACTGACACTTGACCGTGTGGAAGACAGAGTGTTTGTGGTGGTGCCAATCTGACTGGAAGCATTATCCGCTATCCAACTAACAACCTGTTGACACTGGTCTTGGTTCAAGAGCGGTGTACTGCTGCGGTCCCCAAGAATTTGGGACAGGACGTACGAGCGACTAGATGTGGCCCTTTGTTGTGGCGAAACTAGAGCTTGCCCACGACCTCGGCCTCTGCCTGCACCACCATCACGTCCACTTCCTTGTTCCTTGCCAACGCCCTTGCGCATTTTGCAATGCTGTGCTGACGTGTATTCACTACACTTGTGCGTTATATAATAGTTTGTGAAAAACGCACACAAGTGCACCTGTACGCTGCCACCGACAGGCACACACGTGCGGTTTTTAAATGCAAGCACGGACGCACTAAGAACCTAACAGGTTTTTAGGAGAAAAAATTACTGAGAAGTCTGACACTATCAGCCACTGCTGACTGACGTGTATTATACACTAAACTTGTGCGTTATATAATAATAGTTTGTGAAAAACGCACACAAGTGCACCTGTACGCTGCCACCGACAGGCACACACATGCGGTTTTTAAATGCAAGCACGGACGCACTAAGAACCTAACAGGTTTTTAGGAGAAAAAATTACTGAGAAGTCTGACACTATCTGGACTGTTTTAGACTGTGTACACCAGCCCCAGATATGATGAAGGCTGGTATACGGTCACCACTAGGAATGGTTATATACCCTGCCTGCCTGCCTGCCTGCCTGTATACTGCTACAATAGTCCTGACAAGGACTCTGCTGGTCACTAGCCTGTATTCCGACCTGGCTATACCCTGCCTGTATATAGCAACAATAGTCCTGAGAAGGACTCTGCTACTGTACTCCGACCTGGCTATACCCTGCCTGCCTGTATACAACTAGAATAGTCTTGAGAAGGACTTTTGGTCACACTGTTTGCAGCCCTGCTACGGAAATAGCTATAAAGGGCCGCAAACCTTTCCCTGAAGCAGCGACCCTCTCCCTGCACTGACTGTCTGGATGGCTGTTAGCAGAGCACAGCGCGCCCGCCGGTATAAAGGCTCGGTCACGCTGTGCGGGCCAGCCAATCACTGCAATTCCACAACTAACAGGGTTGTGGCATTGCAGTGGTCTGCCAGCCAATCCCTGCATGAGAGCTGGCTCTCAAAAGAGCGCCAACATGCAGGGATGAAGACCACGAGTACAGCACGAGTATCGCGAGATTCCTCGGTCCCCGCCGAGTAGCCCGAGTACAGTGATACTCATGCGAGTACCGAGTAGTAACAAGCACACTCGCTCATCACTAGTCAGCAGGTTTTTGCTACCTCATCTGAGAGCAGCATAATATAGGCAAAGAGACTATGATGTATCACTGCAGCCATTCTGACACAATCAGAGCTTTTAGATTGAGCAATGCATCAGAGCAGAGAGAGCTGTCCAGATTAGAGTTGAGCGCGATTCGCGGTTCGAGGTTCTCCAGTTCGCAGCTTGAGTGATTTTGGGGGCTGTTCTAGATAGAACTAGAACTCGAGCTTTTTGCTAAAGCTCGATAGTTCTAGATACGTTCGAAAACGGTTCTAGCAGCAAAAAGACCAGCTAATTCCTAGCTGGCTTTCCGCTGTAATAGTGTAAGTCACTCTGTGACTCACACTATTATGAAATTTCAGTGTATAGTGTGCGGGATCAGCGCATTCAGATCACTGCTGTATGGATTTTTTTTTTTCCTTGTCTTCCTTCCCTAAGCGCGCGCGTGTAGTGGGGAGGGCCAGCATGTCAGCCAATCCCAGACACACACACAGCTAAGTGGACTTTTAGCCAGAGAAGCAACGGCATGTGTGATAGGATGTCCATGTCACATGTCCCTGCATTATAAAAACGGACATTTTCCTCCAGCACGCCATTATCTGCCTTCTGCGTCCTTGGTGTCAGCCATCACTGGCGCAGCTCCTATCGCCGATACTGCTGTGTACGCTCCATACACAGCGCTGTACAGCATAGGGATAGCACTTTCTATCAGTACTTTTAAGGGCTCTTACCGGCAGGGTCAGAGCCATAGGTGACAGGTCCGTGAAAACAGAGTTTAACAGCTACACAAGATGACAGCATCTGTGTAGCTAAGGTCAGGGATTTCCTCGCTGCATTTCCCCATTAGGAGGGATAGAAAGGCAGGCTTCCTTTCCTCTACCCAGAGACCCACAACCCTGCCACTGTACCCTCCTGCCCTTTGCACACTCAAACTCATTGTTACTAAGCCATTATACTAGCAAACACTGAGTGAACTTAGTGGCATCCTAAACGTGGCTATTGGACTTCTGTATAGTCCCAGTAGTGCAAAGATATTTGCAGCACGTCTGCCTGCATTGCACACTCAAACTCATTGTTACTAAGCCATTATACTAGCAAACACTGAGTGAACTTAGTGGCATCCTAAACGTGGCTGTTGGACTTCTGCATTGTCCCACAAGTGCAAAGATATTTGCAGCACGTCTGCCTGCATTGCACACTCAAACTCATTGTTACTAAGCCATTATACTAGCAAACACTGAGTGAACTTAGTGGCATCCTAAACGTGGCTGTTGGACTTCTGTATTGTCCCACAAGTGCAAAGATATTTGCAGCACGTCTGCCTGCATTGCACACTCAAACTCATTGTTACTAAGCCATTATACTAGCAAACACTGAGTGAACTTAGTGGCATCCTAAATGTGGCTGTTGGACTTCTGTATTGTCCCACAAGTGCAAAGATATTTGCAGCACCTCTGCCTGCATTGCACACTCAAACTCATTGTTACTAAGCCATTATACTAGCAAACACTGAGTGAACTTAGTGGCATCCTAAACGTGGCTGTTGGTCTTCTGTATCGTCCCACAAGTGCAAAGATATTTGCAGCACGTCTGCCTGCATTGCACACTCAAACTCATTGTTACTAAGCCATTATACTAGCAAACACTGAGTGAACTTAGTGGCATCCTAAACGTGGCTGTTGGACTTCTGTATAGTCCCACAAGTACAAAGATATTTGCAGCACGTCTGCCTGCATTGCACACTCAAACTCATTGTTACTAAGCCATTATACTAGCAAACACTGAATGAACTTAGTGGCATCCTAAACGTGGCTGTTGGACTTCTGCATTGTCCCACAAGTGCAAAGATATTTGCAGCACCTCTGCCTGCATTGCACACTCAAACTCATTGTTACTAAGCTATTATACTAGCAAACACTGAGTGAACTTAGTGGCATCCTAAACGTGGCTATTGGACGTCTGTATAGTCCCAGTAGTGCAAAGATATTTGCAGCACGTCTGCCTGCATTGCACACTCAAACTCATTGTTACTGAGCCATTATACTAGCAATCACTGAGTGAACTTAGTGGCATCCTAAACGTGGCTGTTGGACTTCTGTATTGTCCCACAAGTGCAAAGATATTTGCAGCACGTCTGCCTGCATTGTACACTCAAACTCATTGTTAGTAAGCCATTATACTAGCAAACACTGAGTGAACTTAGTGGCATCCTAAACGTGGCTGTTGGACTTCTGTATTGTCCCACAAGTGCAAAGATATTTGCAGCACGTCTGCCTGCATTGCACACTCAAACTCATTGTTACTAAGCCATTATACTAGCAAACACTGAGTGAACTTAGTGGCATCCTAAACGTGGCTGTTGGACTTCTGTATCGTCCCACAAGTGCAAAGATATTTGCAGCACGTCTGCCTGCATTGCACACTCAAACTCATAATTACTAAGCCATTATACTAGCAAACACTGAGTGAACTTAGTGGCATCCTAAACGTGGCTGTTGGACTTCTGTATCCTCCCACAAGTGCAAAGATATTTGCAGCATGTCTGCCTGCATTGCACACTCAAACTCATTGTTACTAAGCCATTATACTAGCAAACACTGAGTGAACATAGTGGCATCCTAAACAAGGCTGTTGGACTTCTGTATCGTCCCACAAGTGCAAAGATATTTGCAGCATGTCTGCCTGCATTGCACACTCAAACTCATTGTTACTAAGCCATTATACTAGCAAACACTGAGTGAACTTAGTGGCATCCTAAACGTGGCTGTTGGACTTCTGTATCGTCCCACAAGTGCAAAGATATTTGCAGCACGTCTGCCTGCATTGCACACTCAAACTCATTGTTACTAAGCCATTATACTAGCAAACACTGAGTGAACTTAGTGGCATCCTAAACGTGGCTGTTGGACTTCTGTATCGTCCCACAAGTGCAAAGATATTTGCAGCACGTCTTCCTGCATTGCACACTCAAACTCATTGTTACTAAGCCATTATACTAGCAAACACTGAGTGAACATAGTGGCATCCTAAACGTGGCTGTTGGACTTCTGTATTTTCACACAAGTGCAAAGATATTTGCAGCACGTCTGCCTGCATTGCACACTCAAACTCATTGTTACTAAGCCATTATATTAGCAAACACTGAGTGAACTTAGTGGCATCCTAAACGTGGCTGTTGGACTTCTGTATCGTCCCACAAGTGCAAAGATATTTGCAGCACGTCTGCCTGCATTGCACACTCAAACTCATTGTTACTTAGCCATTATACTAGCAAACACTGAGTGAACTTAGTGGCATCCTAAACGTGGCTGTTGGACTTCTGTATCGTCCCACAAGTGCAAAGATATTTGCAGCACGTCTGCCTGCATTGCACACTCAAACTCATTGTTACTAAGCCATTATACTAGCAAACACTGCTGCCAGTTTAAGGGCCGTAGTTGCATTGTCAGGGATAATTATTGTTGTTTCTTCTGCTGTTAATAAAGATAGACCACCGCTGCAATCTACACCACCTCTCAATTTTTACTACCACATTTTAAGTGCACAATCTTGTCGCAATCAAAATGAGTGGCAAAATGACAGATGCTGGTGGAAAGGGTAAGAGGCGTGTTGGAAAAGGAAAAAAAGGGTTTGTCCGTGGGGAAGGTGGCAAAGCTCCATTAACATCTGCTGAAGATAGACCATCTTCCAGCAAAAGTAAGATGTCTACTACTTACCATGGACAATCCGATGTGCTCCCTTTTTTACGGACACGGTCAACTGGAACAAAGGTAGATGATGGCCAAAAAAGGAAAATGCTTGAATGGATCTCAAGTGGTCCAACAAGTGCCCTCTCCGCCACCTCAACTACTGCATCCAAAAAACACCAGTCCTCTGAGTTGTCATCCCAATCAAACTTGCTTTCTCCCAGCTCTGAAGTCTCCATCCGCCCTGCACAGTATGGTGGAGCTGAGATGGCTGAGTCTGCAGAGCTGTTCAGTCACACTATAGCCTGTGAATCAGAGGTCTGCTCCCAAGCTACAGTGAGTACAGACCAGGAAATGGTCTGCAGTGATGCCCAGAACCTTTGTGACTCTGATTCAGGCCGTGAGGACCAAGTTTCTGAGCATAATGTTGACCCTTTTTCACCAACTGTAACACCTGTTGTTATAGACAATGAGGAACATACTGATGACGATGAGACGCAGATACCAGATTGGGATGACAATTTAAATATTCGGTCAGGGCAAGAAGAGGCTCGGTCTGAGGGTGAGGGGAGTGCAAACACAACAGTTGATGAGGAAGTTCTAGATCCCACCTACTGTCAACCCACAGTCAGGCACTCAAGGAGGTCAACAGAGGTGGTGGAGGAGGATGCAACTGATGACGAAGTTGCCTTCCTGGACAGAGTCGGAGTACTGGTAGCACATCTACAACTGCATCCTCAGCCACCACTCTGCCTCTGAGCACTAGTCGGGGTGGATCAGCAGGTTGCATGCCCTCTAAGCCTTGCCTAGCTTGGTCCTTTTTTGACATAGCAAAAGATCGCCCAAATTATGTGATCTGTAAAATTTGTCATGATTCTGTTAGTAGAGGGCAAAACCTCAGCAGTTTGACAACTTCTTCAATGAATCGTCACATGAATAAATATCATATGTCCCGGTGGGAAGCTCACCGTGCTGCAATGCGGCCTAGCGGAGCGAACCATCCACCGCCTGGCCCTTCTAGTGCATCCGCGCGCTCTTCATCTTCTAGGACTGTGGGGACAGCTGTCACACCTGGTTTTCCACGCACAACTTCCACCACTGTAACCGCAACAGGCAGTTTGCTTGGTAGGTCGTCAGTTGGTTTGGAAGGGGAAACAAGTGCGTGTGTACAGCTCTCTCAGACATTGATAGCACCAACGTTGGATGAAGGCAACATCATGTCTACGCCTGCACTTTCCTCACAAACCTGCATTTTTTCCAGGGACACCCTACTCAACACCGTCTACACACAGCAGCCAGATCTCTGTCCCTCAGATGTGGACAAATAAAAGGCCATTTCCTGTGACCCATGACAAAGCTAAGAGGTTGACTTTATCCCTCTGTAAGCTCTTGGCTACCGAAATGCTGCCTTTCCGCCTGGTGGACACATAGGATTTTAGAGACCTTATGTCTGTCACTGTGCTCCAGTACCAGATGCCCAGTCGCCACTACTTCTCTAAGAAAGGTGTGCCCGCGCTACACCAGCATGTCGCACACAACATCACCGCTTCCTTGAGAAACTCTGTGTGTGAACGGGTGCATTTCACCACCAATACTTGGACCAGTAAGCATGGACAGGGACGTTACATGTCGCTGACTGGGCACTGGGTAACTATGGTGATAGATGGTGAAGGGTCTGCTGCACAAGTCTTGCCGTCCCCACGACTTGTGTGTCAATCCTCTGTCTGTCCAAGTTCCACCACTGCTTCTGCCTCCTCCACCTCATCTGGGTCCTCCACCTCCGCCCCAAGCCTGCCTGGTCAGGCCACCAGCGTTCTCACTGCGCAGAAGGAATCACGCACCCCTCATTACTATGCTGGCAGCAGAGCGCAACGGCATCAGGCGGTCTTTAGCTTGACATGTCTTGGGAATAAGAGTCACACAGCTGAGGAGTTGTGGTCAGCTCTGCGGTCCGAGTTTAATAAATGGTTGTCTCCACTCAACCTGCAGCCTGGTAAGGCCGTGTGCGACAATGCTGCAAACCTGGGTGCGGCCCTTCGCCTGGGCAAGGTGACACACGTGCCTTGTATGGCTCACGTGTTGAACCTTGTTGTCCAGCAATTTTTAACACACTATCCCGGCCTAGATGGCCTTCTGACCAGGGCACGAAAACTGTCTGCTCACTTTCGCCGTTCAACCGCCGCAGCTGAGCGACTTGCATCGCTCCAGAAGTCTTTTGGCCTGCCGGTTCATCGCCTGAAATGCGATGTGGCGACACGCTGGAATTCAACTCTCCACATGTTACAGCGACTGTGGCAGCACTGCCGAGCCCTGGTGCAATACGTAATGACGTATAGCCTGGGCCAACGAGATGCAGAGGTGGGGCAGATCACCCTGATGGAGTGGTCTCAGATCAAGGACTTATGCACCCTTCTGCACAGTTTCGACATGGCGCCGAATATGTTTAGCGCTGACAATGCCATTATCAGCATGATAATTCCAGTCATTTACATGCTGGAGCACACGCTAAACACTATTCGGAGTCAGGGGGTGGGACAACAGGAAGGGGAGGAACTACAGGAGGATTCATATGCGCAAGGGACAACAACATCACCAAGGTCCAGACGTTCATCATCACCAACACGGCAGGCATGGGACCATGGGGGACAGGGATCAACAAGGGCGCATGGTAGCAGGCGAAATGTTGAGGAAGGTGCAGGAGAACATGAAGAAATGGATGACGAACTGTCCATGGACATGGAAGACTCTGCGGATGAGGGAGACCTTGGTCAAATTTCAGTTGAAAGAGGTTGGGGGGAGATGTCAGAGGAAGAAAGAATGGTTAGCATCTCTATGCCACAAACACAGCGTGGACTTGGTCCGCATGGCTGCGCAAGACACATGAGCGCCTTCTTGCTGCACTACCTCCAAAATGACCCTCGTATTGTCAAAATTAGAAGTGATGATGACTACTGGCTTGCCACACTATTAGATCCCCGGTACAAGTCCAAATTTTGTGACATAATTCCAGCCATAGAAAGGGACGCACGTATGCAGGAGTATCAGCAGAAGCTGTTACTCGATCTTAGCTCGGCTTTTCCACCAAACAACCGTGCAGGTGCAGGAAGTGAATCTCCCAGTTGTAACTTGACAAACATGGGACGGTCTCGTCATCTTCAACAGTCTACCCGTACCAGTAGCACCGTATCTGGTGCTGGTAACAGCAATTTTATGGAATCTTTTCATAATTTTTTTAGACCGTCCTTTGCAAGGCCACCAGAGACAACAAGTCTGACACATAGTCAACGGCTGGAGAGGATGATACAGGAGTATCTCCAAATGAACATTGATTTCATGACTTTGCAAATGGAGCCTTGCTCATTTTGGACTTCAAATCTTGAAAAATGGCCAGAGCTCTCCAGTTACACCTTGGAGATTTTGTCGTGTCCAGCTGCCAGCGTTGTCTCTGAACGTGTCTTCAGTGCTGCTGGGTGTGTGCTGACAGATAAGCGCACGTGTCTGTCCAGTGACAATGTGGACAGACTAACGTTCATCAAAATGAACAAGTCATGGATCCACAAGGAATTTACTACCCCTGTGTCATCCTGGGGAGAGTAAATGCTTGTGAATTTGGAATGTGCTTGATGCAAATCAAAACATCCTGTTTGCAACTAGGGCACAGGTGCTGCCACTGATGGGGTGTCTGTGTGGCCCAATTTTTAGAAAAAAGGGAGACTTCGCTTGGAGTAACCCTTGCTTACAGTGTTTTTAAAAAGGAGCCAAGATGAACAAGTCATGGTTCAGCAAAGACTTTATCTACCTACCCTGGTGTCATCCTGGGGACGGTTAATTATGGCGTATTTTTGAATGTGCTTGATGCAAATCTAGCTGTGAAGTGTACAACTGGGGCACAACTGCTGCCACTGAAGGGGTGGGTGTGTGTGGGGCCCAATTTTTGGAAAAAAGGGAGACTCCGCTTGGAGTAACCCTTGCTTACATTGTTTTTAAAAATGATCCAAGATGAACAAGTCATGGTTCAGCAAAGACTTTATCTACCTACCCCGGTGTCATCCTGGGGACGGTTAAGAATGGCGTATTTTTGAATGTGCTTGATGCAAATCTAGCTGTGAAGTGTATAACTGGGGCACAAGTGCTGCCACTGAAGTGGTGGGTGTGTGTGTGGCCCAATTTTTTGAAAAAAAGGGAGACTCCGCTTGGAGTCACCTTGCGGTGTTTTACATGATTTTAGAAGGGCGTGCCATGCCTATATCTGTATCTCCTCCTCTTTTTCCGTGTCCAGCTCTTTTGTTTCCGCATGAGTATATGTCCTTGTCACTTTCCCATGTGTTTGTGTTGTGTTGTGAGTTGTTTGTCACCTTTTGGACACCTTTGAGGGTGTTTTCTAGGTGTTTTTATGTGTTTGTGAATGCCAGCCATTGTTTCCTATGCGGTTTGAGCTCGGTTCGTCGAACGTTCGACGAACCGAACTCGAACGAGACCTCCGTTCGACGAACCGAACTCGAGCCGAACCACGACCGGTTCGCTCATCTCTAGTCCAGACCACACCAAGCTCTGAATAGACATTGTACATTGATAGTGACATGTCAATCAAAGGTGGGGGCATGATGCTCTGCCGTGAGCATGATATTGTAGCCCAGTAATAATAATCACTTGGTGATAAAGTCTCTAGTTTAACTAAACTACAGCACACACAACCTACATTGTGTTCTGCCCATGTGGCAGATATTATATTGGAAAGACAATCAGATCCTTATACATACGTTTTAAGGAACATCATAAATCTATTGTTACGTTTAAAGGTTCCCCCCCGCTTGATTATTCACATGCATGAGAGCCATGATGGCAACCCAGATTTGTTTCAGTCTGCAGGTTTGTTGAGAGTCAGCCTCCCTCCCCGGGGAGGTGACATACACAAATTATTATTACGGGCAGAGGCTTGTTTGATTATTAAATATCAAGCCCAGGGTAACCTACGATTAATCGACAGAAATGATCTATCTGTTTTTTTGTAAAATAAAAAGAAAAGGTAATAACTAGACAAACAAAAGTTATTTGTATCTAGAAACGTATACAATATATATATATATATATATATATATATATATACATATATATATATATATATTATTTATTATTATAGCGCCATTTATTCCATGGCGCTTTACAGTGAAAGAGGGTATACGTACAACAATCATTAACAGTACAAGACAGACTGGTATAGGAGGAGAGAGGACCCTGCCCGTGAGGGCTGACAGTCTACAGGGAATGGGTGATGGTACAATAGGTAAGGACAGATTACTGTATATATAAAAACTGGATGTATTATTACACTGCATGCGACAATAATTTTTACATTAAATCAATATATTACATGAAACAATTTTCAATTTGTCAACATGACTCCTTGTATTTTTATGCAGTTTTTGTATAAGTTCACCAGTGTTAGATTACCTTCTGTTTTGCACTCTGTAATACCATGGAAAGCTTGTAGACGCCCACAGGCCGAAGAGACGTCCATGGGGCTAGACACCCTGTCATTTACATAGGGAATATGAAAGTAATAAAACTTTATTTTAGTACTTTCATATTACACAATATAACAACACAGGGATGGGTAGGAAGGGGTTAATATCTCACACAGGCTGCTGCTCATAGGTCAGAATGCTTTTTTGACCTGACAGGTTCCCTTTAATTAGTGGTAATGCTGCACTCGGCGCACCTCTTTTAAAAGGGGCAGTTCAGCTTCACTCCTTAGGATTAGTGATGAGCGAGTATGCTTCTTACTACTCGGTACTCGCACGAGTATCACTGTACTCGGGCTACTCGGCGGGGACCGAGTAATTTTGCAATACTCGTGCTGTACTCGTGGTCTTCATCCCTGCATGTTGGCGCTCTTTTGAGAGCCAGCCCTCATGCAGGGATTGGCTGGCAGACCACTGCAATGCCACAGCCCTGTTAGTTGTGGAATTGCAGTGATTGGCCGGCCTGCGCAGCGTGACCGAGCCTTTATACCGGCGGGCGCGCTGTGCTCTGCTCACAGCTATCCAGACAGTCAGTGCAGGGAGAGGGTCGCTGCTTCAGGGAAAGGTTTGCGGCCCTTTAAAGCTATTTCCGTAGCAGGGCTGCAAACAGTGTGACCAAAAGTCCTTCTCAGGACTATTCTAGTTGTATACAGGCAGGCAGGGTATAGCCAGGTCGGAGTACAGTAGCAGAGTCCTTCTCAGGACTATTGTTGCTGTATACAGGCAGGGCATAGCCAGGTTGGAATACAGGCTAGTGACCAAAAGAGTCCTTGTCAGGACTATTGTAGCAGTATACAGGCAGGCAGGCAGGCAGGCAGGGTATATAGCCATTCCTAGTGGTGACCGTATACCAGCCTTCATCATATCTGGGGCTGGTGTACACAGTCTAAAACAGTCCTGATAGTGTCAGACTTCTCAGCAATTGTCGCTCCTAAAAACCTGTTAGGTTCTTAGTGCGTCTGTGCTTGCATTTAAAAACCGCACGTGTGTGCCTGTCGGTGGCAGCGTACAGGTGCACTTGTGTGCGTTTTTACCAAACTATTATATAACGCACAAGTGTAGTGTATAATACACGTCAGTCAGCAGTGGCTGATAGTGTCAGAGTTCTCGTCATTAATTTTTTCTCCTAATACCTGTGTTAGGTTCTTAGTGCGTCCGTGCTTGCATTTAAAAACCGCACGTGTGTGCCTGTCGGTGGCAGCGTACAGGTGCACGATTTGCACAAACTTTGATATAACGCCCAAGTCTAGTGAATACACGTCAGCACAGCATTGCAAAATGCGCAAGGGCGTTGGCAAGGAACAAGGAAGTGGACGTGATGGTGGTGCAGGCAGAGGCCGAGGTCGTGGGCAAGCTCTAATTTTGCCACAACAAAGGGCCACATCTAGTCGCTCGCACGTCCTGTCCCAAATTCTTGGGGACCGCAGCAGTACACCGCTCTTGAACCAAGACCAGTGTCAACAGGTTGTTAGTTGGATAGCGGATAATGCTTCCAGTCAGATTGGCACCACCACAAACACTCTGTCTTCCACACGGTCAAGTGTCAGTAGCCGTGATACTGCACCGCACATTTCAGAACCTGATCCTCCTTCCTACCACAAGGCTGAGTACACGTCCTCGGACATTAATGATCCCACACTTGGACACTCGGAAGAGCTGTTCACGTTTCCATTCGCACATTCTGGCCTCTCGCCAGCTTATGTTGAAGTGGGTCATGAGGAGATCGTATGTACAGATGGCCAAATATTTGAGCAGCCACGTTCTCACGAAGTTGGCAACGTGTCTCAACAAGGGGTGGACGATGATGAGACACAATTGTCAGGAAGGCAGGAGGAGGAGCAGGGTGCGGAAGAGGAAGACGACGTGGTGGATGATCCAGTAACTGACCCAACCTGGCAGGAGGATATGCAGAGCGAGGACAGCAGTGCACAGGGGGAGGGAGGCGTAGCATCCCAACAGGCAGTAAGAAGCAGGGTGGTGGCTCCAGGCAGAAGTCAGGCAACCGTTCCCCGGAACAACAACACGACACAAGGTGCCTGTACAAATGTTAGGTCTTCCCGAGTCTGGCAGTTTTTTAAGTTGGATCCAGATGATTCTAAAAAGGCCATTTGCAACACCTGCCGTGCCAGCATCAGCAGGGGTACCAAAACTAGCAGCCTGACCACCACCAGCATGATCAGGCACATGTCAGCCAAGCACCCGACTTTGTGGGAAGTACAACAGAGTCGAGGAGCAGTGCTTGCTAATGTCACTGCTACGTCTTCGCTGGTTGTGCATGCGAGCCAATCCCCTGTCCATGCTGCCTGCGAACAAGCCTCCTCCGGTCCTGCACCTGCAGTTGCCTACGCAGAAATAACACCATCATCAAGCACGTCCTTGTCCCAGCGCAGCGTTCAGTTATCCATTCAGCAAACCTTTGAACGCAGGCGCAAATACACTGCCAACACCCCACATGCCACAGTTCTAAATGCTAACATTTCGCGACTGCTTGCGCTGGAAATGTTGCCTTTTAGGCTGGTGGAGACAGAAGCATTCCGCGACCTGATGGCGGCAGCTGTCCCACGTTACTCGGTCCCCAGCCGCCACTATTTCTCCCGGTGTGCCGTCCCCGCGTTGCATAACCACGTGTCACAAAACATCACACGTGCCCTGAACAACGCTGTTTCACCCAAAGTCCACCTAACCACAGACACGTGGACAAGTGCTTGTGGGCAAGGCCGCTACATCTCGTTGACGGCACACTGGGTTAATATTGTGGAAGCTGGGACCCAGTCTGAGCGAGGGACGGAACACGTCCTTCCCACACCAAGGTTTGCAGGCCCTACCTCAGTCAGTGTTTCACCCACACTCTACAGCTCCGGAATGTCATGCTCTTCAGCCTCCTCCTCCTCCTGCGCATCCTCATCCACTGTACCCTCCACACCAGTCCCAAGCTGGAAGCACTGCAGCACTGCCTCGGCGAAGCGGCAACAGGCTGTGCTGAAGCTAATCTGCATAGGTGACAAACCCCACAATGCAGAAGAGCTGTGGACAGCTCTGAAACAGCAGGCAGATCACTGGCTCACACCTCTGAACCTAAAGCCAGGAAAGGTCGTGTGTGACAATGGCCGGAACCTGGTGGCGGCTTTGAGGCGAGGCCAGCTGACACATGTTCCATGCGTGGCCCATGTGCTCAACCTCGTGGTTCAGCGGTTTCTAAAGTCATACCCAGAGCTGTCTGATCTGCTGGTAAAAGTTCGCCGCCTGTCTGCACATTTTCGAAAGTCACCTACTGCTTCAGCCGGCCTTGCCGGCTTTCAGCGCAGTTTGCATCTTCCGGCTCACAGACTGGTGTGTGATGTCCCCACGCGTTGGAATTCAACTCTGCACATGTTGGTCAGGATATGTGAGCAGAAGAGGGCAGTTGTTGAGTACCTGCATCACCTAAACCGTCGGGAAATGGGTCAAACTCCACACATAACACCTGAGGAGTGGAGATGGATGTCCGACCTATGTACCATCCTCCAAAACTTTGAGGACTCCACCAAGATGGTGAGTGGTGATGACGCCATTATTAGCGTCACCATACCGCTACTCTGCCTTCTAAAACGGTCTCTGCTCAAAACCAAGCATGATGCATTGCAGGCGGAGCGCGATGAGTTGCAGCAAGAAACAGTAGTGGGTGTGGGTGATAACACACAGCCCAGCCTCGTCTCATCACAACGTGCAGTGGAGGACTATGACGAGGAGGAGGATGAAGACATGGAGCAAATCTCCGGCCAAATTGAGGATATCACATGCACACCAGTCATATCCTCGGTTCAGCGTGGCTGGCCAGAGGACAGGGTAGATGAGGAGGAGGAGGAGGAGGAGGAGGACAGCATGTTCAGTTAACGTGTTGGTCAGGCTACTGAAGTCCTGGCTGTTAAGAGTCTGGCGCACATGGCTGACTTTATGGTAAGCTGCCTGTCTCGTGACCCTCGCGTTAAGAACATCTTGGCCGACAATCATTACTGGTTGGTAACACTGTTAGACCCACGCTACAAGGAGAACTTTATGTCTCTTATTCCCGAGGCGGAGAGGTCAACCAAAATGCAGCAGTTCCGGAAGGCCATAGTCACGGAAGTAGGCAAAGCATTCCCCTCACAAAACGCTAGCGGCATAGGTCAGGAATCAGTGGACAACCAAGGCGTACAGCCGAGAGAGGCACAAGTCCAATCCGCCAGAGGTAGGGGAACAGTCTTTAAGATGTGGGACAGTTTTCTCAGCCCCTCACGTACCACAGCCCCTGAGGTGCGGGGTAGTGCCACAAGAAATCCTAAGTTTGCCCAGATGCTCAAGGAGTACCTTGCAGATCGAACAACTGTACTCCGACATTCCTCTGTGCCTTACAATTATTGGGTATCCAAGGTGGACACGTGGCATGAATTGGCTCTCTACGCCTTGGAAGTCCTGGCCTGCCCTGCCGCTAGCGTTTTGTCAGAGCGTGTTTTTAGTGCCGCAGGTGGAATCATTACAGATAAACGCACCCGCCTGTCAACTGAAAATGCTGACAGGCTGACTTTAATCAAGATGAACAAGGGTTGGATTGGGCCAGACTTCACCACACCACCAGCAAATGAGAGCGGAATTTAAAGTTTGTAACGGGAATTTGCCATGTACCTCCAGTCACCCATGGGTACACACTTCTGGACTTTGGATAATCGCTGGACTGCTCCTCCTTCTCCTCATGCGCCACCATGATGACCGTTACAAGAGTTAGGCCTTTGTTTCAGGTATACCCCCAGTGGTAAATTTTTTCGCCCATTCTTTGCAGAATGGACATTACAACGACAGGAGACCCGCTCCTTTGCAATGGGAACAATGTTTTGAGGCCCTCATGCACGTCTCTATGCAGGGACAACGTGGAGCCTCCCAATTTTTGGCTGCCCTGCCAAAGGGCTATACTACCAAAGACCCACTTCCTGACAATGGACACTTAATGTTTTGAGGCCCTCATGCACGTCTCTATCCAGGGACAACGTGGAGCCTCCCAATTTTTGGCTGCCCTGCCAAAGGGCTATACTACAAAAGACCCACTTCCTGACAAGGGACACTTAATGTTTTGAGGCCCTCATGCACGTCTCTATCCAGGGACAACGTGGAGCCTCCCAATTTTTGGCTGCCCTGCCAAAGGGCTATACTACAAAAGACCCACTTCCTTCCAATGGGCACTTCAGGTTTACAGGCCCTCATGCACGTCTCTATCCAGGGACAACGTGGAGCCTCCCAATTTTTGGCTGCCCTGCCTAAGGGCTATACTATAATACACCCACTTCCTGACAATGGACACTTAATGTTTTGAGGCCCTCATGCACGTCTCTATCCAGGGACAACGTGGAGCCTCCCAATTTTTGGCTGCCCTGCCTAAGGGCTATACTACAATAGACCCACTTCCTTCCAATGGGCACTTCAGGTTTACAGGCCCTCATGCACGTCTCTATCCAGGGACAACGTGGAGCCTCCCAATTTTTGGCTGCCCTGCCTAAGGGCTATACTACAATAGACCCACTTCCTTCCAATGGGCACTTCAGGTTTACAGGCCCCCATGCACGTCTCTATCCAGGGACAACGTGGAGCCTCCCAATTTTTGGCTGCCCTGCCTAAGGGCTATACTACAATAGACCCACTTCCTTCCAATGGGCACTTCAGGTTTACAGGCCCTCATGCACGTCTCTATCCAGGGACAACGTGGAGCCTCCCAATTTTTGGCTGCCCTGCCTAAGGGCTATACTACAATAGACCCACTTCCTTCCAATGGGCACTTCAGGTTTACAGGCCATCATGCACGTCTGTATGCAGGGGCATTGGTGAACCTCACAATTTTGGACTGCCCTGGCAAAGGAAAATACTACAAAGACTCAGTTCCTCAAAATGGGCACATTAGACTCAGAGGCCTTTATGTACGTCTCTTCTCAGGGACATCGGAGTGCCACACAATGTTTTACGTAAAATCTTTCATGTATTGATCTCAAAAAGTAACATACATTAGCTCTATCTCACTATTGGGTATGTGCCCTTAACATTTCCGCCATGAAAAATCATTTTGGTGTCATTTTGGAAGGTTTTCTGGTGAGTCCGTAAAAATGGCGTAAAACGCGGACAAAATTGTTCACAGCTGTGACTTTTGAGTGATAAATGCTTCAAGGGGTCTTCCCCATGCTGTTGCCATGTCATTTGAGCACTCTTCGGAGACTTTTATGCCATTTTTAGGGTTTCTACATGCTGCCGGTGGTCATTTCACAAAAATACTCGGGTCTCCCATAGGATAACATTGGGCTCGGTGCTCGGGCCGAGTACACGAGTATCTTGGGAGGCTCGGCCCGAGCTTCGAGCACCCGAGCTTTTTAGTACTCGCTCATCACTACTTAGGATCTGTTGAAGCACAAGCAAGCGCAAAACGACCGTTGTCCTCTGAGTGGCTGCACCCGGTCTCTTCCCCGTGGTTTTTATGCACACGTTTAAATAAATTGGATTTTCTGCATGGGCTGTGGACGGTGCTGCTTCTTCCTTCTATTGGTTTTCATCAACCTGATAAGAGAGACATAGTTGATTTTGGTTTTTTTTAACCCCAACAGCATGCTCTGGCCTCTTGCTGCCTTCAGATTACATGACAAAAACCTGCTGACAGATTCCCTTTAAGGAACCCCAATCACATTCTACCATCTTGCAAGACATTTTAGACAAAATTGTCTTATTTAAAGGGAATCTGTCAGCAGGTTTTTGCTATGTAATAAGAAGACAGCATGAGCTGAGACACTGATTTCAGGAATGTGTCACTTATGAGGTTGTGCGCTGCTGTTTCAATACGAGTGTTTTATCAATAGACGTTTAGATGCTTGCCTACATATTGGTCCAACCAAACCCTCTGATTAGTAGTTTACTGTCACTATAGCTGCAATGTGGGTGGGGTTATCTTTCTGAGCACTGCTACATGTAAAAACTCAGATTGTGTCACAACTGCTCCACTGAGTAAACTAAGTGATACATTGTTTGATTCAGGGTCTCATTTACAACAATATGCTGCTCTCAGATGAGATAGAAAAAACCTAGTGGCAAATTCCCTTTAAATTTTGTTTGTTTTACTCTAAACCAATATTTTGACACATTTTTGGGGAGGGGAAAAACACCTAATTTTAATGCTGTAGGTATTTTTAAAAACTGTATTCAGTAGTGTAATATACAGTTAGGTCCAGAAATATTTGGACAGTGACACAAGTTTTGTTATTTTAGCTGTTTACAAAAACATGTTCAGAAATACAATTATATATATAATACGGGCTGAAAGTGCACACTCCCAGCTGCAATATGAGAGTTTTCACATCCAAATCGGAGAAAGGGTTTAGGAATCATAGCTCTGTAATGCAAAGCCTCCTCTTTTTAAAGGGACCAAAAGTAATTGGACAAGGGACTCTAAGGGCTGCAATTAACTCTGAAGGCGTCTCCCTCGTTAACCTGTAATCAATGAAGTAGTTAAAAGGTCTGGGGTTGATTACAGGTGTGTGGTTTTGCATTTGGAAGCTGTTGCTGTGACCAGACAACATGCGGTCTAAGGAACTCTCAATTGAGGTGAAGCAGAACATCCTGAGGCTGAAAAAAAAGAAAAAATCCATCAGAGAGATAGCAGACATGCTTGGAGTAGCAAAATCAACAGTCGGGTACATTCTGAGAAAAAAGGAATTGACTGGTGAGCTTGGGAACTCAAAAAGGCCTGGGCGTCCATGGATGACAACAGTGGTGGATGATCGCCGCATACTTTCTTTGGTGAAGAAGAACCCGTTCACAACATCAACTGAAGTCCAGAACACTCTCAGTGAAGTAGGTGTATCTGTCTCTAAGTCAACAGTAAAGAGAAGACTCCATGAAAGTAAATACAAAGGGTTCACATCTAGATGCAAACCATTCATCAATTCCAAAAATAGACAGGCCAGAGTTAAATTGCTGAAAAACACCTCATGAAGCCAGCTCAGTTCTGGAAAAGTATTCTATGGACAGATGAGACAAAGATCAACCTGTACCAGAATGATGGGAAGAAAGAAGTTTGGAGAAGAAAGGGAACGGCACATGATCCAAGGCACACCACATCCTCTGTAAAACATGGTGGAGGCAACGTGATGGCATGGGCATGCATGGCTTTCAATGGCACTGGGTCACTTGTGTTTATTGATGACATAACAGCAGACAAGAGTAGCCGGATGAATTTTGAAGTGTACCGGGATATACTTTCAGCCCAGATGCAGCCAAATGCCGCAAAGTTGATCGGACGGCGCTTCATAGTACAGATGGACAATGACCCCAAGCATACAGCCAAAGCTACCCAGGAGTTCATGAGTGCAAAAAAGTGGAACATTCTTCAATGGCCAAGTCAATCACCAGATCTTAACCCAATTGAGCATGCATTTCACTTGCTCAAATCCAGACTTAAGACGGAAAGACCCACAAACAAGCAAGACCCGAAGGCTGCGGCTGTAAAGGCCTGGCAAAGCATTAAGAAGGAGGAAACCCAGCGTTTGGTGATGTCCATGGGTTCCAGACTTAAGGCAGTGATTGCCTCCAAAGGATTCGCAACAAAATATTGAAAATAAAAATATTTTGTTTGGGTTTGGTTTATTTGTCCAATTACTTTTGACCTCCTAAAATGTGGAGTGTTTGTAAAGAAATGTGTACAATTCCTACAATTTGTATCAGATATTTTTGTTCAAACCTTCAAATTAAACGTTACAATCTGCACTTGAATTCTGTTGTAGAGGTTTCATTTCAAATCCAATGTGGTGGCATGCAGAGCCCAACTCGCGAAAATTGTGTCACTGTCCAAGTATTTCTGGACCTAACTGTATGTCTAAAATCTAATGCAAGGCATGTATGCCAGCTAAAAAAAATCTCCAGTGAAGTACTTATATCTCCTAATAGCTAAAATTATAAAATCTCTCTATAAAAAGTCTATGTGTTGCCCTGACCTAAGAAATAACCTTCCCGAGTCTGATTATAATCGTATGCATTTATTGTATACTACTCCATTAAATTGCTTTGGCTACATAATAAGAAGTAATTTTCCCTTCGATTCATCGTCTTAGAAATGTATAGGTATCTTGAAATCTTGTATATAACAAGAGGAATGCAAAATGTTCCTGCACTGTTTGGAATTAAAACAGATTTGCAGATAAAGTCTTTATTTTGATAGTTAATACAATGTAGGTGGTCATCTAGTACATCTTCTCAACCCCAATATCAAAAATAAAGAAACATCAAAAAGTCAAACTGGAGCCATAAAATCCATATTGGCTGAGTGCTATGTACATTAATTGGATTACTCCTGATTCTCTATCCAGTCACAATCATTTCCTTGCCATATAAAATATATTTTTCTAAGCAAAAATGGGAATATTTTGTACAGTTCATGGCAGGGTGATAAGTAAATATTCAGATTTGCATATCTTCTGCTCCATATATTAAAAATGGGAAATTTTGAACTGAATCCTGAACTTTCTTTTAAGTTTTTGGGTTAACAAAGTTAAATGATTTCATAATGTACAATTGGGATTTATTCGTTTTGGACCACAGGGTCTAATCCCGTGAACTACGGAGGTTTTCGCCTCATTCCTACATGATAAGCTGCTAAAATTGGCATGTCGGACAGTGTTGTAAATGATTGTATTACACCTTTCCTCCTGACTACTGTTACCATAGCAAAAGTTTTTGGCTTTGAAATACATGTCAGTAACTAATATAGGAAAGGAATACACTGGAAATAATTGCTCAGGGAATTCCAGTAGTAATGGCACAGAAATAGATTGCACGCCTTTCTCAAATGGAATGGTGCGAAAAGTTCTATAGAGAGAACTTGGTTCAGAAAACCATATAGTCATATTTAGATCTTGCTGTATATTCAGTAAAATGCAATGATGCAAGAATGAATCAATGTCTAGACAATGGGAGTCAGTCCAGGCAAATGTTTGGTACTAACTAGAGATCTTCAGATCAGCCTAAATTCAGATTCGCTTCTTCTTGTGGAATTTCTCTGGAAATTCGATTGAGAGAGAAGTTATTCTATGCAAACTAGTGATGGGCGAACCTCCCTATGTTCGGGATCGTGAGACTCGCCCGAACGTTTTGTAAAGTCCGTGTTTGGGGTCGGAAATAACGCGAACTTGCGTCAGAAGCCCGAGCTTGGACTTTACAGTTATGGGATGGGGCGTGGGGCTGTAAAATAAGGAATATAGTTGATAATAAACATTGTCATTATACTTACCACTCCTGCGAAGCATTCTGCAGACCCGCTCAGCCACTGTCTCATGGCCGTTTCTGCTTCCAGGTCCGATCATTAACTTCCGGGGGTAATCCCTGTGTAGTGCCCCTAAGAGACTCAGGGCACTACAGGGAACTGCACCCTCTTGGGGATGCAGGACCTACCCCCTTGGACCTAGAGTACCAGTGCCGAAACCACCAAAGCAGAATCAAAATCGTAGTTCTCCACTCCACACTGGGCATAGAGGGTTTACCATATAAGGGGATGGTCGCCATGGGAACGAGTCCCTGAGTTTAGCCAGCCTGGTGGGAGGGGTCAGCAGTCAGTCTAGAGAGGGTAGCACACAGAAGAGGTGTGCGGACATGCCTGAGCTGGGTCCGTGTAACGGTAACCCCAGGGCACAGGAGAGAGGTCGCCAGGTCGAGTACCGGAGATACCGCTGGGACCGAAGCATGAATGGGGCACAGGGCCCTAGGTCAAGCATCAGTTTCAAACGGTTCGATAAATACCTGGCCGGTGAGGACACCTTTATGGACTTCACTGAACCAAATAATCCGGGGGCATCACCAGTAAACTAGGATCGAGGTTTGGACACTTACCTCCCCACAGCCCGCCATACAGAGAAGGAGACTGTACCCCAAAAGGCACAGTTGGGGCCTCAAACGCTCCACGCTATGGAGACCCACTCAACAGAGAGTGCCGGAGACAGAGCAACCTGGGTTCCTACATTGGCACTGGTCCTCCAAGGGTCCACAGTGAGTAGAGACTGTTAAAGACAACCTGGTGTGGTCTCCGTTATTACTCCGTTACATCTCACAGGCACGGCCCTACCTGCGGAGGGCCTAACACCATTGCTGCAATCACCACCAGCTCTGGCTGTACCCACATTCGGGTAGCGGCAATTCTGCATCCTTAACCGCAACCCGCAGGTGGCGTCACATGACAATAACTCTTATCACCCCTGTAAATAACCCCCTTACAAAAGGGGCACGGTACAGGGCAACGGCCACCAAAAGTCACGAGTACCCCCTTCCCTGGGCGACACACCTGCACTGCTCATTACTCGGTAGTCTTCAGCTGTTTTGAGACGTGTTCGCGGTGATGTCAGGGTTCACCCGAGTCCATGGCTTAGCCTAGTGTTCAGAACCATGTACTATGTGTTCGGTACGGACCCCGAACTTTACAGTTCGGGTTTGCCCATCACTAATGCAAACCTATTGTCTCTTTTATCAATTAACTCAACATATGTAAGGATTTGAGCTTTGTGTCAGGAAGATGCAGCTGTGTCCACTATAAGATATATTAAGAAATTTGGACTGTGAACGTAAAAAAAAATTGTGCTATTTTATGGTTGTGCAAATGTGGGTTTCTTATTAATAGGCATTACACCAATACAGCACAGTAGAAAGGATGACAAACGTAATATATTCTTCCTTTATATAAATACTGGCAGATTTTGTAACCTTTGGCTTCTGTAACTGAATTTTTACATATTTTTAATTCTACACAAGCAGTAGTTTAAAGTCCAGGATAGCCTATAAATGTTTGGGAAGGTTTGGTTAAGTGCTACATTCTCAACACTCTGCATAAAACTTTTAAAACTTAAAAAATATTGGCTAATATTAAGTCAGACACATTAGAAAGAACATTTTATATTTTGGTTATTTTAAATAAAGTCGTAATAAATTCTAGAACAGAAATCTATTTTGAATAAAAACATTTCTTAAGGGCAATTGCTCTGAGCCTAAGAAGGGATATTCACCTAAAAAGTGTGGGGTTTATCATGGTTAGCTTACTTTTTGGACTTTATAAAAAGCTAGCTGGCTCTAAACATAAAAGTTCATTCATCAATGTGCAAGCAAAATCTGCCAAGGGAAAGCCTACTCTTCCTGATCTCAAAGTGGCAACACTCCAATAGTGGCAGGAATTAAATGAATCATTTCCTGCTTTTAGTTTAATATAAATAATCAAAAAGATTGTCTAGATTATGGTCCAAATGCATTCTTGGTGTTAGAAGAAAATGCTTGAAATTGCTAAAGTACCTCTAAAATCAATCCATACAAGATCAAATTAATCAGTCAACTGTCCACCCTTTCATTAAAGGGACTGTCTCATCATTTTTAATCATTATAAACAAACAAGTTGCTTGTTATTAACCCCTTCAGCCCCCGGGCACTTTCCGTTTTTGCGTTTTTGTTTTTTGCTCCCCTTCTTCCGAGAGGCGTAACTTTTTTATTTTTCCATCAATCTTGCCATATGAGGGCTTGGTTTTTGCGGGACGAGTTGTACTTTTAAATGAAACCATAAGTTTTACCATATAGTGTACTGGAAAACGGCAAACAAATTCCAAGTGCGGAAAAATTGCAAAAAAAGTGGGATTGTACAATAGTTTTTGGGATATTTTATTCACCGTGTTCACTATATGGTAAAACTGATGTGTGGGTATGATGCCTCAGGTCGGTGCGAGTTTATAGACACCAAACATGTATAGGTTTACTTGTATCTAAGGGGTTAAAAAAAATTCACAAGCTTGTCCGAAAAACGTGGCGCACGTTTTGCGCCATTTTCCAAAACACGTAGCGTTCTCATTTTTCAGGATCTGAGGCTCAGTGATGGCTTATTTTTTGCGTCTTGACCTGACGTTCTTAACGGTACCATTTTTGCGCAGATGCTACGTTTTGATCGCCTGTTATTGCATTTTGCGCAAAATTTGCGGCGACCAAAAAACGTAATTTTGACGTTTGGAATTTTTTTGCCGCTACGCCGTTTACTGATCAGATTCATTGATTTTATATTTTGATAGATCGGGCATTTCTGAACGCGGCGATACCAAATATGTGTGTATTTTTTATTTTTTTAACCCTTTCATTTTCAATGGGGTGAAAGGGGGGTGATTTGAACTTTTAGGTTTTTTTATTTTTTTTAATTTTTTAAAACTTTTTTTTTTACTTTTTTTTTTTATTTTACTAGTTCCCCTAGGGGGCTATTGCGATCAGCAATCCGATCGCTTTGCACAATCTGCAGATCTCAGCTACAGAGCTGAGAACTGCAGATTTGCTGCTTCACTTTCAATGCCGGCTGTATTCCGGCATTGAGAGGAAGTGACTCATGTTAGCCACAGGCGTCATCACATGACCCTGTGCTACCATGGCAACCGCTGAAAGTCACGTGATCATGTCACGTGACTTCCGGCGGGGGCGGGGTAAGTCACTGTCATGGCGGCGCCCATATACATATCGCTGCCAAGACTTTGGCAGCGAAATGTAAGGGGTTAATGGCCGCGGGTGGAAGCGATTCCACCCGCGGCTAGCAGGCACACATATCAGCTGTTGATAACAGCTGATATGTGCGCGTCTCGCCGCCGCCCGCCGGCGGCAGGGGGCGGGGCTTACCGGGACACGATCCATGACGTATCTAGTACGTCATGGGTCGTTAAGGGGTTAAAAATAATCTCTATTTTCAATAATCTTTACTTTGATTTTTTTTGTTACCTAGATTACTGACAACTTCTGTAGTCTGTTAATGAGAAACGGTTTCCTAGCATGGAGCGCAGTGCTTACAAGCTCTTTACTATTGAGCTTGTAAGCTTTGCTTTTAAAGGGAACCTGTCAGCAGAATTTTCGCAATTAAACTAAAAGATTCCCCTTCTGCAGCTCCTGGGCTGCTTCTAGAAAGGTTCCTGTTGTTATTGTGCCCCCTTTGAGACCTAAATAAACACTTTATAAATTCTTACCTTTTTGTATGCAAATGCATTTTTATGGTCACGGGGGCGGGCTGTATTTCGTCCGTTATTCGCACCCCTGCTGCTGTACGCCATCCCCCATTGCTCATTTACATACATAAGGATGCCGCCCTCATGTAACTGTGTCCTCCCGAGGTCTCGCGCATGCCCAGTGGCACTCTCGCGGGACTGAGCACTTTGCAAAGCCTGAACGCTAGGGAGGTGATTGCACAGGCTCGAGATTATTGGCGGCGCTGTGATTGTCATCAGCAGCGTCATCCAAGTACCCGCCTATAATCTCATGCCCGCGCATTTCGCTCTGCTTCCACCGTTATGAGCAAGCGCTGGCCATATGAACCACATTACCTATTACCCATCATTCCCTGGAGCAGGAAATAGATGGGAGGAGCAGCACACCACCGATCAATAGAGGACACGCGCTTGCGCATAACGGTGGAGGCAGAGGGAAAAGCGTGGACACGAGATTATGGGCGGGTACTTGGATGACGCTGCTGATGACAATCACAGCGCCGCCAATAATCTCGCGCCTGCGCAATCACCTCACCAGCGTTCACGCTTTGCACAGTGCTCAGTCCCGCGAGAGTGCCACTGGGCATGTGCGAGACCTCAGGAGGACACAGGTACATGAGGGCGACGTCCTCATGTATGTAACTGAGCAATGGGGGACGGCGTACAGCGGCAGGGGTGCGAATAACGTACAAAATTCAGCCTGCCCCGTGACCATAAAAACACATTTGCATACAAAAAGGTAAGAATTTATAAATTGTTTATTTAGGTCTCAAAGGGGCACAATAGCAACAGGAACCTTTCTAGAATGCAGCCCAGGAGCTGCAGAAGGGGAATCTTTTAGTCTAATTGCGAATATTCTGCTGACAGGTTCTCTTTAAGTTGGCCAGATCAAGAAACAAGGCCAACTTCTGTGCCCTTTGCTTGTCCAATATTGCAGAGAAAGAGCTATTCTCTGCTTGCTGTGTCGCCGAGCACATAGCATATGATTCCACTGAAAAATACAACTCATCCTGAAAAAAAATAAAACCAAATACTACTATGTTTAAAAAAAAAAAAAGAAAAGTTATGTTTCTTAAAAGACAATAGAAATTGAATGCGCTGATTCCAAATATGAACTCCGAATTTGCCTGGCACATCTAGATTTTAAGTTATCCATGCAAAGCCTATATTCACTCATTATATTATTAATGCATTCAATTATATTGTAAATAGTCCTGCGGACATGGCTGGACCTGTCCGGACTCGCTCAAACAGGTCTATTGGCTGATGTCAGCAGTAAGTATATAAGGCAAGCTGGACAGAGTTTGTAAAAGAGATCGAATCTGTTATAGTTATAGTAGTTTTTAATCCTAAGATGGATAGACGCAAATGTGTTAACGATCCGAACAATTTCTGCTACATATGTGACAAATACACTACTCATGATCAGCGCAAGAATCTCACAAAGGGAGTGCGTCTTGCTTACAAATATTACTTTGACTGTCAAATTGGAGATCAAGATAAAAGCTGGGCACCTCCTATTTGTTGCACCGTTTGTTACACGGGGCTAACGGGAGTCTACTGCTGTTTCTTGCATCGGAATAATGTGACCACTCACAAATGCAAAACTAGATACCTGAAGCACTTCTTACAGTACTGTAGGCCTCGCTCAAGTGAGATTTTAAGACAGGATTATGGGATTTTTTGTAATTTTGTTATTCCGTAACATTTTCATAAACTATTTACTACGAAAACGTTGATGTAGATCAGGTTATTGTAACTCGTTCTGTACAAATTTATTCAATGCTTTGAAATTACTTCATACATTTTACCGACATTGGATGTACTGGGCACGTTTTTCCTTATGTCGGTATACTCACTTCTGGCTGCCACCAGATTTAACCAAATGCAACAAGGTTGATTGGACGGTTGATTCACCATACAGGTGGACAATGACCCAAAACATACCACAAAAGTAATCCAGACATTTTTTAAAGCAAATAAGTGGAATATTCAGCAATGGACGAGTCAATCACCAGATATCAACCCTATAGGGCATGCATTTCACTTGCTTAAGACAAAGCTTAATGGAAAAAGATCCACATACAAGCAACTATAGTAAAGGCCTGGCAGAGCATCACAAGGAAGTATACAAAGTGTTGGTGATGTCCATGGCTTCCAGACTTCGGGTAGTCATTGCCTGCAAAGGATTTTCTACAAAGTGTTAAAAATTATCATTTTATTTATAGTAAAGTAAATTTGTCCAATTACTTCTGATATCCCTGAAGAAGTCACAGTGGACAAAATGTGCGTCGGGAGCATGCAGGATCAGCTGACCATCTACCAAAGGTAGTAAGCTTGTATTTACATTGCATGATTATATAATTGGCTCCCACTAGGATTGTCCTTATCTGATTGTGCACAGGTTGAACCTCAAACCACACTGGGACACCTGTGTACCTATTACTATTTTCTTTGCGCTTGCACACTTTACATATAACGCATTATTCTAGAAAAAAATCCTTTTTTAGACACTTTATTTGTTGCATTTTCATTCACCCTATTCAAGCGTTATCCACGATATGTGTAGTATACATAGTCTTACTTGTAGCTTTATTTTCACCTGTTTTGCTGTTGCAAGGGAATTGGTCTGTCTGTATTTGATATTTACCATATTTTTCAGACTATAAGATGCAATTTTTTCCCCCTCAAATATTGGGGGAAAGTGGGGGGTGCGTCTTATAGTCTGAATGTAGGGCTGCGAGGAATGAGGGTGCTGCGGTGGAGCGGGTCATCGGCGGCACAAGCAGGCTGTAGCAGCCTGCCGTGACCACGTGGACCCGCTCATTTAATATGCACGCCCATCATCCTGCCTATCATCTCTCAGCGCTGAAGCCGGCGCTGACAGGTGGGTGGGGTGATGGGCGGGGAATGCGCGCATATTAAACAACCTGCCCGCATGATCCCCCCTGGCAACTACAGCCTGGAGTGATCATGTGCGGCTGTATTCACTGCCCCCCGTGCATCATCATCAGCGCGGGGTGCAGTGAATCAGTATAACTCACCAGCCACGATCACTGCAGCACCGCGATGTCCCCCTGTCTGTGCCGTTGGCGCACGTGTCCACACGCAGCCGCCCGCCGGCACAGACAGGAGGACATTGCGATGGTGACGGCTCCACACAGGTAAGCGGCGCTGCTGCTGGCACAGACGGAGGAGGAGCGATGCTGTAGGGAGTGAGGTAAGGTGAGTATGAAGTTTTATTTTTTTTTTATGTGCCACAGGATGCTGGCCGTATACCAGGATGGGGGTATATAGCAAGATGGGGGTGTATAGCAAGATGAGGGCCTATATCAGGATGAGGGCATATAGCAGGATGGGGCTATATTATGAGCAGGATGGGGGTATATTAGCAGGATGGGGCTATATTATGAGCAGGATGGGGGTATATTAGCAGGATGGGGGTATATGAGAACTATGGGTGTATAGACCACAACCATATAGAAAGGGTACTTATTAGAGAAAAACCAGGTCAAAAATAATACCCATAAAATCAATTTTAAAATGTCACAAATGACATTCAACCAAACAAACACACAGTGTGTGTGTAGTGCGGAGGATACACACTTGGTGAAGAGGTATAGGAAAATAGTGGAGGGGCCTGAGGTGAATATAATGACGGATATTTTAGGTTGGATACCAGGGGTGCTGTCTATCCCTCCTCTCAGTCCTGCCTAGCAATGGGGCTTTAAGCACCCTAGTTTAGTGGTTCCCCCATTCCACGTTGGCTCACCCTCTCTGTTCCTAACTACCTCAAAACAGTCCACCACCAATTATCAAAAAAATGCAAGGTGCAAATAGATCAAGCACATTAATACCAGACACACGTAAATTAATGATAGGGTTTGGGAAAAACCATATTACTGTTATAGTTTTCACATATAACTCCAATCAAGTATAAAAAGAATCTAGGAACAAAACTCCAGTATACATAACAGGGTTTCCAGCATGTAAAAATACAGCCCAGATGAATAGATATCAGACTAAAGGATCTGTCTGATACAATATGAATTTAAAGCAGATATAGATGATCATATATCAATCACATACAGATAGTCAATGTACAATAATGATTAGTGGGAAGAAACCACCCTACTATTCGTTGGTAGTCCTCCAGGGCTACAGTGATTAGATGGTTAGATATCCCAACTTTCCCAGTCTTCATATACAGATAATACGTGTCTGGTGCAAAATCCTTAAACCCTACGCGTTTCCCCACACTTATAGTTTGGGGTTCATCAGGGGATCAGGTAATGACAGCCGGGAGCTGAATCGCTTCCCAGTTGTTCGAATAGCCACCCAGGGGATCCCGTCTGTCCGTTTACTGTGTCCCAGCTGGTTAGTTTGAGTGCAGCAGGTGGATACCTTGTCACTCTGTGCTATATCATGGGGGCGTATATAGCAGGATGGGGGTATATAGCAGGATGGATGGGGGTATATAGCAGGATGGGGGTATATGAGCAGGATGGGGGTATATTATGAGCAGGATGGGGCCATATACTAGGATGGGGGTATATGAGCAGGATAGGGGTATATGAGCAGGATGGGGGTATATTATGAGCAGAATGGGGGTATATGAGCAGGATGGAGGTATATAGCAGGATGGGGCCATATGCCAGGATGGGTTATATAGCAGGATGGGGCCATATGCCAGGATGGGGTATATAGCAGGATGCGGCCATATGCCAGTATATAGCAGGATGCGGCCATATGCCAGGATGACGGTATACAGCAGGATGGGGGCTATACCAGGATGAGGGACATATACTGTATATACAAGGCAGGAGGATCATTACCAGGCTGGGTTACCTTAGTAGAGAATTTGGGGACATTACCCCCATAACAGTGTCAGCAGCAGATCCTCACCCCATAACAGTGTGTCATGATCACATTTTTTGCTTAAAATTTTATTTTCCTATTTTCCTCTTCTAAAACCAGGGTGCGTCTTATGGTCCGGTGCGTCTTATAGTCCGAAAAATACGGTAATATTTATTGCATGAATTGTTTTTAATATAATTTTCAAGAAAATGTGAGTTTTTATCCATTCATCTTGTATTGGTCACTATCCGCTGTTTCGTAATGCTTGCCTACCCTTCTATGTTGATTTTGGATTTGCAATGGATTCTCTGCAAAGTATTAAAAATGAACATTTTATTTTTGGTAAAGTAAATTTGTCCAAATACTTCTTTTGAGCCCATGAAATGGGGAGACTTTGTATAAAAATGGTTGCAATTCCTAAAGATTTCACAGGATATCATTGTTCATCCCCTTTAATTAAACCTGAAAGTCTCCACTTGAATTTCATCACAGCTGTTTAATTTTATATAAAAAAAATAGTGGGATGCCGAGCTGAAATCACAAAGATTCGGTCACTGTCCAAATATTTCGGGACCTAACTGTCTATAAATTTTAATCAAACCTCTTTTCTTCTATTGCAAATGAAAACATTAAAAAAATAAAAATATTAAGTGTCACCATGTCTACATAAGTTTGGGTTATCAAAATATAAAATGAATAAACATGTATGGTAAGTGCTGTAAAGAGACAAATACTGTATATCGACATGCAGTTTTTCATTGATCACTTCTCCCTAGAAATACAATAAAAAGTGATTAATCCATTGTATGTACCCAAAAATACCGTATTTTTAGTTTTATCAGACACACCCCAAAGTTAGAAATATAAAAAGGAAAAAAAAAAATATATGGGGTCCATTTTAGAATCAGGTGGTGCGAGGTCACAGGAGGCAGTGGCGGTGCTGGAGTACGGTGATGCTGCAGGTGGTTCAGAGGGGGCCCAGATGCTCACTGCAGGCTGCGGCACTGTGCTGGGGCAGCGGGCACTGCTCTGTGCTGGAGCAGCGGGCGCTGCTCTGTGCTGGGGCAGCCGGCGCTGCTCTGTGCTGGGGCTTGTGGTGAGGCACTGGCCACTCTAAAGTCAGTGCGTGTGCAAATGAGAGTTTGAGCTGATCGCTCCCTATGCGCATGCGCTGACTCTGGGCACCAGTAATTGAAGTCCTTACCGCTGACATCTTTAGAATGGCCCATGCTTCACCGCCATCTGCACAAAGCCTCGCTGCCCGCCCCACAAAGCCTCACTGCCCGCCACACAGAGCCTCGCTTCCCACTGCACAGAGCAGCGCCACCCGCCGCACAGAGCCGCGCTACTCGCCACACAGAGCAGCACCGCCCACCAAACAGAATAGTGCCACCCACTGCACAGAGCCACCCAGAGCAGCACTACAGAGAGCAGTGCCCTCAGTAAAGCACACAGCATTGCCCTGCCTCCTGTGACCCCTTTCCACCTCCCCTGGTAAGCTACATTTTGATTTTAAGATGCACTCTTCATTTTCCTCCCACATTTTTGGGAGGAAAAGTACATCTTATAATCCGAAAATTACGGTAGTATAAAACACTGTCAGCTTCCAAAAAAAACAAGCTGTCACAAAGCTCTCTTCATGGAAAAAGAAAAATGTTACTGGTTTCATAAAATGTCTACAAAAAACAAAAATTCTTTATACAATTGTGAAACCGAGAGGTTACTCCCAGGAAACAGCGGGTCATGAACGAGGAACA
Organism: Anomaloglossus baeobatrachus; assembly: GCF_048569485.1. Classification (NCBI taxonomy): domain Eukaryota; kingdom Metazoa; phylum Chordata; class Amphibia; order Anura; family Aromobatidae; genus Anomaloglossus; species Anomaloglossus baeobatrachus. Next base: position 83,845,501 of record NC_134353.1, on the reverse strand, counting down.
AGACCAGACTAGGTTTAAACGCAAACTTTTTATAACCCGATAAAGGCAACGGGGATGTAAAGCAAATAAAAACACAAATACAGGCACCCGGCTACTGAACCGGGAATAGCGTGTTGGGCTAAGAACTGACTCCAATAGGACAAGAACCAACAGGAATAGTTTACCTAGACAGGAACTTCTGGAAGCACTACAAATTGTATATCACTGGGTGTATGAAGGAGCTGTCTCTGGGCCAGCACACCAATTAACAATCTTAGAAGAAACTCTAATTCCTTACCCTTCCCCGACACATATAACCAACACAGGAAAGTAATCCGGGGTTAACCAATTGCTAGCAGAGATACACAACAGTACTGCAGCAAAGACGGTTGCGTAGTATATATTAGACCTGGTCTGGTGCCAAAACCACTATTGAGTCAGTGTGCACATTTGTCCGCAAAAACAAAAAAATATAGGCCAGGCCTGAGCTCAGGACTCACTGTTACAACGTATTTATCCAGTAAGGTCTCTGGGCAAAGGGGTATCCATTCCGTGTCTGGATCTGCAACAGTGCTATATGGCACTGACAATCACCATCGACAGTTCTCCTAAGGCTGAAGTCACAGACTGATAGGAAGGCCTCAGATCAAGATCACCTCCGGGTTCGCTTCTGCAGCCGCTGTCTCTCTCTCTGGCAGCCATTTATATCCACTCACAAGCAGCTGAGCGGACTCTGCTCGCACAGCAGTCAATGGCCTACCTCTCTCACTTCAGGCCTGCTAGCACGGACCAGGCCACAGGCAGCTATCTCTCTCTCCAGTCTCTCTGCTCTGAGTCTCTTTTCTTTCCTTCCCACTTCCTGTCTTTTCTCCTCGCAGCATTCTCCTCTGAGCCTGAGCAGACCTCCCTCTGCTGGACAGAAGGAGACACTGCAGCTGGAGTATTTGCAATATCAGCACTCTCACACAATATTCAGATTTTTGTTTCCCCACTTGAATAAGAAAATATCTTTGCAAGTTTGGCATGACTGTAAATAATCTTACATGAAGAATCTGATTTCCAGGTCAGTTTGGCCGCACAATGAATGCCGTAAAAACAGTGTCAACATTATTTTTTTTTCCACCATTTCATCTCACTTGGAATTATTTTCTCATTTTTCAATACATTGTATAACAAAATGAATGCCATCATTCAAGACTACAACACATCTCAGAAAATCAAGTCCTAATTCGGCTATGTATATAGAAAAATAACAAAGTTATGCCTCTAGGAAGAAGGGGGAAAAAAAATCTAAAGTGCAAAAATAAATAATAGTTTTGTCCTTAATGGGTTAATACTTAAAATAGGTCAGATAATTTCGTTATGCAGGATTTCTGTTCATTTACTCTAGCTGACTATTTCCAATTCTTGCAAATCTGGAAAATGTTATAATATACTTTTTTGTGTTCCAGTCCATGACCACATTACAAAACACTCCATGGAAATGGACTTGTCTTTTTGGATAAATCACTATTATTAGTAGTATGTGCTACTGAATTTATTACTTTCCCCTCTTGAGTCCATTATTTCCTTTTCTAATTTCTGAGCAGATTACTATTTATATAATTTTATTGTAATGCTAAAAATAATAATAATTATAAATAATAGTACCACATACAATAACACAATATTTTATACCTATTATTTTTTTTAAAATCTGTTTCATTTATTTGTATCATGTAAAAAAAAAATCCAAATTTGCTCTTTTCTCAATCTTATGTTCCATATTGCCTGCTATCATTGTTAAAGCTTGCAAGTTTTTAGAGGGGTATTCTCAAGTTGTCTCTTGAGTAATTCGGAGATATGCAGTCTCTAGTGATGGGCGAATTCCCCCCCGATGTTTGCGTTCGGGAGCCTCGCCCGAACATTTTGTAAAGTTCTCGTCCGGGTTCTGAGATAATGCAAACTTGCGTCCGAACACCGAACTTGGACTTTACAGTTATGTGATGGGGTGGGGGGGGGCTGTAAAATAAAGAATATAGTTAATAATAAACATTATCATTATACTTACAAGTACCGCAACGCGTCCTGCAGACTCTGTCTCCCGGCCGCTTCTGCTTCCGTGTCTGCTCATTTCTGTGCCCATGTGTGTTACAGGACCTTCAATGATGTCATAGCCATGTGACCAGTGGGGTGTGAATGTTATACAGACATTGGGTTACCTACTGGTCACATGGCTATGACGTCACGGAAGGTCCTGTAACCCACGAGGTATCAACATTCACACCAGACTGGTCACATGGCTATGACGTCATGGAAGGTCCTGTAAGTCAGATGTAGCAGAGCTGAAGATACTTGCCCGCCTTTGTACTATATCAGAGGTGGGGTTTTTTTAGTAATAAAGATGGAGTCCTAAATGTCTTCTGTTTCATTTCTAAGAAACATTTTTTCTCTGTGTTGCTGTTTTATGTTACTGTTAAAGTAACAGACAATCACAGATGCTGTCACAGAGTGGGCATCTGTGATTGGATGCTGGAATAACCTGAAACCATACCATACGTTCTAGCATCTAGAATGTATGGGCAGATTCCAGGTTGCTCTAACAGCCAATCACAGACACACATTCTGCGTGACAGCGTCTGTGATTGGCTCTTGGGTCCCTCACACATATAGTTTTATGAAAATAAGTAAATAATTTTAAAAAATGACGTAGCGCTCTGTGGTATTTTTGATTCTCAGCGTAGATAAAGCGGACGGCTAAGGGCTGCCACCCCATCTGCCTGGCTGACAATCAAAATACAGGAAGCCCATTCATTTTTTTAATTATTTAAAAAATAATTAAAAAAAAATGTGTGAGCTCTCGCCGTATTTTGATCACTAGTCAGGTAAAACCAGGCAGCTGGAGGCTGGAATTCTCAGCGCGGTAAGGCCCAATCGTTCTGGGCCCCGCTCACTAAAAACTGCAGCCCGCAGTTTCCCCTGGAAATGGCCATTGTTTCTTAGCACTATTTCCAGGCAGTTTACCAGGCTCATTCAGGGGCCCTGATGGTGGTGGCACACTGTGTAATAAAGGGGTTAATACCAGATTTGTATTCTCAGCTGGTACTAAGCCCAAAATTCATGGTGTCACACCAAATTAGACATGGCCACCATGAATTTCTAGTAAACAGTAAAAAAACACAACACAGAATTTTTTTTTTATTAGAAATAAAACAAAAAAAACCATTTAGAGACTCCATATTTATTATAAAAAAAATTCTTAAGGGGGCTTTACACGGTAGCGATATCGGTAACGATATCGCTATCGTGCGTACCCGCCCCCATCATTTGTGCGACACGGGCATATCGCTGCCCATCGCGCGCAAAATTGCGCTCTCAAGGCACACGGCTTACCTGACCTGCGACGTCGCTATGGCCCGCGATCCGCCTCCTTTTTAAGGGGGCGGTTCGTGCGGCGTCACAGCAACGTCACACGGCAGCCATCCAATAGAAGCGGAGGGTCGGAGATGAGTGGGACGTAAACATCCCGCCCACCTCCTTCCTTCCGCATTGCCAGTGGACGCAGGTAAGGAGATGTTCCTCGCTCCTGCGGTGTCACACACAGCGACGTGTGCTGCCGCAGGAACGAGGGACAACATCGCTAATGAGAGGTGAACGATTTTTGGTTTTAGGACGACCTCTCCATGGCAAACAATTTTTTGCCACTTTTGCGATCGTTTTAGGTCGCACATAAGTGTCACACCCTGCAATAACGTTAATGATGCCAGATGTGCATCACTAACAACGTGATTCCGACGATAAAACATTAACGATATCGTAGCGTAGCCTTTAGTCCGACATAATCCACAGGTAGAGCAATATCAGCTCTGCTTCATCTCTCTGTATAGACAAGTGTCTCTAAAGAGAGAGAAGCCAAGAGAATAATGTCAGCTCTACTTCATCATGCTGTACAGACAAGCGTCTATACAGAGAGAGAAGCAGAGAGAGCAATGTCAGCTCTGCTTCATCACTCTGTACAGACAAGTGTCTCTACAGAGCAAAAAGCAGAGTACAGAGTGAAAAGCAGGCTGACACTGAGGGTATGATTCCACTTGTGTATGACTCATGCATTCTCGCATTGCATCACACCGCATGGCCTGACACTCTCCGGATAGGTGTGGCTCAGCTGCATGACAATAAATACAGCTGACCTATTCCAGTCGGGAGAGTGTGTGCCATGCTGGGTGATGCGATGTGACACTCACACAGTGACAGTCAAAGTTTAATCGAGTGCCTGAGCCATGGACTCGGGTGAACCCTGACGTCACCAATAAACACAGTTGAAAACAGCCGAAGACCTCCGAGTGACGAGCTGTGCAATGAATACCGCCAGAAGTTAACAGGACCTTTGATGACGTCATAGCCATGTGACCAGTCTGTAAGCCAATATCTGTACAACATTCACACCAGACTGGTGACATGGCTATGACGTCATGGAAGGTCCTTTAGTCAATGGTGGTTACCCGGGGGCACAGCAATGATAGGATGTTGAAGCAGAAGCCGCCAGGAGACAGTCTGCAGGGCACCTCGCAGGACCTGTAAGTATAATCAGAATGTTTTTTAATAATGTGCTTTTTTTATTTTAAAGCACATGGACCTGAACTGGACTCAAACTGTAACACAAGCTTCCCAGGAAAGCTCGTGTTTGGGATCGTCTGCACGATCACTATGTGTTCGGTACTTACACCAAACTTTACAGTTCGGGTTCACCCATTACTAGCACTCTCCTTACTTCCTGGTTTCTGGCATGACAGTTTCTCCTCCTTGAGTGACAGTTCTGGATAGTAGCAGAGCTGTAATACAAGTAGAATTATTAAGCTCACCACAAGCATTGCTAATAAACATTCAGCTACCAGTGATTTGTTCTGAAGTGTACACTGCTATTCATGTATTTACATATAGAGATAACAAGGCATTTGAGTAAGCACATGGTTTGGGACAGTGAGATCTATGATTAGGAGAACTGCACTGAGGGCAGTCAAAGGTGGCTCAGTGGTTAGCACTGCAGCCTTGCAGCGCTGGGGTCCTGGGTTCAAATCCCACCAAGGACACCATCTGCAAGGAGTTTGTATGTTCTCCCCGTGTTTGCGTGGGTTTCCTCCGGGTTCTCCGGTTTCCTCCCACACTCCAAAGACATACTGATAGGGACTTTAGATTGTGAGCCCCAATTGGGACAGTGTTGCCAATGTATGTAAAGCGCTGTGGAATTAATAGCGCTATATAAGTGAATAAAATTATAATTATTATTTATTAAAGGTGAGGGCTGGTGATTTTGCAATAGTTATAACAGTGGCTTATTAGGAGCTGAGAGGGAGGGGGAGGTAGGTAGGTGAGCAATTAACTCACTTACTAATCAATGATCTGGAAAAACCTGATTGGTATGTTAGGAGTTAACTTCTTTCCTGAAATGTAACTACTGCACCCCTCAACCAGGGTCTGGGCAGGTACTAATAACCGAGCTTGTTGAAACCACACTGTACACAGTGAAAAATAAAACTCTTATAGCAGGAGATTGATAACAGAGAGACAAAAAGCAAGTCAATTGCAAACTTGCTTATTTTAAACTTGCTTATTTTTATACTATCTAACTAGCTAAAGCAATTGAACAATTTGAGAACACTCCTTTAAGGGACTTTCTACATGTACTATCTGAGCTAAGGGAGGAAGGCTTTCAAGGGTTTTCTGGGCTGGATCAATGTTGTCCTATGTTTAAGATAGGCTGTTGTTAACCATTAAATAGGTCATAAAAAAATAAATATATTGTGCAGAATTTAGAATGGTCATGTTAAAAAAAAATGTGTTCAACAAGTTTAACAAACAGATAAAGATTAAAGAAGAGGAAACAGAAGTGATGATGGGGCTGCACAGGGCGTGCCTGGTCGACAAATTCATCAAAATTTCACTACTTTGGTGGCTTAAATTAGGCCTTAAATATATTTTAATTGCTGATTGATGCAAAATGTCTGTCAGAGGCACTCAGAAGTAGTAAGATGCGAATAATTTATGAAGAGGAATGTTCCTCTTCAGTAATTAGGTAAATGTTACTCCATCACTGCCTACATATGTTAACTTGCACAGCATCATTCTTAAGAGAACCTGACAGTTCCCCCATGTCCCCCAAACCACCAGCTTTGACATCCATGGACAATCAGAAAATCAAGCTTCTTCTTTGCTTCCAAACATGTGTAATACACCTCTGAAGCTGGGGAGGGTGCACCCGGCTTCAAAGACACTCTGACAAGTAGAAAAGAAAGCCACGTGCATGCTCAAGATTTGCAAAAAGCTGGCAATGACGCCAGCTCTTGAAAATTATGTTATCACAACCATAGGAGTGTGATAATAGGATGAGTAGGATGACTAGTCTGAGGAAACAAATGGCAGAGAAATTCAGATAAAAGAATAAGTCTTTATTGAAACAAAGTAAAACCAGGGCAGGGGTGTAATTACATAACAGTGCAAAAGGTGGCGTGCACGCCACCTTTTGCACTGTTATGTAATTACACCCCTGCCCTGGTTTTACTTTGTTTCAATAAAGACTTATTCTTTTATCTGAATTTCTCTGATTCTTGTGTGTGAATTGGTTCTATAATCAATCGAGTCAGTCTTATATCCATTTACTGTAATCATGGGGTGGTGGTACTATTTTGTACTTTGATGGACCATAAAATTTTCCCTGTCTGATTACCCTTTGCTGGTTGTAAATTTGTATGAGGAAACAAATGCCCCACTGACTAGTCAAAAGGGTGTATATATTAAAAATACTTTTTGTAAACATCTGTTAATGTGTTGTCCAGTATAAAGGGCTTATTAGCACTGGTATTTATTAAGAAACATATACGGTAAATGCTGATGATTGGGATGGCATGGGGGACCTTTCAGGTTCCTTTTAAATATGACCTATCAACAGGTCACAAAAATCTAGCGAATGTTAGCTCCTATTTTGTGCTGGGGCAGCTGTGCTAGGGGTGAGGCAGCTGTGCTGGGGCTGGGGCAGCTGTGCTCATGCTAGGGCAGCTGTGCTCAGGCTAGGGCAGCTGCACTGGGGTTCAGGCTGTGGCATTGGTAGTGGCTACTGGCAATGATTGCTTCAAGAAATGGCGCCCTGAGTCAGCGTGTGCTCAGATTGAGCTCTCAGCTCAATAGCAAGCTGAGATCTCATCTGCGTAAGCTTCACCTTCGGCTGCCATTTTCCTGAAGTACACTTCTGGAAGATCAATGGGCCAGAGGCGCCGTGTGCACAGATGAGATCCTGAGCCGAGAGCTCCATCTGTGCATACATTGACTTCGGGTGCCATTATTTGAAGTCCTCACCACCTGGCCCGCAGAGCCAGCCCAGCAGCCGCAGACCCTGCAACAGCCACTGCAGACCCCGCACAGCCGCTGCAGCACCAGCCCATCCACTGCAGCACCTTCACAGCCGCTTTAACACGAGCCAAGCCACCGCAGCCACTGCATAGCTGCCGCAGCATTCCCCCGGCTTTTTGCAACCCCTCTCCACCACCACCAGTAAGCTACATGCAAATTATAAGGCACACACCTCACTTTCCTCTCAAATTTTTGTGAACAAAAGTGTATCTTATAATCCGAAAAATACGGTACTATATATGTTTTAATTTTTGGAATGCATCAAGTAAAATCTGCAGCAAATTTGCCACAAAACTTGGTTGTAGAATATGTAAATTTTGCTGCAGTTTGGATGTGGATTTGCGGCAGAAAAATCTGACACAAATCCGCCACATGTGGAATACCCTAAGAGTATAATATATGCTTTGCTAAATTGCCTTTCTTTCTAAGCCATTTGCATAACATTCATCTTGCTAACCACTCTGACATTTTTATGAAGTTGGCTGGAAAACATTCAGTATCTATTAGTGGTTAAAGCATGTTTAGACTGCGGAAAAATTGGATCAACTAGATTGATATTGGAGCCGTGATATGGCCTTCAGATGTGTGAATTTTGTGGCTAAGCCTACACTGGCCACTTCCTAGCATTGTAGAACAGTATTTTTTGGCAAATGCCAGAACAAGAAATTAGTTGTGCCAGTTCTCATTCTTAAGGTGTTTTTACATTTCTTTTTTTTTGGGCGTGGGGTTTAGTTACCTTTCCACATAGACCTTTTTGGTCCAAGAATGGCCACATTGGGTTGGCATTTTAAAGGCATTACCTCTTACTCACCATGAAAATAATGTCTCCTTTCTCGTCATGACTCTACAGGGTGGTACATCTGTAAAAAAAACTTTCTGCAAATTGCAACCAGACTAAGTCAAGATTCTTCACCCAAACTATTAGGAATTTGCTCTTAAATTTGTTTATATTAATTAATCTTTTTGTTTTTCTTCCAAAAACAGAATCAAAAAATATATGTCTATATCCTGAAACTCATTTCAGGTTTATGGTTATTGAAACTGACATTTTTTTTACAACGTTTACTTTTTTACCTTTATAGAACTGAAACTTTTTAAAAGCTTTCCTTCACTTTTTTTATTTCTTCTCAAATTTCTGTTTTAAATAAGCCACAGCAATAAATTTCACACCCAATAACACTGTCTGTTGAAAAATGAATCATTTGTGCTGTAAATGGAAAGCCCAGGAACACAACATACTAAGGACCTTATTTTGTCAATGTAATTCCCTTACCACATACTGTAAAGTCTTCCAGATTTCTAGAAATTAACACATTTCCATTTGAAATATCATACGTGGGAGTTAAAATTGACTTTTGTTCTTATTATCACGTGCCAAACAGATGATGACGTCCATGACCTCTGGTGGCTAAGAGACTGATCTAGACTGTCAGTCTGGCAAATATATTGTATAAGGACCTCTATATGTAGGAGTATTTACGAGTTGACCTAGACATGTTTCAGACACAAAGATTATTATTGGTAAGCACAAGTGGATATGGGGAATATTCCGGCAAGTTTTGAGATTGTGAGTTTAATCATTCAGAGTCCCTGAGTGATTTATTAGTTGTTGAACGAATTCAGGAAAAGTTTTGGGGGAAAAAAACTAAGAAAATAAGGATTTAATGGATGGTATTAGATTTCAATTCAAGTTTTTTTTACTGCTGTATTTTCATGTAAAATGTAGTAATGTAGGTTTGAAAACTTAAAAGGGCGTTGCAGAAACCATGCAATAGACTTAACTGTAAAAACAGATTGAAGTGAAAGTCAAAAGAAAAAATGTATTGGCACAATGTAATGTACCGTGTTTCCCCGATAGTAAGACACCCCCGATAGTAAGACGTAGTGGGGGTTTTGGGGGGGTCGGCTAATGTAAGACGTACCCCGAAAGTAAGACGTAGTAAAAATTTATTTATTTATTGTTTTTCTTCTTTACAGTACAGTTATAGCGGCCGAGCGCTCAGCTGAGAGCCCTGACATGCCGGCGGTAAAGCGCTCAGCTGTGCGCCCTGACTTGCCGGCGGCCGAGCGCTCAGCTGAGCGCCATGACATGCCGCCGGCATGTGACAGCTCTCAGCTGAGAGCCCTGACATGCCAGCGGCAAAGCGCTCAGCTGAGCGCCCTGACTTGCCGGCGGCCGAGCGCTCAGCTGAGCGCCATGACATGCCGCCGGCATGTGACAGCTCTCAGCTGAGAGCCCTGACATGCCGGCGGCAAAGCGCTCAGCTGAGCGCCCTGACTTGCCGGCGGCCGAGCGCTCAGCTGAGCGCCATGACATGCCGCCGGCATGTGACAGCTCTCAGCTGAGAGCCCTGACATGCCGGCGGCAAAGCACTCAGCTGAGCGCCCTAACATGCCGGCGGCCGAGCGCTCAGCTGAGTGCCATGACATGCCGCCGGCATGTGACAGCTCTCAGCTGAGAGCCCTGACATGCCGGCGGCAAAGCGCTCAGCTGAGCGCCCTAACATGCCGGCAGCCGAGCGCTCAGCTGAGCGCCCTGACATGCCGCCGGCATGTGACAGCTCTCAGCTGAGAGCCCTGACATGCCGACGGCAAAGCGCTCAGCTGAGCGCCATGACATGCCGGCGGCTTAGCGCTCAGCTGAGAGCTGACACATGCCGGCGGTCTGGCGCTCAGCTGAACGCCCTGACATGCCGGCGGCTGAGCGCTCAGCTGAGAGCTGACACATGCCGGCGGTCGGGCGCTCAGCTGAACGCTCGGCTACTGAGAAATGTTGAAATGTTGCAGTAATGTTGTCCGTGGTCCATCAGGACCATGGACAACATACAAAATCACGCAGACTCAGTGCCCTCATGTGCAGCCGCTGGTGGTTAAGTTTCCTTAACTTGCGGTACACTTAGGGCGCAATCGCGGCAAGTCCCCATACGGTACATTGCATGGAGACTTGCTGCGATTGCTGTGGGATTTTTTCCAATATAAGACATACCCCGAAAGTAAGACATAGTGGCACTTTTGGGGGTAAAAAGAATGTAAGACACTGTCTTACTTTCGGGGAAACACGGTAGTATATTATGGTGCCACTGTGAGGAACCCTTTTCTTCCCCATTGATGTTCCACCTTCAAGAATGAAATACCATACTTATTTAGTTCAACTTGCCATATTTGTTTTTGGAATCTTTAAGAAAAATGTCTATGTTCCTTCCATTAAAAATGTGAGGTACAGATAGAAGTATTCTATGCAAGATGATTTTTTTTTATACCCGTGGAAGCCTATATATTACAAATCCATTTAAAATAATCCATAATACAGTTGTGTACTTTTTTGGACAGAAATATACTATTCTAACCACTACCTTATTAGAAACACAAACAAAAGAATACAGCAGCACTCTGTAAGCACTAATAAATATGCAAACATAGAATATATGAAATCTAAACTGCATTAATGCTTTATGGAATATACTTTAAAAAAATAAGGTACTTAGAGTATAAATTGGCCAATTCTTGTGAGCCCATCAACCGTGAGTAGGTGCCCTTTCTTTGATTGGACCCTATTCTAATTTCATGCCTCTCCAGGACTAAAAGTCTACAAATATATGGCAAGTAGGATCTGGCACTAATTAAAAATAACTGGCGTTGATTGGAGGCGAGCACAGTCAGAATAGGAGACTGTCTACACCTCCAATATAAACTGTAAAAACAAAATTGTCCTGCATCTCCAAATACAACATAGGAAGTATGAACAGGTACTAGTTGCTATGATTACATGAAACACAAATAAAAGAATGCAGCAGCACTTTGTAAGCATTAATATATGCAAACATATAATATATGAAATATGGAATATACTAAAAAAATGAATCTACTTAGCTCATAAATTTGCCAATTCATATGAGCCCATCTACCGCGGCAAGGTGAACTTATATTAATAGATTTACCTGAATAAGTTACTGAGAGCAAATTAAAGCACATAATTGTGCCATACTGAATTGTTTTTCTTTAGCACATAGGTTCAAAGTTAGAAAACAGAGAAAAGTAAATTGATTCTAAATAACTAAAATTTGTTTTGAATTTCGTAATATTCACAGATTCTAACGCATCTGAGTTTTCAGGAATTTGATTTGTGCGAATCCTGCAAAATTGTAACCATTTTGCAACAGTTATATGGGCCAGTAAATTTTTTTTTAAAAAAAATACATTATTATACTCACCTATGCCACCACCTTTCATTGTCACCAAGTCTCCTTTATATTCTTCCCAAGACTAGCAAGTAAAATTTGAGCTGTGGAATTTGATGGGGCATAATAAAAAAAGGCAAAAAAGGCATAATAGTATAAAAAAAAGAGACCTACTTTGTTCCCGTCTCCTCTTTACCGCTTTTGGCGCTGGTTGAATCTTGACACATGTTCTGATGTCTTAACATTAAAAGATGCATCCTGACCTATCTGGTGCCAGAAGCACCAGTGAAGAGTAAGGAGGTGATGTCAGTTCTAAAAGAAACCAGCGGAGGACTGAGAGAGAGACGTGAGGGGCAAGGTAAATATTAGAGATTAGCGGATTAGGCAAAATATGAATTAGCCTGTTCCTTGGAAATTTGATTGAAATTGAATGTCACTTATGCTCTGGATAGTGTTGAGCGAGTAGTTAACTATCCATACTCGCTATGCTGTTAGCAGGTTCTGTCCGCAACTCGCATTCTCGTTACGAGAAGCGGGCACAATGTAAGTCAATGGAAAATACTCGCTAAGTAGCGAGTAACCTGAAAGCCGTACTATTCGTTACTCGCAGGAAAAGTACGGGTTTTGGGTTACTCGCTACTTAGCGAGTATTTTCCATTAACTCACATTGCGCCAGCTACTCGGAACAATTATGTGAGTAGCGGACAGTACTCGCTAACAGCATAGCGAGTACAAATAGTTAACTACTCGCTCAACACTAGCTCTGGAGTCTCTCTAGACTGCTGAGTATATTAAGCGTAAAATATCAAAAATTAAAACAAATACTTATACACACCGCTCACCTCTTCAGCAGCTGTCCAGTCATCATCGCATTTTCAGATGTCTGCTGCTCACATTAAATACCCTGGGCCACTCGCACTGGGCCTACACTCCTGTGTCTGATGCTCACCAAAGGTCATGGCATCATGAGGAATTCAACACAAGCATCAACAATCTGAAGATGCAACGAGAATCAAACCAGTGATGGTGAGGAGCGGAGTTGAGAGAGATGTCAGCGGTAAGGTGAGGACAACCATTTTTTTTTATATATTGATGGCCTTTTTTCAGTAAAATGGCAGTCAAGTTTATTCTGTATAGAATCAAATTAGAAAAAAAAAAATCCATATTTTGGTAAATGTGGACTTTTACAAAATTCAAGTAGAATTCAATTCTACTCAAATGTATCCACTCATCTCTAGTATGTAGGATAGTGTTTTCACCTCTTTGTTGCAATCTGTAATCTATGCTTTGGGGTTAGCAATCTTCAAAACATTAGAAATGGGCTTCTAATGGCAGTCAGGGATTCTTTGATTTACATAGCATAAATTCAATGTGCGTCAAATTTCCTGCCAAATTGATTGAATCGTCTGAATTAACATTTTGGCAGATTCGTTCATCTTTAATTGTAGAGCACAATTATAGCTGTTTTACACTAGTGAAAAAAAATCATCTGTGTCATTCATTATCTGGATGAAAAACGTTTAAATATTCTTTGTAATTTAGAATTTATTTGACATAAAAGAAAAGAAGAACATAAAATGCAAGGTAAAATAGTTATAGCATCTCAAGTACAGCATGGTATATAATATAACATCCATAATAAATTAAAGGACCTATTCATTTTTTTGTTTTTAATCAATAGAAATGCTGTGCAAAAGATCTCAGTATTAGTCTTTCTTAACCACTGCGGCTCCAGCGCTGATTTCCTCCAGCACCCAAAGTAGTTGTTGCCACGAATTCTGCAGTGAAGTCACAACTATAGTGTGATGCCCCTGACCTAATCAGGGTGTCACAGGGTACTGAACTCCTTTCTCTTTTGGTGCAGAACTCTCCCTCCATGGTTTTGGGATCCTAACCATTGGTATTGCTTCCATCCATCAGTTTTCAAATCCTAGCCACACCTCACACCACACCCTGTCAGGCACACCAGTGGGTGGTCTAGCTGGAAAAGGGCCACCCGCCTAGGGGTAAGGCAGACTGGTGGGATGGACTTAGTTAGTTGAGTAGTAGCCCTCAGAGAGTGAGGAGCAGAGGGAGTTGGAGCTCCCTGGGAAACTTTGGCTAGGTCGCAGATGGTGATCTGGGACCGGAGGAGTCGGAGACCCGGTCACAGGGTATTGGAGAAGGGTGCCCAGACTTAGTTTTTGAGAACGGTCGGCACTGGAAAATCTAGTGACCGGACTGGTACCAAGCACGGCGGGGTACTGGACCCTAGATCAGAGAGTAGCTTCACGCAACCTGATAATTAACCTGTGAAGGATAGTCTCTTTATGAACTTTCCCCAAGAGCTCAGAGATCGAAAGCACCAACACAACGAGGGGGATAGGGCTTTCTAGCTTATGCAGCCCACTGAAATCCAAAGTGTTAGCCATCGAGAGCACAGCTCTTCTATTTAATCATAGGCAGCGGGACCCCAACAGCGAGTCACTCAGAAACGTCTAAACATAGTGCATGGAGGCAGGTCCAGAACCATCAGCAATACCAACGGGGACGGATTCCCGGACGAGCTCTCTTAGATTGGCAGCGATTTGATGGTTGTCAGGGGGGGGGATCATCAGAGATTGGAATTTTTTTTAAGAATCTAACCCTGACTTGTACTTCTCAAAAATTTGTTTCTGACTTGATTGGAGATCTCCTTGGTCTTCATGCTTGGTTAGTGAGGCCTCTTGCTCCATACAGTTGCAGCCTCTGTGGCCTATTAGAAAAGGTGTGTATATACTGACAGACCATGAGCCATTTAGATTGCACACAAGTGGACTTCCTTTCACTAAGCATGTGACTTATGAAGGTAAATGCTTGCACCAGAATTTTTTAGGGGCTTCATAACAAAAGGGGTGAATACATATGCACATAGCAATTTTTATTTATTTTATCCCATCAATTTAATTTTTGCCTATATTTTTCTCATTTCACTTCCCCAATATAGACTATTTAGTGCTTCATACACAAAGTGCATTACTAAAAAAAGGCTGTAATGTAACAAAATAGGTAAAAGACCAAGAGGGGGTAAATACTTTCACAAAGCACTGTAACTTGGTACCATTTCTGAGCCAAGTGATTGGCTGCTAAGGTCAAGTGTTGTAGTCATGCCATCACTGCCAAATTATGGACATGTACCAGAGCATATATGTGGACTAAAAAAATGTGATGTGCATAACCCCTTTAATGAAAATGAACCCTATTTACGTGGCAGTGCAAATCATTTTTTGTTGTAAATTGAATATATATCATAATGTTTGCCTTGACCACCATTACTTTTTCTCACATTACACCTATATTGAACACTTTGCAATAAATATGAATCATTGAAATTCATGAAAAATGATTTCTAGAATTCTAGAAGTCTATGGGTGCGAGTGAAACATTGGACTGCACTCGGATGACATCCAAGTGCAGTGCGATATTAGTACAGGCGGACAATGGAGGAGATGGAGAGATCACTCTCTCGCTCTCCTCCACAGCTGTGATCCGATTACAAGATCGGATCACAGTTGCATGACAGCAGAGCAGGAACCGAGGATCATTAGCATATCGCATCTACTGCACTACCATCAGCCGCCATACGCTAATTTGACCCCAGCCTTAGAAGAAGTAGAGGAAGAAACAAAGTGTAAAAATGGAAAAATTAGCCAGATATGAAGTGGTTAAAGAGGTTTTATGAGATTTTCACTAACAGTACCATTCTTTAAAGTTGGCTGGGACTGGAATTGTATTGTGCACAGGGCTTTCATCTGTCCTGTTACCCTTACTGCAATAATATTAATAGATCAACAAATTAAATATATTTTTGAGTTCTTTATTAATTCATCTATTCCTACCACTTAAAGTCATAATTTGCTCTTTGTGGCATGACAGGAGTGGATCCTGCCATGTGGGAAGGTCTCGTGTAATACATGGTGCCTGCTGTCCAGGATGCCAAACCTGTGGATTTGTATATGAAGCAACGCCTGTTGTGTGCGGTTGTGAATGTTCCCAATCAAAGCATCTATTAATCACCGGGGTGGTAACACTCAAAGCATCGGCTAAAGAAGAAGGTTTATTTTTATTTCTGGTATTAAGAAACAGTAAGAAAATTATATTAGAAGATGAAAAGAAATATATTCTATTTCTGTTCTAAAGGACATTTTATATATTTCATATTTCAGTAGATATGTAACAACATGTTGTACTGTGTTAGGTGCTGACATGAATAATACAATTTTGTAACTGAGCAAGGCTACGTGAACTGCGGTGGTTATATCTTCTATTAATAATGTCATGGATCAAAATGCCATTTGTTAATATATTTTCAGCTTTGAACTCAGAAATAAGACAGTGATGCACTTATTATTATTATTTATTATTATAGCGCCATTTATTCCATGGCGCTTTACAAGTGAAAGCAGGTATACGTACAACAATCATTAACAATACAAAACAGACTGGTATAGGAGGCGAGAAGACCCTGCCCACGAGGGCTGACAGTCTACAGGGAATGGGTGATGGTACAATAGGTGAGGACAGACCTGGTTGCGCTGTGGTATACTGGACTGAGGGTTATTGTAGGTTGTAGGCTTGTTGGAAGAGATGGGTCTTCAGGTTCCTCTTGAAGCTTTCCACAGTAGGAGAGAGTCTGATATGCTGAGGTAGAGCGTTCCAGAGTATGGGGGAGGCACAGGAGAAATATTGTACGCAATTGTGGGAAAAGGAGATAAGAGAGGAGTAGAGAAGGAGATCTTGTGAGGATCTGAGGTTGCATGCAAGTAGGTAACGGGAGACTAGGTTACAGATGTAAGGAGGAGACATGTTGTGGATGGCTTTGTATGTCATGGTTAATGTTTTGAACTGGAGTCGTTGGGCGATGGGAAGCCAGTGAAGAGATTGGCAGAGTGGCGAGGCCAGGGAATAGCAAGGGGAGAGGTGGATTAGTAGGGCCGCAGAGTTTAGGATAGATTAGAGGGGTGCAAGAGTGTTGGAAGGGAGGCCAGAGAGCAGGAGGTTGCAGTAGTCGAGGCGGGAGATGATGAGGGCATGCACTAATGTTTTTGCTGATTCTTGCTTAAGGAAGGCACGGATCTGGGAGATATTTTTGAGTTGTAGTCTGCATGAGGTGAAGAGGGCTTGGATGTGTGGCTTGAAGGATAGAGCAGAGTCGAGGGTTACTCCAAGGCAACGAGCTTGTGAGACTGGGGAGAGTGAGCAACCATCAAGTTTGATGGAAAGGCTTGTTGGAGGGGATGAGTGAGGAGGAGGAAAAACAATGAATTCTGTTTTGTCCATGTTAAGCTTTAGGAATCGCGCAGAGAAGAAGGATGAAATAGCAGACAGACATTGTGGAATTTTGGTTAGTAGAGAGAGGTAATGTCAGATCCAGAGAGGTAGATCTGTGTGTCATCGGCGTAGAGATGATACTGGATACTGAAAGCCGTGGGACATTGAATTGATCTACCTAAAAAATTGCTTTTTTTAGTTCCATTAGTATCATGATCTGCAAATTTACATTTTGTGGGGTCCAGAATCCAGAGTCTTTCTTGCAAATGCATCGGTTTCTGTTCTTGGAGAGGACATGCCATTTGCTCAAAAAACTGAGTGAAAAACCTTTTCAAAATCCCTGTCCTCACGCGACTTTGCTTCTCTTTTCCTTTTTGTGCTGCATCACTCCATTTTAACAATATTCACATTTGTATCTTCTGGAGCACACTATGTGAAATCTCTGTTTTCAGTTCAACTAGGCATTTCTTCACAGTCTTCTCTATGGCGTGTCCTTTCACCCCTCCTTCCTAAATGCTCAAAATCACAACTCAGCAGCATCTAATACTGATAAGACTGCATATTCAGCTGCCAAAACTGTGGAGGAAAGACAGGTGCATAGGGTCTTCTTAACCGATAAAATCTATTTATAAATAATTACAAGGTGCACTCACCTATAGATGTTGTGAAGAGGTCACAACACCTAACAACACATATTCGCTGGTGGAGACATCTGCGGACCCGCAATTGTGGAGATGAGTCTTTAAAGGAAACCGGGCATCACTGCTGCACTTGTCACCAATGACACATAAAGGATATTACTCCATGTCATTTATTTGAAGCATAATACAGGTCAACGCGTTTCAGAGGTCTCTGCCCCCTTCCTCAGGACAGTATATTAATGACACGGCAGATATCATTCAGCATATATTCAGCTGCCAAGCTGTGGTTGACAGCACCGGGGAGAGAGATAAGGACCCCCCAGAGAAGACCAGTGTGTAAGCAGAGATTTCACATAGTGCTCTCAAGTAGAAAGAAATGTAAATATCTCTGCAATGGCGGAACAAAGTGCAAAATAAAAAAAAAATAAATAAAAGCTGCAAAATCAGGGGAACTCAGGAGTTTTAAAAGGTAATAAACTAAATGTTTTGAGAAAATGTTAGGTAGGACCAGTGGTGCTATTTGCTGATGTCACTAGTTAAAGGGAAACTGTCACCACTATTTTGGCGTATAAGCTGCGGCCACCACCACCGGGCTCTTATATACAGCATTCTAACATGCTGTATATAAGAGCCCAGAGCATTGTGTAGAACGTAAAAATCACTTTATAATGCCTACCTAACGGTTGCGCAGTTGGCCATATGGGTGTCTCCGTTCTCCAATCCGGCGCCGCGTCTTTTGGCCATCTTTGTTCTCCTTCTTCTCTAGCCGCAGTGCATGATGCGTCCAACGTCATCCACACTCACCGGCATTCAGGTCCTGAGCAGGTGCACTTTGATCTGCCCTGAGCAGGGCAGATCAAAATATTGTAATGTGCCTGCGCAGGACCGGCGAGTGTGTATGACGTAGACGTGTCATGCACACAGGCTTCAGAAAGAGGATGCAGATGGCTGAAAGAGGAGGCGCAGACACCAGACAACGGAGACGCCCATATGGCCAACTGCGCGACCGTTAGAAGTATTATAAAGTGTTTTTTATGTTCTCACAGCGGCCTGGGCTCTTATATACGGCATGTTAGAATGCTGTATATAAGAGCCCGGTGATGGTGGCCTCAGCTTATACGCAAAAAAGTGGTGACAGGTTCCCTTTAATTAATGTCCAGATACACCCAACCCCCACCACACCATTTTAGGCCTAAAACCTGGAGTTTTATTAGATACCAATACTTTACTAAAGTGTATTTTTTCAGATTTCTTTGGCTACCTTGGGATAACATTTGATTATGTCTAATATTTTGCTTGACTATGACTTCATAGTAAGGCTATGTGCGCACAGTGCGTTTTTCGCGGCGTTTTTGCGCGTTTTTCGGGTGCGTTTTTGGCCTCAAAACTGCAGGACTTTGCTTCCCCAGCAAAGTCTATGAGTTTTCATTTTTGCTGTCCGCACACATCTGTTTTTTTTACCTGCGTTTTTGAGTTAAAAAAAAAAATATGGACATGTCAGTTCTTTCCTGCGTTTTTCTGCGTTTTCCGCCCATGCAATGCATTTAAAAAACGCAGCAAAACGCAGAGATCAAAAACGCAGCACAACGCAGCCAAAAACGCACCAAATCGCGGCAAAAACGCATGCGTTTTGTGATGCGTTTTTTCGACGCAGGTGCGTTTTTGTGCGTTTTTAGCGGCCAAAAACGCACAAAAACGCAGCGTCAAAAAGACGCAGTGTGCGAACCTAGCCTTACATCGGTTGAAAAAAGATCTAGGTCCATCCAGTTCAACCTTCCTTCGGCAGGCTATTTTGTTACTTTAATTTGGTTTGATCAGTTCAAGTTAAAATGGTTGACAAGCAGAAATAAATTGTTTTTCAAAGGACACTGTAAAAATAAAAGTAACCATACCTACCATCACCAATTCCAACTATATCAATTCAGTTCCAAAACGATCCTTGCTCGTCCCTAATTTCTGGACCCTTCTCAGCAAACTGGAAATGGCAGGAAATGACCTCTCAGCCAATCAATGACTAAATTACTACACTAGTGTGATTGACTGAACAGCATTTCTTGCTATATACTTTATGTTGAAGGCGAGAGAAAAAAATATATTAAAAAAAGGGTTATATTAAATACTTCTGATTATAAGAGATCAAAATATGCACCTGCTTAGAAAGGGTATTTTGAAATTTAATTACAAAAAAAATTAAATAATCAAAGCTTTAATAAAAGGAAGATTTGATAAAATATCCCAAAACCTGAAAAATTATAAGAGTCTGTAACCGGCAAGTGCCTATGTTTTTTACTCTGTGGTTTTTCCTTTAGCAGTAATGCATATCTATATTCTTGCATTCATGGTTTGCATGCTTTAGCATTTTAGAGAGTAACTGTCTCTTTTTTTGTTAATATATAAAATAATCAGTTTTGCACCTGTTCAGATTGCATTTTGGGAGTGCCGTCAGTCTTTTGTCTAGATTATGGAGACATACCCTCTGACTGTGCACCTCTCTCCGCTTAGCTACAGGGGATTTTATTCTCTTGTAGCAGGTTCCTACATACCCATACACATGGAGGTTTGTAACCCAGAAAGAAGATTCATTATAGTGTAGGTTCCTAATAGAGATATGCCTTGACGTGGCTACTGGGCAGATATATAAATGATCATTTTTATATGGTAAATATTTCAATTTTTTTCTAGATTTACTTTAGCAGTAATGCATATCTATATTCTTACATTCATTGTTTTCATGCTTTAGTGTGCCGTCCCCGTGCCAGCAGCCGGCGCTGCTCGGGTCTGGGCCTTCTGGGGTGGTGGCTCGAGGGCCTCCGGACCCGGGGGTCTTGCGGACATGCCGAATAATAAAGGGGATGTAAATGTACGGGGTAGGCCGTAGTAAGTTCATGACGCCACCCACGGTGTATGGTGAATTGGGATACCACCTCTGCTGTTGTAGGGCACCCGGGGGAGATGTTGTGCAGCCAGTTGTTAACCCCTCTGTGGGTAGGGATGGTGGCACTGGGACCCGGTGTCTCTGTGCAGGGTATAGCGACCACAGGGAGTGTTTGTGTACTCACAGTTAATAAACCACACAAGTCTCTGGTAAACCAAGGTACTGGTGGCTGGTGCCGCAGCCGGTTGCATTTGGGTCCCCCACCCGGCTGGTGGTCTCTATCCTTTTCTCTGCACTGTTTTCTGTAAGGTGGACTTCCTAGCGTGAAACTCAGGAGTTCGCTCCTGGCTGGATATGGCCTAAGGAGCCGTGCCCGCAGACGCTGGCCCGTGGGATCTATGGGCCCTGGCGGTAACCTCTTATCCCTATCGGTGGGCTGTTGTCTTTTATGAGGGACTTTGGGTGGGACAGAACCTCTTGTCCTGGCCTCAATCGATAAATTAACCAGTCCGATTGTTTCCGGTTCTGGCTTCAGGGTCCGAGTACCCCCCTTTGTGCTACGGTTTCCGGGTCGGTTCCCCGTGTCAGTACCGGCGGGGTACAACCCTGTCCCGGTTCACCTCAGTTCTGCCGAGCCGTCTTCCCATCTCCTGCTGACAGAGACCACCGTCTGTCTCCTAGCCAGTGGCACCAGGGCTCCTACCCTGGTACGGTTCAACTTGAACTTCCTGGGGAGGGTGACTAGGGTTTTTAGGTTGGCTGTGTGTTTCCTAGTGAGGGAAGGTGTTATGCGGGGGCCTATTTGTGACTACCTGGTTTTGTCAGGGCATCACATTAGCATTTCAGAGTGCAGATGTCTCTTTGTTTGTTATTATATGTCATGTTCAGTCTTGCACCTTTTCAAACTGCATTTCGGGAGTGTTGTCAGTCTTTTTGTCTAGATTATGAAATCATGCCCTCTGCCTGTGCACCCCTCCCTCATTATCTACAGGAGATTTTATTCTACAGTAGCATGTTCCTACATGCCCATACACAGGAGGTTTGTAACCCAGAGAGAGGCTTCAGTATTGTGTAGTTTCCCAGTAATGAGATATGCCTTGACATGGCTAATGACAGAGAGCACAAGAGAGAGGTGTTCAATGCCGCGCCAATAGATCACTTCAGAAGATGTTCAGATCAGTGTCACTTTATTGTCATTCAGGTCGACGCGTTTCTGGGGCATCTGCCCCCTTCATCAGGACCACCAGAGAAAGAAATAACATCCAATCCATTTCTTTCTCTGGTGGTCCTGATGAAGGGGGCAGATGCCCCAGAAACGCGTCGACCTGAATGACAATAAAGTGACACTGATCTGAACATCTTCTGAAGTGATCTATTGGCGCGGCATTGAACACCTCTCTCTTGTGCTCTCTGTTATCTACCTTATTGGTGGCTGCAGCCTTGGATCGTTTGATACATGCGATTATAGTAGTTGTGGCTTCTCACAACTGCATTTGGTGAGTAGGTTTACTCCCCTATCCCTACCCCTTACATATTGGGGTAAGACCCTATTGCGCTTGTTTTTCCACAGCTGTTTTCCGTGTTGACATGGCTAATGGGCAGATATATAAATGGCCATTTTTGTATGCTAAATATCTCAATTTTTGCTAGATTTCCTTAAGCACTAATGCATATCTATATTATTGCATTCATTGTTTGCAACTCTCTCTTTTCTTGTTATTATAAGTCATGTTCAGTTTTGCACCTGTTCAGACTGCATTTTGGGAGTGCCGTCAGACTTTTTGTCCACTATTCTGGTATTTGTCACAAATAACAAATCTAATGCAAGTCAAGGGGGAACCTTACCATTTTTCTGGATAATCTTAATGACAAATGCTCATGTTCCCCATTGACTTGCATTAGGTTCGTTATTAGGGATGATCGAATACCTCAAATATTCGGCTTCGCGAATATTTACCAAATAGGTCGCCGCTATTCGCAAATATTCGATGCGCAATATAAGTCTATAGGAAACCCGAATAACAACTATTTGGAACTATTCGGGCTTCCCATAGACTTACATTTTGCATTGAATATTTGCATAGCTGCGATCTATTCGTTGGATATTCGCGAAGCCGAATACTTGAGGTATTCGATCATCCCTAGTTGCTTTTCCTGATGCATACCAGAATAGTACTTTGGGATTTGTTATGAATAATCCAAACCTGAAAAGTTACTATTCGCTCATCACTAACCCTTAGTAGTCTAATGGGTGTATATATCCAGTAAGCTTAGTTACAAAAAGCCTAGTATAGTGTTATAATAAATTCATGTTCCATGAATTTTGTTGTTGGCATACAATTACACTCAAATAGGCCAAAATATTGACACTTGTGAAATAAGAAGATGTCAACTGATCCTTACATTGTTCTGCTGAAGTTTCAATTTTCTTAAGACATAACAATAATCTAGATATATTATGAAATTTGGTGCTTGAAAGTGAGTCAACAATTTTATTTTCTTACAAAATTAATATATATTCTCCGCAGATAAACACGTAACCTATAATTTTGTACTTTGTAGTTCTTTAAGGATAACTAGTCATCAAAAAGATCCAATTAAAAATAACTCCTCAATCTTAAAGTATACCTTTTTCCCCTTTACATAGCCACAAAGCAGCCAGTTTTGGAGTCTTCTACGGTTTCCAGAATATACAGGGAGCAGTAAGTTATTATACAAATAGGGCTATGAATGAACTATTGAATTTGTACTTTAAAATAAAATCTTGCCCACACTTCTCTGTCTACATTATTATTATGATTATTATTATTAATACTATTATTTTTGGATTTATTTTATTTCTGAGCAGTTTAAAAATTGACCATAAGCTGTTAAAGTGATTAGAAAAAAAAAAATTGAAAGCCACTTTATGGAGTCAAAATAGAGAATATGGCCAAATCCAGGTTGAGTAAGACATATAGACAGTACATAAATAAACATTAATAGAACGCCAGCTTGTAGTCTCAAGAGTGGTTAAGATGCTGTTTTTTTTATTTAAAGCCTTATATTTTTATTTCGCTGCTGAAGCTACAAACACAAGTCAGAAATTAAGTGAGACCAGAAGTAAGGGATATGAAAAACAAAAAATTTAAAATGTTAAAATGCAAAGTAGTTTTGCCAGGTTTTCCAAAGCTAATACATATAGAAAACTAAAGACTCTTAAATGGTGACAGATGATTTACTTAGTTTACTTACGTAGTCTGTATAAAAGTAAATATATTGATTTCAAGAAAGCAAGGGACTTGACCATTACTAAGTGGAAAACGCATTATTGCTTGAGGAGTCATAAAACGTTACTCTTAAATAAGAATAAAATAGGCAGAAAAATCTAATATATAAAGCCGAGAGTATGTGTATGTGTATGTACAGTATGTATGTGTATGTGTGTGTGTGTGTATGTATGTACGCTAAAGGAATCTGCACCATCGCATACACAATCACAAGTTTTTGCATAGCCACCTCATTTGACTAAGTGAACGTCAGACTATGTTTTAAGGGGCCACTCTTACCTCGCCTGGTTGATAAAGCTACCCGCAAAACGTGCGTTCCTTAGGCTTGGTGTGCATCCCCTCCACCTCTGGGTACTGGTATGCATATGACTGTTACTTGATTTGTTATATATGTGCTGCTAAAACTCTTGTCTGATCCACTAGGATATGCATAGCACTTTATATGGGACTGTGTGCAATGTTTATGTAATCCCCCTGTTTCTGTAGTAATAGTAATTGTATTGCACATGACACTTTATTCCCTGTATCCTTTGTGGACATGTACTTCCTTGTAGCAATAATGTGATTTAATTAACTATATACTGAATACCTGGATACCCTTTTTGAGTCCTGCTCTCCATATGCAAATTATGAGTGTTATCTTATGGTATTTGCCAGCTAATAAAATATTTATTGTTATCCCTTAAACCACAATTCTCCGTCTTTTTGGTTTTTTTTTGTTGAATTATGCCTGTGGTGGGTTATTTACCTATTTGTTTTACAATATGATATGCCCTGCTATAGTACTTTGGATTGTTCTTCTGTTTATATAGAAAAGTAAAGACTCTTAAATGGTGACAGATGATTTACTTAGTTTACTTACGTAGTCTGTATAAAAGTAAATATATTGATTTCAAGAAAGCAAGGGACTTGACCATAACTAAGTGGAAAACGCATTGATTGAGGAGTCATAAAATGTTACTCTGAAATAAGAATAAAATAGGCAGAAAAATCTAATATATAAAGTCGAGAGTATGTGTATGTGTATGTACAGTATGTTGTGTGTATGTTTGTGTGTGTGTATGTATGTACGCTAAAGGAATCTGCACCATCGCATACACAATCACAAATTTTTGCATAGCCACCTAATTTGACTCAGTGAACGTCAGACTATGTTTTAAAGGGAAAATTTTACCCTGCACTTTACAGTTATTCGCCAAAAAACTTGCTTAAATTCAAGTCAAAGGAGCTGGGAGCTACAGGTCATTAATAGGAGCTGTGATTGGTTGCTGTAGGCAACAAAGGACATTCTTAGTATAAGATGCTTATGTGTGAGGTAATATGAGTTCTGTGGAGAGACGGATAGCGAGAGAAAGACATAGAGAGACAGACAGAGAAAGACAGACAGAGAGAGAGAGACAGACAGAGAGACAGACACAGACAGACAGACAGAGACAAAGACAGACAAAGACACAGACAGAGAGGCAGAAATGGACAGACAGACAGAGAGATACAGATAGACACATAGACAGACAGACAGAGAAGGACAGAGACAGACAGACAGAGACAGACAGAAACAAGACAGACAGAAAGAGACAGACAGACAGAGAGACAGAGAGACAAAGGCATACAGTCATAAACAAACAGAGAATATACAGAGATAGACAGAAACAAACAGAGAAAGACAGACACAGACAAAAAAAAACAGAGAGAGACAGAGAAAGACAGACAAAGACAGAGACAGATAGAGAGACAGAGACAGATAGAGACAGAGAGAAACAGGCAAACAGAGACAGACAGACAGACAGACAAAGACAGACAGAGACAGATAGAGAAGGAGACAGAGAGGGAGAAAGAAAGACAGAGAGGGAGACAAACAGGGAGAGTGTGAAAGAGCAAGAGTTGGAGAGAGACAGAAAGACACTTAAGGCCACTTTACACGCTGCGATATCGGTACTGATATTGCTAGCGTGGGTACCCGCCCCCATCTGTTGTGTGACACGGGCAAATCGCTGCCCGTGCCGCACAACATCGCCCAGACTCATCACACTACTTACCTGCCCGGGCGACGTCGCTGTGACCGGCGAACCGCCTCCTTTCTAAGGGGGCGGTTCGTTCAGCGTCACAGCGACGTCACAGCTGCATCACTGAACCGCCGCCCAATAGAAGCGGAGGGGCGGAGATGAGCGGGACGAACATCCTGCCCACCTCCTTCCTTCCACATAGCGGCCGGGAGGCAGGTAAGGAGAGCTTCCTCGTTCCTGCGATGTCACACGGAGCGATGTGTGCTGCCGCAGGAACGAGGAACAACTTTGTTACTGCTGCAGTAATGATTTTTGAGAATGGACCCCCATGTCACCGATGACCGATTTTGCACGTTTTTGCGACGATGCAAAATCGCTCATAGGTGTCACACGCAACGGCATCGCTAATACGGCCGGATGTGCGTCACCAATTCCGTGACCCCAACGAGTTTTCATTAGCGATGTCGTAGCGTGTAAAGCCCCCTTAAGTTACTATCTTAGTTACACTAAGTTACTACTTATAAAGACTCCTAGTAGGGAAGGGAAGAATTTAGTGCAAATATCTATCTTTATTATTAAAGTATTGTGCTGGGGAATTCTAGAAACAGATATACACTGATGAGCAATAGAATAACAATTTTTTAACTTCTGACTTTCATGCTCCATATCTCACCATCCACTACAGCTTTGAGTGCGAGACTACCTTCATTTTATAGATAATCAACTTGGCTACTTCATACATAAATTTGACTTGCAACTATTCAGCATATGATTATTTATGCAGATTCTTGTCATGTCACGGCATTGTTACTGTTTTGCTCCTAAAAATCTTACTTTAAATGTTTTATTATTTTTTAAACTCACCTTTTTCTTTCAACACTGCCTGAATCCTTCTGGGCATTCTCTCGATAGGATTCAAGCATGTCTTGACAGAAATCTGATCCCAGGTCTTTTCTACACGTTCCCAATATTGGTGCCTACTGATTGACTCACTTGGGTATTGTGAGGCTCATGTGGGATTAGTGGATGAGAGCAGGTACATCTCGCCCTGGTATCTGTCCTATGTGACCTAGCCTGGTCAGGATCACTTGGCTACTAATGGATTGAAAAGGAGGCTGGGAAGTGGTGTGAGCGTCTCCGCCTGGGAACACAGGAAGCCTGTCTGTGTAGGAGACACCTGTGAGTGGGAGGAGTGCTCGATATCTGTATGGTTTAGCTGGAAGGGAGAAGCCATCCAGTTTGTAGTTAGGGTATCATAATGTATAGTTAGTGCCGGACAGGCAAGGATTTATTTTGTTGCTGTTTTTTTTTCTCTTTGTGTTTCTGCAAAATAAATCTGACCCAGCGTCAGTTGCACCTGGATCTCGGCTGTCCACCTGCAGTGAATACAAACCCTATGTGCCCTTTGAACCCAACAAAGGCGATCCCCAATCAAGTTATCACATTATGGTGGAGAATGCGGGCAACACGTTAAAACACCTCATAATGGTCCACAGCTGTGCAGCAAGAAGCTAATCGCTTAATGTCGGAGCAGCTGAAGGAACTGGTGGAAAAACAACGGTTAGAGACCGCCAACTTTTGCAGCAGGTGGCACAGTGCCTGTCGAACATACCTGAGGAGGCTGACCAGAGGGTGATCCATGTGAGTCAGTACTGGCTAAAAATGACTACCGAGGACTATGTGGAAGCTTACCTGACCACGTTTGAATGGACGGTGGAACGGGGAAAGTGGCTAAAGGCGTGATGGGCCGACTTGCTTGCCCCATTTTTTGGCAGTGAGGACCAAAAAGCCTACTTTGATCTTGAGCCTGAAGCAGTGCAGGACTTTGAAAAACTAAAAGCCGAGATCCTGGCCCGGCTGGGAGTGACGACGGATGTTTGAGCATAGAGAGTCCACCAATGGTCTTATCAGCCCGATAAACCACCACGGTCCCAGATGTTCGACCTTATTCACTTGACGAAGAAATGGTTACAGCCCGAGGTTTTGACGGCGCCAGCAGAGATGATACAAAGATTTGTCCTGGACAAGTACCTAAGAGCTCTACCTCCAGCTCTGAGAAAATGGGTAAGGTATGGAAATTCCATGACGGCGGATCAGCTCGTGGATGTAGTGGAGCTTTATTCCGTGGCAGAAGGACTCCTGGACGACGCTACACATCCTCCCTCTTCCCCTTCTCCATGAGACTCGGATCAGACTGTCCCAGGGTCTAGGAGAGGAGGAAAATGCGCTAAGACAGTGGAGGAAAACAGGACTGTCGGCCCTGTGAGGCTTAAGGTGCCTAACTATGGTCTGAGTAAGGGGCCCACAAGGTTTTTTGTTGCCAGGAGGTGGGCTATATTGCTGCGAACTGTCCAGTAACTACTGAACCGATACAGTGCGATGCTACAGACTTTGAAAAACGCATGGCTATGGTTGCACGAGTAGTGTGTATTGCTGCATGTCAAGGCGATATGAAAAAAACACCTGTGTGAATTGTCCGTTGATGGCAATAATGTGGTTGTGTTGCTAGACTCGGGGAGTGTAGTTACACTGGTAAAGGCCAGTCTGGTGTCAGCCCCGACTGGTCCGTCAGAGAACTTTTCTGTGACGAGTGTACATGGAGACACCTGCTCGTACCTCACAACGGTCTCCTGCATTACTACGCCTTATGGGTCTGTGCATCATAAGGTGGAACTAGTCCCAGAATTATTGCATGATGTCATTTTGGGCAGGGATTTTCCCCACTTTTGGCAGTTGTGGGAGAACTAGTTAGTACCCCAGTGTAGCCGCACAGGTGGCCCTTCTCCCACACCTCGTGTGGGCCTGGAGCCACTAGAGGATGCCCCACAAGAGAATGTCGGGGAACGAATCCACTGAAAACTACCTGAAGTTCCCGTTTTCAGTTCTGGCTGGCGATTCCGATGAACCCAGAGCTGTAGTTCCCACTCGTGGCCGTCCACTTTCCTTAAATCGGAAGTCCAAAAAGATGACTTCCAAAGCGAACAAATGAGAGATCCTACCCTTTCTCAGGCTATAAAAATGTGAAAATGGTAAATGAGGTACAGGTGTATGCAGGTACTAGGCTGGCTTACCCCTCCATGGCCCTGGATAAGGACTTCCTTTATCAGATAGAGAAAAAGGGGGAAGACACGTTACAATGATTGGTTGTGCCAAAGTCCTATAGGTGGAGAGTGCTGGACCTGGCACATAGACACGTGATTGGGGGACACTGTTTTGTTTGGCCTGGCATGCATCACAATTTTCGCATCTATTGCGAGTCTTGTCCCGACTGTCAAATCTCTGTGCCCAGTCCTCGTTTCTGTAGCCCATTAGTTCCCCTGCCTATCATTGAGACCCCGTTTGAGAGGATTGGGATTGATTTAGTTGGGCCCCTCCCCAGGTCTGTGTTCTGTTTGCTGTGTCTCTCAGTAATCACACTCAGTGGAGATCTTCAGGCTCTTTATTAGGTGGTATTGTCAGCCATTACATCTCCCTGCTGCCTGCACTCTGTCTGCAGTACCAGCGAGTACCCACTTGCTTGTGCTGAACACGTACAAGTAGTGAGACCCCTAGAGGCCCCTAGAGGCCATACAGCATATACATATTGCTACAGTCTGCACGAGGACACCAGCACATCCGTGTCATCTTGGATTATGCCACTCGTTACCCCGAGGCCATTCTTTTGCATAACACGGCCACCAAGACCATTGCCAAGGAGCTAGTCCATGTGTTTAGTCGGGTCGGTGTCCCAAAACAAATACTCACAGACTAGGGGACTCCTTTATGTCTAAAGTAATTAAAGAGCTCTGCAGGCTGTTACATATAGCCCAGTTATTGAATGTTCTCAGTGAGAGGAACAAAATTATAATCTTGTGATACCTTTTAATGGCTAACTAAAATAAAATAAAGTAATGTTACAAAGCAAGCTTTCGAGACATCTCAGGTCCCTTCATCAGGCATGGTATGACAAAATATCTGAAGAAACACAGATATTTTGTCATACCATCCCTGATGAAGAGACCTGAGATGTCTCGAAAGCTTGCTTTGTAACATCACTTTATTTTATTTTAGTTAGCCATTAAAAGGTATCACAAGATTATAATTTTGTTCCTCTCACTGAGAACATTCAATAATTTTTCAACTGGCTAACATGGTACCAAAACCTTTTCACTTGTAACTACATATAGCCCAGTTACGCACCTCCGTGTATCACCCTCAAACACTTCTAGCAGCTTCTAGTAGTCCTTGTAGAACTATATAAACTAGCCAGAGCAAGCGAGGTGCGAGGTACTGAAGTAAAGGGAGACGACTGAAGATAAGTGTGGCATAGTTTTAACACAATCTCATAGTGGTGATAACTGTAACTGTTTAATTTCATTAGGGATTTGTTGTCTGTGTTTGTCTGGGGTACTGTGAAAAAGCAAAAAAAAAAAAAAAAAGTGTGTCTAGTGATTTAGTCAGTAGTATTAGCCACACCTGTTTCTAGAAGCTTCTAGCAGCTTCTAGTAGTCCTTGTAGAACTATATAAACTAGCCAGAGCAAGCGAGGTGCTTAGAGGTGCGAGGTACTGAAGTAAAGGGAGACGACTGAAGATAAGTGTGGCATAGTTTTAACACAATCTCATAGTGGTGATAACTGTAGCTGTTTAAGAAGAGAAGAGTCGCCGTAAGCTGATCGATTGCTGGGACTTGCCGGGTCTCGCTGTTTGAGGACATCGCAAAACCGCGCGCCGTCAGGCGACTTTCGCCTGTCATACGCTACATCAGCATTATGGAAGAGAAGAAAATCCACATGGTCACCTGCAACACATGCTACATGTTTACGGATCTGCCGCACAAAAAATCCAACTTCACCTGTCAAAAGTGCAAACTTGTTGCCCTCTTAGAGGAAAAGGTGCAGGGACTGGAAGAAAGAATAGCAACTTTGAAGCTAATTAAAGAACATGAGGACTTCTTGGACGAGGCAGAAGCAACAATTCAGGATATGGAAAGTGAGAAAAGCTTCAGAACACATACAGAGGCTGAAAAGTGGACACATGTGACCAAAAGAAGCCAGCGGATCAAGTGGTCGGCACCACCCACACAGCTTAGCAACCAATA
The DNA here is from genome assembly GCF_048569485.1 of Anomaloglossus baeobatrachus. Taxonomy (NCBI): domain Eukaryota; kingdom Metazoa; phylum Chordata; class Amphibia; order Anura; family Aromobatidae; genus Anomaloglossus; species Anomaloglossus baeobatrachus. The sequence goes on along the minus strand of NC_134353.1, from coordinate 83,814,806 downwards.
TGAAGCCCTCATGCTGGAGAACGAAAATGGCACAGCTCAGGATGATACCGTCTCTACAGGAGAAGACACAGTATCATCAAAAGAAGCTACTTTGTCAACAAAAGCAGAAACAAAAGACACTCAAAAACACTCAGGAGCAAAATGCAGTGCATCCAGAACGAAAAGAAGAGTGGTAGTTATGGGCGACTCACTACTAAGAGGCACGGAGGCAACTATCTGTAGGCCGGACATAACCGCACGAGAAGTATGCTGCCTACCGGGAGCAAAAATCAAGGATGTGGCCAACAGGATACCAACTATCCTCGGATCCAAGGACGAATACCCGTTCCTATTGATACATGTAGGAACAAACGACACGGCAAGAAATGATCTACCAACTATTTGTGAAGACTTTGAAATTCTGGGGAAGAAAATTAAGGAACGGAACGTACAGGTTGTTTTCTCATCAATCCTCCCAGTCGATGGCCATGGTGTCAGAAGATGGAATAGGATACTAGATTTGAACAACTGGCTACGACGGTGGTGCAGGCAGCAAGGATTTGGATTCTTGGACCATGGAGTGAATTACCTCTACGATGGACTTCTCGCAAGAGACGGGATACACCTCACAAAACCTGGGAAACACACGTTCGCCAGAAGGCTTGCCACACTCATCAGGAGGGCTTTAAACTAGAAGAAGAGGGGATGGGAGAAAAAACAACAGACAAGAACATGCAACAGAAGGACAAACTAATCAAGGATACTAGATGCCGTAAAGAGGACCCAAGACAGGGTAATCAGAAGGAAGCTAAGAAAAGGGGAGCAAAACTTCTTTCCTGCATGCTGACCAATGCAAGAAGCCTGACCAATAAGATGGAGGAACTGGAGCTGGTAATGTATGAGGAGAAATACGACATAGTAGGAATAACTGAGACATGGTTAGATGATAGTTATGACTGGGCGGCTAACCTGCAAGGATATGAATTGTTTAGGAGGGATCGTAAAAAAAGGAAAGGGGGTGGAGTCTGTCTATATATAAAGTCCAGTTTAAAGCCCAGACTAAGAGAAGATATTCAAGAGGGAAATGAAGAGGTGGAGTCTCTATGGGTGGAGATACAAGGAGGGAAAACTAATAAAATCCTCATAGGGGTTTGTTATAAGCCACCAAATATAACAGAAACCACTGAAAATGTATTATTGAAACAAATAGACAAAGCAGCAAATCACAATGAGGTGATTATTATGGGGGACTTCAATTACCCCGATATAGACTGGGAAACTGAAACCTGCGTATCTCAGAAAGGAAACCGGTTTCTGTCAGTAACTAAGGATAATTATCTGTCCCAACTTGTGCTGGGCCCAACTAGAGGGGCAGCCCTTCTGGACTTAATTTTAAGCAACAGGCCAGATAGAATAACAGACGTACGAGTGGATGGGCACCTAGGGAATAGTGACCACAATATAATACAATTCCACTTGTCCTTTAGTAAGGTGCCTTGGAGGGGGGTTACAAAAACGCTGAATTTCAGGAAAGCACAGTTTGATCAGCTTAGAGAAGACCTTCGCCAAATTGATTGGGACAATGTCCTCAAAAATGGGAGCACAGAAAATAAGTGGGAAATTTTTAAATCGGTATTAAACACCCACTGCGAGCTAGCCATACCATACAGAAATAAAAGGGCTAGGAACAGGAGAAAACCAATGTGGCTAAATAAGGATGTAAAAGGGGCAATGAATAATAAGAAAAAGGCATTTAAAAAGCTAAAACAAGAAGGCAGCGAGGAAGCATTAAAAATATATAGAGAAAAAAATAAAATGTGTAAAAAACAAATATATTTAGCAAAAGTAGAAACTGAGAGACTCATTGCTAAGGAAAGCAAAGCAAATCCCAAACTATTCTTTAATTATATAAACAGAAAAAAGATTAAAATTGATGGTGTTGGCCCTTTAAAGAATAATGAGGGTAAAATCATAGAAAGCGATGTGGGAAAAGCAAATGTTTTAAATACTTTTTTCTCAACTGTGTTCACACAGGAAAAGCATATGCCAGGGGAAATGCAGAGTGATCATGTAAATGCCCCATTAAGTATGACCTGCCTAACCCAGGAAGAAGTGCAGAACCGACTTAGTAACATTAAAATTGACAAATCACCAGGCCCTGATGGCATTCACCCTCGGGTATTAAGGGAGTTAAGTAATGTGATAGACAGGCCTCTATTCCTTTTATTTAAAGACTCTATAGTAACTGGGTCTGTTCCACTGGATTGGCGGCTAGCAAATGTGGTACCAATATTCAAAAAAGGGTGCAAAAGGGAACCTGGAAACTATAGGCCGGTAAGCTTAACATCTGTTGTGGGTAAAATGTTTGAAGGGTTTTTAAGGGATACTATTATGGAATGTCTCAATGTTAATAACTGTTTAACTCCATATCAACATGGATTTATGAAGGATCGCTCCTGTCAAACTAACCTGATCAGCTTCTATGAGGATGTAAGCTCTCACATGGACCGAGGAGAATCATTGGATGTCATTTATCTCGACTTCGGTAAAGCATTTGACACTGTCCCACATAAAAGACTGCTAAGTGAAATGAGAAAGCTTGGGCTCGGGGAAAATGTGTGTAGATGGGTAGGTAGCTGGCTTAGTGGTAGAAAACAAAGAGTGGTTATTAATGGTGCATACTCAGATTGGGCCAGGGTTACTAGTGGGGTGCCACAGGGGTCTGTATTGGGCCCCCTACTATTTAATATATTTATTAATGATCTGGTGGATGGTTTACAGAGTAAAATATCAGTATTTGCAGATGATACAAAACTATGTAAGGTAGTTAACACAAAGGAGGACAGTTTGCAACTACAGATGGATTTGAGTAAATTGGAGAATTGGGCTGAAAAATGGCAAATGAGGTTTAACACAGATAAGTGTAAGGTTATGCACATGGGAAGGAGAAACAGATGCTACGATTACTTACTAAATGGGAAACTGCTGGGGAAATCAGACATGGAAAAAGACTTAGGCATCTTAGTGAATAAGAATCTAAATTGGAGTGCCCAGTGTCAGGCAGCAGCCACCAAAGCAAATAGGGTGATGGGATGCATTAGAAGAGGTCTGGGGGCACGAGATGAAAACATCATTCTCCCTCTGTACAAATCACTAGTCAGACCACACTTGGAGTATTGTGTGCAATTTTGGGCGCCGGTGCTGAAGAAAGACATTACTGAACTTGAAAGGGTTCAGAGGCGGGCTACTAAAATAATAAATGGAATGGGTGCATTACAATACACGGAAAGGTTATCAAAATTAGGTCTATTTACTCTAGAAAAGAGAAGACTTAGGGGAGACCTAATAAATATGTACAAATATATCAGAGGGCCATATAGAGATCTCTCCCATGATCTGTTTGTACCAAGGACTATGACAAGAACAAGGGGGCATTCTTTTCGATTGGAGGAAAGAAAATTCCTACATCAGCATAGAAGAGGGTTCTTCACGGTAAGAGCAGTGAGGCTCTGGAACTCTCTTCCTGAGGAAGTGGTGATGGCCAACTCACTGAATGAATTTAAGAGAGGAATGGATGCATTTCTTGTTAGCAAAAGTATAGAAGGTTATAAATAGCATAATCTTACAGGTAGATAGAAGAGCGACCTAGATTATTAGAGGAATGGGGGGGGCTGCAATACCAAGACAGGTTATTAAACTTGGGGTTAGTTAGTTAGGAAAAACAAAGGCTTAGGGGGATCTAATCACAATGTATAAATATATGAGGGGACAGTACAGAGACCTTTCCAAAGATCTCTTTACACCTAGGCCTGCGACTGGAACACGGGGGCATCCGCTACGTCTTGAGGAAAGAATGTTTAATCATAATCACAGATGAGGATTCTTTACTGTACGAGCAGTGAGACTATGGAGCTCTCTGCCGTATGATGTTGTAATGAGGGATTCACTAGTAAAATTTAAGCAGAGCCTGAACGCATTTCTTGAAAAATATAATATTACCAGTTATGTATATTAGATTTTATGACAGGGTGTTGATCCAGGGAACTAGTCTGATTGCCGTATGTGGAGTCAGGAAGGAATTTTTTTCCCTATTGGAGCTTGTTTGACACATTGGGGTTTTTTTGCCTTCCTCTGGATCAACATGTTAGGCTAAGGGTTGAACTAGATGGACTTAGAGTCTCCCTTCAACCTTAAAAACTATGAAACTATGAAACTATGAAACTATGAAACTATGAAACAGACGGACTTATTGAGCAGTTTAACAAAACCTTGAAAAAGATGCTCTGAAAGGTGATAGACAAGGATGGGAAGAACTGGGACTACCTACTCCCGTTTTTGCTTTTTGCTATCCGGGAGGTAACCCAGTCTTCCACCGAGTTCTAGCCTTTCGAGCTTCTGTACACCCAACGTCCCCATGAACTTTTGGACTGCCACGTTATCAGGACAGCTGAGATCATCAGGAGAGCCGACGTCCAACAGCCAATCCTGGGATGCCGTGTCATCAGGACTTTCTAACGTCCAACGGCCAATCAGAAGATGCCACATCACACGAATGCTCAGTAGCCCATTCCCTGGACTTAAGGCCCTGTCACACACAGAGATAAATCTTTGGCAGATCTGTGGTTGCAGGGAAATCATGGACTTATTGTTCCATTTTTACACAGCCACAAACCTGGCACTGATTGTCCACAATTTCACTGCAACCACAGATCTGCAACAGATTTATCTTTGTGTGTGACAGGGCCTTTAGTCTCAGACAGAGCAAACCAAAGCAGGAAACAGAAGCATCCGAGGGCACCCGGAGTCTGACCCGTGAAGGCGGTCAACTCAGGCGCATAACAACCACAAAATGTGTAATTGCAATGATTTTCTAAGATGAATACTTAATTTTCCAGAAAAATTTGAAAGGTGCCAATATTCTTAAAATATAAACCCCACTTCAAAAATAAGTCATAGTCACGTTTCCTTATATATTCCTTATATGTAACTTTGTTGTTGTACATTTCCTGTTGAGTTGTTGTAAGCACCAGAAAATTTATAGACAGCACACGGTTAGGTAAAAGTATTTTAATGCAAAATTAATATTCACTACTCTCCCCGCCCACCCTTCTGTGCCAACGTCAGTAGTTGGGTGCAGTCAGGCTGCTGTATTTCTCTTGGTGATAGAGACTGCTGTATTAACTGCAGGGAGAGAGATGGCTACACAAAGAGAGACTGCAGGAAGAGAGAAAGCTTACTCACCCAAGGATGTTTTTGTATAATTTTTTCTTTCCTTTAATTGGAAATATTAGTAACATGTGGTTTTGTAACCCCCCCTTACATCACTTTCCCGTTCCCAATCTTTAAAGACTTAAAAACAGAGTTAGGTCTAATTTTTCAGAAACCCATGTAAAATCCCTCTAATTGGTCACTAGCTTGAAATATTATACTAAAATTTCTTTAATAAAAATGCTCCTTGACATGTTAGAGGAAATCATTTTTGAAATAAGCTCAATTCATACATTAATAGGCTTATATACATTGGTATATTTGGTTTTTTTTTTACCAAATCAAATAAATCCTTTAATTCTAACTTTCCTTTGCTGAATATACATATAATACCTATATAAGCCACATGTATTTTTAATCAGATTAACAACGCTGTAAAAATTAGAGAATATCCTGGCCTGAGCATATCTAAAAAATTTTATATCTTTCACTACCAATTTGTCTGCCAACCACCTATCCCAGAAAATGTTTTTTTTTCATATATTCATGAGATGCTTATGTTGTTATTCCGATTCTTGAATTCTAAGTTATAATTTGTCCTTTGAAGGACAAGAATATTAATCCTTTAACATAACTGAATTGGAATACATTTTAAAAGAATTTAAAACCCTTAAAATTTAAATTTACAAAACAAACAAATGCAAATAAATACAAGTTTTAAACAATGAGGACCATTTAAAGTCCATTAGATCATGTCAGCCTTACAACTCACAACTCATGATTTTATCACTTTTTTGTGTTGATCCGTTTACGACATCTTTGCTATTTTTACTTATCTTTACGGCATCATTGTATTTTTCATCCATGTTTTTATCCCATCATGGTCAGACGGCTGTTTATTTATCCTACAGAAAGATACTGCTGTGTAGGGTAAGGTTTATTCTAGGTGCTCCAGACAGACAGCCGGGTCCTCAAGATGAGAAGTATTAGTGCAAGATTCTACGCGTAAAGAACTCAAAGAACTCCAAGCAAAAGAAAGATAAATATTCTAAAGTGCAGTCTGAAAACAAAACAATTTCACAAGTAATTTTGGAACTATTCCAAAATACCTGCCCAGTTTTTGAATTCTATAGGTTACATAGGATAACACATACAGAATCCGTTACATTGCCTGCTCTGGAGAAGGAGACATGCTCATACTAAGTGCTACATAAATTATCACCTAATTAAATTCTGTTATGGTTTGCAGTGAAAGAAAGTGTAAACTCAATCCTCCTTGGAGACTTATATAGAGAAACATATCGGGGAACATTTAGTATATGAATCAAGGTCAGAGGTCACCATTAAAGCAATGTGTACAGAAGGTTGAACGATCAAAAATCTATTCTTATAATATGTAAAAAACATATGATGCTTTAACAATTATGTTTACTTTTACATGATCACGTAAATTTTGGTGTGGATGAGCTGCTATGTTCTAGAAACATCATATATTATGTATAGAATTTCAGCTCAGCCAAATTTACTTTTATGAAGGTGAGCACACATGTTCTTTTACATTTCAGTTCCATCACTTTGGATTCATTTACTTAAAGGGTTGCTAATTGATATAAATCAAGTATAAATTTGAAAAGAAAAGTACTATACTTGTCCTCCTGCACACATTTTGTAAGATAAGGGGACTTTTGGCTCTTGAACTTATTCTGTTTTCCTTATTTGTTAATAGGCAATTTCTTCTGGAGCACGGTCATGCACAACCTTACCTATGAGTAGGGATGAGAGAACCTGAACTGTAAAGTTCTGGGTTTCTTACCAAACACCAGGTGTCTGGGTTCCGGACCCAGACACAGACTTTTACCTGTATGTCAAGTTCCTCTTCGGGTTTATCATCTGAATAAAGCTTGTTGACAGGTTGCAAAGAAGGCAATCAGCAAGCTTTTCCAGTGTGGGCACTTCCAGCCACACCACAGCCATGTCAAGTATTGGCATTGCTGTCATTGGCCAAAGAAATTACTGCAAAAAAAAAAATGACGTATGCTCCCACCTTATTTTGATAGCCAGTAAAATAACAGCTATAAGTAGCAGCCCAGACTCTTGAGTTTTACTGTGGCTGGATATCAAAATAGAGGGGATCCTACTGTGTTTAAAAAAAAAAAAAAAATTATATATATATATATATATATATATATATATTTATTTAAATAAATAATTTACAAAAACAGCATAGGTCCTGACCCCTTTTTGATAACCAGCCACAGTAAAGCAGACATATGGGTGCTTGTATTGTCAGGATGAAAGGAGCTATGGATATTGCCCCCCCCCAGCCTAAAAATCCTAGCCTACAGCTGCCCTGAATTGGTACATCACATTAGATGGAGACCTAGTTATGCTGCCATTTTACTAATCAGTAGAAGACCCACTATCTTGTCCTTTGTGTGTCATGCATCGACTGCCTTCGTATTAATCCCGTGAGGCCTGTTAGTGACCGGAATCCCCAGGTGAAGATAAACACAAGTCTAGAGATGTGACATGACAGTAGTGCAAGGAACCAGCAGTGAGCAGCAAGATGCTTACCTCTCTGGCCGCTTCTACTGCTCTCTGGCCACAGTCTAGTACTCTATGTCTCCATTGTACCACATCTCAGGCCTGGTGACTTAAAGCCACTGACCCCAGAGGTCACTGTCAATGTAGATGCACCTTAATGGATCAGGAGCATCTGACAATTAATTTGCACCTCTAAGTGTACCGCCCCGGGGCTCGGCCGGCTGCCGAGCCGCTCGTATCCGTGCTCGTCGGTGGGTGGCTCGAGCTCCTCCGGGACCCGGGGGTCATGTTGCTCTGAAGGGAAGCTGGCACTATGTGTAGGGATTTCGGTGGGGAAGATTCACGGCCGAGGCCGTGGCATTTAGGGATGTAAGTTCATGATGCCACCCTCGGGTTGTGGTGAATGTGGACACCACCGCTGCCATTGACTAGGCTCCCGGGGACTGTGTTATGCAGCCTGGTGTTGACCCCTCCGTGGGCAGGGGGCGATGGTCACGGGGCCCGGTGGTTGTGAGGTGCGGGCGGGATGGTGCGGTGCACGACCCGAGATCACTGTTGTACTCACTATGACAGATACACCGGAGTCTCTGGTAAACCAAAAAGGATGGTGGTTGGTGCCCGCAGCCGGCTGCGCTTTTCCCCTTACTCAGGTTGGTGGTTCCCGCCTTTCTCCTGCACCTCTGTGGTAGAACTTGACTGCCTATGCTTCAGCAATGGTAGGCCGCTCCCCGGCTTTATATGTGTCGGGGAACCCGTTTCCCCGCAGGTGCTGGCCCGTGGAATCTCTCTGCCTGTGCGGTGGCTTTCTATACCCCTCGGTGGGCTGTTACCATCTTTCGGGTCTTGGGATGGGAAAGGACCTAAGGTCCAGACCTCAATCAGTGAATTTGACGTGGTCCAGTGGCTTCTGGACCTCGTTCTGGGTCTGAGTACCCCTCCTGGTGCTCCGGTTTTCAGTTGGTTCCCCGGTTCGGTACCGGCGGGCCACTATCCTGTCCCGGTCCCTTACGGTTCCACCAGCCGTCTTCCCGGCTTCTGCAGGCGGCAACCACCATCTGCCTCCTGGTCACAGGGTATCTGGGCTCCTACCCAGATCCCTGACAGATGTTAACACACTGCTACTACTCTCCTTCACCTCCCTAACTCATCTGTTTTGTGTTTTTCCCGCCTCAGGCTATCTGAACTCCTCGGAAGGCGTGGCCATCCACCTGGCTCCGCCCCCTGGTGTGAACGTCAAGACCTGAAAGGGGTGGCTCAGGGTATTTAGGTTGGCTGGTTACACCTTTTTAGGAGCTGGTGTTTGTGCAGGGGGTCTACCTGTGACTACCTGGCTAGTCCAGGGCATCACATAAGCACCTCAACAAATCTTGCTCAATTCTGGGACTAGAGTATGATTTATTTCTTAAGGATCACCAGAGCTCATCACAAATTAGATGAGCAATGGCATCACAATTCAGTTCTGCCCAAGTTTTACCGAACATTTTACACCAGATTTTTACCCTAGAATTTTGCCATAAAAGATCTGATGAATTGGGAGCCTATGTGTTAACAAACAGGGCTCATGGATATGTCAATGCCATAAGATCACATTTCAAGGCCTTAAAGGCTCTTCTTTCTCAACTATCAAAATCAATGTGCCCCATTTTGTCAAGTGGGAATATTTCCATGGATTATTTTTATATGAGGTTTCATTTTGGGGAATTTATGTAAAAGAGAAAGAAAAGCAAAAACAATCAGAAATGGATCAACCTATATTATATTTCACAAAGAACAAGTTAGACTTTTTGTTTTTATTTTATAACATAGTACATTTAATTATAACTCCAACATTAAAAGTTTAATACAAATCAAAAATACCATTATAAATTTGTTTATAATAACTCTGTTTGTATTTTTTTTACTTTTTTTATTCGCCAATTATCTTTTCCCCATCCTCTTTGTTGTCATTACCTCAGCATGCTTCAACATATCTGGTATGTGCATATTTTTTTTTTACTTTTATTGTCTTTATTTTTAGTGTAGGCTCTTCTTGATATCATTTGTTGCATGCCTTGTATATCTTTATGGAAAAGAGATTAAGCATCTGAAGAAAGATTGTAAATCTCATTTATTTTATGAATGACCACCCAGGTGCTGGGAATGTTGGAACAGACAGGGCCCTTGTTGGGAACAAAAACAAAGAGCACGTGTTAGAGCTGAAAATATCTAGTAAAACACATTCTGACGATGATGTGACACTTGTACATGATTAATGTTGTTACTTTAGCTTATTGTTTCAACTGTAATTCTCCAAGGCTACTGAAGGGACTGCGACTACCAGTTTTACCGATACTGACAGGTTTATATGACTTGTTACAGTTAATTGTCAAATGTCTTCATTGTACAGATTTGTTTTAAGAAATTAAAATTGAGCTCATTAGCCCTTAAAACACTCAGAACAGTGGGGAATACATATTATTTTTTTATTAATAATTATATACTTCTTACTAAAATGATTAAAATTACATAATATTTTTATCATTTTATTTTTTTGCATTAAGTTACTTTTATGTTTATTTACATACATTATTCATTTTTTTCCTATAATTTTAACTTTTACTGTAATTAGAGTTGAGCGAGTAGCTAACTATTGGTACTCGCTATACTCGTAACGAGTACTATCTAGTACTCGCGTATTCATTCTGAATAGCATAATTAATGCAAGTCAATGGGGAAAAAACATAATGTAACCCCAATTCTGTGCTATTTGTTACTCGCACAAATGGTACGGCATTCGGGTTACTCATTACTTTGCAAGTTTTTCTCCATTGACTTGCATTACACACGCTATTTGGAATGAATATGCGAGTATTAGACAGTACTCGATATGAGTATAATGAGTATAAATAGTTAAGTACTCGCTCAACTCTAACTATAATGTAACCAATTTTTATTTCAGAAAATATAAATGTTTTAGTGCATTAATGGCTCTCATTAACCCCTTAAAGACTTGCCTATTTTAGGGCATTGGGACAAAGAAATATTATTTTTTTTTCATTGGCACAATCCAGGAGCTGTGATGTTATCACTTTTTTGTTGATGTAGCTGTATGAGGGCTTGTTTTTTCCGGCATGAGTTGTATCTGTCACTGGCAGCATTCTGCTGGAAAAATATAACATATCTTCGTTTTAGTAACTCTTTATAGGGAAAAATAAAAACACAGTTTGTCCTAAGACAGTAGTTAGCGCTTAACCCAAAAACCCAATAATCTGCAGCTAGGTTAAGGCAAAAAACCTCCTTAATTTGCCTGGATTCAAAATTGCAATTTGCAAGACATTTTCTAGAGAGAATCTCAAAAAACCAGCGCTGAAAATGGGTTTAATAATTTATTTATTTAATGTTATCCTTGTCCTAGACAATTAGACACAATGTTCACATAAATGTACACAAAAAGAAAAGGAAAAAGAAAAACTTTTTTTACATATATAAAACAATAATGGCACAATAACCAAATACCAAAAAATCGTGGTGGCCCGGCCGGTGGCAAGCACGATCATATAATTAAATCAGTGTGGTGTATCAATTACCATTCAGTGCACAATTCAGTAACAGTTCATAAGTAGCGCTGCGATACAAATTTCAGAGGAAAATCCGAGGAGATATTTCCAATTCATAAGCAAAGAAAGATTCAAATAGGGGCTTATAATATAAACCGCATATTCCAGTGTTCCAGATGCCCTTAGGTAGAATTAACGGCAATGTGGTAGCCCACCAGCTCATGAAAAAATGTCCCAATAAGGTTTTTTTTACCTGAAATCAGTCTCGGGTATCAAGCCCCCTTAGGCTGTATTCCTGCAGGGTGCTTTTATCTCTTACTCTCCCGTATACCTGGAGTGAATTCCAGGGTAAAGTTTCCCTGCCTGTGCTCCCAGTTCAGGAGGAGCAAAGCTGACAGGCACTATGTAGTGCTGGCTTCCAGGGAGTTGTAATTTGAACAAACGTGCAGCTTCTCTGGCTTCTCCAGTGGCAGCCCGGGCGTACACCTCATACATGGCTGATTATTATAAATTGGATGAGTGCACTGCAGTGCATTGTTATTTATTGAGACAGTGCTTATCTGCATGTTTTCCTTAAGGTCCAGTCACACCAACAACGATAGGGATCGCTGGTAAGTTGCTAGGAGGTTGCTGGTGAGATGTCACACTGCAACGCTCCAGCGATCCCACCAGCAACCTGACCTGGCAGGGATCGCTGGAGCGTGGCTACACAAGTTGCTGGTGAGCTCACCAGCAACCAGTGACAAGCCCCCAGCGCCGCGTGGAAGCTGCTGCGCTTGGTAACTAAGGTAAATATCGGGTAACCAACCCGATATTTACCTTGGTTACCACCGCACGGAGCTACACGTGCAGAGAGCAGGGAGCAGCGCACACTGAGCGCTGGCTCCCTGCTCTCCTAGTTACAGCACACATCGGGTTAATTACACGATGTGTGCTGCAGCTAAATGTGCACAGAGCAGGGAGCAGCGCACAATGCTTAGCGCTGGCTCCTTGCTCTCCTAGTTACAGCACACATCGGGTTAATTTCCCGATGTGTGCTGTAGCTACATGTGCACAGAGCAGGGAGCAGCGCACAATGCTTAGCGCTGGCTCCTTGCTCTCCTAGTTACAGCACACATGGGGTTAATTTCCCGATGTGTGCTGTAGCTACATGTGCACAGAGCAGGGAGCAGCGCACAATGCTTAGCGCTGGCTCCTTGCTCTCCTAGTTACAGCACACATCGGGTTAATTAACCCGATGTGTCCTGCAGCTACATGTGCACACAGCAGGAGCCGGCAGCACAGGCAGTGAGAGCGGCGGAGGCTGGTATCAAAGGTAAATATCGGGTAACCAAGGACAGGGCTTCTTGGTTACCCGATGTTTACATTGGTTACCAGCCTCCACAGAAGCCGGCTCCTGCTGCCTGCACATTTAGTTGTTGCTGTCTCGCTGTCACACACAGCGATCTGTGCTTCACAGCGGGACAGCAACAACTAAAAAATGGCCCAGGACATTCAGCAACAACCAACGACCTCACAGCAGGGGCCAGGTTGTTGCTGGATGTCACACACAGCAACATCGCTAGCAACGTCACAAAAGTTGTTCGTTAGCAGCGATGTTGCTAGCGATGTTGCTTAGTGTGACGGGGCCTTTAGCTGTAATTGGGCTGAGGAAAAAACAGCAAAGGTGAAGCACACAACTGCGAGCTGATGTTATCAGGCTGGGAAGGTCAATGCTTACTGGGCCTTTCTCATCCTAAAAATAGTGGAGCTTCAAATGTAATCCTCCAGCTCTGTCACTTTGCCTTGTCTCTTCACGATTGCCCTTGTGCATTGGAAAATAGGGTAATAGTATTTTGGGCTGATGTTAGCTATGAAATGTCCAAAAACACAGCTGACATCACGCCCTGGTGCTAGTAATGGAGAGGTGTCTATTAAGACACCCCTGTTACTAAAAGGTAAAAAGAAAAAAAAACACACACAAATACTTTATTTTAAAAGACACTCTCCAACTTTTTCCCATGTTCACCAATTTAGACTGCTTTCACACTACGTTTTTTTAACATGCGTCATGAACGTTTTTTTGCTGCAAAAGCGGATCCTGCTTTTACAGCAAAAAAACGCATGCAAACGCATGTGTTATTTTGTAGGATCCTGTCACTTTAAGTTTATGGGCGGGCATTGGAGTCATGTGATCGGGAGTGAGGGGAACTGAACTGAAAGACTGGGAGCCGACATCTAACAGCTGTGGAGGTTCGTAACCAAGGTAATCATTGGGTAACTTGCTTGAATACCCGATATTTACATTGGTTACGAGCGTCTGCAGCTGCTAGGAGCCGGTTCCCTGCCCATGTAACCAAGATAAACATCGGGTAACTAAGACCGCGGTTACCCAATGTTTACCTTGGTTACAAGCGTCTTCCGCTCTCAGGCGGGGGAGAGTGGAGAGAGAGGGAGGGGGAGGGAGGGAGGTGGAGAGAGGGACTGATCACACGAGGCTGCTTTCTGGGCATGCTCAGTAGAGCAAGCAGGATCCTGTCTATCAGCATGCCAGCGTTCACATGCGTTTGAATGATGTTTAGTCAGGATCCAGCAATTTGCAGTATTTGGACGCAGCTCAAAAACGCTACAAGTAGCGTTTTTGAAAAATGTTAAAAAACTGCAAGTCGCTGGAATCCTTACTATAACGCACGCAAACGCATGTGAACGCATGTTGACGCGAGTCCATTGCAAATGCAGTGAAATGAAAACGCATTTGCACTGGATCCGTTTTTGTGTTAAAAAAACGTTCATGGCGGATGTTAAAAAAACGTAGTGTGAAAGCAGCCTTATTTGTAAAAGAAAAAATCCTCAGGTCCGACATAGTTCAGGGAAGCCGACATAGTCCACAGATGGAAACCTAAAAGAAAGATGGTAAAAAAAGCAAGAAACTGTCCCTCATTCACTAAATTATTAGAAAACGATGTTCTTATGGATGTTTGACGAAGTCCAGGGATTCCAATGACCTTCCCAGATTCTGTGGATCTAAGTCTATGGAGCCTCATTCTGACAATCCTTAGGCTTTGAGCAGCAGCCACTCCCAGGTCTCACAGAGTGAACAGCAACTGTGAAGAGCGGTGACATCAGTAATGTTACTGCTCTTCAGAAGTTCCAGCTCCCACAGCGCTCCAAGAGACCTAACGACTGTGAATGTCTGCAACGTCAGTAATTTTACCACTCTTCAGAAGTTCCAGGTCATGCTGCACTGCAAGGAATCTAGTGACTGTGATCTCAGTAACGTTACTGACGTCACTGCACATCAAAGGGGCGAAGTGTCATGCAGCGCAATGTTTGCCGGAAGTGTCTGCTACTCAAAACCTATGGAGTCTCAGAATGATGTCCAACAGCCTTTGACCACCTCCTCAATGCCCCTCCTTTTTGCTGTAGCTGCAGCAGCTGTCAGTTAGGCTGGGTGGACAGATACTGAATACACTGGGATTCATGAACTCTGCAAAATATATAAAAAATCATAGTTTAGTACAATTTATGACTTTTTACTAACCAACAGCCAACATCTGGCAGAAACACTTCTTTTTCACTGAAAAAAAATAGTGGCAAAAATGCCAGAATAAGGGTATGTGCACACGTGTGCGTATTGCATGCAGTTACGCTGCGTTCTGCACCGCAGTGTAACTGCATGCGTCCTGCGTCCCCTGCACAGTCTATGGAGATTGTGCAGGAGCCGTGTGCACGTGGCATATTAGAACGCAGTGATTCGGCTGCTGCCCGAATTGCTGCGTTCTAAGAAGTGACATGTCACTTCTTCCGTGCGGTTTGCATGCTGTCTATAAGGAGAGGCAGCATACAGAGCGCACGTTCTCTGCCGGCACCATGCGCTTCAGAACGGAGCCTTTCAGCTGCGCTCTCAACCTTTTAGGTGCGGTGCAGAGCACACACGTGCGCACATAGCCTTAAGCTATGTTTACAAACAGCATTCTTGCCGCATTTTTTTCTGCTGTCAAAGGCTATGTTCACACACTGCATCTTTTCGTAACCACAAAGATGCAGCGTTTTTGGCCTCAAACAACGCACCTGCAGCAAAAACGCGTCAAAAAATGCATGTGTTTTTGACGCATTTTTACTGTATTATGTTTAAGTCAAATCTATTGATGGAAAGGCTCAAAAACACTGGAAAAATGCAAAAAGAATTGACATGCTGCATCTTCAAAAAGGCAGCCAAGATGCAGCCAAAAAAAGATGCCCAGTGTAGACAGCAAAATAGAAATCTCATAGACTTTGCTGGGGGAAGGAAATGCACGCATTTAGGTGAATCTTTGTGACCTCAAAAATGCACCAGAAACGCAGTAAAATATGCAAAAAAAGATGTGAACATAGGCAAAATCTGTTAGCAATACAAACCGCTGCATTTACAATCCCCATTTTGAGACATTTATTGTGGTGTTGTCATGGCATTTTTGTCACTTGTTTATCACCATTTTTGGGTGCAGATTACCTGTGATCTTTGTCTATAGAACATCACCGAAAATGCTTTAAAAAAAGCTGTCACATTTTTTGCAGCGTTTTTTCACGATTTCATTATTTGATTATTTCTTATGGCTTAAAAAATGTTCAAAGAATTAACGTGCTGCAGATTTAAAAAAAAAGTTGCAGTTGTCAAATTCAGTCAGGAATAAAAAAAACAAATATATACAAGAGATTTCTGGAATCTCATAGGTTTTGCTGGTAATGTAAAAAAGCAACTATTAGTTTGTATTAAAAAAAACACTGTAAAAATGCAGCATGAACATTGCCTAAGGCTATGTTCCCACGATGAGCTTTTGGTGAGTTTTGATTTTGCAGATTTCCTGCAGCATGGGCCCACAGTGCTTTTTTTTATCAGCACAAAAAAAGCTGCTTTTCTTGTGCTTCTTTTCATGCTTTCATACTTTTTTCATGCTGTTTTTCATGCTTTTTTTCATGCTTTTTTCATGCTTCTTTTCATGCTTTTTTCATGCTTTCATGCTTCTTTTCATGCTTCCTTTCATGCTTCTTTTAACGCTTATTTTCACGCTTCTTTTCAGGCTTCTTCTTATGTATTGAGATAGAGAAAAAAAAGCAGGAAAAAAAAGCAGAAACAATTGACATGTTGCATTTTTTTTCAGCAACAAAAAAAAAGCAAGGAAAAAAGAAGCACTGTGGGCACAGCATATCACGATTCTCATAGACTTTGCTGGGATGCATTTTCCTTTCTTTTTATTGGTTAAAAAAAGCAAGGAACAAAGCATGAAAAAAGTCATGTGGGCACTGGGCCTTAGTAAACTTAGGTTACTTGCATTTTTTACATGTGTTTTTATCATATTTTGTGCTGCAACAGTTTTTTTTTTTTTTTTTTTTGGTGTGTCATGTATTATATAAAGCTGCTTTGTTTTAATACTTCCTGGTATTTGGATTTAACAAACTTTACAGACACAGTCATATACTGATCACACATGATTTTTACCTGCGAATCCTAAACACAGTTATCGTTAAAAATCAGACTTAAAACTCAGTGTTCCCACGAAAGAAAGCCACAAAAAAATCACTACAGTTCAGTTTAAGCAGCACATAAAAAAAATCCCATCGTGGGCATGGGATCGGAATAAATTCCATCCACTACGCTGCAACTGTAAGGGCTCATGCGCATGTAACTGCTGAATGTTCTGCAGCGATTTAATAGCACATGTGCGCTTCAAATCGCTGCAGAAACACTGCATAATGGATGCAGTAATTTTCTTAAAAAAAGCTGAATTCATGCTCTATGTCTGCTGCCCCCACCATAGACAGAATGGAAGCTGCATCCAGAACGTAGAAATAATTGACATGCTGCATTTATTATGAACGCACGGATTTGGGTCAAACGTTTAGCACCCAAATCGCTGTGTTCATAAAAGCAACGTGCACACGTATCATGCACAATATACATAGACTGTGCAGGGGACGCAGGACGCATGCATTTACACTGCAGTGCTATACGCAGCGTAAATGCATGTCAGTATGCAACGTGCGCATGAGCCCTAAGGCTATGTTCACACTTTGCATTTTTGCTAAGGTTTTTTTTACATTTTTTGCATGCATTTTATGCAAATTAAAAGCTACTTTTCACAGTACCAGGAAAAGATATGAGACTTCACTAATCTCAAGCACACAGACACACTGGAATTTTTTTCCTGACTGAAATGGAAAACTGCTGCATTTCTAAAACAGCGGCATGTCCATTCTTTCAGTGTTTTGCTGCTTTTATCACCATTGAAAGAAAGGAGAGTGCAAAAAGCAGCTGACAGTTTTGCTGCATTTTTTGCTTTTTTTGTGATGAATGAAACTCTGTTTATTTAAATATTTACTGTAGACAAATGACACTGCAAAAACACACCAAAAAAACGCAGCAAAAAAGCAGCAAAAACTGCGTTTTTGAACTATCTTTTTTACTGTGAAAAGAGCAGGTTTTGCTGGAAATACAAAAAGCAGCAAAAAAGCAACATGTAAACATACCCTTAGATGCTCACAACAACGCATCGTGATGACAACCTAAAAGCTGCAAAAAAACACAGTATTTTTTTATTTATTTTTTTTTTTTTTAACTACTGCTTGGAAAAATAGTCACATAAATGTATATTATAGACTTACCTGGACTTAAATCTACACCCTACAATCTTTCACCTAGCACATAAAAATTAAATATTACAAATTGTACTTTAAATTAAAATAATAATGGGTGTGAACTTCACATCACAAGTATTTAGGTTAGGTAAAAGTTAGATACATATGATAAATTAATGTTTTAAGTTCCGATAATGCTGTGTTTAGCATATATATATATATATATATATATATATATATATATGGGGATCAACTTCACAACTTCACATCACCAAGTATTCAAGTATGAAGTATTTAAATCAGGTAAAGGTTAGAGAAGTATGATAAATTCACTTCTTAAGCTCCAATAATGCTCTGTTTAAAATACAGGATATATTGTGTACATATATATATATATATATATATCCATATATATATACATATATATATATATATATATATATATATATATATATATACATATATATATATATATATATATATGGATATATATATATATATATTTATATATATGTGTCATCAGTGTTTTTATATATATATATATATATATATATATATATATATGGGAATGAACTTCACATCACAAGTATTTAGATTAAGTACAAAAGTAAAAGTTAAAGAAGTATGATAAATTAATTTTCCAAGTTCCGATAATGCTCTGTTAAAAAAATAATAAAATAAATAAATATATATATGTGTGTATGTGTGTGTGTGTGTGTGTGTGTATGGGGGTCAACCTCACATCACAAGTATTTAGAGTAAGTAAAAGTCAGTGAAGTATGATAAATTCACTTTCTAAGTTCCGATAATGCTGCTTACAAAAATAAAATTAGCAAATATATATAGTGTACTGTATCTATATATATATATATATATATATATATATATACATATGTTCTGATTAATATATGTGTATGTGTGCATATAAATATACATAATATGCATATCTATATAAGTTACGATAATGCTCTGTTTAATATATATATATATATATATATATATATATATATATATATATATACACATACACACACATGTATATACATATATCTATTCACAAAACATTATCGGAACTTAAACGATACGATACAAATACAAATATATATACATAAATATGAAAAAAAAGTACATAAAAAGAAAGTAAAATTGTAGCAAACTAACATAATAAAGTACTGCAATATTTTCTTAATTATTTTACAAATTCTCACTAATGAAAATACTGAATATATATATAAAAAAAACGTTTTGGGTCCTGGAATATTTCTCGCAAATAACAAGAGTGGAGGTGAAGGGGGTAACACGATTAGAATAATTCCATTAATATATTTATAATGGTCCTTGTCTGGCCGTAGAGTGTTCATACAGACATGAAGAGAATGAGGGAGGTGAAATTCTATCGCTCAACAACAGGCTAAATGTTTAACTTATTAGCTCATATAAAACACACTTCAGGCCATTAAAAATGTATAAATGCCAAGTACTTGAAAATTAGATTAATGCTAAATTAGAACGTTGTATTTTTTCCATCGCAGTAGCAAAAAAAAAAAATGTAAGCGAGTTTATGATGCCTAGTAATTTAGCTTTAAAAATGCAACTGTTTTCCCTTTATGTTTGCCTTTTTATAGTATTCATAAATCCAGCAATCTCCCATTTTTGGAGCACTAGCTTCGATCAATAAAACTATGTTTTCATTAGGATTTCCACATTCATAATTATTCTCCTCGTTTTTCTGCCGTGAAAGACAAGCTGGTATTTCATCGCTTAGGAGAAGTTAATAATATGGTAGGCAAAACATCAGGAAAAATTATAATGAATGAGGCCATACAAGACTTAGAGGAACACATGTTTCTGTTATGAAACGTTCCCAAGTACAAATCCTATAATTTTCACAAAATTCGCAAGTGACTACCAATTTAATGCATAAACACTTAATGGATTTAATGGTAATACAGGTTTAAAGCAAAGCTATGAAGAATAAAAAATCTAAAAAGGAGAGGAGGGGACAATTTTTTGGGATAATCACTTGTATGTTAATTATATTTTATCCACCTGAGATCATATCTATCACTTGTCTAAAGGCCAAATCACTGGCTTATGTGTCCAAGGGAAATAATATGAAAACCATTTATTTCAATCACTTTTGGAACGAGTATCGAGTGTCACAGAATTTGGCAAACTTCAAAGCTATGCTCAAATTCCTCCACTCTCATAAGGAAAATTAAGATTTAAAAAGGGAAAGAAAAGAGGAAAAAAAAGTTATTCTTTTTAAATTTTCTTAGAATTTTAATAGAAAAGCAATTTTGCTACTTTATTTTAATACCAATAAAAATGTAAGTTAATAATTGCACATTATATTGTAATAAAGGGTGTTACAAATTCCCTTGGACCCCTTGACTTTAAAATTTAAGAAACATCCAGTTATATTTTTACTAGTGTTTCCTTTAGATAATAATATTAGTTATTATGGATTTAAAGCTAAATTAATATAGAAATTTTTAGAGACAGAAAAATCTTTAAGAGCAATTAACTCCAGGAAACAGTGTATTTTTTTTTTTGGGGGGGGGGGTGATGTTTATTCTCCTAAAGCATTTTTTGTGGATTTGTCTTCATAATTGATGCCTCTTGACCAAACTAGAAGTGCGGTGAAACGCGCATCGAGGTGGCGGTGGCGCTTGGGATGTGCTGCATCAGACGTACACATGGTTACAGTTAGTTTCATGGGTGTATACGCCTTTATTGTATGTAAATGAGGCTGAAACTTTATAGTAACGTACTGATCACTTTATATCAGCCTTCTGTCTAGGGAATCTGTGGGAACAGCTGATTTGTATAGAATTATTGACCTATAATGCTTTTTTGATTATCATTTCATAAACCTTTGCCCCTACCAGCCTATACCTTCATGATGTGTGTCAATTATAAGCTGTAATAGCTTTAATATTGTATGTGTCTGTGTTTTGCCATCCTTCCTGCCACTTTATGTTTTGCAGCTTTCTTTATCCCTTAAAGGCCACTCTATATGCTGCGATATCGGTACCGATATCGCCAGCGTGCGTACCCGCCCCCATCGGTTGTGCGACACGGGCCAATCGCTGCCCTTGTCGCACAACATCGCCCGGACCCGTCACATGGACTTACCTTCCCTGCGATGTTGCTGTGACTGACGAACCACCTCCTTTCTAAAGGGCGGGTTCATTCAGCGTCACAGCGACGTCACAGCAGTGTCACTGAACCCCCGCCCAATGGAAGCGGAGGGGCGCAGATGAGCGGGACGTAACATCCCGCCAACCTCCTTCCTTCCTCATTGAAGGGGGGATGCAGGTAAGGTGAGGTTCCTTGTTCCTGCGGTGTCACACGGAGCGATGTGTGCTTCCGCAGGAATGAGGAACAACTTCGTTACTGCTGCAGTAATGATATTTGAGAATGGACCCCCATGTCACCGATGAGCAATTTTTCACGTTTTTGCGACGATGCAAAATCGCTCATAGGTGTCACACGCAACGGCATCGCTAAAGCGACTGGATGTGCGTCAAAAAATCCGTGACCCCAACGAGATCACTTGAGCGATGTCGTAGCATGTAAAGCCCGCTTAATCCTTATAGTTGTAGTCTATGATTAAGTATATTAGTTTTTCCATGTATTTGCACATCATTTAATACATTTTCTATTGATTGAGTGGCCCTGTTTTGGTGTATGTAGGTTGTCTTCATAATTGTTACACAACTTGCATTTTTGCTGATTAATTTTACTACTTAACAACTACAGAGCTGTTAGTCAATCCAATAGGTCAAGAAACCTGAAAAATGAATATTCAAGAAAGCAAAAGTGAGTTTTTTTTCTTTGTGTGCTTAATTATTTAGCAACTTTTAGTGTGCACAATTATCATGCAACTAAATGAAAATTACAAGTTTTCCCATCTCTATTTTCCCATCTCAAGTTTTCTGGCAGCACCAACCACAGACTACCAGACACTAATCAGAGAGGGTACTTTTCCTTCACCATAAATCTCCCATTTCAGAAGAGACCACAAGTAGAGATGGGCAAACCCGCAGATGTTCAAGTTCAACGGGTTTGGCTGGATGTAAAAAAAGTCTGGTTCGGTACTGGATTTAACCCAAGCTTGACCCCAGACACCACACACCATATGAGTCCAAGAGACCCGAACTGAAATGTTATAAAATGGTGTTAGTAAGTACTTGGGGGCTGTAAAAGGAAGGAAAATGAGGATTAAAGCATGAGAGTTGTACTTACCAAGTCTCCGCGCAGCTGTCACACTGCTTCCAGATGTGCTAATTAGATCTCATGAATATTCACTGCTTCCCTAACCAACTATCTCTGACAGTGTCTGTGATTGGTTGCCGTCATTGAGCTAAATGCTTGACTACCGGATTAGGCGATGTGGGCACATTGAGTATTTGGTTGCAGACATTTCTGGACCAAATCTGCATCTCCTGGCAACAAAACTCACCAAAATTACATAAAAACACAAGCCGTTTCTTTGTGTTTTTTACCAGGAGATGCATATTTGGTGCATAAATGTCTGCAACCAAATACTCATTGTGGTCATCTGGCAATGAGTAAAATGTCTTCACCTGAGGTCACAGATTGGGTTCAGATGGTACCCCAGCTGTTACCTCAGGTGAACTGACCTAAAGTGAACTCATTTAACATAGTGACCACACCTCAGGTGAAGTCATTGAGCTCTATCTATGCGCAGGCGCCAACTCCGATGCCTTATTACTGAATAGTAAAATTAGCCTAGAGAACAAAGAGAGGGGGAACAACAGGCAGGGGGGCAGGAATCCATATGAATACCCACCCATATATTATCTATTCCATTGCAAATGCCACTCAAGCAGATTCCAATTTTTTAAAATTCACTGTCATGGATTTGAAAACCTAAACATCCGAGCTGAACACTAATGGTATGTAGAGAATCAGCATCATTGTGCCAGTATTGCACTGGCTTTAGGTTATATACAAAAATCTTGATGATTGGTTTCCTTTAAGCAATGCTTATCAGTTAGGGGCACTTTGCACACTACGACATCGCAAGCCGATGCTGCGATGCCGTGCGCATAGTCCCCGCCCCCGTCGCAGCTTCGATATCATGGTGACAGCTGCCGTAGCGAACATTATCGCTACGGCAGCTTCACATGCACTCAGCTGCCCTGCGACGTCACTCTGGCCGGCAAACCGCCTACTTATTAAGGGGGCGGGTCGTGCTGCGTCATAGCGACGTCACACGGCAGGCGGCCAATAGAAGCGGAGGGGCGGAGATGAGCGGGATGTAAACATCCTGCCCACCTCCTTCCTTCCGCATAGCCGGCGTGAGCCGCAGGACGCAGGTAGGAGATGTTCCTCGCTCCTGCTGCTTCACACACAGTGATGTGTGCTGCCGCAGAAACAAGGAACAACATCGTAACATCAGTATTTCCCAATTAATGGAAATGACCGACACTACACCAATGATACGATTATGACGCTTTTGCGCTCGTTAATCATATCATAAAGGATTTACACACTACGATGTCGAGAGCGACACTGGATGTGCGTCACTTTCGATTTGACCCCACCGACATCGGGCCTGCGATGTCGTAGTGTGCAAAGTGCCCCTTAGTCTGGGTACCCATTGGCTCCTGCAACACAATCATGAGGAGCCAATGGGTTGATATGAGAGCTGGGAGCTGGCTAAACACCTCTATACATTTCTGTGTTTGAGCATAATAATAAACTAGCAATTATACTATAAAGTACAGGCGATCAGAAGATCATGTCCCCTAAGCGGAATATCAAATGAAAAAATGTTTCTAAAATTCCAAATCACCCTTTTTTTTCCCCCTTTAACAATAAAGAAATATGAACAAAAAATGTACTTAATTTAAAAAAAAATAAATAATAGCACGGCTCCATTAATGGTTCATTTATAATCGTTATTGTTCTCGGAAAATGGTGAAACAGACCAATAGATTTTTTTTTAAACAAAAAACATAATTTTTTTTTAAGCTAATGGAACTGTAAAAAACCCTGCAAGTTTGGTATCATGTTTCCAAGTCATTTTTGCTGTAAAATAAACACTGTAAAAAATAAAACAAAACCAACTATGGTAGAGTAAGTTGTGTTGTTTTCACCATTTCACTGCGCTTGTAATTTTTTTTGCCATTTTTGTCTTACATTATATGGTAAAATGATGGGTGTCACTCAAAACTACATCTTGTCCAGCAAAAAAACAAACCCTCACATGTTGATGTCAGTGCAAAATTAACCTCTTCACAACCAACAGTGGTAAATATTTATTGGCTCTTACTGGACTTTGTGCAGCGCCTTCTTAAATTTATGGTGGCCAGACAACCAGGGATAGGTTCTGGGATCAAGGTAATAATCACTGCCTAGGTCCAGTGACAACATGGCGACCTGATTCGCTCAGGATCTGATGACATTATCCTCATGTCAACACACACCCAGCTATGTTATCTTCTATATGTCATAGGCATTTATAAGATTGTGAAAGGGAGTGGCTCACTCTCTCAACCCACAAACACCGCACAACATGATCACAAGAGAGCCAAAGGTTGTCGTGGAAGCTGAAGATCAACTAATGACCTTCAGGACTGATAGGGCTCTTGTCCACTTGCGTTAAAAAAATCACTGCGATACTCGGCTACAAATGTGAATCGAGTGTCCTGCGTATGGTCTGCGTACAATGTTTTTTTTTTTTCTCACATAGCATCCTTATGACATGTGAGCGTCATGCGAGTGATATGTGAGTTTTATGCAAGCAGCGTCAGACTGGCTACCAGAGGAATCTCTAGTAATACCAGTCCTGGCCGCGGTTACCTGCACTGAACTCCGGAGGTGTCATCTGAGCTCCAATGTTCAGCCCAGTCTGTTTGCAGCTTTCATGAACTAAACAGCAATCGCCAGGGAATCAATCACTCGGCGCTCGCTGTTCAGGCTGCACTCAGGAGCTCAGGTGACAGCTCCGGAGTTCAGTGCATGTAACCGCGGCCAGAACTGGTATTACTGGAGATTCCTCCGGTAGCCAGGCTGACGCAGTATGCAACTGTCAAGGATCCGTGTGACATGCGTATGCCATCTGTATGACATGTGTATGCCACCCATATTCTGATTTTTTTCTCGCTCCCATAGACTTTCATGGGGGTGCGAGAGCTGAGACTTGGGGCAAATCGCAGCATGCTGCGATTTCACCGAGAGCACGAGTCGTGCCGTTAAAAATTTAGCAAGAGGACACGGCCTCATAGCTTAACACTGGTGCGAGTGTAATCCGATTTTTTATCGGATCGCACTTGCACATGGAAATCGCAAGTGGCCAAGAGCCCATAGCTGCAGTGTGGCCTGTTAAACCCAGTCAAAAGCAGGGTCTAACAGGTGATGTCCCAGTATAAAGCTGACAAGTTTCATGTATTGCAATGTATGTGCACTGCAAAGCATGAAACCAGTGATTAAGGAAATAAAAGTTAAAGTCCCAAAAAGGGACTAATTAAAAAAAGAAAATATATTAAAATAAACACAAGATAAAAAGCGGAAGTAAATCATGAAATAATATTGTAATAATAAATAAGTATTTCTATGTATAAAAAAACCTATATTTGGTATAGCCGCATTTGGAAGCACCTGATCTATAAAATCATCACACTTTTTTAACTATTTAACCTTATCCACACTATTTAACTTTATCTACAGTGAACAAAAATAAAAAGGTGGCAAAATGATGTTTTTTCATTATACTGCCAAACAAAAAGTGGAATAATATGTAATCCAAAAGTCAAATATGAATAGAAATGTTATCTCTGAAAAAAACATCTTATCCCTCAAAGGACATCTTATCCTTAGCTCAGCTCCATCAGTGGAAAAATAAAAAAGCTATAGCTCTTATACAATGGTGATCGAAAAAAAATCTAATTTTTTTTTCTATAATATTATTTTTAGTGCGTAAAAACAGAAAAACATAATAAAACCAAATAAATGTGCTATCTCTGTAATCACTTGAAGAATAAAGTTGGCTCATCAGTTATACCACACGGTAAATAGTGTAAGGGTATATGCACACGTTGTGTATTTGGATGCAGAAATTTCCACATAATTTCCACATCTCTTTGATAGGCAAAAGGTAAAATGCAGAGGCAAAAACGTGTGTTTTGCTGCATTTTCAATGTGTGTTGCATCCGTTTTTGAATGTTTTCACCTGCATTTATCTAGTGTTTTTGGACACCAATGTAGATAGCTGAAAGCTGATATTATCAGGCTTGGAAGGTTCATGTTTATTGGGCTTTTCCCAGCCTAAAAATACCAGCCCTCAGCTGCCTCGGAAGTGGCCCATCACCTAGCTCTTCCTGATTGCCCTGGTACAATGGTGCAATGACAATTGGAGTAATGGTTTTTGAAATTGATGTCAGCTCTGTAGCTGACATCAGCCCTAGTGTTAGTAATGGAGAGGTGTCTATCAGACACTTCCATTACTAACCCAGTAAGTAAAAAGAAAAAAAACACACGCACAAAAATACATTATTTAAACAATCACTCCTTCAGACGTTCCCTGCCCTGGTTCATCATTTTATGTAAATGAAAAACAAAATCTGCAGGTCAGACATAGTCCAGAGATTTCAACATAGTCCAGGGATTCTCAGGTAGTCCACAAATGGAACCTGAAAACATAGAAAGAGTGAAATAAAAACAAAACACTGTCCCTCATTCACTAAGTTATTATAAAGTGAATTTAAAAAGCAGGTTCAACGTTGTCCTGAGGTTCACACAACATTCCACAATTACATAGATTAAAGGCTACGGAGAATCAGAATGGGGCTCTAAAAATTTTTAGCAGCAAAAACTCCCAGCTCACGTTGTGCTCTGGGAGGCCTACCGGCTCTGATGAGCAGTGTTCTCCATAGCCTTTGATCTACGTAGTCAAGGAACATCACAGGAAGCATTTGACTATGTCAGACCTGTATGGGAACTTGGCTTTCTAATAATTTAATGAAGACGGAACAGTGTCTTGTTTTTATTTCTCTATGTTTAGGTTTTTCAGGTTTCCATTTGTGGACTTTGTCATATTCCATGGACTATGTTGGATGCCTTGGACTATGTCAGATTCCCTGGACTATATCGGAATTCCTGGACCCATCTGCATGGGTTTTTTTTTTAATAAAATTGTGAATCAAGTGAAAGCATGGGGGAGTGTTTATTTAACTAACATTTTGTGTGTGAATTTTTCTTTTTACTTACTGGCTTACTAATGGGGGTGTCTGATAGACACATCTCCATTATTTACACCAGGGCTTGATGCCAGCTGACACTGCAATGCTGAAATTAACCCCACCTACCATTACGCCAATTGTCAACACACCAGGGCAATCTGGATGAGCCATGGCAATGCTCCAGAATTGGGGCATCTGAGAAGAAGTAGTGCTACTTCTGGGCTGGCTCCGGGCATGAATTTTTATGGTTAGAGAAATTAGGGGAGATCCCACATCATTTTTTTCATTGATTTATTTATTTAACCCCTTCACCCTCTAGCAAATTTTCACCTTCCTGACCAAGCCATTTTTTGCAATTTTGACCACTGTCATTTTGACAGGTTATAACTCTGGAATGCTTCAACGAATCCTGGTGATTCTGATACTGTTTTTTTGAGACATATTGTACTTATTTATAGTGGTAAATTTAGGCCAAAATTTTTTGTGTTTATTTGTGAAAATATCAGAAATTTGACAAACATTTTGAAAATGCTGCAATTTTCAAACTTTGAATTTTTATGCCCTTATATCACAGTTATGTCCCACAAAATAGTTAATAAATAACCTTTCCTCCCACATGTCTATTTTACATATGTGGAATTTGCTTTGTTAGGAAGTTAGAAGGGTTCAAAGATTATCAGCAATTTCTCATTTTTCCAACAAATCATTTTTTTAGGGATCACATAGCATTTTAAGTGACTTTGAGAGGCTTAGGTGACAGAAAACACCCCAAAGTGACACCATTCTAAAAAGTGTACCCCTCACACTGCTCAAAACGACATTCAAGTGTTTTTCAGAATTTTACAACATTGAGCCGTGAAAAAAAAAAAATATTTACCACAAAATTGTTAGTTTAACCAGATTTTTTTTCACAAGTAACAAGTTAAAATGCACCATAAAATTTATTGTGCAATTTTTCTCCTGAGTACACTGATATCTCATGTGAAGAAAATTGACTGTTTGGCGCACAACAGGGTTTGGAAGGAAGTGGAATTGTACAGCCCTGAGAGGGGCCCGGCCGCTTCCTCCGCTTGCTCGAGCCGAGCCGCTCGAGGTCCGGGCTCGGGTTCTCGGTGGCACGAGCGCCTCCGGACCGGGGCCACGTCACTCTTGCTAAGGGAAGGCGGTGGGGGGTGGTGGTTGTGTAACGGGTCGTGACGCCACCCACGGGTCGTGGTGACAGGGGATGCACCACCACTGCGGCTGAAGTGATGGCGGGCTCGTCCAGGATCAGTGTTGCGGCCGCAGCTGAGATGTTAGCCCCTCCATGGGTAGGGGCGGTGTGTCCCGGGGCCCGGTGGGGGACTGTAAGGGGTTAATGTTGTCGTTGGGGTGCAGGGCGCCGTGCCGCGGTGTAGCGTCATGCCCGGATGGTACTGGTGTACTCACGATTGATTCACACTCAGAGTCACTGGTAAAACAAAGTTCGGAAGTGGTCGGTCCCCGCGGCCGGCTGCTGATGTCCCCTGTGGGGTTGATGGTGGCCCCTTTTCCCGTGCACCTCTGGATGTTTGTGTTTGGCCCTTGGCGGTGGCACTCACCCGGTCTCGGTGAGCTTTTGTCTTCTTTCGGGACTTTGGGTGTGGATGAACCAGTGAGGTCCGGCCAGCAATCAGTCAATTTGCCTATACTCAGTGGCTTCTAAGCTAGGACGGGGTCTGAGTACCCTTCTGTTGGTGCTCCGGTACACGGTTGACTCCCCAGCTTGGGACCAGCGGGCTCCAACCCAGGCCCTGTCCGTATGGTTCCGCCGGTTGCTGTACCAGTACTCCTGCAGACGGCCATCACCGTCTGTCTGCCTGACATTCTCTATGGGGCCCAGGCTCCTACCCGGGTCCCTGACAGCTGCTCCACTACCACTCACTGTCAACTCCAAAACTTCTTCTCCGTCTGAACTTCCTGCCCCAGGACAGTAGTCTCCTCAGTGGGCGTGCCTTTCCGCCTGACTCCGCCCACCTGGTGTGCTCTACTAGCCCTGAGGGAGGCATCAGGTCTCCCTTTTGGGTGACATGTATGTGACCTCACAGGGGATGGGGGTGCGTGTGTATGTGGCTGATGACCACCCTGTGACCTTACCTGTGACCTCTGGGGTCCAGGGCGTCACAGAAGTGTGTCGCCCAGGGATAAGGGGTACTCAAATCCGGGCCAAGAGGTCACTTCTGTGAGTATCACGGTGGCGTGACCCGGTCTGTGATCCCAGGCTCCACAGCAAAAAGGGGCTTAGGTAAGGGAGATTGTCCATGACGCCACCCGTGGGTTGCGGTGATGAGTTGGTGGCACCGCCGCTGCCTCTGGGGACCGTGCCCGGGACTGATGGTGTGGGGCAGCAAGGTGGGATCCCCTCCACGGGAAGGAGAGGTGTAGTCCCGGGACCCAGTGGGAGTTGTGGTAGTGGCAGGGATTGAAGGGAATAGTACACTCACAGTTCAGTTATCGTGGTGCTGGATGAAGCTGGATTGATGTGGAGGGTCAGGAATAGCGTTGAGCGCGGTTCGCGGTTCGAGGTTCTCCAGTTCGCGGCTCGAGTGATTTTGGGGGCTGTTCTAGATCGAACTAGAACTCGAGCTTTTTGCTAAAGCTTGATAGTTCTAGATACGTTCGAGAACGGTTCTAGCAGCAAAAAGCAGGGTTTTTTACAGCTACAGTGTGCAGGAGCCATCGCTGGCAGCCTGCCAGAAGCTGGTAACCAAGATAAACATCGGGTATCCAAGCAAAGCGCTTTGGTTAGTAACCCGATGTTTATCCTAGTTACGTGCAGGAAGCCCACACTTCCCCGCTCAGCTCACTCTGCCCCCTCCTGCACGCGGCATGTACACACACACTCTCACACACACACACACACACACACGTCCCCAGCCATGCAGTCCACGACACTGACGTCCTCCTGGCACTCTGCACATATGGTCCCGCTCGGCTTACCTGCGGTGATAAAGTCCCGACCTCAGCGCTGTCACTGTTCTCCATGGCCGCCGCTTGTCACATCACCTTCTCTCGCTTCCGACCCGAGACTGACTAGCGGTGACGTCACAGGCCTCTCGCGATACTTGGCTGTGAAGGCGGCGGTCATTGAACTCAGTGACAGGTGCTGTCAGTGTGCTGGAGATCAGCGCAGGTAATGTACCTCGCTGACAGCAGCACTTGTCATGCCCTGCAGTGACCTGGGCTGACCCAATGATGTTAGCTCAGGTCACTGCACTGCTCTCCCAGCCAATGGGGAACATCCTGCTCTTCATTGACTGGGACAGTGTGGATCATCATGGCAACCCCTTGGATTACACCAGACCTGGATTTGTTTTTCTTTCTAATAAATTGGTTAAAAAGGGAATGTATTGGGGAGTGTTTTTACAAATAAAAATGTGTTTGTCGTCTATTTTTTTTTTATTACTGACTGGGTTGGTGATGTCGGGTATCTGATAGACGCCTGACCTCACCAACCCCAGGGCTTGATGCCAGGTGACATTACACATCTGGTATTAACCCCATATATTACCCCGTTTGCCACCGCACCAGGGCACGGGATGAGCTGGGGCGAAGCACCACGATTGGCGCATCTAATGGATGGGCCACTTCTGGGGCGGCTGCGGCCTACTATTTTTAGGCTGGGGAGAGTCCAATAACCATCGACCTCCCTAGTCTGAGAATATCAGACCCCAGCTGTCTGCTTTACCTTGGCTGGTGATCCAATTTTGGGGGGACCCCTACGTGTTTTTTTTTTTTAATTATTTATTTAATTTAAAATAACAGCGTGGGGTGCCCTCAGTTTTGGATTACCAGCCAAGGTGAGGATGCCAGCTGTGGTCTGCAGGCTGCAGCCGTCTGCTTTACCCTAGCTGGCTACAAAAATAGGGGGAACCCTACGTCATTTTTTTTTTCATTTTTTTGGCTAAATACAAAGCTAAGCACCACTTAGTGCCACATGAAAGGCACCAAAGGGTGCAAAATTACAAAATGCAGGAGAGTGGGACATTGTGTCTTTCTGCCATTATAATGACAGAAAAGACTGATATGAAGTGTACAAGCACAGGAAAATCACCAGAGCGCTCTACGCTGTGAAAAGCAGTAGAAAATGGCACTGGAGTGAACATGTGACCGCCTCATGTAGGTTGAAGCTAAGGATCCTGGGTAAATTTATGTATTTTCCCTCCTTCAGTTTTTTGCAGTACAAAAAAAAACGGAAGGCACACGGATGACAAACAGATGACATACGGACCGTCTACGGAACGGAAATGGATGCCACACGGATGCACCCGTGAAAAAAAAATGGACTGTTTTTTGCAGACCACCAAAATGGATCGGTCGTGTGAATGTAGCCTTATTCTGATCTGCCGTTTATAAACAGCAGGCAGAAATAAGTGAATAACGCCCCCCAGCATCAGAAAATCTCCGGGGTTTCAGGGCTAGCTGAGACCCTGGAGATCATGTATCAGGACGGTTTTTCCGGTCCCCGCTCACGTGATCACAGGTATACACCGTATACTGATGATCACGTTACAGTAAATGACAGCGCTGGTAAAAAATTATTTATCTCCCATCTGGCATGAACAAACATGATAAATCTCCTCCCTGGTCACCTCCGGTCCCCCAGTGTCGCCAAAGTGCCCCCCCTGATGCCCTCCCAGAAATCCAAGATGGCCGCGCGCACAGCAGCGCGCCGGCCGCATTCACCCTACTCCTCTGATTTCTGTCGCATGTGCCATGACACATGTGACAGAAAACTCCTCCCCAGGCCCTGGCAGGTCACCCCCTATAACCCCACCGGTGTTCCCAGGTGTCCCACGGTACCTGTGCAGTGTTGATCCCCCCACGGCCCTCTCCTTCACAATAGATGCTGCCGCATGCACAGAGCGGCTATCAGCTCAGCTTCCTGTGTTCAGACACAGTGAGTGGTGGTTATGCATCTGTAAGCTAAATGGGCGGCACGGTGGCTCAGTGGTTAGCACTGCAGTCTTGCAGCGCTGAGGTCCTGGGTTCAATTCTCACCAAGGGCACCATCTGCAAGGAGTTTGTATGTTCTCCCCGTGTTTGCGTGGGTTTCCTCCGGGTACTCCGGTTTCCTCCCACACTCCAAAGACATACAGCGCTATGGAATTAATAACACTATATAAATGAATAAATTATTATTATTACTGCAATGCCCTGCTCATGAGGTAAGAAACATAATTGATCAGGAGAGCTATATACTACATTTCAAAATGGAGGGATTTGCTTTTATAGTTTC
This sequence comes from Anomaloglossus baeobatrachus, assembly GCF_048569485.1. Classification (NCBI taxonomy): domain Eukaryota; kingdom Metazoa; phylum Chordata; class Amphibia; order Anura; family Aromobatidae; genus Anomaloglossus; species Anomaloglossus baeobatrachus. Next base: position 83,782,473 of record NC_134353.1, on the reverse strand, counting down.
CCTGCTGAACGACTACCAAACATGAGAGTTCGTTATACGCCACAAGAAAACACATCTAAATAGCGAGCTCTGTTGTTAAGTATTCATTCAGCTGGATAACTGGACTTAAAGGGGTATTCCATCTCCAAGATCCAATCCCCAATATATAGTAGGTGGAATAGCAATAATATCAGCAAATACCAATATTTGGAAATGTAGAATAGTTCTCCTGATTAGGCATGCCCTTACCTCATGAGCAGGGCATTGCAGCTTTGGTAGCAACCATTACGACATGGACTCTGCTGCTGTGGACCCGGGGAGAGTGAGTGCAGATTCATTGCACCCACACTCCTCACATGAAGGGTCTGCACTCCTAGAAAATGGGGGATACGTTCCCTGAGTGTCTCGCCCTCATATTCTAGACGGTCCAGAATCGTCGTGGGACCCCTTTATTTTTTTTCTTACAATAAATTGGTGAAAGAGGAAATGTTTTGGGGACTGTTTTTTCAAATAAATTTCTTTTGTCGATTTTTTTTTTGTTAGTACTGACAGTTTATGACGTTGGGTATCTAATAGACGCCATGACATCGCAAACTGCTGGGCTTGATCTCAGGTGACTTTACAGCTAGTATCAACCCGATTTATTACCCCGTTTGCCACTGCACCAGGGCACGGGATGAGCTGGGGTGAAGCGTCAGGATTGGCGCATCTAGTGGATGCGCCACGTCTGGTGTGCCTGCGGCCTGCTATTTTTAGGCTATGAAGGCCCAATAACTATGGACCTTCCCACCCTGAGAATACCAGACCACAGCTGTCCGCTTTACCTTGGCTGGTGATCCAATTTGGGGGGGGCCCTACTTTTTTTGTGCAATTATTAATATTTTTAAAATAATTTTAAAAAAAAGAGCCTGGGGGGACTTCCACATTGGATCCCCAACCACGGTAAAGCTGCCAGCTGTGGTTTTCAGGCTACAGCCATCTGCTTTACCCTAGCTATCAAAAATGGGGGGACCCAACGTCATTTTTTTTTTAACTATTCTTTAAATAGAAAAAATTAATGGGCTTCCCTGTATTTTGATTGCCAACCAAGGTAACGGCAGGCAGATGGGGGTGGCAACCCATAGCTGTCTGCTTTATCTGCGCTGAGAATCAAAAATACCGCGGAGCGCTATGTCATTTTTTTTAAAGATTTATTTTTACAGCGCTGTGATGTCCAGCAATCAAAATACAGGGAAGCCCATTTTTTTTTTAGTTATTTAAATAAATAATTAAAAAAAATATATATGGGCTCCCGCTGCATTTTTTGTATTGCTAGCTAAGGGTAATCCAAGCAGCTACTGGCTGCTAACCCCAAACTGCTTGGTGTTACCTTCACTGGCAATGGAAATTCCAGGGAAGCATTTTTTATTTTTTTTGCCAAAAAACTACAAAAAAAGGACGTGAGCTTCGCCATATTTTTGTATGCTAGCCAGGTATAGCAGGCAGGTGCTGGAAGAGTTGGATACAGCGCCAGAAGATGGAGCTTCTATGAAAGTGCCATTTTCTGAGGCGGCTGCAGACTGCAATTCGCAGCAGTGGGGCCCAGAAAGCTCAGGCCAACCTGTGCTGCGGATTCCAATCCCCAGCTGCCTAGTTGTACCTGGCTGGACACAAAAATTGGGCGAAGCCTACATCATTTGTTTTCTAATTATTTCATGAAATTCATGAAATAATAAAAAAAGGGCTTCCCTTTCTTTTTGGTTCCCAGCCGGGTACAAATAGGCAACTGGCGGTTGAGGGCAGCCGTACCTGCCTGCTGTACCTGGCTAGCATACAAAAATATGGCGAAGCCCACATAATTTTTTCAGGGGGCAAAAAACTTCTGCATACAGTCCTGGATGGAGTATGCTGAGCCTTGTAGTTCTGCAGCTGCTGTCTGTCTGTATGGAGAAGAGCAGACAGCAGCTGCAGAACTACAAGGCTCAGCATACTCCATCCAGGACTGTATGCAGAAGTTTTTTGCCCACCAAAAAAATGACGTGGGCTTCGCCATATTTTTGTATGCTAGCCTGGTACAGCAGGCAGCCACGGGCTGCCTCCAACCCCCAGTTGCCTATTTGTACCCGGCTGGGAACCAAAAATATAGGGAAGCCCGTTTTTTTTTAATTATTTCACTTATTTCATGAAATAATTAAAAAACAAATGACGTGGGCTTCGCCCCATTTTTGTGTCCAGCCAGGTACAACTAGGCAGCTGGGGATTGGAATCCGCAGCACACCCGAGGTTTCTGGGCGCCTCTGCTGCGAATTGCAGTTTGCAGCCGCCCCAGAAAATGGCGCTCTCATAGAAGCGCCATCATCTGGTGCTGTATCCAACTCTTCCAACAGCCCTGGAGCTGGGTGGCTTGTTGGGTAATCATGAGTTAATACTGGCTTTGTTTTACTAGCCAGTATTAAGCCAGAGATTCTTAATGTCAGGCACGTTTGACCCGGACATTAAGAATCTCCAATAAAGGGTTAAAAAAAACACCACACAGAGAAAAAATACTTTAATAGAAAAAAATACACAGACACATTAGAGACTCCATCTTTATTACCCCCTGTCAGCCCTCCACGATCCATGGTCTTCTGTCTTTCTCTTTCAACAAATGCAGCTCTGCTCCATCACTGCTGCATGGGGGACGACGCTGCTTCTCGTGCAGCCTTCACTCCGTGAAGGCTGCACTGGAAGCAGCGTGCAGCCTTCACTCCGTGAGAGATCAGTGCTGCTGGCTGCTGGCGGTGACAGAGGCGTTACCATAGCAACAGGGCTCCGATCATGTGATTCCCGGAGCCGCGGTTAGCGGTGACGTCACCGCTAACTGCATTGCTATGGCAACGGTGATCTCCGTTAATGACCGGCTGTGTCAGCCTGTCCCTAACGGAATGGGGAGTCGACCGTGTGCTAGAGCATGTTGCCGGTACACGGCGACACACAAATGTGCACCGTGTACTGGAGAGTGCAATGACAGGTCCTACATGACGCGTCATAGTCATGTGACCAGTCTGTAGCCAATGAGATAATAGCCACGTGACTGGTTACATGGCTATTTTGACGTCACGATAGGTCCTGCATCACTGCTGGCAGTGCTGGTCACCGGGAGGATTCAGCGATCATTGGATGGAATAGCGGCAGGAGACAGAGTACAGGAGGGATCGCGGGGATCGGTAAGTGTTATGGCAATGTTTATTAACTGTATGTGTAAATTTATAATGCGTTTTTATGTGTTTGTGATTGCCTCCCATTATATCCTATTGGTTCGAGTTCGGTTCGTCGAACGTTCGCCGAACTGAACTCGAACGAGACCTCCGTTCGAAGAACCGAACTCGAGCCGAACCACGGCTGGTTCGCTCATCTCTAGACAGGAATAGAGAGGAGCGAAGCGGTCGTGGTTCGATTCGAGTTCGGTTCGTCGAACGGAGGTCTCGTTCGAGTTCAGTTCGGCTAACGTTCGACGAACCGAACCGCATAGGAAACAATGGCAGGCAATCACAAACACATAAAAACACCTAGAAAAAACCCTCAAAGTTGTCCAAAAGGTGACAAACAACTCACAACACAACACAAACACATGGGAAAGTGACAAGGACATATACTCATGTGAAAACAAAAGAGCTGGACAAGGAAAAAGAGGAGGAGACACAGATATAGGCATGGCACGCCCTTCTAAAATCATGTAAAACACCGCAAGGTGACTCCAAGCGGAGTCTCCCTTTTTTCCAAAAATTGGGCCACACACACACCCACCCCTTCAGTGGCAGCAGTTGTGCCCCAGTTGTACACTTCACAGGTAGATTTGCATCAAGCACATTCAAAAATACGCCATAATTAACCGTCCCCAGCATGACACCGGGGTAGGTAGCTAAGTCTTTCCTGATCCCAGCTCTGTTCATCTTGGATCATTTTTAAAAACAATGTAAGCAAGGGTTACTGCAAGTGGAGTCTCCCTTTTTTTTCCAAAAATTGGGCCCCACACACACCCACCCCTTCAGTGGCAGCAGTTGTGCCCCAGTTGTACACTTCACAGGTATATTTGCATCAAGCACATTCAAAAATATGCTATAATTAACCGTCCCCAGCATAACACCGGAGTAGGTAGCAAAGTCTTTGCTGAACCATGACTTGTTCATCTTGGCTCCTTTTAAAAAACACAGCAAGCAAGGGTTACTCCAAGCGGAGTCTCCCTTTTTTTCCAAAAATTGGGCCCCACACACACCCACCCCTTCAGTGGCAGCAGCTGTGCCCCAGTTGTACACTTCACAGCTAGATTTGCATCAAGCACATTCAAAAATACGCCATTCTTAACCGTCCCCAGGATGACACCGGGGTAGGTAGCAAAGTCTTTGCTGAACCATGACTTGTTCATCTTGGCTCCTTTTTAAAAACACGGCAAGCAAGGGTTACTCCAAGCGGAGTCTCCCTTTTTTTCCAAAAATTGGGCCCCACACACCCACCCCTTCAGTGGCAGCAGTTGTGCCCCAGTTGTACACTTCACAGCTAGATTTGCATCAAGCACATTCAAAAATATGCCATAATTAACCGTCCCCAGCATAACACCGGAGTAGGCAGCAAAGTCTTTGCTGAACCATGACTTGTTCATCTTGGCTCCTTTTAAAAAACACAGCAAGCAAGGGTTACTCCAAGCGGAGTCTCCCTTTTTTTCCAAAAATTGGGCCCCACACACACCCACCCCTTCAGTGGCAGCAGTTGGGCCCCAGTTGTACACTTCACAGGTAGATTTGCATCAAGCACATTCAAAAATACGCCATTCTTAACCGTCCCCAGGATGACACCGGGGTAGGTAGCAAAGTCTTTGCTGAACCATGACTTGTTCATCTTGGCTCCTTTTTAAAAACACGGCAAGCAAGGGTTACTCCAAGTGGAGTCTTCCTTTTTTCCAAAAATGGGGCCACTCACACACCTTCAGTGGCAGCAGTTGGGCCCCAGTTGTACACTTCACAGGTAGATTTGCATCAAGCACATTCAAAAATACGCCATAATTAACCGTCTCCAGCATGACACCGGGGTGAGTAGCTAAGTCTTTCCTGATCCCAGCTCTATTCATCTTGGATCATTTTTAAAAACAATGTAAGCAAGGGTTACTGCAAGTGGAGTCTCCCTTTTTTTCCAAAAATTGGGCCCCACACACACACACCCCTTCAGTGGCAGCAGTTGTGCCCCAGTTGTACACTTTGCAGCTAGATTTGCATCAAGCACATTCAAAAATACGCCATTCTTAACCGTCCCCAGGATGACACTGGGGTAGGTAGCAAAGTCTTTGCTGAACCATGACTTGTTCATCTTGGCTCCTTTTAAAAAACACAGCAAGCAAGGGTTACTACAAGCGGAGTCTCCCTTTTTTTCCAAAAATTGGGCCCCACACACACCCACCCCTTCAGTGGCAGCAGTTGTGCCCCAGTTGTACACTTCACAGCTAGATTTGCATCAAGCACATTCAAAAATACGCCATTCTTAACTGTCCCCAGGATGACACCGGGGTAGGTAGCAAAGTCTTTGCTGAACCATGACTTGCTCATCTTGTCTCCTTTTTAAAAACACGGCAAGCAAGGGTTACTCCAAGTGGAGTCTCCCTTTGTTCCAAAAATTGGGCCACACACACACTCCTTCAGTGGCAGCAGTTGGGCCCCAGTTGTACACTTCACAGGTAGATTTGCATCAAGCACATTCAAAAATACGCCATAATTAACCGTCCCCAGCATGACACCGGGGTAGGTAGCTAAGTCTTTTCTGATCCCAGCTCTGTTCATCTTGGATCATTTTTAAAAACAATGTAAGCAAGGGTTACTGCAAGCGGAGTCTCCCTTTTTTTCCAAAAATTGGGCCCCACACACACCCACCCCTTCAGTGGCAGCAGTTGTGCCCCAGTTGTACACTTCACAGCTAGATTTGCATCAAGCACATTCAAAAATACGCCATAATTAACCGTCCCCAGGATGACACCGGGGTAGGTAGCAAAGTCTTTGCTGAACCATGACTTGTTCATCTTGGCTCCTTTTAAAAAACGCAGCAAGCAAGGGTTACTCCAAGCGGAGTCTCCCTTTTTTTCCAAAAATTGGGCCCCACACACACCCACCCCTTCAGTGGCAGCAGTTGTGCCCCAGTTGTACATTTCACAGCTAGATTTGCATCAAGCACATTCAAAAATACGCCATTCTTAACTGTCCCCAGGATGACACCGGGGTAGGTAGCAAAGTCTTTGCTGAACCATGACTTGCTCATCTTGTCTCCTTTTTAAAAACACGGCAAGCAAGGGTTACTCCAAGCGGAGTCACCCTTTGTTCCAAAAATTGGGCCACACACACACTCCTTCAGTGGCAGCAGTTGGGCCCCAGTTGTACACTTCACAGGTAGATTTGCATCAAGCACATTCAAAAATACGCCATAATTAACCGTCCCCAGCATGACACCAGGGTAGGTAGCTAAGTCTTTCCTGATCCCAGCTCTGTTCATCTTGGATCATTTTTAAAAACAATGTAAGCAAGGGTTACTGCAAGTGGAGTCTCCCTTTTTTTCCAAAAATTGGGCCCCACACACACCCACCCCTTCAGTGGCAGCAGTTGTGCCCCAGTTGTACACTTCACAGCTAGATTTGCATCAAGCACATTCAAAAATACGCCATTCTTAACCGTCCCCAGGATGACACCGGGGTAGGTAGCAAAGTCTTTGCTGAACCATGACTTGTTCATCTTGGCTCCTTTTAAAAAACACAGCAAGCAAGGGTTACTCCAAGCGGAGTCTCCCTTTTTTCCAAAAATTGGGCCACACAGACACCTCATCAGTGGCAGCACTTGTGCCCTAGTTGCAAACAGGATGTTTTGATTTGCATCAAGCACATTCCAAATCCACAAGCATTTACTCTCCCCAGGATAACACCGGGGTAGTAAATTCCTTGTGGATCCATGACTTGTTCATTTTGATGAACGTTAGTCTGTCCACATTGTCACTGGACAGACGCGTGCGCTTATCTGTCAGCACACACCCAGCAGCACTGAAGACACGTTCAGAGACAACGCTGGCAGCTGGACACGACAAAATCTCCAAGGCGTAAGTTGAGAGCTCTGGACATTTTTCAAGATTTGAAGACCAAAATGAGCAAGGCTCCATTTGCAAAGTCATGGCATCAATGTTCATTTGGAGATACTCCTGTATCATCCTCTCCAGCCGTTGACTATGTGTCAGACTTGTTGTCTCTGGTGGCCTTGCAAAGGAGGGTCTAAAAAAATTATGAAAAGATTCCATAAAATTGCTGTTACCAGCACCAGATATGGTGCTAATGGTACGGGTAGACTGTTGAAGATGACAAGACCGTCCCATGTTTGTCAAGTTACAACTGGGAGATTCACTCCCTGCACCTGCACGGTTGTTTGGTGGAAAAGCCGAGCTAAGATCGAGTAACAGCTTCTGCTGATACTCCTGCATACGTGCGTCCCTTTCTATGGCTGGAATTATGTCACAAAATTTGGACTTGTACCGGGGATCTAATAGTGTGGCAAGCCAGTAGTCATCATCACTTCTAATTTTGACAATACGAGGGTCATGTTGGAGGTAGTGCAGCAAGAAGGCGCTCATGTGTCTTGCGCAGCCATGCGGACCAAGTCCACGCTGTGTTTGTGGCATAGAGGTGCTAATCGTTCTTTCTTCCTCTGACATCTCCCCCCAACCTCTTTCAACTGAAATTTGACCAAGGTCTCCCTTATCCGCTGAGTCTTCCATGTCCATGGACAGTTCGTCCTCCATTTCTTCATGTTCTCCTGCACCTTCCTCAACATTTCGCCTGCTACCATGCGCCCTTGTTGATCCCTGTCCCCCATGGTCCCATGCCTGCCGTGTTGGTGATGATGAACGTCTGGACCTTGGTGATGTTGTTGTGTCTTGCGCATATGAATCCTCTTGTAGTTCCTCCGCTTCCTGTTGTCTCACCACCTGACTCCGAATAGTGTGTGCTCCAGCATGTAAATGACTGGAATTGTCATGCTGATAATGGCATTGTCAGCGCTAAACATATTCGTCGCCATGTCGAAACTGTGCAGAAGGGTGCAGAAGGGTGCATAGGTCCTTGATCTGCGACCACTCCATCAGGGTGATCTTCCCCACCTCTGCATCTCGTTGGCCCAGGCTATACGTCATGACATATTGCACCAGGGCTCGGCGATGCTGCCACAGTCGCTGTAACATGTGGAGAGTCGAATTCCAGCGTGTCAGCACATCGCATTTCAGGCTAAGTTCACTCAGTGTTTGCTAGTATAATAGCTTAGTAACAATGAGTTTGAGTGTGCAATGCAGGCAGAGGTGCTGCAAATATCTTTGCACTTGTGGGACAATGCAGAAGTCCAACAGCCACGTTTAGGATGCAACTAAGTTCTCTCAGTGTTTGCTAGTATAATGGCTTAGTAACAATGAGTTTGAGTGTGCAATGCAAGCAGACATGCTGCAAATATCTTTGCACTAGTGGGACAATATAGAAGTCCAACAGCCACATTTAGGATGCCACTAAGTTTACTCAGTGTTTGCTAGTATAATGGCTTAGTAACAATGAGTTTGAGTGTGCAATGCTGGCAGATGTGCTGCAATCTTTGCACTAGTGGGACAATACAGAAGTCCAACAGCCACGTTTAGGATGCTACTAAGTTTCCTCAGTGTTTGCTAGTATAATGGCTTAGTAGCAATGAGTTTGAGTGTGCAATGCAAGCAGACGTGCTGCAAATATCTTTGCACTAGTGGGACAATACAGAAGTCCAACAGCCACGTTTAGGATGCCACTAAGTTTCCTTAGTGTTTGCTAGTATAATGGCTTAGTAACAATGAGTTTGAGTGTGCAATGCAAGCAGAGGTGCTGCAAATATCTTTGCACTAGTGGGACAATACAGAAGTCCAACAGCCACGTTTAGGATGCCACTAAGTTTCCTCAGTGTTTGCTAGTATAATGGCTTAGTAACAAAGAGCTTGAGTGTGCAATGCAAGCAGACGTGCTGCAAATATGTTTGCACTATTGGGACAATACAGAAGTCCAACAGCCACGTTTAGGATGCCACTACGTTTCCTCAGTGTTTGCTAGTATAATGGCTTAGTAACAATGAGTTTGAGTGTGCAATGCAGGCAGATGTGCTGCAAATATCTTTGCACTAGTGGGACAATACAGAAGTCCAACAGCCACATTTAGGATGCCACTAAGTTTCCTCAGTGTTTGCTAGTATAATGGCTTAGTATCAATGAGTTTGAGTGTGCAATGCAGGCAGACGTGCTGCAAATATCTTTGAACTAGTGGGACAATACAGAAGTCCAACAGCCACGTTTAGGATGCCACTAAGTTTCCTCAGTGTTTGCTAGTATAATGGCTTAGTAACAATGAGTTTGAGTGTGCAAAGCAGGCAGAAGTGCTGCAAATATCTTTGCACTAGTGGGACAATACAGAAGTCCAACAGCCACGTTTAGGATGCCACTAAGTTGCCTCAGTGTTTGCTAGTATAATGGCTTAGTAACAATGAGTTTGAGTGTGCAATGCAGGCAGACGTGCTGCAAATATCTTTGCACTAGTGGGACAATACAGAAGTCCAACAGCCACGTTTAGGATGCCACTAAGTTTCCTCAGTGTTTGCTAGTATAATGGCTTAGTAACAATGAGTTTGAGTGTGCAATGCAAGCAGATGTGCTGCAAATATCTTTGCACTAGTGGGACAATACAGAAGTCCAACAGCCACGTTTAGGATGCCACTAAGTTTCCTCAGTGTTTGCTAGTATAATGGCTTAGTAACAATGAGTTTGAGTGTGCAATGCAGGCAGACGTTCTGCAAAGATCTTTGCACTAGTGGGACAATACAGAAGTCTAACAGCCACGTTTAGGATGCCACTACGTTTCCTCAGTGTTTGCTAGTATAATGGCTTAGTAACAATGAGTTTGAGTGTGCAAAGGGCAGGAGGGTACAGTGCCAGGGTTGTCGGTCTGGGTAGAGGAAAGGAAGCCTCCCTTTCTATCCCTCCTAATGGGGAAATGCAGTGAGGAAATCCCTGACCTTAGCTACACAGACGCTGTCATCTTGTGTAGCTGTTAAAATCTGTTTTCACTGCCCTGACTGTCACCTACGGCTCTGACCCTGCCGGTATTAGCCCTTAGAAGGGCTGAAAGAAACTTCTATCCCTATTCTGTATAGCACTGTGTATAGAGCGTACACAGCAGTATCGGAGACAGGAGCTACGCCAGCGGTGACTGACACCCAGACGCAGAAGAGATAATGGCGTCCGGACGGGCAGATACTCGTTTTTATAATGCAGGGACATGTGACATGGACATCCTATCACACGTGCCGTTGCTTCTCTGGCTAAAAGTCCACTTAGCTGTGTGTGTGTCTGGGATTGGCTGACATGCTGGCCCGCCACACTATACGCGCGCGCTTAGGGAAGGAAGACAAGGAAAAAAAAAAAAAAATGGCGATCACCATTATCCAAACAGCAGTGATCTGATTGCGCTGTTCCCGCACACTATACACTGAAATTTCATAATAGTGTGGGTCACAGAGTGACTTACACTATTACAGCGGAAAGCCAGCTAGTAATTAGCTTGTCTTTTTGCTGCTAGAACCGTTCTCGAACGTATCTAGAACTATCGAGCTTTAGCAAAAAGCTCGAGTTCTAGTTCGATTTAGAACAGCCCCCAAAATCACTCGAGCCGCGAACTGGAGAACCTCGAACCGCGAACCGCGCTCAACTCTAGTCAGGAACGCAGATAGAAGAAATACTCAGAGTCTTTTGTAAACCAAATTGCTGGTAACTGGTGCCCACAGATGCTGTGAGGACGGGTCCCACACTCGTGCGTTTAATTCAGGTGTTGTTCTCCTGCCTGATGTCTGTGTCTGTTTTGTACACAGGTCCGGACTGGGTCCCGACAGTTGGCACCGGGGGGCCACTACCCTCTCCCGGTCCACTTCGGGTCCCACAAGCGGCTGGCCTATTCCTGAGGCCCTTACTGCCACTTTTCCTAGCCCCACACAGGGGCTGCTTCCAGACCTCTCTCCTCCTGCAGACTGACTACCGATCAAACTCTGCTTTTTCTAAGCTCCTCTCCCCCCCCCTTTTCGTGGGGAGGGGGTGAGTGGTGTCTGATTGGCTGGTGTGAATCTGTGTGGGAAACTCCCCAAGGGAGAGTGAGATCTGCACCAAAAAGATGGATGCAGACCTCTGTGACACCCTGGTTTTGCCAAAGTGGCACAGAAGTGCCATTTGACTGCAAAATTGTCTGTAATCATTAGCGGATGTTGCATTTCAAAAGCACCTTGTGCCTAAACAGTGGAGATCCCTTAAAAGTGACCCCATATTGGAAACTAGACCCTTTAAGGAATGTATGTAGATGTTTGATGAGCACCTTAAACCCCCACGTGCTTCACAGAATTTTGTAACGTTGAGCCGTGAAAATGAAAAAAAATTTTAACCTCAAAAATGTTGCTTTTAACCCCAAATGTTTCAAATTCACTTGGGTAACAGGAGATAATGCACCATACAATCTGTTGTGCAATTTCTCCTGACTCTGAGTACGACAATATCCCATATGTGGTCAAAAACTACTTTTGAGGCACATTACAAATTGAAGGAGCGCAATATTGGAGTGCAGATTTAGTTGGAATGGTTTATAGGCGCGATATTACATTGGCATTGCCCCAGAGGTGGCAGAACAGCAGAAACCCCTCCACAAGTGCCTCATTTTACAAACTGCACCCATCAATGAATTAATCCAGTGGTGCAGTGAGCATATTGACACTACAGGTGGGTCACAAAATTTTATACTATTGGACGGTAAACAATATATAATTACATTTTTACCACTAAAATGTTCTTTTAACCTCAGATTTCCAATTTTCACTAGGGGAATAGGTAAAAAAGGCCCAATAAAGTGTTACATAATTTCTCCTGATTGTGGCAATACCGCATATGTGATTGTACAGTACTGTTTGGGTTCACCACCACAGGGCTTGGGAGAAAGGAGCAGCACCATTTGATTTTTAATGCACAGATTTTCCTAGAATAGTTTGTGGACTCCATTTGCAGAGCGCCTAAGTGCCAGAACAGAAGAAATTCCTTCAAGTAACAAAATTTTCAAAATTACACCCCTCTGGGAATACATCTATGGGTGTAATGACAGTTTAGTGTAAAATGAAGTGAATGTTGCAGACTTACTTGAAAATTTACAAATAAGCCTTAATTGTGCCCAGTACATTGTAGTGTCCTTACATTGTGCCCATTTTATGCTTCAGGAAACCTGCTCCCCGTACTTTTAGGCAGGCTCTCCTCACTACAATAGTGTCAAACAGGTCCCTAACCAAATGTTTGATTGTTATACAGTTTTTTTTTCTGTCTGGGAACCCAGTCCTGCCCTTCAGCCATGTGTATTCAATATCCTATATAGCCAAGTCCCTGGCTTCCCATACACAAGCATGTTTTAACTGCATAGAGAGGTAACATTTGGTTAGGGACCCAATAAATAAGAGATTACCTTGAAGTGGTTATCGGGCAGTAATGAATTGATCAATACATTAGCAAAATATCTCTTTTATTCAAATAATCCTTATCAGTCATGCAATGTCACATTTTAAATTTTTTCAGTTTTTCATATGGCTAATTGTATTTTTCATTTTTTTTATGTATCATAGAGCAGTTATGCTTATCATATTTCTCTGAATTTAGTGTGCAGTGTGCAGAGCTGAGCAGAGTGGCAGAACAGTGGACACACACTGAGGAGACCAGAGCACCAGTGGAATGAGGAGACATGAGTATGTATTTAATCACGGTGGACAGACGACTATGGGGGGTGAATACTACTATATGATAGCTGCATGTTTGTATATGGTGGGTACATATTTGTATATGGTGGGTGCATATTTGTATATGGTTGGTGTGTGGCGCCCCTGAGGCTACCATCAACCAGAGGTTGGTGCCCCATCCTGGGTAAGAAAGAGACCATCTACCGGTTCACGTGCCAAAAACATGCAGACACCCAATTGTTACCTCACACACTAGATCAGGGCCGGGGCAGGTCCTATTAATGCTTAGCAACCAGAAATCTGGTTATGGCACTTAAGCCCTGTGGACTTTCTCTGGAACCAGCTTGGGGGTGGAGCTTGGTGGGTGAGGTGTCTGAGGTAAATGGGCGGAGCTAAGTTTGAAAGTTGACCGTTGACAGAGTTCAGTCAGGAGTGGGAAGGAGACCGACTAGGGGTCAAGACCCTGAGGGTCTTCCCCGAACCTGGTGATGCTGAAGAGAGAATCAAAGAGAATTAGGAGAGGGGTGCCAGACTCCCCTATAATCTTGTTCCACAAGCAACATCCCAAAGTGGAGGGATTTGGTCACAAACGGGGCCCTGGTCCCTAGGCTATAAAAAGACTTTGGGATTTTCTAGTAACACCGAAGGCCAGGGTGGCTGTACACACCTTTGGGCCACAAGTAGCACACAAATCCACTGGAAGGGGGTCACAGAGGATCAGGAAGCCAAGCAGGCAGAATTCCTTTTGAGGGTCTGCGACCCCTGGCTCAGAGCACTGTGTGTGAAGGTGCAGGACCGGCAATAGAGAGTCAGCGCAGACGAGACGACCAGGAAAGGCAAACAAAGGCGAACCAGTACTGGCCTCAGACTTACTTTGGATTGGTGGATGCCCATCATTGAGGATCCCAGCATACCGTGGGTGGACTAACCTGGATGTCAACCTTGAACCAGTACAGTGAGTAAAAGACTGTTATTGCAAAGCCACCGAGTCATCTCCATTCCTCATGCGTCACAACCTGCCCTCATAGACTTTTCATATTTCCAACGGTCATCCAGGGGGCCCGCCTCACCTGTGGGGAGCAAAATTACCTCAGATGCACCATCATCCCTTGCCCCTGGGAACACACTGCGCAGCGGCTGCCCACATAGCCGCAAAACCACAGGTGGCGTCACGAACTTTAAAATCTCTGAAAATACAACCCCCATCATCCCCCTTTTTATTGAAAAGACACCACCAGGGTCACGGAGACGGATCCTGCCACATCCCTGGACTTGTCCAGCCCAGTTCTGAGTACCCCTGGAGTTGGGCATGTCAGGTGCATGTTTGCATAGGGTGGCTTCATATTTGTATATGGGGAGTGCATTTGTATATGGTGGGTGCATATTTGTATATGGTGGGTGCATATTTGTATATGGTGGGTGCATATTTGTATATGGTGGCTGCACATTAATATTTAGTGGGTGCATACATGTATATGGTGGGTGCATATTTGTATATGGTGGCTGCATATTTGTACATGGTGGGTGCATATTTTTTTTATGGTGGGTGCATATTTGTACATGGTGGCTGCATATTTGTATATGGTGGGTGCATATTTATTTATGGTGGGTGCATATTTGTATAGGGTGGCTACATATTTGTACATGGTGGCTGCATATTTCTATATGGTGGCTGCATATTTGTATAGGGTGGCTGCATATTTGTATATCATGGCTGCATATTTGTATATGGAGGTTGAATATTAGTATATTGTGGCTGCATATTAGTATATGTATATTGTGTCTGCATATTACTATATGGAGGAATATAAGGGGTAAATACTGTTATATTGGGGTTGCATACTGCTATATGGGGGCTGCATACTTCTATATGGGGCAATATGTGAGCTGCCTTTGTCAAGGGAGAAATTTGGGTAAGACTGCTAATGGAGTCTTCATACAGGGTATCAGAGACAAGTGCCGTATTAACTGTATATCAATGCCGATATTAATGAATCAGACAATGACCACACAAGACATGTTTTCTCTCTGAGCCAGCGTCACCAACTGAACCTCGTGTATTGGATAGATTCAATTATACAGTATGCATCATTAACCTTGAAGCTAGAACAGGAACTTTAGGGAGAATTCAACTCCTTAGTTTTTCCCAGCATGTTATGAAACACATCTCTGTTTGCTATACATTCTTTCTGTGTGAATCTACTGATAAGACTTTGCACGTTTCACATTCTGGCTTCATTATCTTTGGTTAACCCCTTCATGACTATACAGCTTAGAATCATATTATGGGTCTATTGCTACATAGACAAACAGATAATTTTGCAACCACATCTATATTTTGATTATTTACATACACAGATATTCTTATTACGTTTAAACAAACAAGCTATAGCTCAGGCCACTTCCACAGTCCCCCTTTAATAAGATATCTGTGAATGTTGTCAACCTTAAATTTTAAAATTTTCCCCACTTAGATATATTTTATTTGGAGCTTATTTGTGACCTACCCCCCTTGGGACTCTAATTATATATATATATATATATATATATATATATATATATATATTTAATATATATATACATATATATATATATATATATATATATATATATATATATATATATATATATATATATATGATACAGGCTTTAGCTTCCCCCTTAAGTACTTCTTCTATTTATTAAAAATAACTTCATGATTTATAGGGGCTATTAAGATTGGCGTTATTACTTTCATTAGGGCACATTATCCTGATCAAGGAAGATTGAATTTAGACCTTATCTTAAAATTAGCACATAACCAAAAAAACATTTGCTACAGATTGTCTATGGTTCTTTTTTACGGATATGAAACAAAAAGGAGGATACTTGGTTAGTGCTAGTCCACTTAGGGCCACTTCGTGAACCTGTTCTTGATAAAAAAACAAAACATGATGAGGCTTCATGTAAACAGTTTGTAGCGCTGACTTGGAGAAACCTTCTGGAATAATGGGTAGAATAGCAGCCGCTTTATGCTTCGGTTGTTTCAGGTCTGTTGGTTTCTGAGATGTGACGTTAACTCATGTGTCACTGCCAGTGCTCAGCAGACTAGGCCAGAGAGACATCAGCCTGATGGGATAGGCTCTTCCAAAACTTTTCCCGAGATGAGAGAGTCCATAGCTAGCATTTTGTATTAAGGAAAATCACTGAATATATTCATATATGAGTTAGTAGGAGACAAAAACATTTATAAATTGTTAAGTTACATTAACTAAACCACATTTTTGGGTCTATGAAATGGCTGAATTAAGTATTTTAGATTACTCAAGTCGTACCCTCAACAGTCCCCCCTTTGACTTACTTCTGCCATTTCCAAATACCAAGGGTACTGTGTTCCCTTAGGAAAAGAGGAAGAAAGATCTGTTGGGAAATCCTGCCTGACTGAACGTTGAGTCATGGGTGGAGAGGCGAAAGGGGCTTCTTCACCGGTTTGAGACCAAGGACCCCTAGGCGAGTCCTTACCCTTTGTAGTTGGACTTTCCCAAGGCTCTCTAAGTCCTCTCTTCTAACTGTTTTGGCAATAATGGCCTAAGACTGTACAGGTCTTTTAGAAAAGGATAAATATGAGCAGGACGCTCAGTGCAGCTCTGGTGGATCGACCCTCCTGCAATGCGAGGCATGAATCCATGTTGTCCTGCCGTTGAGCTTTATCGAAATTTCTGTGGTGGGCGTAGCTGGATCAGCTCATCTAATCTTGACTCATGGTTCTTACTCGCTTGTCCTTTTAGGATTATTCAGTCTCCTGACTGAAAACCATATGCTACTAACTCTGATTTAGGATCTGGAATTAGAAAATACATTTGTTTATTTCACTATTTAGTCAATCATATGAAAATTGTACGTGCTTTGTGCTAAACCAAAAACATTTTACATAGAGACCTGTTTGTAACTAAAGAGAAACAAAACACGCATTGGTTCACAACTTGTTAGTTTGTTTTTGTTTTTTACATACCACTTGCATTATGTAGATTTTCAGCAATGACGTTGTTTTCTGCACTGGAAAGCCTCTGACCAAACCTGGAGAGAAATCTACACAATACGCAGAGACTTGCATACAACGTGCTCATGATGTACATCTATAATCAGTTTGCAGTCTCTAAAAATAGGTAGAGAAGGTGTAGAATATTTCTGCGGACTCTTTACAGTTTTTTTTCCCTTCATACATTGGTTTTAAGAATGTGTTTTACAAGACCGGGTGGGTTTGCCTACCTGGGTACTGAACCCTGGCGTCACCAAAGCGCACACTGATATTCATCTTTCACAGATTTTAGTCCATAAGTTACTTGGGCCATCATTAAGAAGAGATCTTATGGCAGAGAAAGCTTACCGCCCTTTATCCACCGACCTTCCTCAGTCAGCTGGCTCCCTGCGTCTCACACTCCATTCCTTGTTGATTCACTTGTTCCTGTAGGGATTTAAGAACATATGGAGTGACAGAAGTCACTGACGTGACAGGTGTCACCGAGGTAGGGTCCATATGCATTGGTAAAGGACTCCTCAACTCTAGGCCCGTTCACTGCTTCTTGGTCAGCTGCACCTGTGTGGGGATCTCCATCCCATTCCATCAGCTCAGATCTAGACTTTCTCTTCAGCATACCTAACTCATTTGACAATAGGAAAGATCTATATTCTTCATACAGATTTTGACTCTTACCTACTACTGCTCCACCCATCTATAGAGGCATTAATACATCACTTCCTCCTGTACCGATAGGAGGTGAGGGAGTGGTTCAAATTTAGACTTCCTCATGTTGTGTAAACTGTAGCATATCCAGTGCAGAATCGACCAGCATTTTGTTCCATCTATAAAAACAAAAACAAAAATAAATATGCATTAGATCATTCTTATAACAGACATATTTCATATTAGTCCAATAAACATGACATAACTGTTGCAAAAGAAAGGCCAGCTTTAAAGCCTATCCAATATGTCTGCTGCACCTTCTACTGCTGGAAAAATATAATAGATATATACTTCCCCCCCTTTATTTTTTGTTTTTATGTACTACTTTGGCAAAATTTATAGTTTTATAACAGCAAACAATATGATTAACCAACCGATGAATAAAACTTAAACACTACTGGGGAATTTTGAAACCTTACTATAAAAACACGGTTCGTATATATTCTGTATCTACAAAAGAAAGGAAATTAATTAATAAAATATTGGCAGTTTGTATGCAAAAATACAAAACAAAAACATAACCATAAAAACAAAAAAAACTAATTTGTATATTTTAAGAAATATAATTTTCCCTGCAAAATTGATTTAATTATTTAGGTATTAGCAGAATACTATTGATAATCTCCTGTGAAATTTTGAACTCTAAGGGTTAAACAAAACCCACCCTACCAGCCGAGAAAATCACTCATCAGTACATAAAACACAAACAGGTTTATAAATCTACTGAAGCCATTTTTTTTCCTTTCTCTACTTCGTCAGTTTTTTGTTTTTTGTTAGGAGCTGACTTAGCCCCCACCCTTCCCTCCTGTCACTTCCACGTCTCACTGCAGGCAGCCAGAGTCAGGGTGCGTGGTATCAGAACGGCAGGTAGAGAGAAAAAAATAACCCATTACAGATACAGGAAAGCCCATGGACAGAAGTTTTATTACAGTCTCAGTAAATGACCTTTACTACAGAAACATATGTGACAGGAACTGTAAGATTGATGGGGTGGAAGGAAGGCATCATTAGAACGGGTGGCTTGTGACTGGAAATCACTGCAGCAAGGGGGCAAGCAGTCCGGGGCTCCCCTTTGTGTCATTAGGGAAAGTTGGGGCATACTCGTGGGTGCAGCACGGACTGTGGGCAGTATCTTGGGAGATCTCCTGGGGCTGATTTAAAAGGATACTGTGATACTCTGGGAAAAGTCTTGAAGTAGATTATTACTGGATCTACAGGGAGTTTACCCAGAACATTAGGCCCTTTTGACCATAATAGTCCACATCAGATTCCTTAACACATGGCATAGAGAGCATCATAGTGGGGAGTGCCCGTAGGAGGCAAGTCTCCTCACACCCCTCTGAGAAATATAATTTAGTCAGGGTGAGAGTTACACCTCCTTCTCCATCATAATTTATGGCGGCCTTTAATCTATTCAACAAATCACATTTTGTTAAATTGACTGGACAGATTTTTTGACAACACAAACTGATTGTAAATTACTGGGAAAGATCCTACCGGTGGAAGAATGGTCAGAGTATGCGTAGTGGGTAATCCATCTACGCCCACCAGGGTAAGGACGTCATTAGAAAAAGGCAGGGTGTAATCAGGTGGTATATCAAATATTTTAACAATAGAATTGGCCGCCCTAGTGTCCACCATGAATTTAATAGGGACCCCTGCGATATCTAAAGTTACAGATATAGAAAACCCCTGGTTTGAACTGACCATCATGGTAGAATCTGGTTGGCCACATCTTTATTGTGGATTTATGTGCTGCAGATTTTGGTTATGGTTTTGAGGGTACATAACCACAAATTAGGATTGTGGGGTAAGACACTCTCTCCGATAGTGACCGGGCTGGCCACAACGCCAACAGCTCAGATATTTGCTTTGTTGGCCACGTTGATAATTGTCAAAACGCTGATTGGATCTATTGTTGGACCGGTGCGGATTCACAACAGGGTTTGGTTGCTGTTGGATATGCTGTGGCTTTAAGGGCCAAAAACTGTCTCCCGCTTTTACCTTAGTGAGATTAACAAGATCCTTCAAAGCAGCTAAATACAACTGGTGGACCTGTAGCATTTCTCTATAAAATCGCATAAGGTTAATTTCGGGATCTGGCAGGCAGTGGATTAATGCTGCTGACTGGGTGGGGTTGAAAGGGACATATTTGAATGAGGGCTGTTCCTCGTCAGGTTTGGGATAAGGCTCACTGTATGTCCTAGAGAAAGGAGGGGGATCCAAGGGGAGGGGATTGGTAACTGGGGAATGTGACGCCAGACTGGCCGGTGGGGGGAGAGACGGCATTGCAGGTACAGGAGGGGCCAGGGGTATGGGTGTGGATAACTGCTCCTGAGTCTGTTCAGTTGTTCTCTGATGTAGAGGAGGCACATAGTAACCTCCTCCCGGAGTTAGAACAGGGAGGATTGGGACAGGCTTATGGCCGTAACTCAGGTGTGGGCGGTGAGCTGCACAATTATTACAAGCATCTCTCCAGTCTGTGTTTTGGTAGCCACACTGGTAACATGTGCAGCTGGCTGGGTCGTATGGAGGTGGTTTCTCAATTGGTACTTCTGGATGGATAGAGGGCAATACAGAAAGAGTTAAGGGATTTTAACTAGTGGGTGGGACTGCAGCATCTGTGAATAACTCTGGAACTTGTCCAGAATCAGGCTGCGAAGTGGCAATAAAACAATCTTCCTGAGTGCCTCTAAAACCATCCTCAGACTTGGGTGACCTATAGGAAAACACAACATACCCTTGCTCATATTCATCTTTGACTTCAATATATCTTTCTGATAGCAATATCTGCGTTATTCTGTTAAACAATTCAGCATCAATTAACAATCTCTTGCCACCTTTAGGCCTCTCAGCTTTCTGTCTGAACATTTTTGGTATCTTGGTGGTGTCCAGATTACACTAATTTATGACTATTCCCTCCGGACTTGGTCAGCCGCACCAATATTTTTTATTGTCCTAACTCACTATCTTCGGTCACGTGAAAATTTTCCGTGTCACGGAGGAGGTCGTACAAGAATGCATATGCACATACAAACAAGTCTTGGCCTCCGGACTTGGTCAGCTGTACCAATTTTTAAACGTCCTAACTCACTATCTTCGGTCACGGGAACCGCCCGCGTCTTTAATTACAGACCGGGTCAGTCTAACTAGCTATATCCGGCCACCACCATCTTTCTTAGCCTAATAACCATCCTCTGGATCTCGTGTGACACTCTCAATCCACACCTCAAGGCTGGAATCGTGCTACTGAGCCCCAGCGGGTATCACCCCTGAGTCACAATCAGGTACCTTTTAACACCGATAAGGACACACAGCCCGTCACTCCCTCCTCTCCAAAATCAAGCACAACAGTAGTGTATACACAGTATGTAACACTTACCTGTAGGGTTGGAGGTGATCAGCCTGTTTGGAAGAGAGGGAGATCTCAGTCCACGACGTCCAAAGCATCGGTATTTCCAAGTCAGCAATGTGTCCTTGGAGGGGCCCCACGTTGGGTGCCAAACTGTCAAGGGAGAAATTTGGGTAAGACTGCTAATGGAGTCTTCATACAGGGTATCCAGAGACCGGTGCTGTATTAGCTGTATATCAGTGCCGATATTAATGAATCAGACAATGACCACACAAGACATGTTCTCTCTCTGAGCCAGCGTTACCAACTGAACCTCGTGTATTGGATAGATTCAATTATACAGTATGCATCATTAGCCTTGAAGCTAGAACAGGAACTTTAGGGAGTATTCAACTCCTTAGTTTTTCCCAGCATGTTATGAAACACATCTCTGTTTGTTATACATTCTTTCTGTGTGAATCTACTGATAAGACTTTGCACGATTCACATTCTGGCTTCATTATCTTGTTTAACCCCTTCATGACTATACAGCTTAGAATCATATTATGGGTCTATGCGATTGCTACATAGACAGACAGATAATTATGCAACTACATCTATATTTTGATTATTTACATACACAGATATTCTTATTACGTTTAAACAGAAAAGCTATAGCTCAGGCCACCACTACACCTTATAATACATGGAGGAATATGAGGCGTACTTAATATAAAGGAATATAGGGTGTGCATTATAATATATTGATAAATATGCGGAGTGCATTATAATATATAAAGGACTTTGGGGTGCATTAAACTATATGAAGGACTATGTGGGGCTCATTTTACTTTAAGGAGGAAACATATTACTCTTTGCAGGACTATGTGGCCCATTATACTATATGGAAGGCTTTGTGGGGCCTATTATATTATTTGGAGGGCTATGGGTGAGCCATTATAGTTTATCTACAGCTGTTGAGGGCCATTATATTGTATACAAGAAATTATACATTATGAAGTTTTGTGTGGGACCAATTATACTGTGCAGAGGGCTGTGTGGGGGCCATTAAACAACTTGGAGGGATAGTAGGGGCATTGTAGGCCTATTATACTGCATGGAGGGCTGGGTGGGTGTCTCAGTGGGGGGTCTTCCTGTGTCTGTCGGTGTCACCAAACATTTCCAGGGTAGTTAAAGGGAGGTACAGTAGGGTCATCATATTGTGCATGTGGAGGGTATTGTGGAGGAATTCACTGTGGGGGATCAAACAGTGTTTCCAGGGCACTTTTGTTGCCATCATACCTTATGGCTGGAATGAAAGGAGAATCTAGGGGCTTCAATAGGAGGAAAATTACTTTGTAAGGGCTGTAAAGTTGTGAAGTATGCTTCTGTGACCCAGGCGAATATTATTATTTTTATTTTTTTATTTTTTTCTCAGAGGTGGCCCAATTAAAAATTCTGCTATAAGGTCCCTGATTTCTATGATCACCCCTGACTTGTACTATACAATGCAGCGCTTTGGATGCAGCGAAAACACTTTGCATCCGAAACTCTGCTATACCTGATTGTGGTTCCTTACACATAATCATGGTGTAAGCGCCCAGCGTAGAGTGCACAATAAATATGAGATGCTCTGTACTGCAATCTTTGGAAACAAATCAATTTGGTTGAAGAATTAGCTTTATTTATTTAATTTTTACGCTGTTTACATTGCAGTATAGGTGATTAGGCAGCTTTATTCCTCTAGTCAGTGCGATTACAGTGAAACCAGACTTATTTATTTATGTTTCTAGATTTGGCGACTATCACACTTAGGTTATGCTCACACGAGCGTTGAAATCGGACGAGTGCAATGCGAGAAAATCTCACATTGCACTCTGACCAATGTTAGTCAATAAGGGATAGTAATTGGTCAGCTTTTCTCGCATCCAGAATTAACCCCTCTCTCTCCTCTGCAGCGCCTGCCCTCAGCTTCGCAGCTGTGACCTGATTGCAGGATCGGGTCATAGTCGCATGACACTCGGCTCATGCTCGCAGCAGAGTCTGAGATGCGAGTCATTAGCATATTGCATCCAATGCTGTCACATCAGATGCCATATGCTTGTGTGAGTCCAACCTTAAAATGCTTTTTTACAAAATAAAGGTTTTTTGCATCAATGAGTTTTGAAGACTATAATTTTCTTATTTTTCTGCTGACAGTCATGTGAGGGATAATTTTTGCGGGATCAGTTGGAGTTTGTATTGGCACCATTTTTGGCTACGTAAAATTTTTTGATCACTTTCTATTACACTTTTTGTGAGGCAGAATCAAGAAGAAACTGCAATTTAGGAATAGTTTTTTTTTTAAACGCCATCCACTGTGCCACAAAAGTGATGAGTCAGCTTTATTCTTTGGGTCAATACGATTACAGAGATGCCACATTTATTTTTGGGGTTTTTTTTGTAGTTTTTTTTGCATTGCTGTATTCTGAGAGCTATAGCTTTTTCAATTTTTCACTGACAGAGCTGTTATGGTGGCTTGATTTTTGCAGGACAAAATGACATTATCAGTGTTACCATTATTATCTATATATGATGTTTTGATTGTATTTTATTCCACTTTTTTGCCAGCTTTATAATAAATAGAAGGTGTTGGCTAAGATTTTTTTATATTTTTAAAGTGTTCACTGAATGGGTTAACTAGTGTGACTGTTTTATAGATCAGCTTGTTATGGATGCGGGGCTACCAAGTTTGTGTTCTCTTTTGTTTGTTTTTATTTTTTTACACAAAATATAAATGTTTATTGGATTTTTATTTATTTTGTTTTGTTCTTTTTTGGGATTTTTTTTAAATCTTTTCACTGTTTTGGAAAACTTTTTTTTTTACTTTTTTTTTATTTAGTCCCTATATGGGACATTAGATTACACTACTCTGATTGCAGCTGCAATGTACTGCAGGCATGATCACTTCCTCTTTCCATAGTCAGGTGACCCTGAGGTCGTCATGACCCCCTCAGGTCGCCATAACAACGATTGGGCCCTCACGATTACATTATAGGTGCACTGATTAGAGGGGAGAATGAGTGTGATGCCTCTCCCAATTCTGTAAGTGCCACAATTGATATCACTCTCAGCATTTAGGTGGTTAAACAGCCAGGAACAGCACGGGTACCATCCCTGGCTGTGAGGGCCACGGTTCAGCTGTCAGAAAAGCAAAGTCCCCTGCTGTGATCGTGGGTGGCACAGCTCCTGGGCCTGCGCGATCACCATGACGTACCTATACATCATGGGTCTAGAATGACCTCCCTTCCATTATGTAAGGGGAAGTTAAAGGTTGTGAAGGGGTTAATCATAAAAAGCTGAAAAAATAGACTTTAATATTGCTTGAGTTCCCAGCTGCTCAGAGATCTTGAGGCTGTGAACTGTTACCAGAGTTCAAAGCCTCCAGGTGTCCCAACAGCTGGGAACTCCATGAAACGCTCTCTTAAAGGCTCGTTTAAGGCTTTGCAGCTGATGGGAGACCTGGTGGTTGTGCACTTCGGTAACCTTTAGGTTTATTTAGACTGCAAATGCCTGCACAAAATCAGTATCTTCTGGCAAAAAAGCGGTAAGTGACATCTCACCAGCAACCTCCCAGCGACTTACCAGTGATCCCTATCAGGTCACATTGTTTTTGAGATCGCTGGTAAGTCGTTGTGTGTGACTGTGCAGGTCTCATTGAACACAAGTGACTTGAAGTGAGGTCACTGAGTTCAATGAGTTCACATGATGTCAGTTTATCTGAGGTCACAGCTGTGGTACCATAGGAACCTCCAGGTGTGATCTTAAGTAAACTCAGTGATGTCACTGCTAACAGCTGCTCAGTGGGTGGTCATATTCTCCAATGTGACTGCGCACTGCGACATCAGGATATAGCAGAGCCAGGATTGTTGTGGGCGTTGTTTCTGTGGATTATGTCGGACCTTGATGTCTTGGGGGTTAATAAATTGGTGAAAGACGGTGTTTTTTTTTAAATAAAGGATTTTTTCAGTGTTTGTATTTTATTTTTTTGAGTTATAGGATCCCTAATCCAAGGCTGGGTGACAGCTGTGAGCTGTCATTAACCCCTCATTACCCCGGATTGCCACCGCACCAGGGCAATCAGGAAAAGCCGGGTAAAGCGCCAGGATTGTCACATCTAATTGATGCGACAATTATGGGGTGGCTGAAGGCTGCTATTTTTAGGCTGGGGGGCCCAAAAACAATGGGCCTCCCCAGCCTGGGAATACTAGCTCCCAGCAGTCAGCTTTATCTTGATTGAGTATCAAAATTGAGGGATCCCGACGTTTTTTAAAAAACTAAATAACTAAATAAATAAATAAATAAAAATAATTAAAAAAGCTGCATGTGGTCCCTCTTATTGTGGTATACAGGCAAGATATCACACACAGCTGGGGCGGCAGTATGTAGCTGCGGGCTTTATCTGTGCTGGGCAACAATATCCTGGGGGACTCTAAGCCATTTTTTAAATTAATTTATTTATTTTAACACGACTATAGGGTGCAGGCATCATGTGTGATAGCAACCAATCACAGATGCTGTCAGAGAGGGTGGGTGCTCAGTCTGACTGCAGCCAATCAGAGACGTTGGGATGCTGGTTGGTTGGTGGGGGAAGCAGTGAATATTCATGAGGGGTAATCAGTGGCACAAGAAGTCAAGCCTCGTACTGAATCTGAAATTGGTGAACCTTTTCAGAACAGGTTCACTCATCACTAGTAGGAACGCAACCACAACAGTCCACCAGACTTTCAGATAATTGGGTCAATAAGCCCTTTTTGCCAATTACCCTACTGCTCGTTCATACATATTTGAATGCCTCTGCATTGATTAAATGCATACAAGAAATGATAAAAACTCTATAAATTGATACTGACCAAATTTCTTTTTAACTAGGAAACCTCCTCAGCAATTAAACTAGTACGGCTTATTTTAAAGTGCTGTACTTTGAAAGTGAAGTCCTGTTCAGGAAATAAAATGTTTACATGAATTTATTATACAAGAGTCTCGATATGAGCTCAGGGACCTTTATACCTCATAGCAATGGTATTACAATTTACTTACATCTTCATGCTGGCAGCTGAACAAACTTTTATGAACCGGGACAATTACACCTCCGGGAACAGCAATTGTAGGCAAAGTTATAAATAGATTAAGAAGTAAAATACTTTTTGGCACTTCTGTTATAGATAATACAAAAGCCCTGCTAAATCTATGGAACAGTCTCCCTCTTGTTACTAGCACATAAAGTAATTAAAGTTGACTTGTCAAAATTGTCTGTGGGAACAAGACGAAGCCGATTTTGGCACCTTGCACTGTTACCCTATAGAGAACTAATTTTTGCTAATGATGTCATTTATTTGGGGGTTATATCATTTTTGACATAATTAATGCAAAATTAGGAACATATGGACAGGCATTAGTAAGTATTTAATTTGAAGATCAAGTCATTGTTTTTTTTATAGTTTCCAGGGTAACCTTTTTGTTTTTCACATTTTTTCCCCATTATTAATGTTACTGGCATTTAACGCTTGTACAAGCAGATTTCTGGTTCATATTCATAAACAATACTTTGGATCGTCGTATGGAAGTTGGAACACACTAGGAAATTGGAAACTTATAGCTAGAAATATTCTTAAAGGTTATGCATTTTTTTATTGGACTTCATTAAACGTAATTTAAATTTTATATAGTACATGATGATTGATGCACAGAATAAAAATAAATATATTTAGGATTTCCCATGGGGACATCTTCTGAAAAAAACCCAAATTAAAACATTTAATTCAAATTATTAATTAATAGGGATGATCGAATACCTCAAATATTCAGCTTCTCAAATATTTTTCGAATAGCTCGCCGCTATTCGACTATTCGCGAATTTTCAATGCGCAATGTAAGTCTATGGGAAACCCGAATAACAACTATTCGGAACTATTTGGGCTTCCCATAGACTTACATTGCGCATCGAATATTCGCATATTGGAGACCTATTGTAACGCCTGGTCCCACCAGACCCCGAGGGGGGAGCTCTCCCTCACATCTGCCCAGTCCCAGCATGGCTCCCACATGCACTCCTGCCCCCACTCCCAGGCAGAGAAGGCCTTCCACTTACCGGCCCCAGGGCTCTGCAGACGTTTCTCCCACTCCTAGGCCTGCTGCAGTTCCCTCCTCACATAGAATTGCTGTAGGTGATTCTAGGCTGCGTGCGAGGCCACGCCCCCTTTCTTAAAGTGGCATGCCCCAAATCCTGGAAGTGATCTCAGAGGTCACCTGCTGCCTAATAGGTATTTAAGTTCACTTCCCCCGGCAGCAGGCGCCCGAGCAACGCCTCTATTAGTGCATTGCCAGTGTCCTAATCTGTTTATGCTATTGTTTATGATCCGTACATCTGTTACCTGATTCTAATCCTGTGTCTCACCGTAGTGCCATCTATACCATTCCGGCTGTGGACGTCACCACCTATTCCTACCGTAGACGTCACCGTGCCATACCTGCCGTGGACACTATCTGTACCGTACCGGCTGTGGACGTCACCACCTATTCCTACCGTGGACGTCACCGTGCCATACCTGCCGTGGACACTATCTGTACCGTACCGGCTGTGGACGTCACCACCTATTCCTACCATGGACGTCACCTGCTGTGAAACATCTCCGGTGCCACTTCCGTGTCCCGCCTGCCGCGGACATCATACCCGAGCCACGCCTGGCCGTACAGAGACTCCTACCTCCGGTCCCTGGCTGCCGTGCATTTAGGCCTTCTGGGGAGGCGCCGCACAGTCCCTGTATAGGGGTTCGCTGCTGGCCGTCTTCTCAGGGGAGTCCGGTGCACGGTCCAGTGGGTCCACCTCCGGACGTTCGCCGCTCCTCGGTGAGCGTAACACCTATTCGGAAAATATTCACGAAGCTGAATTTTTGAGGTATTCGATCATCCCTATTAATTAACACTTTGCATTTATTTTTAGGATAGATTAATTGGATGGCAATGACAAATAAAAATAATTAAGCCATTCCTGCCCTGCACCAGAGCACATTAGAATTTGGGGGTCATTCCTGCAAACTGCTAAACTATTCATAAAGTAAAAATACCATATTTTTTCAGATTATAAGACGCACTTCTCCCAAAAATTTGGGAGAAAATGAGCGGTGTGTCTTAAAATCCGAATGTAGCTTACTGGTGGGTGGTGAAGAGGGGTAACAGGAGGCAGGGACGATGCTGTGCTGCGGATGCTGCTCTCTGCCGGGGCTCTCGGTGATGCTCTGTGTGGCGGGCGACTCGGCTCTATGCAGCTCGGCTCTGTGCAGCTCTGAGTGGCTCTGTGAGGCGAGACACAGGCCATTCTGAAAATGTCGATGGTGATGGATTCAAATAATCGTGCCCAAAGTCAGCTCAAGCTCTCATCTGCACATGCGCTGCATCCGGCCCATCAATGTCCCAGCAGTAGACGTAAGGAAAATGGTGCATTCGCAGATGAGATCTTGGCTTGTCATTGAGCCGATAACTCAATCTGCACACGCGATGACTACAGCCCTATTTCTTTAAAACCTACACCGCCGACATTTTCAGAATGGCCCGTGCCTCACTGATTGCAGAGCTTACACTTTACAAATGAGATAGACAAGACCCTGCTGACTGTGGGAACAACATTTTACAGGCAAGAGAGAGAGAAGACCTCACTGACCATAAGAGCTTAGACTTTACAAGCAAGAGAGAGAGGACCTCGCTGGTCATAAGAGCTTACACTCTTCATGAAAGAGAGAACCCTGCTGACTATAAGACTTTACACACTACAGGTGAAAGAGGAAAGGACCCTGCTGACCATAAGAGCTTACATTCTACAGAAGACAGACAGGGAAGACCCCACTGACCATGTAGATAGTGAGAGTGGACCTCACTTACCATAGGAGGATACACTCTCAAGAGAGAGACTTACCCAGTGACATTGGAGATGGAAAACGTCTTTGCTATGCAAACTGTGCTCCCCTAGGAACTGCTGACCTATGGTGGCCCAGGTACTGACCACCACAGTAGAAGTTATGATAATCCATTTAATCCATTAGCTGTCATGGCTGAAGAGTATTATGGGGAAGTTGTGCTGCAACCTAAAATTGCATTAGCCCAAATTCAACTTGAACTTGATCCTCTGTAGATCAATCTGCTAATCTCTAATTTCATGTCAGCTGAAATAGAAAAATCAGAGTGTACTCAACCTCCCGGGTACCACAATGTCTCTCTGCTGCTTCTCCGGTCTGAGTGTTTTGACTGCAGCCAATCACTGAGCTCATGCCATCCACCTCTGCTCAATTCATAATGTGAAGGTTGTGAGTACTGTCTCATTTTATAGTTTTTTTTTAAATCAGATCATTTTTATTGAACGTAAAACAGTCGGAACAGAGTAAACAATAATATACATTATATCACGCTTAATAGCTCAATGTTATCCAGCAGTACGAATTTATTCTCTGTATAAATTGTTGTCACATTCTGATTCTCATAAAAGAAACAATGAAACAACAAAACTTTACAAATGAATGAAAATTAAAGTTTACAACAGTACACCTGTCCAGCTGAAAATTATTTGACAGTCGCATCACTTCATAGCATATCTCCACGCATGTCCACCCCTCTTTCTCTAGACTGATCATCGGATCTATCCCCTCCAGCCTCTCCCGCAACACTCTCCAAGGTATTGTAACAACCTATGGAGCTGCCAGACTCTTATTTCCAGAACAATTTCCTCTACTGCAGGCATAATAACAGACGATCTAGCATACTGTCCTGGACTAACGCACCAGAGGGAAGACCTGGTACTTCCATCCATGGCTGCCAAATCTTATAAAATTTACTCTGCGCTTTTCTCTTTAGATAGACTCCTCTTTCCAGTCTAAGGACGTTGTTCATCTTATTTTTAAGCTCCTCTATAGTTGGGGGCGAGGGATCTAGCCAATGGTAAGCTAACAGCTTTTTTGTTTGGTAAAGAATAAGTGATATACCCAGGGCTGTTGGAGAATCTGGGTCCACTCTTTCCTCCCATAAATTCACCAAGCAGGTATGGGGCGAGGGCTGTATTTTAATATGATACACCTGCTGTATCAGTCCCAGGGCTTGTTTCCAAAATTCACCTATATGTCCACATTCCCACATGACATGCATTTGATGGGCATCATCCTGCCCTCATCTGACACATTCTGCATTTGGTCTAATGCCTGCTTTACACGAGACGAACTATCATGCAATGTGTCGTCGGGGGTCACTGTTTTCGTGACACACATCCGGCATAGCGCACGACGTCGTCTCGTGTGACATCTCCGAGCAACGCAGTATCGCTCACAAATCGTGAGTCGTGTACTCGTCGTTTACTTTCAAAATATCATTTATTTTTAATGGCGCTGGTTGTTCATTGTTTCCGTGACAGCACACGTTGCTCCGTGTGACACCACGGGAACGATGAACACAGCAAACCTGCGTCCCGCGGCACCTCCGGCTATGTGGAAGGAAGGAGGTGGGCGGGATGTTTACATCCCGCTGATCTCCGCCCCTCTGCTTCTATTGGCCAGCTGCCGTGTGACGTCTCTGTGACGACGAACGTCCCTCCCCCTTCAGGAAGTGGATGTTCGTCGTCCACAGCGAGGTCGTCCGGATGGTAAGTGCGTGTGACGGTGGGTTAAACGAGTTTGTGCGCCACGGGCAGCGATTTGCCCGTGATGTAAAAACGACGGGGGTGGGTATGATCGCTCGTGCTATCGCACGATAGATCGACTCGTGTAAAGCAGGCATAAGTCCTATCAGGAGGCTAGGTTTCTTGTACATCCTATGAATGAGAAACAGCTGAGAGAGCCTCTGACACTCTGAGACCGCCATTTTAGGAATCTGCTCCAATATGTCAGACCATTGGTCATTAGTTAAGGGGCCTAGATCCTGCTCCCATTTGTTTTTGCCAGTCAGCTGGTATCTATCTAGATGGGAGGGTATTAACCTCCTATATATTTCAGATAAAAGACCTCTAGTGGACTCAGACATGGTCAAAGTATACAACATAGGATTATATGTCACACTCACAGGGCCTGCCCTCCTCTGTCCCTTCAATGCATGTCGCAGCTGTATTATTGATTATGTTGATAAAAAAGTACAAATGGGAGGTGAACTACAGTCCGTAATTGCTCAAAGCTCTTAAGAACATTATTTTGCAGAACATGTGACACCAGGCAGATCCATCTATCTTCCCACCCTCTAAATCCTACAAGTTTCTGGATTTCTGGCAGATCCAGGTTCCGCCATAGGGACCAATACTCCGTTGGCCCATTAACCTTCAAAAGAGATTTGCCCCTATTGTGCCGCCCCCGCAACAGCCGGCGGGCTGCTCGGATCCAGATCCGCAGTGGCTCGAGAGGTCTCCGGACTCCTCAGCAAGACAGGCCTCGGACAGGAAACCCCACCCTTTCTCAGGGTCCAAACGGTGCACCATGCCCCTCCTCGATGGGCCTCAGACACGAAACATAGATATCCTCAGATGATTCTTCTCTCCCTGGGTATGAGCAATTATCTCCTGCTGCCGTTGATCTACTGGGGTTGTTGTCGGTATCAGCTGTTGTTGTGGTGGTTGTTTCCAGCAGGGGGCATCCGACCTCAGCTCCCTGACTGGCACTGGCTTTAAAAGAACTGGTGCAGCCCCAACAGCCATCGGGATGCTGCGCGGCAGTGGGACCGGTGGACTGGAAGGTCCCATGCCCGCTGCTGTAGGCAGAAAAAATGACTGCAACACAGCCGAGGTTGCAGGGTCCGGGTGCTCCGCCTCTGAGGATGGGCCCGGTGATGCGACCGGGTCTGATCTGTCTGGGTTCTGGGTGACCGCTGACGTGACTGGGATGATGGTAGAGATCGGGGCTGCTGCTGGAGCTTCACATAAGAATACTGCAGGTTCCACTGCCGGGATGGGTGATGGCATCCGCCGTGGACGGGGTAGGTGACGGTGAAGTGGTTGCCGCAAGTGGGGGTGGACCGGATCCCTCAGCCGCCATGGCCGGATTAAGGTAATCATCAGGGACTGGGTAACTGCTTACCCTTGCTTCACGTGGAATTTCGATCTCACGGGCTCGCACCGCCACCGCCAGACTCCTCATCTCTTCTCTCCAGTGATTCAGTATGAACAGGAACTGCGTAAGCATTCTCCTGCACAGCTGCACGGTCTCTTCTTCAATCCAAATCGCGGTCCCGGGAACAGCACGTTCCGGTGACAAGCTACGCTCCGCCATCTTGCCTTTGTGTTGTTCAGGAACAGTATGGCAGAGTCCTGGCATCCCTGCTTCTCTTCCGCTTTCGCTACATTCAGGCACGCCCCCTCGGTTTTCTCCCAGCAGTCTTTTGCGTGCTGTGGCCCTATGGGAACTTCTGTTTCCTGTTTCAGGCTGAGGACGAAGGGCGTGGCTTCGGCTTCGTGTGCTGTCCTAGGAAGATGGCGTTTTTGGTGCAAAAACAGCTGAAAAATGGCGGACGTCGCGGGAAAAAGGATTTGGACTCCCGGGCTTCACTTCTCAAGGCGCACGTCACCCAGGTTGGTGCGTCCTGCTCGCATCCTGTTTGTGATGCCAAGTTTTTCGAGGGTGTGCCGCCCCCGCGATAGCTGAGGGGCTGCTCGGATCCGGATCCACAGTGGCTTGAGGGGTCTCTGGGGTCGCGCGGCTGCTCAAAATCAAAAATGGGGGTAGAAAGGGTGGATTGGATAGTGTTCATGACACCACCCACGGGTCGTGGTGAAATGGGATACCACCGTTGCTGCGTTTAGGAGAGAGGGAGAGCGCCCGGGAGCGATGAGATGGCAGCTGGTGATGTTAACCCCTCCGTGGGCAGGGGAAGGTGTCCCGGGGCTCGGTGATGGCAGGCTGGGGACCCATTGGAAGCAAACCGGCACAACATACTCACACAGTCCAGAGATGCTGACACTGACACCAGGTAAACCAAAGTCTTGAATGCCCTGCAGCCTTAGTTCGAACACGCTGGGTCCGTGCCCTTTTGGCGTTGTTGGTTGATCAGAAGCCTTGTACCTTGGCACTGTGTTTACACTTGGTGGATCCCTTTCACCTAAAACTACTCGGGTGCCGCTCACCTGCGTGGCTAGCAGGGTAAGCTTGCTCTCAGGGTTCACGCTTGAGATTTACTGGACGGTTTTGGGAAGTCCTATCCCGCTCATTGCGCTAGTACATCAACTTTGGAGCAGGTGGAGAGCGGTTCACGAAGATTCTGTCCTCGTCGGGTGAATTACTGGGCTGCATAAAGCTACTTCCTAGCCTAGGGTCGACGGTTGTAGCACAAGGCCGCCGAACTGCCCTCCGTGGCAGTACCGTGCCCCTTGCCACTACCCCCTGCGACCGGGGTTCCAGCTCCTTCCAGGCCAGCCCAACGTCTGGCACCTGGGACGGGAACAGGAGCCCAGGTCCGCAGCGTGACCTCTTCCTGTCACTGCTCACTGACACTCTCTGACTACAACTGACACTTCTGGCCCTCCTTCTACCATCCCTCCATCTGGGCAGCCCTATTTCCCTCAGGCTGCCCAATGGGTGTTTGGTGGGTGGTAACGTGGGATGTCATACCCTGTTCACCTGCCTCTGTCCCACCTCTAGCGGATATAGCGAGTATTTCCAGTCTGATTCCTCTCTCACCAGATCACCACTTACGTCATATGTCCCCTCCTTTCCCCAGCCCCTGAAGTGTTGCATCTGAGAAGCAATATAATATAAGTATGGGCTACCGCCAGTCCCCCTTCCTCTTTTCCTCTCTGCAATACCTCTAATCGGATTATGGCATGTTATTTCTTCCATATAAGTTCTCGTATCAATTTTGGTAAAGAAGTCCATGTGTACCCATACTGGGGAGTTATGTATAAGAAATAACAGTTGTGGCATCAATACCATTTTAATTAGGTTGGCACCAAGTATTGACCTTTACTCTAAATTGTGCCAGCAGGGCATCGAGGTTAACAGCTTGAAACTCATTTGGGTGCAGGCTAACAGTTATTTCCAAATATTTAAATTCTCGAACTATGGAGATTGGGATTTGCAGTTCAGAGAAGCCCACTGGGAGAGGGTCCACTGGCATCAGGGCCGACTTAGACCAATGAATCCTAAGATCGTACCTCTGCCCAAATTCCTGAATGAGATCCATCACCGGCAAAATTGAGGAATGCACTTTATCTAGGTAAAAGCAAATTGGCCGCATATAGAGATATCTTCTGTTCTATAGCTCCACATTTAAATCCCATAATCTCCCTGGACATTCGTATTGCGACCGCCAATGGCCCAATTGCAGTAGCGAACAGCAGAGAAGAGAGCGGGCACCTCTGTCTAATGCCTCTTTTCAGAGAAAAAGACCCAGAGACGCGACCATTCACCTTAACTCTCTCCACTGGTGAGTCATATAGCAGTCTCACCGAATTTATAAATCTATCCCCGAACCCCATTTTCCCAAAGACCACCCACAATAATCTCCACTCTAGGCTGTCAAATGCCTTGGCAGCATCTAGTATCAAAATTGCCCTCTCCCCTGGACCCTCACAGCTAAGTTGCAGTCCTAGATATAGTCTCCTAAGATTCAAGGAGGTAGCTCTGCTTGGAATAAAACCTGTTGATCATTATTCACAATAGACGAGACACTTGGGACATTCTGTTGGCGAGTACCCTGGCTAATAATTTAACGTCCATTGATAGAAGGGAAATCCAGCAATATGATTCTGGCTGCAGTAGATCAATATTTCAGAATTTTTTTATCTTCCTGGAGTACCCCTTTAAGGGAGGTGCAGTGTGCTGTGACCACTAACAAAGTGATATTGCAATGGCAGGGAGAGCGACACAGACACCCCAAAATACCCATGCTGCAAGGCAAAGCCTCACGGCTCCAGGTCATACAGACACAGGACCATAACAACAATGCCTGCCTAACAGCACCAACACCTAGTGAAAGGAGCTCAAAAACTCATTTTTATCATTATATGAGACCAAAATAGGAGAGCAAATTAAGTGGTTCCCTTTGTGCAGTCTCATGCTAATTTAAAAACACTTACACTGAATAGAAGGTGTGCTTACATCAAGTAAGACAAAAAAAGAGAGAGAACAGTATGCAACGACTGTAGAAAAAGACCAGGACCAAAAATTTGCAAAACTAAATTCTTAGTTTACTTTATGATCAGACTTTATGCGTTTACTGCAATATCCCAAACCTAAGGGGTGTAGCACCATGCCACGACCAGCACCAAAGTAATCAGTTGGGGGATGCTACACAGAACCCACACAGAAAATCTAATTCCACATGATTCCATTATTCCAGGTAATACCACATCAGACACAAAGCAACGCAGCAAAAATGGCTACCTCACAGCACCAAAAACCTAATGAAAGGATTTTTCCTCAGCTGCAATAGATAAATGTTTTGAGTTTTGGATGTGGGCCAGGGCTTTTTTGCTATAGGTATAAAATATTATCATCAAAAATCTCTAATGTTTTATATACCCCTTCAAGCTCCCCCTGAGGAAATGATATCAAAACAAGCATCGGGCCAATAGGGATGCATGATTAACCCACAGACACCCAGGTATGTACATTTTACATGTTTATAATACCTCATTGTATTGCATTATTCTGCTTTTGAATGTGTTCTATTTACCACAATTTGGCTACTTAGCACATTGCAATTTTCCAATGTGGTATGCATGTGTTTTATGTACATGAGTTGCTCAAAATCCTGGGTAGTTCTAGTTAGTTTTTCACCTGTTATACCCTATTCAGGGAGATCCTGTTTTTTAATTGTATTTATTTATATATTATTGTGTATTTGCTGAATAAACTGCATTGTTTTATGTCACATTTATCATTTTATCCTCCTTTGGTGAGACTAGCCCCTCTTCTCTGAGGTTATTAAGACTTATAGGTATAAAATATTGCACATTGTCACCTCTTGTTTTTTTTTACTTGGAACCAGCACTCCTTACATTTATTGCAAGTGTTTTTAATTTAGAAGAGTTTCTGCAAGAGGGGTACTCCCAATTTTCTTTCAGCTTTCTGTCTCAGAAGAAAAAAGGAAAAACTCACCAAGATGTTTATGCTACCGCACCCACATATATGAACCACCCGAAAGACCGTCGGTCATAAGCGAACAAGAACATTGATAAAGAAAATATTTTCAGTTGTTCCATGGAATAAAAACTTTCTTTATTAAATTTCAATCCATAAAATAAATTGTCAGTGTGGGGACAAACCCTGTTGATGTGTTTCGACTGTGAGGTCTTAGTCGTAACACTATTATTCATGTTACAATTAAGACCTCACGGTCGAAACTCGTCAACAGGGTTTGTCCCCACACTGACAATTTACTTTATGGATTGAAATTCAATAAAGAAACCTTTTATTCCAAGGAACCACTGAAAAATATTTTCATTTTCAATATCCAATCTCTAAACATAAGGTAAGAATTAATTCACCATCCTAGCACCAGTAGGGGACTGCCCTTATTTTATATGGGAAAATGCTGCTGCTTGGTTCCCTTTAAGTTTTACTATATCTGTATTTATGTAAGGAGCATTAAACCTTTATTTCAAGACTCCCGTCGCTGCCAATTTGACTCTTCTGTTAAGTTCATCAACAGGCTGAGTTTCATGAGTTTCATAGGGGACAATGATGTGTCTTACATAAAGAAATATCACAGTTTTGCAGTATAATAAGTGATATTATGATCGGAAGATTGCAGATTCTATCCCTCCAAGTAAACTTTAAAATAAAGTTTTAAAATATATAAAAGTAATACAAATTTTAATCAACTCTGCCCTCACCGACCTGGAGAATTATGTTTAGGGGTTATAATGCACTGCAAGGAGGGGCTACAACTCAATTTTCTGTAGAATTGGTCTCATAGTATTCCTATAGAAGTTTTACAGTATTGTAATATAGAGTAGAGATGAGCAAACCTGAGGCTTGATGCTTGGAGTGCCGGTTTGGAAACCGACTACCAAACAAAACAAAGTTCAGGTTCAAAGTTTGAGTGAGTAATGAGTGCAAACCACTCATGCGAACATCGCTGTTCTTGAATATGAGTGATGCTCAGCCCTATGTGAGCTGCTTGGAGTGGTTGAACGGCTCACACTTGGGGTAAAATCAGCCTGATCAGATGTAGTGTGCGCACACAAAAAAAAAATTGAAAAACCCTGCCCAACCTCCACCGGAAGTGTTCTGTTTATAGCCGGCTGCATGTGGGTGGAGACCCAAACTGTCCAAATACTGACTTCCATTGAGATTGAGGTTTGGATCAAGTTGGGGTCAAAAAACAAACTTTTTTAGGTTTCGACTTGACCTGCTGAACTGAACTATCAAAGATTCGCTCATCTCTAATTCAGAGCAAATCGATTCGTTGTGAATAGATTTTTTTTCAAAACTTCATCAAAGATGGCAAACTTGAATTTTAAAAATGTGATCATCCCCAAATGTATTTACTGTTCCTACAGATTACCACTATATCTGTAGATAAATAACTTTTTCTTTTTTTCTGCTTTTTAAGCATGTATTGCTTGTCTTAGACCTTACACTTTAACATTTCAAGAAAATACCAAGAGTTCAAGTGTAAATATTTTGGGAAGCTCCTTCATTTGTGGAATTGTGCAATTGGACCTCTGGACCAGCAGCCAGTAGGCGACACTGGTATAAAACACCTATACTGGAGTGAAAGCGAGCTTTCTTCCCTGTCTTGTAAAAACTGAATGCAACAGGCAAGTGTAGCCAATTAGCAGAGGCTAAAACAAAAAAGTATGGTCTTAAACAGATGGGGCTTTGTGTTTGCGGTGATTATTGCTAGCAATTGATCCAGCATGATTTACTCGTACCTGTGTAGTCTTTGAGTGTTCGGAGAAGTGTGTATGTGAATATATTATTTGTTTAATTGTCTTGTCTGATTGCGTTCTGTGCCTGCGGTTACTTTGCCGGGCAGTAAATTACCCTCTTACCTCATCAGGTTGGTCAGGGACTATATTTAGCGGAGTCTTGCACTGAACACTATTAAATCACTGCTGCTTTAAGTGAAGTGCTTTTTGTATGGAGCTCGCTGTTATTAGAGATGGATTAACACGTGGAGTAATTCCACATTAACCAGATTTGCTTCTAAATCTCTCCTATTTGAATATTTATTGTTTGCCATTAGTGTACCTCCATAGGTCATAAATGTGTGCGTTTGGGATTTGAAAAAGATATTTCCATGTTTTTCGAATTAATGCTCTAAAAATTACCACTTTATTGACGGAAAACGGTATTTTATATGTGGGTAGAATTTTGACTTGTGCAAATGTATTTTAGAAAAGTAAATTTTAATCCATAATATTATTAGATTATTGCTTTGCACTGATTTTAATTCATCGCGACTTAAATTTTAGGGTAATTTTAAATATTTTAATATTCTCTATATAACATTGAGTAGACTTAAAGAGAACCTGTCATCGGATTTGGTGACTATAAGCTGCGGCCACCACCAGTGGGCTCTTATATACAGCATTCTAACATGCTATATATAAGAGCCCAGGCCGCTGTGTAGAACATAAAAAACACTTTATAATACTTACCTAACGGTTGGTATAGTGAAGACTGGTCGGATGGGTGTTTCCATTCTTCGGTATCGGCGCCTCCTCTTTCGGCCATCTTTGCCCTCCTTCTTCTGAAGTCTGGGTGCATGACGCGTCCTATGTCCTGCACATTAGCCAGCATTGAGGTTCCACTCATGTGCACTACAATACTGTGATCTGCCCTACTCAGGGCAGATCAAAGTGCACCTGTGCAGGACCTCATTGCCGGCCTGTGTACATGACATAGGACGTTCCATGCACCCAGGCTTCAGAAGAAGGAGGACAAAGATGGCCGAAAGAGGATGTGCCAAACTCGGAAAAAAGATACACCCATCTGAATCTATGTAAGAGCCCAGTGGTGGTGGCAACAGCTTATAGTCACCAAATGTGATGACAGGTTCCCTTTAAAAGGGCTAGTTACTACTGGATGACCCCTTATCAACAATCAAACTGCCCATCATAAATAAAAAAAACACTATGTTTACCGCCCAGACTGGCACTTTTTCCAATCTCAACGCAGTGCCCTTGGGCAGTCATGTGATAATAGCTGCAGTGGTCACATGATATTAGTGGCCAGTGATCGGCTACAGTCTTCATTATTCCATCAAATGAACCAAGCATACGCATTAGAGCATACACATCAACACAACTGCTCCAGTTTTCTCTTCACACTGATAATAATTAATATTAAAAAAAAAAAAATTATTTTGAAAAACAGCTAAATATGTTTTGCATAGAGATGAGCTGATCGATCCACTGGTGATCAGTTTGCGTCAAAATGCTTGAGAATTCAAAAACTTTTTAAGAATCAATTTACAACCAGCACCATTTCCCAAACTATTGAAGGATCAGAGAGCATGTTGATATTTCCCCATAATGCCCTGTTGTTAGGACATCACAGATCAGTAGAGCACAATTTGTATAGTAGCGCCATTTCCCAATTCCAGAGACACTGGGTAAATTCCCCTCTTCTTTAGCGTTTAACCTCTTCTGATCAGCGTGGTTCTCTCTCTCCTATACAAGCTTTCCATTATTGAGATTTGTGACACTTTATTTCCCACAAATACGTTGAGTATTTGGTTGCAGACATTTCTGCACCAAATTTTCATCTCCTGGCAGAAAAGCGAGTCAAAAAGGCATCAAAACCACATTGTGTTTTTCTGCCAGGAGATGCAGATTTGGTGCAGATTTCTGAAATGTAGTTCCACATCAAATTTGCATCTCCAGGCAGAAAAATGCATCAAAATGCATTGTGTTTTTTGGTGCTTTTTTCTGCTAGGAGAGATGCAGATTTTCTGTAAAAAAATACTCAACATGCGCACATAGCTTAAGCCAGTAATACAGAATTGAGTTTACCTCAGGTAAGTTCACAGAGTTTACCTGAGATGAGTTCATTAAGTTCACTGAATTCATTGAGTTCATCTGAAGTCACAGCTTGGGTACCATGGGAACCAGCAGCTGTGACCACATGTGAATTCACTGATGCCAACTCTCTCACAACTGCAGCTCCATTTGTGTATCCCTGATGTGGCAGTTCTCACCCACATTTTCTAATGTGACCACATACTGCAATGTCAGGATGTAGCAGAGCTGGGATCGTCATGGGATCTCATGGAGTGAATTACCTCAGAACGGCAGGAGTGTTTTGGGGGTTAATAAATTGGAAAAAAGAGTGTTTTTTTAAAAAAAATTCTCTCTGTGTCTCGTGTTTACTACTGTTACTTACTTGATTAGTAATGGGGGGGTCTTAAAAACCCCTACTCATTACTAATCCAAGGCTTTGTGGCAGTTGTGATTTTTTTAACAAATCATAGCTGTCATTATCTTCTTATATTACCCTGATTGCCACCACTCCAGGGCAATTGGGATCAACTGGGTAAAGTGCCAGGTTTGTGGGGCGGTTTCGGGCTGCTATTTATAGGATAGGGAGGGCCGAATAACCATGGGCTTCCCCAGCCTAAAAATACCAGCCCACAGCTGTCTGTTTTATCTTGGCTGGTTATCAAAAGTGAGGGGCTGACTACCATTTTTTCAATTATTTATTTCAAAATCTAAATAATTTAAAAAATTTGCATTGGGTCCCTGGTATTTTGATACACAGCCAAGATAACACACACAGCAGGGGGCCTCCAGTTGTCTGCTTTATCTGTGCTGGGTCTCAAAATATGGGGGACCCACCACCATTTTTTTCATTTATTTATTTTTACACTTCACTTCGGCATCCAGACAGCTAGTGTGAGGGCAACCAGTTACAGATGCCTTCAGTCTGACAGCAAACTTTCACAGATGATGTCACAGAGGGACGGTGGGGGAAGCAGTGAATATTCATGAGATTTAATGAGCTTACCTGGAAGCAGTGTGAAAACTCGGTTAGTATAATTGTCCTGCTCAAATCCCCATTTTGCTTCCATTTGCAGCCCTCTAGGCCTTACTAATACCATTTTATAATACTTAAGATCGAGTCCCTTTGATTTATAAGGGGTTCGGTGTCAAGTTGGGGTCAAGTCTGGTTCCGAACTAGACCTTTTTTTTTAAGTCTCTCCGGACCCGCCAAACCCGAACATCTCTACTGCTGAGTACTACTGTAAAAGGTTATCCATGTTACTGTTTCTAAACATGTGCTTCCTTGACACAAGAGAGCAAGGAATCTATCATGTTTCTATGCATTATATATGGAAAACATCATGGCAGCTATTTTCCACCGACCAACTAGGAGAGAACTGAAAATTAGACATAGAGCCTGCAGCGGATAATACTGGTGAACTATGCAGGGCATAAATTATATAATGACCAGAAATAGTATAATTCCTTATGTAGCCTCACATATACCCGTATTCTAAATAGTCATCTGATATACATTTCAAGTCTTGATTGCATAAAGTATATTTTTACTGCAGTTTTTACATGCATTTGTTTAACCCTTTTCTAAAGTAGAAATGAAAAGTTTGTCCTACTTTAGGTGTGTCATGCTGACTGAGAATGAGCTTCGAACACTGTTTCTTAACCATTTAAATGCTGTTGTCCATGTATGATTGAGGGGTGCTAAAACATCGCCATGGCAGCCGGGGTCTTTCTGAAGCCCCCCCGTTGTTGTCATTTCACTCATCCTATGAAGCCTAGTTTGTGGCTGAGCTTCTAAGAGCAATATATTTTTTTAAATACATATATATATATATATATATATATAGATATATATATACATATATATACAGTGCCTACAAGTAGTATTCAACCCCCTGCAAATTTAGCAGGTTTGATAAGATGAAAATAAGTTAGAGCCTGCAAACGTCAAACAAGAGCAGGATTTATTAACAGATGCATAAATCTTACAAACCAACAAGTTATGTTGCTCAGTTAAATTTTAATACATTTTCTACATAAAAGTGTGGGTCAATTATTATTCAACCCCTAGGTTTAATATTTTGTGGAATAACCCTTGTTTGCAATTACAGCTAATAATCGTCTTTTATAAGACCTGATCAGGCCGGCACAGGTCTCTGGAGTTATCTTGGCCCACTCCTCCATGCAGATCTTCTCCAAGTTATCTAGGTTCTTTGGGTGTCTCATGTGGACATTAATCTTGAGCTCCTTCCACAAGTTTTCAATTGGGTTAAGGTCAGGAGACTGACTAGGCCACTGCAACACCTTGATTTTTTCCCTCTTGAACCAGGCCTTGGTTTTCTTGGCTGTGTGCTTTGGGTCGTTGTCTTGTTGGAAGATGAAATGACGACCCATCTTAAGATCCTTGATGGAGGAGCGGAGGTTCTTGGCCAAAATCTCCAGGTAGGCCGTGCTATCCATCTTCCCATGGATGCGGACCCTATGGCCAGGCCCCTTGGCTGAGAAACAGCCCCACAGCATGATGCTGCCACCACCATGCTTGACTGTAGGGATGGTATTCTTGGGGTCGTATGCAGTGCCATCCAGTCTCCAAACGTCACGTGTGTGGTTGGCACCAAAGATCTCGATCTTGGTCTCATCAGACCAGAGAACCTTGAACCAGTCTGTCTCAGAGTCCTCCAAGTGATCATGAGCAAACTGTAGACGAGCCTTGACATGATGCTTTGAAAGTAAAGGTACCTTACGGGCTCGTCTGGAACGGAGACCATTGCGGTGGAGTACGTTACTTATGGTATTGACTGAAACCAATGTCCCCACTGCCATGAGATCTTCCCGGAGCTCCTTCCTTGTTGTCCTTGGGTTAGCCTTGACTCTTCAGACAAGCCTGGCCTTGGCACAGGTGGAAACTTTCAAAGGCTGTCCAGGCCGTGGAAGGCTAACGGTAGTTCCATAAGCCTTCCACTTCCGGATGATGCTCCCAACAGTGGAGACAGGTAGGCTCAATTCCTTGGAAAGAGTTTTGTACCCCTTGCCAGCCTTGTGACCCTCCACGATCTTGTCTCTGATGGCTTTGGAATGCTCCTTTGTCTTTCCCATGTTGACCAGGTATGAGTGCTGTTCACAAGTTTGGGGAGGGTCTTAATTAGTCAGAAAAGACTGGAAAAAGAGATAATTAATCCAAACATGTGAAGCTCATTGTTCTTTGTGCCTGAAATACTTCTTAATACTTTAGGGGAACCAAACAGAATTCTGGTGGTTTGAAAGGTTGAATAATAAATGACCCTCTGAATAAACTTTTCACAATTTAAAAAAAAAATAAAAAAAGAAATAACATTTTTTTTTGCTGCAGTGCATTTCACACTTCCAGGCTGATCTACAGTCCAAATGTCACAATGCCAAGTTAATTCCGAATGTGTAAACCTGCTAAATCTGCAGGGGGTTGAATACTACTTGTAGGCACTGTATATATGTATATATATATATATATATATATATATATATATATATATTGTGAGGTAGCACGGTCGGCTGCGCAGCAGAAGACACGGGATCCAGGCATTAAGGTTCACAGCACACGGTTTTAATCCAAACAAAAGTCCACAACAATATACATGTGTCTCTCCAGCAGAGCACTCAGGGAGTTCTGTCCACTCCCTCACACCCGGCACACCTGCCCTCGTTCCTGTTTCCATTTAACCCTTCCTTCAGCCTGTAGGGAAACAGCATTAACCCTGGAGTGGATTTACTTTCTATCATGGAGTGAGCACAACCGGGGCGAGACATACCGGCCGTCATAGATGACCCCGGTTACAGTC
Organism: Anomaloglossus baeobatrachus; assembly: GCF_048569485.1. Classification (NCBI taxonomy): domain Eukaryota; kingdom Metazoa; phylum Chordata; class Amphibia; order Anura; family Aromobatidae; genus Anomaloglossus; species Anomaloglossus baeobatrachus. Next base: position 83,738,891 of record NC_134353.1, on the reverse strand, counting down.
TCACATACCCCCCCCTCAGTTCAATCGTGCGGGGTTGAACTCCCGCCATCAAACACGGGCCGCGGGACAAGGCATCGGCGTTGCCCTGCAACCCACCGGCCCTATGTTCAACCGTAAACCGGAAGTTCTGCAGAGAAAGGAACCACCGGGTAACCCGGGCATTCCGTTCCTTGGCGGACCTCATCCAGACCAGTGGAGAGTGATCCGTCACCAAGAGAAACTGCCGTCCCAGCAGGTAATAGCGTAGGGACTCCAAGGCCCACTTGATCGCCAGGCACTCCTTCTCCACTACGCTATAATTCCGCTCGGGAGGGGTGAGCTTCCTACTTAAGAAGGTGACGGGGTGTTCCTCCCCCTGAACCACCTGAGACAGCACTGCCCCCAGGCCGACCTCTGAGGCGTCAGTCTGTACTATGAACTCCTTCCGGAAATCAGGGTGTACAAGAACGGGCTGTCCGCACAGGACCTCCTTCAGGGCCCGGAAGGAGTCCTCGGCCTGAGGAGTCCAGCGCACCATGACGGACTTCTTGCCTTTGAGAAGGTCCATCAAGGGGGCTGATAGTCCCGCAAAATCCTTTACAAACCTCCTGTAGTACCCCACGATACCTAGGAAGGCCCTAACCTGCTTCGTGGTCAGGGGTCTAGGCCACTTCTGGATCGCCTCAACCTTGTTAATTTGGGGCTTAATCACTCCTTGGCCTATCACGTAGCCCAAGTAGCGGGCTTCCGTGAGTCCCAATGCACATTTCTTGGGATTGGCTGTCAATCCGGCCGTTCGAAGCGCGTCCACCACCGCTTGTACCTGTTCCAAGTGGGTCTGCCAATCGGAGCTGTAAATAATGATGTCATCAAGGTACGCTGATGCATACGCCTGGTGGGGTTCCAGCACTAAGTCCATCAACCTCTGGAACGTGGCCGGAGCGCCATGTAACCCAAAAGGCAAGACAACATAGTGGAAGAGACCCTCCGGCGTAACAAAAGCAGTTTTCTCCTTGGCGGACTCCGTCAGTGGCACCTGCCAGTACCCCTTGGTCAGGTCGAGCGTGGTGAAGTATCGCGCCTGTCCCAGCCTATCAATCAGCTCATCCACCCGGGGCATGGGGTAGAGATCGAACTTGGATATTTCGTTCAATCTCCTAAAGTCATTGCAGAACCTTAAGGAGCCATCGGGTTTTGGTATTAGGACAATCGGACTAGCCCATTCACTCCGGGATTTTTCGATGACCCCCAGGCGTAACATTGTCTTTACTTCCTCCAATATGGCTTGTCGTCGAGCCTCCGGTACCCGGTATGACTTCAGGCGTACCTTCAGGTGGGGCTCGGTGACAATATCATGTCGTATCAGACTGGTCCTACCGGGCAGCTCGGAGAAGACATCGGGGTTCTGCTGAACCAACCGTCTGGCCTCTCGCCTCTGTGTCTTGGTGAGGGCTTCTCCAATCCTTACTTCCGGTTCGTCCTCTCCGGAGGTCGCTGGAGCCGGATGTGAACGACCCGAAGAGGAGGGAGATGGGGAAAAAACAGCCATCAGGCTTTCCCGTTCCTGCCAGGGTTTTAATAGGTTGACATGGTATATTTGTTCAGGTTTCCGCCTACCGGGCTGCAATACTTTATAGTTGACCACCCCGACTCTTTCCTTTATCTCGTAGGGTCCTTGCCACTGAGCCAGGAATTTACTCTCCACCGTGGGGATTAATACCAACACCCGATCCCCGGGTTTAAAGGTCCGCACGGTGGCTTGTCTATTGTAGCGGCCGCTTTGCGCGGCCTGAGCCTCCTGTAAATGCTCCTTCACAATTGGCATGACCGCGCTTATGCGGTTCTGCATACCCAAAATGTGTTCAATCACACTTTTATGGGGGGTGGGCTCTTGCTCCCATGTTTCCTTTGCCAGGTCCAACAATCCCCGGGGATGTCGCCCGTATAATAATTCAAAAGGCGAAAACCCCGTGGATGCCTGTGGCACCTCACGGATGGCAAACATCAAATAGGGAAGCATCATATCCCAGTCTTTCCCGTCCTTTGAAATCACCCTTTTGAGCATGGTTTTCAGGGTTTTATTGAAACGCTCGACTAAACCGTCCGTTTGAGGATGATACACAGACGTACGCAACTGCTTGATCTGGAGTAGCCGGCATAGCTCTTTGGTCACTTTAGACATGAATGGGGTCCCCTGATCCGTAAGGATTTCCTTGGGCAACCCCACCCGGCAGAACACAGCAAACAACTCCCGAGCTATAAGCTTTGCTGCAGTATGTCTGAGAGGTATCGCCTCGGGATACCGGGTGGCATAGTCAACGATCACTAGGATGTGTTGGTGCCCTCGAGCGGACTTTACGAGGGGCCCCACCAGATCCATCCCTATCCGTTTAAAAGGGACTTCTATAATGGGTAACGGTACCAACGGACTGCGAAAATGGGTCAGGGGTGCGGTAAGCTGACACTCCGGGCAGGTTTCGCAGAACCGTTTTACCTCCCCAAAGACCCCGGGCCAATAGAACCTTTGCAATATTCGCTCCTGCGTTTTCTTGACCCCTAGGTGGCCACTCATCAGGTGTTTATGAGCCAAGTCGAGGACCCGCCGGCGATACGGCTGGGGCACCACCAACTGTTCTACCCCCACGCCCCGTATTTCATCTACCCGGTAGAGTAAATCTTGCTTAAGAGCGAAGTGGGGGTACCTTACCTGGGCACCGGGCAGCTGTGCCACCCCGTCAACTACTGTCACCCGACTCCGGGCATGTTTTAACGTAGGGTCCTGGAGTTGGGCTGTCCAAAACGTATCCGGGGACGCCTCCAACTCCGGGATAGGCTCGACCATCTCAGCCTCTCCTGCCAATACCTCTAGGGGTGACCTATCGGGTTCACACTCTGTCCCTATCATGGTGACCCCTACGGCAGGCGTCCCGGATTCAGGATTGTAGGGCTCAGGTCCCGGACTGATCAATATCTGAGGGGACTTAGGGGGTCCCCTCCATAAAGTCCAAAAATAGGGCAGATCCCTTCCTAGGATCACGTCATAAGGAAGAGTGTTAAGAAGTCCCACCTCATGTTGCACCTGACCGCAAGGTGCTGTGATGGTGACAATCCCCGTGGGATAGTCTCGGCGGTCCCCATGTATGCAAACCACCCCCACGGTACGTCCTGTGGCCTTTACTTTAGCCCTTAGGGTTGATCGCACAAGGGTCACTAAGCTTCCGGAATCCAACAATCCAGTAACCGGACATCCATTCACCTGTATTTGGCACAAGTGGGGCTCCGTCTCTGAGGAGACCAGGTCAGCGGTAAACACCACCTGAGCATACATTGAACCCCGCCGGGTAACCCCACAATCCATGGGCTCCGTGGTGAGTGGACACTGGGCTTCCATATGTCCCACCCGCTGGCACCGCCAACATCTAATGGGGACGGAAACCCCCTTGACGGGTTGTCGTTTAGGGTACAGAACCTTCCGGACCTCAGGAATGGTGGGTGCGGCCTCAGACGGGACGGTAGGGGACTCCTGCACCGTTGTCAGCGGTGGGTCCTTGGCCCTAGGCTTGGAGGGGCCGGACCGCCGGGCGGTACGCAAAGTCTCAGTGTCCCGTATCAAGTCCTGCGTAGCCACATGCCGCTCTATCAGGGACACTAATTGATCCAGGGTACTCGGGTCACCCTGTCCTACCCACCGTTGAACGGTGACGGGTAAAGTGCGCACAAAACGATCCACTACTACCCTTTCCACCATTTGCGCCGGGCTCAGAGTGTCAGGCTGCAACCACTTTTTTACAAGATGCAACAAGTCATAGGCCTGGGAGCGTACGGGTTTGGCTTCCTCATAGAACCACTGATTTACCCGCTGAGCCCGTACATAGGTATTCACCCCCAACCGAGCCAGTATTTCGGCTTTCAGGGTCACATAGTCAATGGCGTCCTCGGTACAGAGGTCCAGGTACGCTTTTTGGGGTTCCCCCGTCAGATAGGGCGACAATACCTCAGCCCACTGGGGGGTCGGCAGCTTTTCCCGCTCGGCCACCCGCTCAAACACCGCCAGGAACGCTTCCACATCATCCCCCGGGGTCATCTTTTGCAACGCTTGTCTCACCGCTTTCCGGACGCTGCCGTCGTCACCCGGTCCCGGGGTTGTTGCTGCCGGTCCGGCACGGATCGACTTGGCCAGGAGAATCATCTGTTCTTGGTGCCTTTTTTCCTGCACTTGCAAGGATTGCTGCTGACGTTCCAACGCCCGGAGCAGGTGTGCATTGGTCTGTTGCTGCTGTGCATTAGCCTCTTGTAGCTGTGCATTAGCCTGTTGTTGCTGTGCATTAGCCTGTTGTTGCTGTGCATTAGCCTGTTGTTGCTGTGCATTAGCCTGAGCCAGCTGCTTTAGTATGTCCTCCATGGCGTCACCGGGTTTTGGGCTGTAGTATAGCCGCTCGAATCCAGGACATGTGCTATTGGGTCACCAGGGATGGATGCTACACCTCACCGGCTGTCATGCCCGCATTCTCCACCATATGTGAGGTAGCATGGTCGGCTGCGCAGCAGAAGACACGGGATACAGGCATTAAGGTTCACAGCACACGGTTTTAATCCAAACAAAAGTCCACAACAATATACATGTGTCTCTCCAGCAGAGCACTCAGGGAGTTCTGTCCACTCCCTCACACCCGGCACACCTGCCCTCGTTCCTGTTTCCATTTAACCCTTCCTTCAGCCTGTAGGGAAACAGCATTAACCCTGGAGTGGATTTACTTTCTATCATGGAGTGAGCACAACCGGGGCGAGACATACCGGCCGTCATAGATGACCCCGGTTACAGTCTCACAATATATATATATATATATATATATATATATATATACACAATTGCGAGTTGAAGTCCCCTAAGAAGACTAAACAAAATTTAAAGTTTTTAAAATAATAAAAGTAAAAAGTCTAACGTTTTAGGTCATCCCAATTTTCATCATTTAAAAATGAATAACAAAAACAAAAACATATTGGGTATCTTTTTTTGTAAACATAGTTTTTATTGGAAAATTTAAAAATATCTGATCTATCAAAATCTAAAATGATAACATTTGTATAGAAAGCAAGAAATTCAAAACACCAAAATTGCCGTTGTAGGCTGTGTACCCACAACGTGTCTCTATTGAGTTTTTATTTTTTTTTTTGTAAATTCTTTATTTAAGATGTTTCTTAATATTACAGAAATGAAATTGCAACAACAAATAAGCATAAACATGTATTTTTCAGATGAAAGGAAAGAGAAAAGGAAAGGAAAGAGGGAGAGATGGGGACGTGAGGTTGGTATAAAGTAAAGAGAGGACAAGGGGTTGGGAATGTAGAGCGGGTAGGGGAAGGGGAAAAAGGTGAGATTCCCACCTATTTCTAAGAAGGTGTCTGGTTACTAGGATTTATATATATGAAAATATGAAAAGGTTTTGTTTTCAGAGGTGTGTATGAACAACGTGTTTGTTTTGCTTAACTGTCTATTCGGTTTCTGAGCTAATGTGTTATCTTTGGATGAGAAAATTTGTCAAGAGATTTTAGTTAGCTTTTGGTATCTGTCCCATTTGTCCCAAGATTCTAAAAGCTTCGCATTTTTCCTAGTGTAATGCAATCGGGCTTTTTCATGTATGCTTATAAGATTTGATTAATTGAACCACTCGGTTAGACTCGGTGCATCACCTTCTTTCCAGTGTCTGGTTATTAGACGTTTTGCTGCATTTATGAGATGAGGTATTATTGAGAGTTTGTTTAGGTGTTCCTTTTGTGGATCTAGATTGAGGATAATAAAGTTTGGGTTGAAAGGGAGTTTGGTCTTGAGAGCATTTTCTATGTGAAATTTAATGGAATCCCAATATTTTGCTATTTTTGGGCAATGATACCAAATGTGTGAAGGGGTGCCAGTCATTTGATTACATCTCCAGCAGTGTGGTGACGAGTTGTCAATTTTGTAGAGAATGTCTGGGGTTTTATACCACCGTGAGATAATTTTATAGTTGAGTTCTTGATATCTAGATGCGGTTGATAGGTTGTGGGCGTTGTTGAAGATCATTTGAATTTCACTAGGGTTGAAGGTGGTGTTTAGTTCCATTTCCCATCTATTAATGTAAGAAGGTTTTTCCAAAGTGTTATATAGTAGCTTGTATATTTTTGAGATTAGCCTATTCTTCCCTTGAGCATGTAGTAGAAATTCTTGTTGGGGGGACGGGTTTGAAGGGGAAATATCTGGGATGTGATATGAAGCTAGGTCTCTAATGATGGCTAGGTCTTTATCTTTTAAATCTATTGGATTAAAGATGGATTTTAGCTCTTGTATAGTTAATGGTTCATGGTTATGGATTATCTCTGACAGTGTTATGTTGCAGAGATTTTTTGATGTCCTAATTTTGTTTTTTAGGAGTCTAAATTTTTGCGGGATTACATGTAAAATGGGGGTGGCTCTGCAAATATTCGGAATTAGATCTAGTTTTTTATTAAATTTGTGCCAAAGCTTAAGTGTTACTTTGGTAAAAGGGTTCAGTATGTCTTTATATTTGAATCTGTTGTGAGGGGTTGGCCATAGAAAATGTGATAGTTCTCCTTTTAAGTTGCTGATTTCCAAGGTAGTCCACAGTTTTCTAGGGGGGTTTGTCCTCATCTCCATGAGTCTGGCTATGTGTGTGGCTAGCCAATAGCGTTCAAAATCTGGGAGTCCTGTACCTCCTTTAGATTTAGGAGCAGTCAGTATAGTGTACTTTAGTCTATGGCTCTTTTTAAGCCATATAAAATTTGAGATCATGTTTTTCAATTTGCTGAAGAAATGTTGTGGGATATCTGTAGGGATTACTTGTAGAAGATATAAGATTTTTGGCAGAATGATCATCTTGATTAAATTGGTTCTCCCAAACCACGAGATTGGTAAACTGCTCCAAGCGGAAATGTCGGCTTCTATTTTGTGAAAAAGTGGCTTGAGATTCAGATCGGATAGTTGAGACAGGGAGTTGCTAATTCTTACGCCTAGGTGGGTGATGGAATTGGTAATACTGAAAGGGGATGATTCTGATACATTTTTCCATATTTTGGGGGGAATGTTAATGTTTAATAAATGGGATTTTGAAAAATTTATTTTGAAGTTGGAGACTTCACTATATAACTTGAAATCTGCGGTAAGGGCCTTAATTGAATTTGAAGGGTTCGTTAAAATGAAAAGTATGTCATCTGCAAATGCCGCGGATTTGTATTCTATTTGGTTGCATTTCAGGCCTGAGATCTTGGGATTTTGTCTTATTTTCTGGAGAAAGGTTTCTATTGTTAGAATAAATAGAAGTGGTGAAAGGGGACAGCCCTGTCTGGTTCCATTTTTTATGTTAAAACTAGAGGAGAGTTCATTATTTATTTTTAGCTTTGCGGTTGGGGTGGTATAAAGTGCCAGGATTTTGTCAATGAATAAGGGTGGGAAGCCAAATTTTTTTAAAGTTTGTTTGATAAATAGCCAATTGACGCGGTCGAAAGCTTTTTCTGCATCTGAGGTGATGATTGCAGTTTCAATATTGTTATGTTTTGCATATTGAATGGCATTTAGTGTTTTAATTACATTATCTTTTGCTTCTCTCTCTTTTGTAAATCCCACTTGTTCTAGGTTTATAAGATCAGGTATTATGTTTTGCATTCTTTTTGCTATGATTTTGGCATACAGTTTTACGTCATTGTTAATCAGCGAAATTGGTCTATAGCTTCCGCAAAGGGATGGATCTTTTCCTTCTTTTGGGATTAGAGTTATGTGAGCTGTTAGGGCTTCTTTATTGAATGGGTTATTCTTGTTTATATAGTTAAAATAGTTTGTCATATGTGGAACTAGTTCTGTTTTAAAAATTTTGTAGTACTCAATTGAAAAACCATCCGGGCCTGGACTTTTCCCTCCCGGAGTTGAGTTTATGGATGATTCTACTTCTTGGGAGGATATTGGGATCGTTAGATTTTGTGATTGTTGGGTTGTGAGTTTAGGTAATTTCAGGTCTTTTAGGAAAGTTTTTATGAGTTTTGTTTTCCCCTCTTGAGACTCTTGTGCTGTTGTGAGGTTGCATACATTGGAGTAGTATGAAGAGAAAATATTAGCAATGTCTTCAGTTTTGTGATGTACTTTGTCATTCGTATTTTTAATTTTTGTGATATATGTGATATATTTGTTTTTTAATCATGTTTGCTAAATTACGTCCACTTTTGTTGGAGTAAAGGTAGGATCGAAACCTTGCATAGTTAAGGTATTTTTTGCTTTTTTGATTTAAAAGAGCTCTGAGCTCAGATCTTAGCTTGCATAAGTCCTTCTGTAATGAAGGGTTTTGATTTGTTTTATGTTGTCCTTCTAAGTTTTTTATTTGGTCTAGAAGGGAAATTGTTGTTTTTTCTCTTTCTTTTTTGGTTCTAGTGCCGAGTTCTATTAAAGTACCTCGTAGAACTGCTTTGTGGGCTTCCCAAACGTTAGGGTCACATATGTTATTGAAGCAATTTTCTCTAAAGTAGTTTTGGATGGACGTTCTTATGTAGTCTTGAGAAGTTTTGTTTTTTATTAAACTGTTATTGAGTTTCCAATTGAGTGAGCATCTTCTGCCTTGTGAAAGCTTTATGTTTAAAAGTAGGGGGGCATGATCAGAAAGTAATATTATATCATAATGTATTTTTTCAACATTGCTTAGAAGGTGATGGGATATGAACAGATAATCTATTCTGGAGTATTTCTTATGGACTTGTGAGTAATAAGAGTAATCTTTGGTTGAGGGGTATGAGATCCTCCAGCTGTCGACCAGAAGTAATTCTGTGAGGGATTTTTTAATGAAATTTACTGTTTTAATTGGGATCGTTGAATGTCCATCTGAGGTGTCTGATGGAGGGTGTAGAGGGATATTGAAGTCACCTCCTAATATTATATTTCCTTCTGAAAAAAAGAGTGTTGAATATTTTCTTAAAGAAGGGCAGCTGGTTAGTATTTGGGGCGTAGATGTTTATGATTGTGTATAAGGAGTTGTATAGTTGGCATTTCAAGAAGATGAACCTGCCGTCTGGATCATAAATGACGTCTTTGAGGTTAAAGGGTATCTTTTTACGGACAATAATCGAGACCCCTTTATTTTTCTTGATTGGGGAATTGGCATTAAACCATCTGGTGTAGACCTTATTTTTTGTTACTGGTGTGTACGTCTTCTTGAAGTGAGTCTCCTGGAGAAGAGCGATATCTATTTGGTGTTTGTTAAGATAGCTCAGTATTTGTGATCTTTTTTGGGGGATGTTCATGCCTTTAACATTGAACGTTATAAAGTTAAGATTAGCCATAGTTACCATGAAATAATTGATAATTTATCTTTGAAATTTGGGTAGGTATCTGGGAAGTGTGAAAAAGATTTAGTATAGGGTAGAGTGTGAGATATTTGAGTCTCTTAGCCATAGTGTCACGCTACCGGTGTCCCGACAGCCCTCCTTACCCACTGAGCCGGTCCCTGCATCGCACCACCGCTCCGTACCCACTGATCCAGCATCACCAGCACACCACCGCTCCTTACCCACTGAGCCGGTCTCACCGTCCAGGTACCGCTCCTTACCCACTGATCCAGTATCGCCATCGCACCACCGCTCCTTGCTCACTGATCCAGTCCACGTGTCCACTGGTCATGGCTGCCGTTCCCGCTCGTGCTCTCCTGTGTCCTGCTCCTGGTCTTATGAGTCTGACTCTGAGTCTTAGGCTGGACTCACACGAGCGAGAGCATCCGATGCAATATGCTAATGTCCCGATGCGAGAGCATCGGATGCAATATGCTAATGTCCCCTGGTCAGGCTCTGCTGCGAGCGTGAGCCGGGTGTCATGCGACTGCAACCCGATCTTGCGATCGGGTCACAGCTGTGAAGCTGAGTGCAGGCGCTGCGGAGGAGAGGGAGGGGTTAATCCTCCCATCTCCTCCACTGTCAGCCTGTGCGTAGATCGCACTGCACTGGGATAACATCCGAGTGCAGTCCGATGTATCTCTCGCATCCATTCACTTGAATGGGTGCGAGGGATACGGCGGTAGCAGCAAAACGCAGCATGCTGCCGCTTTTCTCGCATCCAGAATCTGGATGCGAGAAAAGCTGACCAACAGCTCAACCTCAATGCCTAACATTGGTCAGAGTGCAATGCGAGAATTTCTCGCATTGCACTCGTCCGATTTTCACGCTCGTGTGAGCGTACCCTTAGCCACATAGTTCTGCATAGGACCAGGCCGCGCCCACTCTCCTGGTCTTATAGGCCCAGCACACCTGCAGCAGGAAATGACATGAGGCTGTGCTGGGTATATAAGACTTGCCTTTCCATGTGGGCGGCGCCTGATCAACGTGTCTTGAAGTTTTGTCTTGTGAGCTAGGTTCTCAGGTCCCCTTGTGCCGTGTCCTGTACTACTGCCTATCTTTACTACCCGGCACCTGTACCAGTGTCCTGCACTGTCTCAAGGAACTCTGTGACCCCGGTGACTTTGTTCTACCCGTCCCCGGAAGGAAGCTGGCCCCCTAGTACCGTGTGACCTTGTTCTACCTGTTCCCGGAGGGACCCATCCCTGCTACGCCAGTGCTCCGGCTGCCGTGTACCCTGCCCTCCGGTGGGGTGCTCGGTCCAGTGGATCCACCTCCTGGGCCTACCAGTCCTCTCGGCCCTGACAGATTGATCAGGCCATGGATTCCGCCGGAGCACAAACGTCTGAGCTGGCTGAACTATGCCAGGAACTGGTGCAACAGCGTGACACCTTACACCGCATACTGAAGTTCCTGATGTCTGTGGACCACCGGTTGTACACGTTACAGACCGCCGCCTCGTCTCCGTCGATGTAGCAGACAGCGTCTAAGTCCGAACCTGTTGTCCCCTCGGCTTCGCAACTCCGCCTCGCTGCTCCGCCTCGCTATGCGGGGGATCCCAAGACCTGCAGAGGCTTCTTGAACCAGTGCTCGCTGCATTTCAAGTTGCTTCCCCATTTGTTTGTCTCAGACCAGGCTAAAGTGGCGTTCCTGATGTCACACTTGGAAGGCGAAGCTCTAGCCTGGATTAACCCCCTGTGGGAGAATGAGGATCCAATGACCACCGACATCCGGGAATTCCTGCAAGCTTTCCGAAGTACCTTCGATGAACCCGGACGTACTACCGCAGTCACCTCTTTGCTCCTCCGGCTACGCCAAGGGACCCTGACCATCGGCCAATACGCCATCCAGTTCCACACGCTCGCCTCTGAGCTGGGCTGGAACAATGAGGCCTTGACGGCGGCCTTTTGGGAAGGTCTCTCTGGCCGCGTCAAAGACGAACTAGCCGGCCGTGACGTTCCACGAACTTTGGACGCTTTGATATCCTTAGCCACCCGGATTGACCTCCGTTTCCAGGAGCGAACCAAAGAGGTATTCCGGGAGAAGCGACCACCCCGTCACGCCTTGTCCCCGCAGAGGCCTACCGCTCCTTTGCCCCTGCCTTCCTGTGATGTGTTTCCAGAACCCATGCAAGTTGACCAACTGAACCAAACCAAGCAACGCCGTGCAGAACGACTCGCCCGGGGCCTGTGTTTCTATTGCGGAGATGGTTCACATATGCTCCGTTCTTGCCCGGAGAAACCAGGTAGACCCCGGGTCCAAGGGATGGTGGGAACCGCCACCCTTGGCACCGGAATCCCCTCCGTTCCAGTTACGCAGACTGTCCAGGTGACGACGGAGAAGATCAGGTTCACAGCAGAGGCCCACATCGATTCTGGGGCAGCAGGTAATTTCATACACCAGTCTGCAGTGAACCGATACCAGGTACCTGTGATCCCGCTTGCCAAGCCCCTCTAGTTCGCCTCCGTGGATGGTTAACCACTATACGAACCTGTCCGGTATACCACTGAACCCGTGAGACTCCAGGTTGGCACTATGCATACTGAGACCATTGCCTTCTATGTCATCCCAAGAATGGCTCCTGAGCTCCTGCTGGGTCTGCCCTGGCTTCAACTCCATGACCCTGCCATTAGTTGGCGCTCTGGCGCTATTACTCGCTGGGGGCCCTTGTGTCATGACCACTGCCTACAGCCCGTTCCTCGGCCCCTGTCACCTGAACCTGTTATGCCGCAGGAAGAGGAAGAGGTGACGACGCAGTCCAGTGCCGTACCACAACTCCTGTCACTTGTGCCTGTGGTGCCACCGGAACCAGAAGAGACGACGCACTCCAGCGTCGTTCCACCGTCCCTGACAATTGAGACTTTGATGCCACCGGCTACTGAGGATGAGACACTGTCCTGTACCCGGTCCGAGACGCCCGATCCGGTCGTCCAAGACTCCACTCCTGCTTCTGACTGTCTTCCCCTTTCTGTTGCCTCCATTGCCGCTGACTTGGGTTCTCCGATACGGGACATAGTGGCCATGAAAACAGTCCGGGGTAAGCAGTCCTTCCTGGTCGATTGGGTGGATTGTGGTCCTGAGGCCCGGTCCTGGTTGTCCCGGAAGTACGTTGCTGCCCCTCTTCGGCGCGCCTACATGTCCCGGCCGCGGGGAGGGGGCTTCAAGGGGGGGGTACTGTCATGCTCCCGGTGTCCCGACAGCCCTCCTTACCCACTGAGCCGGTCCCTGCATCGCACCACCGCTCCGTACCCACTGATCCAGCATCGCCAGCACACCACCGCTCCTTACCCACTGAGCCGGTCTCACCGTCCAGGTACCGCTCCTTACCCACTGATCCAGTATCGCCATCGCACCACCGCTCCTTGCTCACTGATCCAGTCCACGTGTCCACTGGTCATGGCTGCCGCTCCCGCTCGTGCTCTCCTGTGTCCTGCTCCTGGTCTTATGAGTCTGACTCTGAGTCTTAGCCACATGGTTCTGTATAGGACCGGGCCGCGCACTCTCCTGGTCTTATAGGCCCAGCACACCTGCAGCAGGAAATGACATGAGGCTATGCTGGGTATATAAGACTTGCTTTTCCATGTGGGCGGCGCCTGATCAATGTGTCTTGAAGCTTTGTCTTGTGAGCTAGGTTCTCAGGTCCCCTTGTGCCGTGTCCTGTACTACTGCCTATCTTTACTACCCGGCACCTGTACCAGTGTCCTGCACTGTCTCAAGGAACTCTGTGACCCCGGTGACTTTGTTCTACCCGTCCCCGGAAGGAAGCTGGCCCCCTAGTACCGTGTGACCTTGTTCTACCTGTTCCCGGAGGGACCCATCCCTGCTACGCCAGTGCTCTGGCTGCCGTGTACCCTGCCCTCCGGTGGGGTGCTCGGTCCAGTGGATCCACCTCCTGGGCCTACCAGTCCTCTCGGCCCTGACACATAGCCTTGAGACGTTGTGGATTTCTCAAATTGAGAAATGAAAAAACAAAGAAAATTTGCAGCTGGAAGGGATAGGGTAAGCCAAGCCAATCCCTTCCAGTGTAATCTGCAATAGTGGATTTTCCGGTCCGTGGGGGCGTGGACCTAGGATGTAGTACTTTTAGACAGTATATGTACTTGACACTTTCAGTGAAGTGAACTAGGGGGCACTATCTCCCAGCTAAGTCTTATCAGTAAATGTAATGTAAGAGGGTGAGATAACAAGTCAGTTATAAATGATAAATAATAACCAATTAAAGCAAACATTCCATATTTGTATAGTTACAACCAATGGTCTTCGGTTCTGTTGCCTGAACGATGAGGATAGAGGTCATGAGCGTCCAAGAGAGTTCTTTGTAGAATTGTGATTTGATTGAACGATATGCACAAATCACAGGCAGATAGAAAGAGGACTAAGTCCCGATGTCTCTATTTCAACAAATTTAATGTCTTTAGAACAGGAACTGAATTGGGAACATACGCAATCATGTGGTAAACTTAGACAAAACTACGACTTCTCAAAAATTCTATCCTCGTCCACTGAACAAAAACGTTGGGAGGAAGGTTAACAGAGGGAGAGGAGGGAGAGAGAGAGAGGAAAAAAAAAAAAAAGATTTTTTTTTTTTATATGAATATCTTTTCTTTTCCGTTTCTCATCAGGGTATTTCTTAAACTTGAATGATGAGGTCAGGTATATAAAGGTATTGGAGAGTCCTCATCCATTTTCATCTTGTTCCCCTTGTCTTTTTCTTGGAGTCTTCTTTGGCCCCTGATTCAGTTTTCTCACTTTACTTGCTCTGGGTGATGATGTTGTGGTCCATTTGTCATGTTTAGGTAGTGCAGGCAAGTGAAGGAAATCTTCAGCGGAGGTCCAATCTGGTATCTTTATATGCATTAATTCCAACTTATTGAGGACAAAGGGAAGATCGTCTGGAGTTCTGATTATTAGATTTTTGTTGTCAAAGGAGATGGCTAAACCAAAAGGAAACATCCATCTGTAGATTATATTTTTTTCTCTCAGTGTTTTTGTTAAGGGCTGTAATTGTCTTCTCAGATCTAAAGTAAGCTTTGAAAGGTCCTGATAGATTTGTATTTCTGTCTCTTCATATTCAATCTTGCGGGTGTATCTCGCTTTTTGGTAGATTTGTTCCTTTATTTTAAAGCTTTGTAAACAACATAGAACATCCCTTGGTTTATCTCAGTTTGCAGTTTTGGGTTTGTAAACTCTGTGGGCTCTTTCTAACCCTATGTCAATGGTTTCTTCTTTGCCAAGTAGAGTATTAAATATCTGTGTAAGGGCTGTGTGAATGTCTTTGTCTTCTACTGATTCTGGTAATCCTCGAATTCGAAGGTTATTCCTTCTGGACCTGTTCTCGAGATCATCTATGTGAAGTTTTTGCAAGATCTCTTTTTGTTTGTCGATCAGGATTTCTGTCACTCTCTCTGAGTGCGTTGTAATTTGGTCAAAGTCGTTTTCAAGGGTATGAACTCTTGTATAGATCTGTTTTATGTCACTTTTAAGTTCAGCCATCTCTTCTTTTATGGTCTGCGTGAATTCCTTAAATAGGTTTCTGATGCAGTTTGCTGTAGGAAGGGCTTTGATATGTTCCATGAGATTGGCATTTCCGCTTAGTGTCTCTTAGTGAACTTTGCTGGGAGAAAGTAGGTTGGGTTAACGCATTTGGAGTAAGCTTGTCCTCTTTTTTTTTTTTTTTTTCCTTTCCCATTTTAACTTTCTATATCTCAGCTGCTGCAGCCCTTTTCTTATCTTGACCACTAGATGTCACTGTTCACCACTGTTGCACATTGTTCTTGCACCTTATACTGGAGCTTCTGTTTGTTGTATGCTTAGAATCGTCAGCTCTAGCTGTACTTTTTATATATCAATGTATAACCTAGAGGGGTTTTATGTCCAGCCACTTACGTTTTGCTGCATTAACATGGGGTGAGCAGCATCTGCGATCCAGCAACAGGCAGCTTGGAATGAGTTAAATTTCCCCTGTGCTGGTTTTTTATTGTCCAGATGAGCACGGGGGAGGGAAGCAGGATGCTCTGGTCTTGGTGCTGTCCTAGGAACTTAACCCCTTACAGTTCTGTCTCCTCTCCCTGAGCCTTCCCCTCCTCTCTGTAAACCCCAGTACAGGAGTGGATCCCAGGCCAGTGTATCTGTTCCTGTTTTCCAGGTACCTCTGCTGATTGATGGTGTAGCTATCTGCTGTGCTCAGCTATCAACAGTCTCTCTCCCTCTCCTCACAGCGTTACAAATGGTGGTGCAGGGGGAACTTGGGGCCCCACTCTCTCAGGTGGCAACCCAATCCAGGAGCAATTAGGTGATATTTATCCTTGGGCGCAGGTCTCCTCTCCTCCAGAGCCCCTCTCTCTAGCTCCAGCCAAGAGAAATGAAGGGGGGAGGGAGGTTGGAGTGGTTCAGGTGCTGTGCCTCTCTGCTGGATTCTAATGGCAGCTGCTCCCATACATCTAGCAAGCCCTCTTTCTTCTGGCCTTCTCCCTCAGTCCCTGCAGGCAGTGGGGCAGGAGGGAGCTTGGAGCAATGCTTCTTCTGTCAGTAAATCGCAGTGCTGCTGGACCCTCCTAGTCTCTGGGGACTGGTAGTTGTATGGTTGGTATGGCTGCTACTTTAGGCCCTGGCTTCAGCACTGTAATCAGGCCGCTACTCACTCAGTCTCCACAACGCTCCAAAGTTGTTTTCCTTGGCTCCACAGCAGATGTAGGGAGATGGATTTTGTTTTGGGGCCACTTTTTCTTAAGGATCGGCATTAGATGTCACTAGATTACAAATTGAGATGCAGGAGCTCCTCCATGTGCATCCTTCTTCTTCCCCAGCTAAGCCACGCCCCCTCTATTGAGTTTTTAATGCTGCATCAGTCAGAAATGCAGCATCTTACGGCTCCTGTAAAGTGGATGGGAGTTATAGAAATCTCCTGTCTGACGTGATTTTTTTTTTTACTCAGCTAAAGCCTGCTTTTAATGCTGCAATTTCTCGTGCAGTCGCATTTGCGATCGCACCCGCACCCATCGTTTTTGCGGCACTGGCAATTTCTTGCGTTTTTTACCGCGATTTGGTGTGTTTTTGGCTGCATTTTGCTGCGTTTTTTGATCTCTGCGTTTTTCTGCATTTTTCCAATGCATTGCATGGGGGAAAACGCAGAAAAACGCAGGAAAGAATTGACATGTCCATTTTTTTTTAAGCTCAAAAACGCAGCTTAAAAAAAAAGTTGTGTGCGGACAGCAAAAATGAAAACTCATAGACTTTACTGGGGAAGCAAAGTCATGCAGTTTTGAGGCCAAAAACGCACCCGAAAAGCGCGCAAAAACCGCCGCGAAAAACGCACTGTGCGCTCATAGCCTTACCTTAATTTGCCATCTGCTATGTACAGCAAAACATACAGGCTGTAAAAGACAAAAGATTCAAACATTTTTATGAAACCTAATTCCAACTTTTTAGCCCAGAATAAATTTAAATAAAAAATTGCCACCAAATATTTGTCTTTTAGGGCCACCATATATATTACGTTAATGTTACCTGAACCCAATTTTAGTGGGATCATTAAACCATCTTATGTTTATTGGGGCCTCCAAATTATCCTAATCATCATGTAATGAAAGGTAGGATCAGGCATGCGGAATCGAACCAGATTTGAGTTGTGTGGCGCCCCTGACCTGGTCAGGCACCACTGAGTACTGCACCCATGCTGTGAACTTACACAAACACTTGGTAACCAGAACACACACACAGCTAGAGGGGACCCCTGAGCAGACTGAGGGAGGGGGTGTGTCCCTCGCCTCCCAGCTAGTGGTGGGTGTGTCACTGGGAACAGGAGTGTGCAGAGGCAGTCAGTGAGAGGAGGTGGAGGAGAGAAGCCGCATTTGGAGGGCAGAGCAGTGAGCAGAACTCTTCCAGACACTGCACCATTCGTGGCTGCTGGCGGGGGAGAAAGGGCTACCTGGTAGTGCCGCCCAAAAACCACCTGAGGCCGGAGCGCAGGGAGGTGGCTGAGTACGGGGACTGCCAGTAGACCTTGCCTGCATGGGGTACAGGTACCCAGAGCAGGGGCCCATTCAGTTGGCCTGCTTCACCTGCCGGTGAGAGCACTGCAAGCTTACCACCAACCACACACAGAGTCCAGAGTCACGCAGCAACGAGTGGGCCCAAAAGCGACAGAAAGCAGCAGCTAGAATCGTCTGGTCCACGCTGCAAACAAACAGGCCAGAAAGGGGAGAAAGGTGAATGCGACTTCCCTGGGTGATCCCAGCAAGACTACAAGTCGGGGTCACCTCAAAACACAAGGGCTAGGACGGTGAGTCGGCAGTCACCCCTAGTTCAGCCAAAGGGATACCTGGTTCTTCCTGGTCTACCGAAGCATCGGCCCGGGTTACTCATCCTGCCACCTGACGTGAGTAAAAACCCTGAAAGACACTCTGGTTGTGCGTGTGAGTCATTCTGCGACCTGTGGTTCCACACATCCACACTGGGTCCTGGGGCTAGCCTCACTCTCGGGAGGCCACCACATCTAGCTGCATTCAACATCAGCCCCAGGAGTCCCCTAATCTGCAGTGGCGGTCACTCTGACTGCAATACCGAGAGTGGCGTCACGAATCCTAAGAAGACAACCTACCTGTGACCAGACTGTCCCTCCACGTGGAGTCCCTGAAGGTAATGCAGACCTGGCTGGGCTCCACAGTTGCATAGACTTTATTTATTGTCACCATTAAAATCATATTTTTGTTCAGATGAACTGAGCATGCATATGCATAGAGAAATAGAAAATAGCATTTCAGCTCACCTGATAAATTGCATGGTGCAGAGCTGCTCCATGGACAATCCAAAAGTAAAAATAGTACCAGCACAAATCCGAAAAAAAATATTTTTTTTAATTTTATTTAGTGTGAAAAGGCATAAAAACAAGAAGTTAGGTGGATTAAACATAAAAACTGATACAAGACAGGTACAGGTAACACGTTTCTGGCCCAAAGTGGCCCTTAAGCGGGCTTTACACACTGTGACATGCGATGTCACGAGTGATAGCACCCACCCACGTCGGTGGCGCGTTATGGGGTGATCGTTGCCATAGCGAACAATATCGCTACGGCAGCGTCACACGCAATTACCTCTTCACCGACGTCGCTGTGGCCGCAGATCAATCTCTCCTTTAAGGGGGAGGTTCGTTCGGCGTCACAGCGGCATCACTAAGTGGCCACCCAATAGAAGCAGAGGGGCGGAGATGAGCGGGCGGAACATCCCTCCCACCTCCTTCCTTCCTCATTGCATGCGGCCGCAGGTACGGTGATGTTTCTCGTTTCTGCGATGTCACACATAGCGATGTGTTCTGCCGCAGGAACGACGAACAACCTGCGTCCTGCAACAGCAATGATATTTGAGATTAGAACGACGTGTGAACGATCAACGATTACGTGAGTCATTTTGATTGTTCACGGTCGTTCTTGCGTGTCACACACAATGATGTCGCTAACGAGGCCGGATGTGTGTCACAAATTCCGTGACCCCAATTACATCTCGTTAGCGATGTCGTTGCGTGTAAAGCCCGCTTAAGTCTCAACTAGAAACGTGTTACCTGTACCTGTCTTGAATCAGTTTTTATTTGTAATCCACCTACCTACCTTTTGATATGCATAGAGAGCTTAAGAGTAATAGTGTTGACTGAATAAGCATTCTGCTGACAGTTAAGGTGTATAAGCAACGTTAAGTTGAAACTAAAATTTCAATATTAAAAAGCAAATTATATTCAGAGGTAAAACTGTATTGCACTCATTTTTTTGTCTATGAAGTGTCCAATCAAGTTTCTTCCCTAGAGCACGAAACTCTATTTACAACTGCTTACTATTCTGCCTCATATCAGAAAATCCCTATCAGGAGACTTCTCTTTTAGGATGTCCTAACATCAATAGAAAGGGTGTGATGCTAGTCACTACTTACGGATAGTATAGACAGAAGGATAGTCAGACAAGCCGGGGTCAGGAAACAGGAGAACAGGACAGGACACAGGGAGTAAGCAGATACACAGTCAAGTCACAGGCTAAAGATCAGAATTCCAGGAGAGTACGTATTAGATTCAGGAAGCAGACAGAGACGTGGTCTGGCAATGGTCCGAGGTCAGAAGCCAGGAGGTAACAAAAAGAACAGGGAGCGGGCAGAGTGGGTTCAAACAACCATCCGGGGTCAAGAAAGTCAGATCAGAACAAAAGCGCAAACACAAGCCAAGAGCAGAACTGCAGAACCAGAGAGTACGACTGATGAGGTTCAGGGAGAGCATGCTCAGTAATGAAAAAGAGCAATTACCAGGTGTGAGGCAAATCCCGGGATATGAAGATGAATTATGACTCCAGTCATAATCTCTCATCACTCCCTGGCAGTGCCCCCTCCCTTCTTGTTCTCAATGTCCAGCATCTGTGAAGGTGTTACACCTCCATGGCCATGTCCTGTGATATGGAAATGAGGTGGTGTGGGAACAATGGACACAGGATGACTCCCTGCCGTCACCCTGTAACAAGAGTTGTATCTCATTAGCAAGGCTATGGAAATAGCCAGACAGAACGACTCCAGTAAAAAATGGTTCATATCTCGCAAGCCATATTTCCGATAAATATGGCAACCATAAAAATGGTGTCTCTGCATGCGGACGATGCCGGCACACCCTTTTTATGGGAGCAGGACATTGGGAAATGCCCCAGGCGTGATATCAGCCAATGGGGAACTGGCAGACAGGTCATGAGTCCCCTCGTTCTGTAGCTAAATTCATAACTGTCACGATGAGAGCATTGGCGTCCGCCTACGACGCTCCCAGGCAAAGTTATGGCCAATATCCCCTTTGCTGGATAATTCTGATCCATGCAGGGGGAGTGGCAGTGCTTCCCTGTGAGGTCACTAAGGTAGGAGGGGACCTGGATTGCCCAGGTTGATAACCCTACTTCGGCCATTTTCCAGTGTTCTTCTGCTCGGGGGCCTGGTTGGGAAAGACCTGTGAGGGAGTTCCTGGAAACCTGGTCTACAGCGCCCCCCTGTGGCCAGACGCAACAAGGTAACTGCTGGAACTGTGTATGCCTGTTTGTAACCCATGCTTTGATTGTAACTGTACTCTGACATATGTATATTCTGTAGATTCCCTATTGTATATATTGTAGTTTCTAGTGTGCTTTAGGCTGATTAAATTATATAATTAATCTTGGGCTGTTCTGTTATCTCGATCCTGAATCCCACGTCTGTGTGTTCGGCTAATAGTTACCGTAAATCGGTTGGTGGCAGCGAATTGTGCCAAGGACTATTGTGGGGAGGCCAGTGAGATTCGGGGAGATTTTATATATTCCGCCCGCGGAGGTCGGGGGAATATATACCTTACTCTCACCGGGGACCCTTCAATAATCGGCATAAGTAGTATAGCGGCCTCCTTGCTTATTGTCGGGCAATTCCATAATTGGCCTGACTATAAGAGGGGCGCTAGAGAGCGCGTAACGTGCTCTGTCTGTCGGTCGGGAGGTATAAAGGAGGGGTGACTCCTGCTTGTTACCCCCCGATCGTGACGTACTGGTAGCCAGCGCGGGGGATTTCTGAGTGACCCCCCCCGGTGGTTTGTGACACCAGGAAGGTGAAATACCTGAGTAAAAGCACCTCCCAGAACCTACACGGAATCCTGTGCTGTCAATCAACCTGCCAACTAGTGCTCAAGGAAACACAGCAGAGCATCTGTAAGTGCAAGATGCTCTGCACAAAGGAAACATGTCACTACCAGTTCTGTAGTTTAGGAAGGCGTGTCAGAGCATCACCTGTGTGCAAGATGCTCTGCACAGAGGAATCGTGACAAAGGGGTTGTCAAGATGAGTAAACTTATTAGAATTTAAGGTAAATAAATAAATATATCAATTTTTAACAATTTTGAAAAATGTTTTGGCTTTATTCCGAATATTCTAGAAAGACTTAGGAAAAATCTTGCCCAGGAAGAAGCCATCAGGGTTGAGTGTTAGTTGGTGTGAACATGTTTGATACTTTTGCTTGTTTCTAACTCATTTATGTTTATGAATATAATAAAAAGCACAAGTAAAATTAATGACTGTATTTTTGCAGGTGATCGATGTGGAACCACCGGTCTCAGCTCGATTGAATGCAACACCAACGGATGGAATACGTTAATACTGGAAGTGTGAAAGAGATCGAGAATTCTGTATAATGTTGATTCTGTTCTAAAGATCAAGATATGCTACATTTATATTTTATTTACATTTATGCTAAGAAGTGTGTTGGCACTGACAAGCCGAGATCTCATCTGCGCACGCGTCATTTTCTTTAAGTCCACTGCTGGGACATCAATGGGCCAGAGGTGGCGTGTGCGCAGATGAGATCTTCAGCCAACAGCTCTATCTGTGCACACGCCAACTCCAGGCGCCATTGTTTGAAGACCGCACCTCCATTGTCTTCACAGGATGTCCTCTGCCTCACCGCATCCAGTCAGCAGCAGCACAGAGCAGCTCACAGAGCAGCACACAGAGCAGCAACGTCTGCAGCATCACTCCTGCCTCCTGTTACCATTCTCCACCATTCTTATTGCCAGTAAGCTACCTTCCTGGATGTTTTCTCTGCCTCACAGTGTCACTGAGCATCTGGGACACCCACCACACCACCTGTAGCAACACCCTGCTTCATGACCGCCGATGCCTCCTGTGACCCCCGCTCCAGCACCGCTGCCGCCCCCAATTGCTCGGTAAGACACCACCGGATTAGAAGACGGACCCTATTTTTTTTACGTTTTATTTTTCTCTAAATTTTGGGGGTGTATTATAATCCAGTGCGTTTTATAAAATAAAAAATACAGTACCTTTCTTCGATTTCGCTGGTGATGTGATGGAAAGAGTGACTGTAATATAGCACAAAAATTATTCAACCAAAGTAATCTCTCTTTAGAATTAATTACATCATTATGTTAATTTTTCCACTTTTAAAATTTAATAGATATTCTGTTCATGAGTTTCTAAACTGTAATTAAAAATGTTTATGAGAAATTAGGCAATAAATAAGAAACGACTCTGCCTTAATTGTTGATAACACGGTCTCTAGTAGGAAGCCATTATGTTAAACGAGATGCTAAAACTTTTAGACTTTAATAGGTTTAAAATAATATCACTTTTTTTTCAAAGTTTTAAAAATAAATATTGTTGATTTTATGAATAAATACATTTTCTTAAATGATTTAGAAAGCTCTGTTTATTCATATACAGACAGTGTTTAGAATATGTAGTAGCCAGCATGTCTGCAGATATATTTATGTTGGACTGTTTAGATTGGCTTCACCTCTGTAATAATTTATAACAGATTCAATGTAAACTTGCCACTGAGCAGGTCATAAAGATTTAGCATTTTAACTATCATAACTTCAGATATACCTGCATAGCTATTTTTCACATTTAAAATATTCTATTTTTGTAAATATATATATATATATATATATATATATATATATATATATATATATATATATATATAATTTATTTTTTCTTAATTTTTTTTTTTTTTTTTATAATTAAATTCACAAATGCTTTGCCAAGAATTCATTTACATTGTTGAAGGTTTCGACCTATTATTTTTTTCACATTTTTTTGAAACCCACTGAAGAGCAATGAGGAAATCCTAGGCTCCTCCACCACAGGTTGTTAAATCGAAGTTTACTAGTCACAGTTTAAATGTTGTACATGTAGTTAAAAAAAATCCACATGTTATATGAGTAGCTAGGCTTTCATAAACTCAGCAGCTGGGAAACTAGTCTTTCCCTATGTATTCAAGTGATCTTGTGCGAGAAGGACTGGAGCCAGCACACTATACCTGCTGCATATGGGTTGGCTTGCCGAGTTCAATGTTGGTGATTTCATTTACTCAACAGGAAATCTTTGAAATTGTCCTGTGTGTATTATTTTTCCTTACATTACTTTGTGGGTGGCTTTATGTTACAGGACTGCAAGTATACAGTTCCTTGAACAGTACTACTGCCCTTATTATAAATGGTGTAGCCGTGGTTTACTTCCAGAAAACCAGCCAAGTAAAGCTGCTAATTATAACTAGAGATGAACGATCCTGATCGGCAAAGATCAAACAATGTTAAAATTGTACGATATTTGGCCGGATCGGATCAGGATTAGACATCCGATCATTTAACGCAAAAGTCGACAATCTTGCCAAGGATCCGTAAATGTTCAGATGGCAAAATCCATCCTCTCCATGTCCATCACATGTCAAAAATTGGCATGGCTGTGATTGGTCAGTATACAAACCTAAAGGAAGCGAAAGGGTTAAAGCTGTCAGCGTCGGACAGGCTACCGGAGGAATCTCCAGTAATGCCAGGCCTGGATTCAGGTACCTGCATTGCACTCCGGAGCTCTCACCTGAGCTCCGGCGTGCAGCCTAGACTGTACCGCGAGCACCAAGTGATTGATTCCCCAGCACTTGCGGTTCAGTTCATGACAGCTACAGACAGGCCGGGGTGATCTCCGGAGTTCAGGTGAGAGCAGCGGAGATCACCCCGGCCTGTCTGCACCTGTCATGAACTGAACCGCAAGCGCCGGGGAATCAATCACTCGGCGCTCGTGGTACAGTCTCGGCTGTACGCCGGAGCTCAGGTGAGAGCTCTGGAGTGCAATGCAGGTACCTGGATCCAGGCTTGGAGTTACTGGAGATTCCTCCAGTAGCCAGTCCGATGCTGAGAGCAATACATACTTACTGAGTCTCCCACGGCTGCAGCGCTACTTTCGGGACCGATAATTATCCCTAATGCATATTCACTGCTTTCTCTGGCCACCATCGTGTTTGATTGGCTGCTGTCAGACCCCGCCCCCAGATAGTGTCTGTGATTGGTTGTAATCATAGACACTGTATGCGGGTCGCTATGGTGGTATAAAATAAATAAATAAATTAATTGGCATAGGGTCCACCCCATCTACTGATACCAGCAAAGATAAAGCCAACGGCAACAGGTTGGAGATCCCAGCTGTGCACTTATCTTGGCTGTGTATCAAAATAGGAAGAACCAAATGCTGCTTTTTTTAAAATTATTTTAAGAAATTATTTAAAAAAAACGGCATTTGGTCCCCCCTAATTTTGATACTCAGCCATGTTAAAGCCCGACAGTTGGTATTCTCAGGCTGGTGAGACCCATGCTTATTAGCCCCCCCAGCCTAGAAATAGCAGACTCCTGCTGCCAAAGATTGCTGCATTCATTAGATGTGACAGTCACAGCACTTTACCCAGCTCTTCCCGATTGCCGTGGTGGCAAGTGAGTTAATAACGGTTTAATGGCAGTCCACAGCTGCCACTAAACCCTAGATTAGTAATGGCAGGCGTCAATGATCTCCCCCATTACTAATCTGTAAGTGAAACTGTAACTTCTGGCAGAGGTTGAGCTGCAGAGATGAGTGGTAACTTCATTCTGGTTATTTGCGGTTACAGCAGTCAGAGACTGAGCCTCAGTGTTGTGCAATGATGACACTCAGGTTATTTGTGGTCACAGCTGGAGGTTCCCACGGCCCTTCACCTGTGACCACAGGTAACCTGACCTCAATGAACTCTCAATGAGTCCAACGGCAGCCAATCAAGGATGCCTGTGGAAGGGGACAGCAGTGAATATGAATTAGGGATAATTGTCAGACTCAGAAGTAGTGCTGCAGCCTCGGGGACTCGGTAAATATGTACTGCTTTAACACATTTTTATTTTCTTTCTTTTTCAACCCCCCTTGCACAAATTTACACACATCACTTTTGCCTCCCATTGAATTTAATGGCTTTGGCTAGAATCGATAATCAGATTGGCTAGGATTGACAATCCGATCAGTGATCTAAAGCGGGCTCAGCGATTCTGAGCTGCTCCGATCCTTGACAGGATCACTCATCTTTAATTATGACAACCAGTAACATATTATACTCAGTTTTATTATATCCACTCATGTTTTAGCTAATTATTAAAGAATTTCCCCAATCACAAGATACTGATGCCTAGAAGGGAGTGGATGTGTAATAAGTGAACAGTGCTCCATAATGTAAATATGCTATGTCTTATGTATATACTGTGTAATGATATTACTGTATATGTTGGTATTTAAATGTTTTTTAAGAGAAGAATAGGTTCCGGATGTAGCAAAGTTAGGGCTGTCTATCAGGTTACCAAATGCTGCTATCTGTCCATCTAGTCGGGTTTGCCGGTAGTAGAGTGAGTTTTAGAAGAAATCTTAGATAAGATAGGGTTAAGGTAGTAAAAGGAAGGAGTGGCAAGTGGCAGGGTAGATAGCTAGGAGAGGAAGCTACAAAGGAGAGTAGTCTAGAAGAGGATTCAATGGAGCAAGGACGTGGCCTCGGTGGAAGGGTCAGTCACGGAAACTCTGGAGGTCCGGAGCCTACGGCTCACTCCAATGGGCTTAGGGGGTCATCCGGCTAGAGAAGTCAGCTAGGGCCCAGAAACAAATGAAGGTGTGCAGTATAAAGGGGAAGGAGGCACAGACCCCTGAGATGAGATCTGTGATAGCTGGGAACAGAACGAAGAATAGTACTCCACAGAGCGAGAAAAGAAGGCAATGTCTTTCATAACGGTGTGAAGACAAAAGTAAACAAAACTGGTTTGCTAAGCGAATTCTGGTGTTGAGTGTCTCACCATCCATCTATGTCGACGACTGGTAGCAGGGGTGACGAACAATGGCCCGAAGCAGCAAGTGTAAAGCTCTCCACCAGTAACCATTTCTGCACACAGAGTCTCCTTGGCGAGTGCAGCGCCCATGCGGCTCAGACCCAGGAACCTCTTTTAGATGTGCTAAAATTTGAAGTTGCCATATCATTTTGAGTTTCCCCAGAAATATGATTCACAGTAAAGTTATTCTCTGCATTTGAATTTTCCTTATTACATTTATTATATCAAGAATAATAAGTAAAAAAAACCTTATACTCACCTTACTGCTCACCTCTCCTGCTGCTCCCTTCCCGCTGTCTGTTTTTCTATGCTTCAAGTGTAAGACATATTCACAGTGATGTGCTCTACACCACACCCCATCTGGTCCTAGTCATATTCTTGTGCCATGGGTGCTGAAGTGTTGGGTCTCTTCCCTCTTGGCCGAGGTCTACGAGCTCTGATGACGCCTAGGGCGAATCTGTGCATACTCACTTAAGGTCATATATTGAGCTGTGGACAAACAAGTGCTATAGGGTCTTACCCAATAAAAAATGCAAAAACTATGTGTTGATCACTCACCTTGTAAGGTTGTGCCTAACATAACCTGTAATGAGTATACTGTATACTGTAGTACAGCTGCTATAGAAGCCATGGACCCTAAGGTCAGATCAGTTACAGAACCAGAAGTAAAACGTGGCCATCTCTGTGCTGCTGGAACTAGATGATTATAGCCAACATGCTGGATATGAATGAAGATGGTTTATTCAATGTGTTTGAAGTGAATCCCCACTTCTTAGGAAAAAGAAGAAGGTAGCTTTTCCAGAAGAAGTGGGGATTCACTTCAAAACACATTCATATCCATCTTCATTCATATTCAGCATTTTTCTCCTGGTTCCTGTGCACTTAAGGTCATGATGCGTGGCGTGACGGCATGACCTTATACGTGCTTATGATGACAGTAAGAATATATGACGAGGACCAGATGAAGGACAGTGAGGAGCAGAAGGGCTGGAGAGGTGACCGGTAAGGTGAGTATAAGTTTTTGTTTTAATTATTTTTAACCTTTTAATAGCCATTCATAGTTCAGCAAAATGGTGATCAGCAAGGCGCCATTAGGCTAAATCTAGTGGAAAGGAATTACAAACAATCTGCATTTTGACAAATGTGAATTTTTGGAAAATGTAAGTATAATTCAATTCCACTCATAAAAATATTCTTATCTGTACTGGTGGTGACCTATCTTCAGAATAGGTGACTAATATCAGATAGGGGAGGTTCAACACTCAGCAATTGCATAAGCAGCAGTTATAATTTAAGTTTTTGGCGGGATGTAAATATATCAAATGCAGCTGCAATGTGCCACTCCTTCCTATATGTAGCAGCCACTGTCAAGTACTATAGAACAGCTCCTATTTTCCTTGTGCGTGAGCTGTAATGCAGTACTCATGAGTAGAGCTGATCGAACTCCCCAAAATCCGGGACTGGCGGATCACTGCCAGATTTTAAAGAGACTGATCCACTCCAGAATCCGGTGCCCATATAAGTGTGACGCCCTGGACTAGCCAGGTAGTCACAGATAGGGACCCGCATTACACCAGTCCCTAACTAGGTAACACCAGCCAACCACATTAAATCCTAGTCACCCCCCTCAGGACTTGACGGACACACCAGGGGGCGGAGCCAGGTGGTTGGCCATGCCCACCGAGGAGTTCAGAGAGCCTGAGGCGGGAAAAACAATAGATTAGTTTTGGAGGTGAAGTAGAGAGGAGGACAGGCCCGTGTGACAGACCTGTGACAGACTGACAGGTACCAGGGTTGGAGCCCTGGTACCTCTGGCTAGGAGGCATACGGAGGCCTCTGCCTGCAGGAGCCAGGAAAATGGCTCGGTGGAACTGTGGTGGACTGGGACAGGGTAGTGGCCCGCCGGTACCGACCCAAGGAACCAACTCGGAAACCGGAGCACAGGAGGGGGTACTCAGATCCTGAAACAAAGTTTAGAAACTACTGGACTGAGTTAATTAACTGATTGTGGTCTGGACTTTAGGTCCTTTCCCACTCAAAGTCCCTCATAGAAGACAACAGCCCAACGAGGGGGATAAGAAGCCACCGCCAAGGCTCAGAGATCCCACGGGCCAGAGTCTGTGGGCAAACGGGCTCTCCCGACATCCACAAGCCGGGGAGCAGACTCCTGACGCTGCAAGCGCAAGCAGCCCAACAGTTCAAACAGGTGCAGGAGAACGGCAGAGACCACGAACCGGGTGGGGGATCACGACTGCAGCCGTCTGTGGGCACCGACCACCATCATCTTGGTTTACCAGAGACTCGAGTGTTTCATTCAAATAGTGAGTACACCAGTGCCCTCCGGCCGCCCATCTCCCTGCACCGCCAAAACACCCAACAGGTCCCGGGGCCGCCATCCCTACCCACGGAGGGGTTAACAGCTTGCTGCATACCATCTCCCCCGGGTGCCCCGTAACTGCAGCGGTGGTGTTTACCTTCACCACATCCCGTGGGTGGCATCATGAACTCAAAACACGGCTCCGGTCGTACACCTACGTCCCAAGACCGCCAACCCCCCTTTTAGATCGGAGTGACCGCAGGGGCCCCCGGGTTCGGAGACGCTCGAGCCACCCACCAGCGAGCCCGGATCCGAGCGGTTCGGTTGAAGCCGAGCACGGGGTGGCACATAAGTCAATGGGGATTGGAATCCGGAGATTAAAAACGTTTGTGGAGATGAGAGGGGTGTAGGAGCATGCACGGCATACTCACCGAGGTGCTGTCATGGCAGCACACTCCTTCCAGGTCACACTTTTCCCTTCCAGAGCCGACAATTCAATATTCACTACTTTGCCCTCCTACCGGCGCGTGTAATTGGTTGCAGTTAGACATGCCCTCATCCTGAGTGTCAGCGTGTCAGCTGAATGCAACCAATCACAGGCAGCAGGATGGCCAGTGGGTGGGGAATGCAGTGTATCCCTTGCAAGCGTGACTCCAGCTCTCTCCCATCTCTCACCTCCCTGATCTGCTGCCCGCTCTCCCCCATCAGCCGCTGCCCCCCTCCCTGATTTGCTGCTTTCTCTCTCATCCTCCCTGATCTGCTGCCTGCTCTCTTCCATCCTCTTCATCTGCTGCCCCCTCCACCCCCTCTCACCCTCCCCAATCTGCTGCCCCCTCCACCCCCCCGATCTGCTGCCCCCTCCACTTCCTCTCACCCTCCCCGATCTGCTGCCCCCTCCACCCCCTCTCACCCTCCCTGATCTGCTGCTCCCTCCACCACCTCTCACCCTGATCTGCTGCCCGCCCTCTCCCATCCTCCACCGCGCCCTCTCCCATCCTCCGCCACTCTCTCCCATCCTCCGCTGCCCTCTTTCATCCTCCGCCACCCTCTCCCATCTTCCACCACGCACTCTCCCATCCTTCGCCGCACCTCCATCCACCGCACACTGTCCCATCCTCCATCCATCTTTTTTTCCATCCCACCTAGTCCTTCCCCTTTTTGCAGCACGTCCGTGCATGCGTCCTGATTTTTTTTCTGTAAACTAAGAAAGAAATACAAATAAACTTAGTTTAGGGCCAGTAAAATTATACTGTAGTAATCGTCAAATACAGTATTTTTTACTGAATATTGTAAGGGTCAACCCAGTGCCACACGAGAGAGCCATGCACGAGTCTCACATCGCATCATCCGGCACAGCTGGTTTCTTCCAGACAGGAGTGTGTGGCTGTTCCAGATGATGCGATGCGAGATTTGTGCATCTCTCTCACGTGTGGCGCTTGCCTTAGTGTCAGTTGCAGGCACTCATATTATTATTTTTTTTTTTTTTACTGAAAGTTTTGTGAAGCCTCCAGGGGTTCAAAGTGCTAGATTAATTCCATGAGGGGTCTAGTTTCCAAAATGGGGTCACTTGTGGGGGAGCTCCATTGTTTAGGCAACTCAGGGGGGCCGCCAAACGCAACATGGTGTCCGCTAATAATTCCAACCAACTTTGCCGTGAAATGGCGCTCATTCTCTTCTGAGCCCCGCCGTGCACCCAAACAATTACTTTCCACCACATATGAGGTATCTGTGTACTCAGAAGAAATTGCACAATACGTTTTTTGGTGCTTTTTTTCCTGATACCCTTGTGGGAAAAAAGCTACCTGGTTGAAATAACAATTTCGTGGTAAACATTTTCACGGCATTATGAACATTATAAACATTATAAACATTATAAACTTTTGTGAAGCCCCCAGGGGTTCAAAGTGCTCACTAAATATCTAGATAAATTCCATGAGGGGTCTAGTTTCCAAAATGGGGTCACGTGTGGGGGAGCTACATTGTTTAGGAACCTCAGGGGGTCTCCAAACCCGACATGGCATCTGCTAATGATTCCAGACAATTTTGCTTTAAAAAAATCAAATGATGCTCCTTCCCTTCCGAGCCTTGCCGTGCGCCCAAACAATTGATTTCCACCACATATGAGATATCGGTGTACTCAGGAGAAATTGTACAATTAATTTTATGGTGCATTTTTTTCTGATGCTCTTGTGAAAATGCAAAATTTTATGGCTAAATAACATTTTTGTGTAAAAAAGTAAAATTTTCATTTTTCCCTTCTACATTGATTTGGTTGCTGTGAAGCTCTTAAAGGGTTAATAAACTTCTTGGATGTGGTTTTGAGCAGATTGAGGGGTGCAGATTTCAGAATGAGGTCACTTATGGGTATTTTCTGTCGCCTAGGTTTCTCAAATCACTCCAAATGTGATCTGGTACTTAAAATATTTTTTTTTGTAAATTTTGTTTGAAAAATTAGAAATTGCTGATGAACTTTGAACCCTTCTAATTTCGTAACGAAAAAAAAAAATTGTTTCAAAAATTGCGCTGGTGTAAAGTAGACATGTGGGAAATGTTATTTAGTAACTATTTTGTGTGACATATCTCTCAGATATATGGGCATATAATTTAAAATTTTGAAAATTGCAAGATTTTCAAAATTTTCTCCAAATTTCCGAAATTTTCATAAATAAACGCAAAACATATCAGCCTAAATTTACCACTGACATGAAGTACAATATGCAGCGAAAAAACAATGTCAGAATCATTAGGATCCGTTGAAGTGTTCCAGAGTTATAACCTCATAAAATGACACTGGTCAAAATTGCAAAAAATGGCCGGGTCTTTAAGGTGAAAACAGGCTGGGGGCTGAAGGGGTTAAAAGAGGTTGCGACGCTCATGAGAAAAAGATAATTTTACCCCTATACAAATCACAAGTGCGACCACACTTAGAATACTGTGTATAATTTTGATCTCCGATGTATAAGAAGGATGTAGCTAAACTAGAGTGGGTGCAGAGACGAGCAACCAATGTTACTAAAGGAATGGTTGGAATGCAGAAGACAGGCTGCTACGGCAGCTTCACATGCACTTACCTGCCCTGCGACATCGCTCTGGCCGGCAACCCGCCTGATTCCTAAGGGGGCGGGTCGTGCGGCGTCACAACGACGTCACACGGCAGGCGGCCAATAGAAGCGGAGGGGCGGAGATGAGCGGGACATAAACATCCCGCCCACCTCCGTCCTTCCGCATAGCCGGCGTGAGCCACAGGACGCAGGTAAGCTGATGTTCCTCGCTCCTGCGGCTTCACACACATCGATGTGTGCTGCCGCAGGGGAACGTGGAACAACATCGTACCGTCGCTGCAGCGCAATTATAGAAATGTCGGACACTACTCCGATGATACGATTACGACGCTTTTGCGCTCGTTAATCATATCATAAAGGATTTACACACTACGATATTGACAGCGACGCCGGATGTGCGTCACTTTCAATTTGACCCCACCGACATCGCACCTGCGATATCGTAGTGTGCAAAGTACCCCTTAGGGGTGATTTTAATACAATGTTAAAATATATGAAGGCATAGTACAGAAACCTTTCTAATGATCACTTTACATTTAGGCCTGCAATTGGGACAGGGGGGGCATCCTCTACATCTAGAAGAAAGTAGATTTAGTCATAATCAGAGATGCAGATTCTTTACTGTAAGAGCAGTGAAACTATGGAACTCTCTGCCACATAATGTTATAATTGTTGATTCATTACTAAATTTAAGTGAGGCCTAGCTGCCCTTTTTAAAAAATATAATATTACTGGTGATGTGCACTAGATCCTGTGAAGGGGTGTTGATCCAGGGAACTAGTCTCATTTCCATATGTGGAGTCGGGAAGGAATTTTTCCCTAGCATGGAACTTACTCTCTGCCCTTTGGTTAGTTTTGCCTTTATTTCGATCAACAACTTGTTAGCCAATAGGTAGAACTTGATGGACTTAAGCCTACTTTAAACCTTAAAAAGTATGAAAATGTAGCGCCCCTGAGACCATCAGGGAGCTACAAGGTACTGCATCCCCACCAGGATTCAGGGCCTACCCCCAGGGTACCCAGAAGACCAGTGCCGGTCACAGC
Source organism: Anomaloglossus baeobatrachus (assembly GCF_048569485.1). Taxonomy (NCBI): domain Eukaryota; kingdom Metazoa; phylum Chordata; class Amphibia; order Anura; family Aromobatidae; genus Anomaloglossus; species Anomaloglossus baeobatrachus. The sequence continues at coordinate 83,706,475 of NC_134353.1, read as the reverse complement.
GAAACATTCCATTTAATCCGTTTTTCCCCAAAATACCCCATAGACTGGTACCAGGCTAGGGTTGGACCAATGGATGGCCACTCAGAGGTGGAGCCAATCCAGTCCACTAGATGACCAGGTGGGAGGGGAAGGCAGTGGACAGTCCAAAAGACAGTAGGGTGTCTGAAGTTGGAGTGGAAGTGAGCAGACGCATTGACAGGAGTGTGACAGTGACCTGAGGGCCCAGGCGTTTGGTTGCCAGTGGAGTACACCCGGAATCATGCACTGACGGGGTACAGAATCCTAGGTCAGGCAAAGCTCCAGGCAGACCTGATAAAATCTGCACAGTGAGGGGACCATCAAGGACCTCACTGACCTTGAAGTTCGGGACACAGTAGCAACAGGAGAACTGGAGACAGGACCAGAGACTCCAACCCCACAGGGTTCACGCTACTGTCATACGGACTACTGTAAGAGACAACCAGGAGAGGACCCCCAGCCGCTGCAAGCCACGGGGACCTACCAACTAAAGACAGGTGCAGAGGAAAGAAGCCTCCAGGTCACTAAACCGGCACTGGGACTAAGGGGACCTGCGGTTGAAACCAGCCTTCCCCGGGTGACCAGTTACAACTGAAAGTGAGTAAAAGAACCAGTTATACTGCAACCCCTTGTGTGGCCTGTCTTCTTTCGACACCCGTTTACATCACCTATCCTCTGGGGCCTGGCCCTGCTTGCAGAGGGTTTAACATACAGACTGCCATTAACACCAGCCCCAGTAGCAAGAACTGTGCAGCGGCAGCTCCATTTCCATAGCCGCCAAATCGCAAGTGGCGTCACGTGTGAACTTTATTCAAAATCCCCTGTAAATATCCCCCCTTTTAAAAAGCACCCAGGGCACGGGACCGGGCAGTGGCCACCAAGTGACATTTCCCACCGCCCGGGACCGAGTACCCACCATCATCAACACCTTAAAAATCAATCTGAAAATTAATTTTTGGAAAATCTGAAACCCTACAAAAACAGTCCTGATTCCTGACACAGCTATCTGAGTAGCCACTGCTATCCTCATCTACTGTCGCCGTTCTTCACAGATTGTAAGCCCTTGTGGTCAGGGTTATCTCTCCTTCTGTATGAGCCAGCTATTCACTAAGCTGGTGTTTATTCCACTTGCTTGTTTTTACCCCTTATTCAAATAAGACCCCTAAAGAGTCTAAAGGTGTAAAAATAACCTAGTCATTAGTGGTTAAGCAGTTGTCATGTATCATGAAGACAACTCCTGTACCAGAGACTAGTTTTGCAGTATTTTTTCTATTGAGCGATTCATATGGAATCTTTTAACAACCTAGTCACAACATTGTTTATGACAGTCCACCCCAATGTTCCTGACATTTCTGTTAGCAATTAGTAATCACTATTGGATTAGTGTTGAATTTGAAGAATAATAACTAGGTTAATGGATGCTGCGCTTCAAACCACAATAATGACTGTAGGTTAATAAAACACTATTAGGAGCAATTTACAGATGGAATCATTTTATGTCTTTCATAGCGTTCCTATACAAATATATGGGTTTCTGGAGTAGTTGAAATATGTAGAAATTATTGTAAGCTTGTCATTAGCAAACGTTCTGACATTTCAAAAGCAAAAACATGATGTTGAATTAATTCCAAGAGACAATCGCTTACTTTATATTAGTACTTCCTGAGTAGATGAGGCTGGGTTTTGTTCTATATTGATAAACCAAAATTCTGTGACAAAGAGGGAAAAGTAAAATTTTGTTCTGAGATTTCATCAGTTTTAGAAATGCAGATAAAAAAAACACTTACCGTACTTTTCAGACTATAATACGCATTTTTCCTACGTATTTTCCTAGTAAAATGAGGGGTGAATCTTAAAATCCGAATAAAACTTACCAAGCGGTGGTGGAGAGGGGTCACAGGAGGCAGGAGCAATGCTGTGCATTGTGCTGCGGCGCTGCTCTGTACTGGGGCTACGGGCGCTGCTCTGTGTGGCGGGCGGCACTGCTCTGTGCGGTGCTGCTCTGTGTGGCAGGCGGCACTGCTCTGTGCGGTGCTGCTCTGTGCCAGGGCTGCAGGCGGTGAGGCATATGCCATTCTGAAGATGTCGGCGATGAGAGCATCAAATAATGGCGCCCAGAGAAGGCGCTTGCGCAGATGGAGCTTTCAGGTCAGGATCTCATCTTCGCCCATGCTGCCTCCGGCCCATTGATTTCCCAGCAGCGGACTTAAGAAACATGGCGCCCTGAGGTGGTGGGACGCTCCTGGACTAGTCAGGGCGTCACAGGGTACTGTACTTTCTATTCTTCTGATGCAGGGCTCAACCCCCCATGGTTCTGGGTTCTTCAGCATCCAAAACCCAACCACACCTCACACCACACCCTGTCAGACACACCAGTGGGCTGCTGAGTTGGAATAGGGCCGCCCACCTAGGGGTCAGGCAGACTGGTGGGAGGGAAGTAGAACAGAACAGTGTTAGCCCTCGAGAAGTGAGGAGCTAGGGGAGTGTGTGGCTCCCTGAGTGTTAGAGGTTGGGTCGCAGACGGTGGTCTGGGCCCGGAGGAGTTGGAGACCTGGTCGCAGGATATTGAGGCTGGGTGCCTAGACCTGGTCTTGGAGGATGGTTAGCAGCTCGAGTCTACTAACTGGTCAGGGACCAAAAGCACGGCAGGGTACTGGACCCTAGGTCATGGAGTAGCTTCAGGAAATCCGGCAATTAACCTGCGGAGGATAATGACTTTATGGACTATCCCCAACAAACTCAGAGATCAGGGGCACTAGCGCAACAAGGGGGATAGGGCTTTCCAGCCCACGCAGCCCACAGAAATCCCAAGCGTGAGCCCTTGAGAGTGCAGCTCCACTACCAACAAGTAGGGAGCGGGTCCCGGACAGCTTTACGCCAACGGGCCACCAGAACACTTCTAATTGTGCACAGAGGCAGGCTCTGGACCACCCGGCAGTACTTTAGGGTACGGATACCTGGACGGGCTCCCCCAAGAGGGCAGCGGCACCCAGAGACTTGGTTTATCTTGTGGTCAGAGTCTGCTTTAAGGTCACATCATCTCCAACACTGCCTGAGTGAGTACATGGTCCTCCCCTGCTTCCAACCAGCCATGTGCTTCCCTACACCAGCATCCCACCATGCAGAGTCCCAGGGCCTCCCCTACCCATGGAGGGAACGTCATCTGGCTGCCCCACTCCATCTCCCCAGGGTACTCCCATCGGCAGCGGTGGTACTCCCCTTACCGCGAACCACGGGTGGCGTCACAAACTCTTATTCCCTGTAAATACCCCCTTTACATTCGAGCCACAGCAGACCCCCCAAATCCGAGCGGTTCAATCACTGCAGGGTTGGCACACCTTGAATTTACCTGGTGTCATGAACAGGATTTGGACAGGACCCACTAACCTAGGTGACGTGTGCCTTGAAAATCGAAGCAACAAGTAAATAAATATGTAAATATTCGATGGTTAAAATAATGATGTCCATTGAACATTTTTTAACCATTGAATATTTACAAAAAGAAATTGAAACATTGGGTCTTAAGATCCATTTCAGAGAAGAGCAGTTAACGAACACAATCCCTAACACCGAATGGTAGAAGAATAAATCTAAGACTAAATAAACCATTACAGAATTTAGAAAAACCCTACAGGAGAAAAAGAGATCTAAATTTGTTTGGGACCAGGAAGATTATTCCAAAGATCGGGTGTATCGATGGCGGTTCTCCGACGAGGCTCATAGATGATCTACAACTTACAGTCGTTATCCCTCTTCATCCAGCTCAGAAGCTGACCAGTATACTACTCGCCAAACCCGTTTTTCAGGACCAAGACAAGAACAACGAGGAAAAACAGGCGTAGCAAGAGGAGGCACAGGAACCACATCGACGTGCCACATGCAGACACGCTCGCAGGTACGACAAATTTAGTGTACAATATATCATCTCACAATTTGTCATTCATTGAGTCACAGGTTCTTCAGAAAGGGTTTTATTTTTGTCCAACTCCAGCTTTTAATACGTTTCAGCTTGATCAAGAGATGAGGAGATTCTTCAGATCATTACGGTTTAAGGTACATTTTGGGACTGAAAGTGGGACTCAGATTCACACAACTGAAATTGAGCAAGGTAACGCATTTCAATTGAGACAGTTAAACCTCAGAATTCCGAGTTCATTCAACCCTCCCAAGACATATCATCCAGTAGAAATGTACATTTCTCTGGTAACTAATGACATTGACGACTTGTTAAAATCAGTAAAAGGGGGCAAATTTAAGGTCAGACATAATATCTCGGCAGAAGGAAACAGGGCGATTCAAAGCCTAAAGAATAATCATAAAATTATCATAAAACCTGCTGACAAAGGAGGGGCAATAGTTCTAATGGCTAGAGCTTACTATAGTGAAGAGTTACATGGCCAATTAGAAGATAGAAATACATACTTACCTATTTCAGGAGATCTTACATCCCGTATACAGTTACTCATTAAGAACATGGTAGATTCGTATTTACACAACAAAACAATAGATGCTAAATTGGCAGAATACCTCATTAAAACACATCCCATTACACCAGTAATTTATACCCTCCCGAAAATTCTCAAAAATCTTCAACGTCCTCCTGGTCGTCCTATAGTAGCTTCAACTGAGTCTGTCCTTTGTTCCCTGTCCTTCACAGTAGAGAAGATTTTAACTCCGCTTGTCCCAAAGATAATATCATATTTGATGGACACCTCCGATTTTTTATCACATATACATCAGTCTGAGTCAATTCCACTGGGCAGCCTTTTAGTTACACTTGATGTAAATAGTCTTTACACAAGCATAGAACATCATGATGGGCTGGTAGCGGTTGATTGGTTTCTAGAAAGACAAAGTTCCTATGACAATACTCAAAACTCTTTTTAAAAGGACCATCTCCAACTGGTCCTCGAGAATATTTTTTTTTCTTTTTCAAGACCAGTTTTTTCTACAGGGGCACCACAATGGGGTCTAATTTAGCACAACCTTATGCCAATATTTACATGACATGTTTTGAGGAAAATCACATTTACAATCACCCTCTGTGGATTAAGCATGCTATTACCTGGAAAAGGTACATAGACGACATCTTCACCATTTGGCGGGGGGATATGGACTCTTTAATTAAGTTTCATGAAGAGATTAATACATATAGACATGGTCTCACATTCACTATCCACTCGGACTGTCACAATATCAATTTTCTTGATACCCTGGTAATTCTATCAAATGATGGAAGATTAAAAACAGATTTGTATGTGACACCCACAGACAGAAATAACCTTCTTCATTATACAAGCTGCCATCCAAAACATACTAAACACGGGTTATCTATCTCTCAACACAAGAGAGTAGAAAGAATCGTACCTGATTCTATACAACGGAACGTTAGAGCTACTGACTTGAGCCAAAAATTCATAGCAAGGGGTTATCCCGAAGATATTGCTAACATAAAAATGACTCGAAGGCCACGTATCATACAAAATTCATCTAGACTACCGTGTATAAATACGTATCATCCTTTTTCACCTTTGATAAAAAATATCATTTTTAAACAGTGACCACTCCTAAAAACAGCCTATCCGTCAATACTCAGAGCCCCCACTATTTTGTAACAAGAGACCTAAAAATATTAAGGACAGTCTAGTTAGAGCTGACATAGGCCCTCAAAAGACTGCTTCTCAACAAACCTTCCTAGGCATTTCTAGGAAAGGTAATTTTCCTTACCATCACTGTATACAATGCAATAATCTCACTAGTGGCGATACACATGTGATGTTTTTCACATGTGATTCTTCATTCGTAGTTTACCTGATTAAATGTCCATGGGGTCTCGGATATGTTGGGGAAACAACCCAACATATCTGAGGCAGGATTAGCAAACACAAATCAACCATCAGGAGTAAACAAACTCTTCTTCCCATACCGTATCATTTTATAACACACGGCCATATGATTGCACAACTCAAATATCAAGTGATCGAACATGTGCCCTCTATGCGAAGGGGTGGCACCAGGGTACGTATCCTCAAAGAGAAGGAGGCATATTGGATACACACACTTAAGACCCTGGAACCAAGGGGTCTTAATAGAGAATATGAGGTTTTCACTTAATCATTTTCTCATATGCCCCTTTGTTCACTTATGAAGAAAGTATATAGGGAATTCTTCCTAACAGATCTGTTTTACTATCATACCAATGTTGAGCATGTTATTTCTATATGATTTAAACTGATTGTGTTCATTAGTAAAATACTAACTTATATTCCTATATTATCATGTATTCTATATGGCCGCAGATGAGGATCCTTTGTATGTATAGATCTAAATATCTATTAACACACATTTTGTCATTGAAGACAATAGACTTGTATAATAAATGTTCTCCCTTTTCTCCTTCCAGGCTCCCCTTGTCACCTGAATCAGGCCCCCTCTGTAAGCACGATTAGCCTCTCACTGTCACCAAGGCACCTTATCATCCAGCACATCTCTTGCATTCTGTTGGCACAAGAAATAAAGGAAATTACCACAGCACATGCGTATCCAGTGCACTTTGAACACCACTTAATTTTTATGCCCGTTCTTGTCTGTTGCGTACTGCGCAAGCGCCACTCAACGATGTGCGTGGCGCATGCGCGGCGTGCATTCCACCAGCCAGCACACTGCATTCCATTTCCAGGAAATGGACAATGGACGCAGCACAGAATATTTCATATAAAAAAGGCAAGTCACCGCCGCCACGGCTACACTCCCCTCCACTGGAATCACTCCCTGAATCACCACTGAAGGTACTGTATGTACTGTACTCATATGAGAGGTCTTTTTCATACAATGGGATTTTGGCCACAGGGGTACTATTTACATACAATGTGTATAGCTACTACTGCAGCCATTTCCAGATACTGGATCCATTCTAAATGATCCACAGGTTGCTCTTTTCCTAATCCAGTCTTATATATTAGTATGGCATACATTAGATTACAATAACCCCTGTTAGTAGAGAATCTTATATAGTAACCCCCTGCAGAAACCGGGTATATCACTGTGATTAAAATGTTTTTCATTTTGACACCATGACTAGGTGCTTTATAAAGCCAAAGATCTAGAAATCGCTGTCACTAATCTCAATCTTTGCATATGCACAGTCAGTCAGATGGAAGGGACAGAAGCTGATGGAGAGAGCAGCGGCAGATGGAGGGGGCAGCGGCTAATGGGGAGAGCAGTGGCAGATGGAGGGGGGAGGCAGATGGATGGGGGGAGGCAGATGGAGGGGGCAGCAGCTGATGATGAGAGCGGTGGCAGATGGAGGGTGGGGAGGCAGACGGAGGGGGCAGCGGCTGATGGGGAGAGCAGCGGCAGATGGAGGGGGCAGCGGCTGATGGGGAGAGCAGTGGCAGATGGAGGGGGGAGGCAGATGGATGGGGGGAGGCAGATGGAGGGGGCAGCGGCTGATGGGAAGAGCGGTGGCAGATGGAGGGGGCAGCGGCTGATGGAGGGTTGGGAGGCAGTTGGAGGGGGCAGCGGCTGATGGGGAGAGCAGCGGCAGATGGAGAGAGGGGGGACAGCAGATGGATAGGGGGGGCGGCAGCGGCTATAACTTACTGCAGGCATCGCTCTCCTCATCTTCCACAGATGCTGGAGTGTAGCTGAGGGGAGCGGTCACCAGCCCCAGATCCAGAGTGATTGGTGAGATCGGTCACAAGGCCGGTCTCTCCAATCAGAGCTGGGGGTGGGTAAAGCAGAGGTCACCCAGCTCCAGACAATGATCAGTGCTATAGCTGCACTGATCATGGCTGGATTTCAATGTTTCAGCCATTTTCAATGGCTTAAACATTACAGTGGCTGTGATTGGCTGAGCGGCGTTCGTCAGCCAATCGCAGCCTCCGTAGGTCCAGGGAGGCACCACCCTTCCTGAGGTCAGGCAGGTCCTGCAACTCCAATAGCTGCTTTGCTTGTGCCTCCACTCCACACATGGCTAATTTGTATAGTTTACAAATTAGCCATGTGGACAGAGCCAGAGGTGCTGGCCCTCAGCTCTCTTCAGATTTTCCGGCACGCCGTACCGGCACGTACCACCGCAAAAAAAGCACTGTGCACAGTACTTCAGAAATATCCCCACTGTTACTCTATCCAAGTAAGTCACTTTTTGCTACTCACGTCATTCAGTTCACTAGTGTGCACCACCTTCTTTTTTAATTAACATTGGTTTCTCTGAAGGTCACCTGTGAAGCCTAGGGAGAAATCTGCATTCGTATAGCAGATTAATTATCTGCAACTGGTCAAACAGTCTTTAGCCATTGAATAAGTACTGTGGATGTAGCTTAATATCAATTATGCTTCAATTCATTATATATCGATAATAACACTATATACTTTGTCTATTTACTCAGATATTGTTCTTATGCCATATAGCTGTTGAAAAAAGAAAGACAAAAAACACTTCCTTTAAGGCTGCTTTCACACATCTGTTTTTTGCTGAGCGGCACAATACGGCGCTTTGCAGAAAAAACGCAATCGGTTTTTTTTGCCGCCGGTCGCGTTTTTTTCCGCATAGACTTGCATTAGCACCGTATTGTGCCGCATGGCCTTGCGTTGCGTCCAGTTTTTGCTGAATGCGGCATATTTAGCCCATGCGGTGGCTGGATGGAACGTTGCCTGGCACGTTTTTTGGTGCGGCGTAAAAACTGCATTGCGATTTACAATGCAAGCCTATGGATGCCGGATGCGTTTTTTTGCACTGTGCATGCTCAGTATCAAGCCGAATCCGTCAAAAAACAGATGGGCCACATGGAAAAACTGATGCAACGGATCCGTTTTTTTCGCCGCATCCGTTGCATAGGTTTTTGAGCCAGATTTAGCTGCACTGCAAAAAACGGATGTGTGAAAGCAGCCTTCGAACAATTGTGTCCTTGTTTTTTCTACACAAGTGCAAAAAAATACCTTTTATTCTGTACTCTGGAGGTTTCTGATGTTCAGTTCTTGTAATCGGTGTGTACCCCAATATAAGTGTATCACTGTTTCTTGCATACTGTATTCTTACATTTTTCATTTTTCTACATACTCGTCTAAGGCTGTTCACCCCATATCTTCATATATCCACCAAGAAGCGACAGTTTGTAGCTTGAGAAACCTTTTGTTACTCATATTTTTCTTAGGTGGGTGGACACTATTATATTTCGTACTCCTGACATAATTCTGACCAGTCTTGCATTTGTTCCATTTAAATGAGATTAATATTGATTTATAAATCATATAAATTCAATCATTCAACCCTTTTCATGTATTTGTGCATATCATCATATTATTGTTCCTTTATTGTCATATAGCGTCAATTTAATGCATTCTTTTCATTTGTGATGTTTTGTATAAAGCTTTGTAATGTATATTATTGTTTGTACATCGTCTAAAAGAATCTTTCTGTTTTGTTTTTATTACATTAGATACTCTTGTCCTTGACAAAAAACAGAATTAATGGTTGAAACGTTGGATATTTTTTTGCCTATGCACAAGTAAAATAAAATATTTTGAAGCATTATATTCCTCTCTCGCATCTTTATAAAGTGTGCCGGAACTATTTTCTATACAATATGTCCTCTGGTATGTGTCAACTAATGTCACATGGATCACCTCAGTTTGTGGTCCATGTGATATTCGTGCTGTCGGCCAAAAATGGACACGTCGCCGTTTCAAGCACACAGAAACTCTTGTGCTCCACATGGAAACACAGTTCATGTCAAACACATGGACGTGTGAGCAAATCCATTGCTTTTAATGGGTGTACATGTAGAACGGAGCCGGGCAGGCAGAAGTTGCCGTTCCTTCAGGGATTACCAGGCCTCAGCACAGCCGGCAGTTAACCTTATGCCTCCCAGTCTCAGCTCCACATAAAAGGTGGTATTTGTGTCTTCCATTCAGCACGTCACATTCTTTCTGACACAGGAATTGACACATCAGGGAGTTCTTCTTTGCAACTTTAACTTTACTGTTATTAAGGTACTTCGCCCTCCATCCAACACCAATATAACTTTCTTCACCATCAACAGACTGGGTTACCGGATTTGGTCCCGAAGGAGTTCTCTGCAATGCTCATGTTCACAGGTACTGCTGTCTCGGCAAACAGGGCACCAACATTGGTCCTACAGGGGTTCTGCACAGTTACAGCATTCTGGTTACACAGTCTAATTTGGCGGCCGACTGCTTCCCTTGCACCTGTGTACCTTTGGGCACCACTGGGCCCCTCATCCCCCTCACAGACATCACTGTAGTACTGGCCAAGTCATTGCAGCTCCTAAGCCCTTCCATCCCACCCATAGGGACTTGCATGCTGCCTGGAAGGGACTTACAGCACATTCTTCATTGGCTATGCTCCATCCGGGACCAGATATACCATTCTCCAGAGGGCACAACCGACCATCAGTCGCCAGGAGGGTTCTTTGAGTATCTGCAGCAGGGCAATGGTCGCCTTCCCAACCGGCCAAACAATACCTACAGCAGGGGACGAGGTTCAGACAATCCTACAGCAACAGGATCCCTCACTCATTCTGTAGGTCCAGGATTGGCCTTTAGGTCCCACTAATTCTATGAGGTCAGGGCCTCCACTACACACCACCCACAGATATGTATTTGTCCTCTCCTGTGTAACTCTCCTAATAATTTCTCCCCTGCAGCTTTTTGTGCCTGTTGCTCCACCCCACTATCCCCTCCTTACCTCACAGGACCAGGGAAGTGGCCAAGCACACCATGGCCACCTTGTGGCCAAACAATAACAATACACAATACAGGCAATAAAACTACAGGTCACAGACAGTCTGCAGGTCTGGGGTGGGCTGAGTTCTGCACCCCCCTTACATTCCTCCCTCCTTTGAGCTTGGCCTCCCGGACAGGCAAGCTCCAGACCTGTAAGACACCAAAACCACAGGAATACATTCCACACAATACACAAAATCACATTTTTCTCACTTTACACATTTTTCAATGCAATAGCAAATTAACATTTCTCAAACATCACACTTTAATAAAACATTCTTTTTGCTCAGTCAGGGTCAGGCCAGCAGCATATCAGGCCCGGAGGCCAAGTCCTAAGGAGCTCGCATCCGGGAGACCATTCAGTTATAATAAAGACACATAAAAATAATAGGAAAAATCACGGGAGGCTCAGGTCAGTTGAGTCCATTTCTCCCGGGCACAGTCCTTCAGCACTACAAATGGGGGGATCGCAAAAAAACGTAAAAAAACAAACGCAACCGAAATGGGGCAATTTTTCTTCTGAACAGGACCTGGCGGGTCCACAAGTCCACAGTCCATGGTATAGGGCCTGACTAGCCTTTCCATCCTCAAGCTCTCCTTTTCTCCCCCTCCCTCCTTTTCCTTAGCAGTTCCCTTGTCAAGCCATGGCTGCCCGGAGGACAAGGTCACAGTTCCTGTGGGCACTGGATCATGGACTCAGTCCATAAGATGTAGTTCACAGGCAGTCCGTTAATCCAGCAGGGGAGAGTTCAACGTGGGGAGGGTGCATCTGTGCTGGGGGAGAAAATGGTCAGACGGATGGAGGAACTTTTAAACTAGGATCTGGGGGGACAGAGGGTAGTGGAGCAAATAAGGGGATAGATAGAGCAGATAGAGATAGTGAGACGGTAGGGGTCAATGAAGGATTGGATGGGACATGCAAGTAACATAGGGAGGCTAGGAGTGATAAAAGTGTTAATAGTATTAAATGTCTACTGGCAAATGCAAGAAGTCTTGCAAACAAAATGAATGAATTGGAGACTCTTATGTCAACCATGGATTATGATGTGGTGGGCATTACGGAAACCTGGCTGGATGAAAGCCATGACTGGTTGACAAACATACAGGGTTATAGTACATTTAGGAAGGACAGGAAAGACAAAAAAGGTGGTGGGGTGTGTATATTTATCAAATCTAACCTAAAACCTGTGTTGAATGATGACATTGGGGGGAACTGCAACAATGTAGAGTCAGTAAAGTTAAATGTACATGGGGAGGGGAATAATGGAAAAATTCTAATTGGAGTTTGCTATAAGCCTCCTAACATATACTTTATTTACCATATGCCCATATAAATTATATTTCCCCACAAAGTGGTCCAGCTTCAAACATTAATACAAAATACTATGGTTTGGTTTAATCCCCAAACCAAAAAAAGCTATAGAAATCAATAAATCGTTAAAATAATTTTTATTTCAAATATCAAAAAATATATTAATACATACAATAATAAAATTTCCAAAGGAGTTCCACTTTAATACAACAAGGGACACGAGGGGTTAATAAGGAATATATATTAATTATAAATATAGATAGATTTTAATAAATTATTTAATAATATATATCCCTGTCAGTGATCAATCTGTTCTATAAAATATAATTTGATATGCACATAATTAGTATATATATTTATAAAAACCTAAATACCTCCGGTTAGACTCAATTTAACCATATGAACCAATTGGTTTAAATAAATAAATAAATAGAAAAATATATTAAGGTGTTTATAAATAAATAAATAAACAGCACTACTTATAGAGTGCTTAATTTTTATACATATATTCACCAAGTTTATGAAGCAAGTGCAGAAGAAAATATTTTCTATATAATATGGTTCATATCATTAAAGAATTCCCAGAGACATTCATGCTCAATAATTCTATATGGTCACTCACTATGCATATATTCTAACAGAACAGCGACTGCAGTATCTAAATCACCCAAAGTTATAAGCTTGTTACTGATTAAGTGCAATGTGCAGGGTATATGCTACTCCCTGTTACAAGTGACGGACCAGCCGTAATCACCATACACACATAGAAGGCATAGAAACCCGCACAGTACTTACTTCAACTCCCTCCACGTCCCATCACCCCAACATGTTTCGCCTTTTCTTCTTCGGGGGGCGTATGTTAAGGGTGAGACTACGGTCTTTTTATAGCGTGTCTCCTAAGAGTCGGCATTGCCAACAGCTGTGTAATGCGGCGCATAGTTCAGGTCACGGGGCTAGATGGACAAATAACCTCCGGTCAGTGAAGGTGAGACGCACGCTGCGTTCCATTAGTCACCAGACAACGGAGGCTCCGTAGCGTCATATTATATCACTGATCGGAGGTAATAGCACCGCAACCATAAACATGCGCTCAGCACAGGAGGCAATGTCGGCATCGAGAGACTAAGTGTGGATATTCTGACATTTAGAAAAAGGTGCTCCTGTTTGGAATTTATACAATATACACATAAATACTATATATACGCATAATTATTTGCATGCATAATATGTATATATATTAATAGAGGGCATATCATTTGTATCTATGCTGAATTATAGATGTATTCAAGCGTTATTGGTACAAACATAAGAAGTATATTATATATCCTATCATCAGCATAAATACAATATGAGATACATAAAATCCATACAAAGAACATCTATTGTAGAAAAATAGAAATATATAATTAATTATACCATACACATAAAATTCCAATAATCAGTATATAGTATATCAGCCTATAGTTATATGTGATGTACATACAATATCACATTGAAACAATGATTATTTGAGAGTCAGTTACAGACTGCAACAATGTAGAGTCAGTAAAGTTAAATGTACATGGGGAGGGGAATAATGGAAAAATTCTAATTGGAGTTTGCTATAAGCCTCCTAACATACCTGAACAAATAGAGGGTGAAATGCTGGAACAAATTGAAAAGGCAGCTAATAATAGTAAACGGGTTCTTAATATGGGGGATTTCAACTATCCAGACATATAGTGGGACATAGAATCTTCTGGTTGTGCTAAAAGCTGTAAGTTCTTATCTACTATTCAAGGCAATTTCCTCTCTCAGTTGGTAGATGAACCGACCAGGGGAGATAATTTGCTAGATCTGGTCCTGTCAAATAGACCGGATACAATTTCAGATCTACAGGTCCGGGAGCACTTGGGCACCAGCGATCATAATATGGTAAGCTTCAAAGTATTATTCAATAGAACATTTCAAAGGGGAAATGCTAAAACCTGGAATTTTAGGAAAGCTGATTTCAACAAATTAAGAGAAGAGCATAAATGTGTAGATTGGGACAAAGTCATGGTAACTGGGGATACCGAACATAAATGGGGTAAGTTTAAGGTTATACTAGTAGAGTCAAGTAAAAAAAATTATACCCTCTGGGAATAAAATGTCCAGGAACAAAAAGAAACCACTATGGATAAATAAGACTGTACAAAGTATAATAAAACAAAAACAAAGGGCGTTTAAAATCTTAAAGGCTGAAAATACAGAAATAGCATTTCAGAAGTATAAAGATATCAATAGGAAATGTAAAAAAGAAATTAAGCAACCAAAATTAGCTACTGAAACAAAAATCGCCAAGGACATTAAAATAAATCCCAAAATCTTTTCTAAATACATTAATGCCAAAAGGAAAATAAAGGATAGTATCGGCCCCTTAAAATATAATAAGTTAGTTATAGAGGACAAACAAAAGACTGAGATATTAAATAGGCATTTCTCATCTGTGTTCACCAAGGAACTGACTGTACCAGGGATCATTCAACAAGTGTAAAATCAAAGTTCACCAACTGATATAATTAATTTAAGACCAGAAGAAATACGCCTACATCTGAGTAATCGACAGACCGCTGTATCTCATCTTTTTAGACTCGCTTGTAACAGGGTTGGTGCCTCAGAATTGGAGGATTGCTGATGTGGTACCGATATTTAAGAAAAGTAAGAGGGTAGATCCAGGCAACTACCGTCCAGTAAGTCTGACATCAGTAGTATGCAAAGTTTTTGAGGGCATTTTAAGGGATGACATGCAAAAATATATTGCAGAAAATAATATAATAACTGACAAACAGCATGGATTCATGAAAGATAAGTCATGTCTAACCAACCTGGTAGGGTTCTATGAGGGGGTAAGTGCAAATCTAGATATTGGTAATGCAGCTGATGTGATTTATTTGGAGTTTGCAAAGGCATTTGATACTGTACAACATAATAGCCTTATACTGAAGCTCCAGAAGCAATGACTAGGGCAAATTATATGCAACTGGGTAAGGAATTGGCTAAAAGATAGGAAACAAAGAGTAGTCATAAATGGTACATTCTCTAAATGATCCTCATTCCTACTGTAGCTGTTGAATTATTTACTATTTTGTTTTGTATTTGTCTATACAACCCCCCACCGGATTGTAAAGTGCTACGGAATATGTTGCCACTATATAAATAAACTTTTTTATTATTATTATTAGTCAGCAGTGGGGTGCCGCAGGAATCTGTTCCAAGACCGATTCTTTTTAATCTCTTTATTAATGACCTTGTGGATGGGATTGATAGTAAAGTGCCAGTCTTTGGTGATGACACCAAACTATGTAGGATATTAAAAACTGACCTTGATAGTACAATATTGCAAAAATATCTGGATAAGATGTCAGAATGGGCAGATACTTGGTAAATGAGATTTAATGTTGATAAATGTAAAGTAATGCACCTAGGACGGAGTAATCCTATATCTGCGTATACATTAAATGGAAGTAAACTTGGGACTACAGAACAGGAGAAAGACTTGGGTATTCTTATTACAAATAAGCTGAGCAGCAGCACTCAATGTCAAGCAGGAGCTGCAAAAGCAAACAAGATTCTAGGGTGTATAAAAAGAGAGATAAGATCCCGTGATCCCAACGTATTGTTACCCCTCTATAAATCCCTTGTAAGGCCACATCTAGAATATGGGATCCAGTTTTGGGCTCCACATTTTAAGGACATTCAGAAGTTAGCGTCGGTTCAAAGACGGGTAACTAGACTACTACAAAGAATGCAAGGCCTCCCATATGATGAGAGGTTGAAAAAGTTAGATATGTTTAGCTTAGAAAAAAGACGTCACAGAGGAGATCTCATTTATATGTATAAATACATGTGTGGTCAATATAAAGGACTGGCACATGACTTATTTCTTCCAAAGACAATACTAAGGACCAGGGGGCACTCACTGCGAGTGGAAGAAAAGCGATTCCGACAGCTAAATAGGAAAGGGTTCTTTACAGTTAGAGCAGTCAGACTGTGGAATGCCCTACCACAAGAGGAAGTAATGGTAGATACTAGAACAGCTTTTAAAAAAGGGCTGGATGATTTCCTCAGTACACATAACATTGTTGGTTATAAATGACTTAGTGATTAAATGTAGAACTGGTGGAGGAAGGTTGAACTAGATGGACCTAGGTCTTTTTTCAACCTAAGTAACTATGTAACTATGTAACGTGCGCACAAACTTGGAGGGGGGAATAACTATAACTGTGTCCATTTCTGGCCCATACACAAAAACTTTAGCTGCTTCTTTGGTCCAAAAAAAACATAAGATCACCTTGCCTCACACCCTCAGGGAAGCAGAACAAACCCACACTTAAAAAAAAAACCACTGTAACTCAGGGTGTATTTCATCTTCTTTTTTTCTTAACACCTGTGGTGGCTGGTTTCAGACCCAGGTAACCTGGACTTGGCCTCCCCGGGGGTCTCCTGCTCAGACCCACGATCTGGTGTGGGCTCCACCTCCCCAGGGGCTTCACTCTTTACTGGACCCGAGTACCCCAATGGGGTCTCACTCACCAGTGGTGGCTGGATCAGCAGGCTGGACTGTTCCCTCAGCCTCTTCAAAAGATATTCGGTCGTCCCGATTGCAGGGGCGACTGCCACAGGGGTCACAGCAGCTGGCATGGTAGGCCGCAACGGACTCTCTGCTAAGGCCTGACGCCTCAAGATTTCTTGCAGGCCTACAAGCCGGGCCACGGTCACGAGGACTTCTAGTATCCAGGCCCAGCCATGGGATAGCTGTTTCGATCTCCGGTCTTCTTCTGGAGCGGTGTCAGGGGCGGCCACCTCAGTGTCCACGGCAGGTGGTATAGTTGCCTCCTCCAGTCTCCTTTCTCCAGCCTGAAGCCTCAGCAGCCACTGGAGTCCTCCAGGCTGGGCTACGGTGGTGTGCACTGCCTTCATCCAAGCCCGGCCGCGGGCCCTCTACTCCGTCTCCTACACTTCCTTGTTAGCTCCAGCAGCACCGCTCCACTCCATCTCACTGGAACTCTGCTGCGGTCGCTCCATCTGCTTCTCTCCTCCTGTTCTGTAGCAGAATAGCGCCGGCTTCCTTTCTCCCGGTATGAGACCTCCCTCCAGCCGCGAATTCAGGGACAGTACCTCCTCTGGCACCGCACCCACACATTTTGTTCCACCACCCGTCGCATTCTTCGGTCAAGCGACGGGCAGGCACTTCTCTTCAGCTCCACCCCCGGAGGTGGTACTGGCTGTGTCTTACCTCCCAGGGGCTGGCCAGCTGTTCACGATGGAGCGCCGTGAGTAGGCCCACGATGGGCCCTGTCGTTCCCCCACGTTGCCACGGCCATCTTTGCTGTTACATAAACGGTGGCAGCGTCCATTTTTTTCTCCGCTGCACTCGGGCAGCACATCAGCTTGTCTTCACCCTGCGAGCAGGGCCAGGACATGGAGGCACATCCTGCCGACTATGCCAAGTGTAGAACGGAGCCGGGCAGGCAGTAGTGGCTGTTCCTTCAGGGGTAACCAGACCGCAGCACGCCCAGAAGTTAACCCCATGCCTCCCAGTCTCTGCTCCACATCAAAAGGGGTATTTGTGTCTTCCATTCAGCACGTCACACTCTTTCTGACACAGGAACTGACACACCAGGGAGTTCTTCTTTGCAACTTTAACTTTACTGTTATCAGGGTACTTCGCCCTCCATCCAACACCAATCTAACTGTCTTCACTATCAACAAACTGGGTAACCAGGGTACCGGATTTGGTCCTACAGGAGTTCTCTACAACATTTGTGACGCCCTGGCAAAACCAGGTAGTCACACAGTTTTAGGCCCCCCGCATAACACCTCTCCCACACAGGGTTAAACCAGCCTACCTGAAATCCTAGTCACCCCCTCAGGGAAGGACAGACACAGCAGTGAGCGGGACCAGGCGTAAGGAGAACGCCCACCTAGGGGTCTGGAGAGCCGGGGCGGGAAAACAGTTAGTTAAGCAGTCAGAAGTCGAATAGTGGAGTTGAGTGGAAGTGGAGTTCAGGCTGTCAAGGCCTGGAGTTGAAGCTGACAGGTGCCAGGGTCTGAGCCCTGACACCTTGTCTAGGTGTCAGACAGTGGTCAGTGCCAGCAGTAGACGGAGAGACGGCTGCCGGAGATCCGAGGTGGACCGGGGCAGGGTTGTAGCCCGTCGGTACCGACACCGGAGAACTGACCCGGAAACCGTGCACAAAAGGGGGTACTTGGACCCTGAAGCCAGGACCGGCACCAACGGCCTAGCTAATTAACCAATTGAGGGCAGGATTTTAGGTCTTGTCCCAACCTAAGTCCCGAAAAGTAGACAACCACCCACAGAGAGGGATAGGGCATCCGCCAGGGCCCGGTAGATCCCACAGGTCAGCATGTGACGGGCACGGCTCCCAACCAAAGGACCGGAAGCGGACTCCTGCGTTACACACCGGGAAGTCCACCATAAAAAACACAAAGTGCAGAGGAAAGGGGCATTGACCACCGGCCCGGTGTGGGACCAGATACACCCATCTGCGGCAACCAGCCACCATCACCTTGGTTTACCAAAGGACTTGTGTGATTTATTCAACTGTGAGTAACATCCCCGGTCTGACCAGGTGCGCCGGCCCCTGCCGTTATCATCCTCTGCACAGAGACATTGGGACCCGGGGCATCATCCCTGCCCACGGAGGGGTTAACATCCAGCTGCCAGCCCATCGCCCCCGGGAGTCCCACAGCAGCAGCGGTGGTGCTACATGTCACCACACACCGTGGGTGGCGTCACAGACAGTTTCTAACAAATCCCATACAATTACGTCCCCCTTTTTATTTGAAGTGTCCGCGCGACCCCCGAGTCCAGTAGAGTCCCTCGAGCCATACCGCAGATCAGGATCCAAGCAGCACGGCTGCTGGCACGGGGGTGGCACACATTCATGTTCACAGTGACCACAGTCTCGGCAAACAGGGCACCAACATACGTGTGTGTAAAACGGACACCACCCATACCGGAAATATGGACATGTGAAGGGGGCAAAGACTGTTCAAACAAAGCACAGGCACATTTTCTATCTTTTCTTTTGATTGAGAGCAGGATTCAATGGAGTAAAGGCCGCTTTACACGCAACAACATATTTAATGATATGTCATTGGGGTCACGGAATTCGTGACGAACATCCGGTGTCATTAGCGACGTCGTTGCGTGTAACACCTACGAGCCACCGCTAACAATCAAAAATACTCACCTAATCGTTAATAGTTGATTCGTTCATTTTCAAAATGTCGTTGCTCTTTGTGGACGCAGGTTGTTCATCGTTCCTGAGGCAGCACACATTGCTACATGTAACACCCCGGGAACGACGAACAACAGCATTCCTGCGTCCTTCGGCAACGAGGTGGGTGTGCGTTAAGGCGGTTGCTCTCCGCCCCTCCACATCCATCTATTGGTCGCCGGCTGTGTGACGTCGCTGTGATGCCAGACGAACCTCTCTCTTAAAGAAGAGATTGTTCGCCAGCCACAGCGACGTCGTTAGGAAGGTAAGTGCTTGTGACTCCTACTAGCGATATTGTACGCCACGGGCAGCGATTTGTCCGTGACGCACAAACAACGGGGGCGGTTGCAATCGCTAGTGATGTCGCTGCGTGTAAAGCAGCCTTAAGAGATAGAAAACAATTAAGTTGGAAAGTACTGAAGTATTTATTTATTTTCCAAGTGTGCACTAAACTCCTGTGCTTGGTTTTTACTAAGACTCCCTTTAAAACATTGATTCAAATTTTATAATAAAACTACTAAATAGAATGTTTGTGTTTTATGTTTTTACCAGAAAAATAAGTTTTCTTTAATACAAATTAATAAAACTAATGTTTCTTCATTTTTATACAGTTAACGGGGAATTTTTTAGGCTTCTATGCCCTAAAAATATTCATGTTTTTCAATTTTTTCATCTCCCACTTGACGTAACAAAGCTAAAAATGAATGTAAGATTTAATAATATGCAAACTCCTATCACAATGGTGGTTACTATGGGTGAAGGGGTTAAGTAGGCATAAAACTAAGAAAACAGTAGCACATGGAAAAAAATAATTTTCTTATCAGTCCAAATGAGTCTCAGGGCAAGGTCAGTCAATGTGGAGTTTTTTCTTCTGTAAGAATTTCTTTCCTAGCAAAACTCCAAAGTAAGCTGACTGAGTAAGCAGGGCTGAAATACACAACCCCCTTGTGACTGGAAGCAGTAAAGCATTCTCCACTTGTGGTTTCTTCAAATGAGCCTGCATGGAATATGTGTTTGAAAACACTGAAACTCTTTATTAATCAAGTACTTTGCTTGCCATGCCAGCATAAAGTTTCATTTATGTCAGAAGTCCATTAGAAATGGTTTGGAACACTGTCACTTGCATACAGACCCGACCTAGAGGAATATTTTTGGAATTGTATATTCACTAGTTGCAGCCTATATTTGCTTAGTCTGTAAAATTGATGGATACTATGTCAGTTTTACAGAGGTGGGGGTCATATATGAAGTGTTTAAGCTCTTGCAATCCAAAAATTATGCAATTTTCTTTTTGCCATTCATTCTTAAAGGCCAGCTACATACACACAAACCATTAGATCACAGAGGCAAAATGCACAAAGCATCATAAGCGCATGTGTTGCAGTTTACAGCATAAATCGACATATTATATATTGACATATTATATATACAGTATTTAATATATTTATCCAAAAATAATGCCATTTTATTGTTATCATTCATTCTTAAAGCCCAGCTCTATACACACACCATTACATCACAAAGAGGCAAAATTCACAAAGCATCATAAGCGCATGTGTTGCAGTTTACAGCATAAATCGACATATTATATATTGACATATTATATGTACAGTATTTAATATATTTATCCAAAAATAATGCCATTTTATTGTTATCATTCATTCTTAAAGCCCAGCTCTATACACACACCATTACATCACAAAGAGGCAAAATGCACAAAGCATCATAAGTGCATGTTTTCCAGTTTACAGCATAAATTGACATATTATATACTCACAAATTATATATACAGTATTTAATATATTTATCAAAAAATAATGCCATTTTATTGTTATCATTCATTTTTAAAGCCCAGCTCTATACACACAAACCATTACATCACAAAGAGGCAAAATGCACAAAGCAATGTCAATTTATGCATGTGTTTCAATTTACAGTATAAATTGACATATTATATATTGACATTTTATGTATGCATACAGTATATAGATGTAATAATTATTTTCTAGTTGAAATATATACACATATTTTTAGCCAACAAATTACGTAACTTTCTTTCTGACATTCATTATTACTTTACAGCTACATACATATAAAGCATTACATCACAAAGAGGCAAAATGCGCAAAGCATCATAATTGTATCTGACATATATATTGACAATTTTTATATATATATATATATATATATATATATATATATATATATATATTAGCTGAAGTACCCGGGCATTGCCCGGGATAGTAACTTTCTCTCTATCTCTTTCCCAATCTCTGTCTGTGTGTCGCTGTCTGTCTGTCTCTTTCCTTGTCTGTCTGTGTCTATGTCTCTGTCTGTCTGTTTCTATCGCTCTGTCTCTCTTTGTACCAGTCTGTCTCTATCTCTGTGTTTGTCTGTCTCTCTATCTCTGTGTCTGTCTCTATGTCTGTGTCTGTCACTCTCTTTCCCCGTCTGTCTCTTTCCCCATCTGTATTTGTCTGTCTCTTTGTCTGTGTCTTTCCAGGTCTGTCTCTTTCCAGGTCTGTCTCTTTCCCCATATGTCTCTTTCCAGGTCTGTCTCTTTCCCCATCTGTCTCTTTCCCCATCTGTCTCCTTCCAGGTCTGTCTCTTTCCCTGTCTGCTTATCTCTGTCTGTCTTTTTTCTCAGTCTCTATCTCTCTGTTTCTTTCCCCATCTGTCTCTTTCCAGGTCTGTGTCTTTCTTAGGTCTGTCTCTTTCCCTGTCTGTCTTTCCGTCACTTTTCCTGTCTCTTTCCCTGTCTGTCTTTGTCCATCTCTTTGTCTGTCTGTCTTTTTCCCTGTCTGCCTGTCTCTTTCCTTGTCTGTCCCTATACTCTGTCTCTTTCTCTGTCTGTCTCAATCGAGGTCTGTCTCTTTCACTATCTGTCTTTGTCTGTCTCTCTGTCTGTGTTTTTCCCTGTCTGACTGTCTCTTTCCCCACCTGTCTCTTTCCAAGTGTAGCTCTTTCCAGGTCTGTCTCTTTCCACGTCTGTCTCTTTCCAGGTCTGTCTCTATCTGTCTCTTTCCCCGTCTGTCTCTATCTGTCTCTTTCCCCGTCTGTCTCTATCTGTCTCTTTCACCGTCTGTCTTTTTCTGTCCCCCTCTATCCGTCTCCTTACTGACATCATATTACCTCACACATAAGCTTCTTATACTAACACTGTCATTTGTTCCTATAGCAACCAATCACAGCTGCTATTAATAAACTGTAGTTCCAGGCTCCATTCACTTGAATGGAGGCATGTTTTTTGGAGAGTAACTGTAAAGCGCGGGGTCAAATTTTCCTGTCAAAACATAGTCTATGACGTTCCCTGGGTCACATGAGGCGTCTGTGCAAACTTTCGTGATTGTAAATGCAACGGTGCGGAGTATATATATAAAGTATATATATATATACTGTGTATATATATATATATATATATATATATATATATATATATATATATACTTTATTACCCAAAGATGATGTAACTGTCTTTTTGCCATTCATTTTTAAACCCAGCTACATACACACAAACCATTACAAAGAGACAAAATGCTCAAAGCATCATAATTGCATGTGTTCCACTTTACAGCATAAATTGACATTTTATATGTTGACATATTATATAATTTTTTTTAGACATTTTTTATTGTTTTAAAGTTATTGAAATGATGGGTTTTTTGCTCACCCATAGACTTGAATAGTTGCAATTCATCCATAGCACAGAAGACTACTGAATTTATCACTTTATCACTGGAAACTTTACTAGCCCCAAATATTCAAAAGAAAACACATTTAAAGAATTCTGACCTAATAAAATAAAATTCTAGGACCTAATCTTTATCCTCAATGAACAGCAGCGCAAAAGTAATTTCTTGCTTTTGGCAATAAGACATGTTTTTGCTTGCTCATTAATTACAATATGCACTTTGTAATGCATAATTTACCCTCTGGGGGCGCTGCAGGGAAAGTGCACACTTGCTAGAAGCTCAGAAACATATTTTGTCCAATTTTTAGGAATTTTAGCAGCGAGTTACTCTGTAATCAATTCAATAAGTGGAACCTCTAAACAGTAGTTGTTTAAAGCGATCAAACAATTTTATTACAGTAATAATTATTTTCTAGTTGAAATTTTATAGTTTGACTGTAAATTACTGTAAAAAGTATTTTCCCTTCAACCAATTTTTAAATTTGAGTTTTTGCCCCCGTTAAAATAGGAATACTTATAATCACCTTTGGTGCAGGTGCCATTCCATCGGTGCCGGCACTTGCTCTCCCGTGAGGCTGTTTCTTCATTCGAGCACTGTGCCTGATCAGTGTTGGCTTCACTCTCCCCACCTTTGGATGTATGAAACATCAAAAGGAAATAAGTGGTCAGCCACAGACGTGATTTCTTCTTGATTTTTGATTTGTCTGAGTCTCTCTGCTCTGTACTCAGCAAGGGAAAGTATTTATTACAGATTGTATGTAGAGTACAGATTACAACTAAGAAGCAGTGGAAAGAGGATTCTGAAGGAGCATGAACTGTGCTACAGCATAGTGTTTTGGCAAAATACGGTATGATAGTGTGATGTCCTGGCAAAACCAGGTAGTCACACAAATAGGCCCCCGCATAACACCATCCCACACAGGGTTACACAAAACCAACCTGAAACCCTAGTCACCCCCCCAGGGTAGGAAAGGCACACCAGTGGGCGGGACCAGGCGGATGGAGAATGCCCACCTAGGGGTCTGGAGAACCCGGGGCAGGAAAAAGCAGTAGAAGAGTCTAAGTTGAAGTTCAGGAGGAGAGGAATGGAGTAGTAATGAGGTGAAGCTCAAGACAGAAAGGTTAGGCATCGGGGT
The DNA here is from genome assembly GCF_048569485.1 of Anomaloglossus baeobatrachus. NCBI lineage: Eukaryota > Metazoa > Chordata > Amphibia > Anura > Aromobatidae > Anomaloglossus > Anomaloglossus baeobatrachus. Next base: position 83,682,307 of record NC_134353.1, on the reverse strand, counting down.
TGCAGCCCCGGCGTACTGGCTAGATGGCAGACGGTGGTCCGTGTCTGACAGGAGATGGGAAGACGGCTGCCGGAGATCGGAGGTGGACCGGGGCAAGGTTGGAGCCTGCCGGTACCGACACCAGAGAACTGACCGGGAAACCGTGCACTGAGGGGGTACTTGGACCCTGAAGCCAGGACCGGAACCAACGGCTTAGCTAATTAACCAATTGAGGGCAGGATTATAGGTCCTGTCCCAACCAAAGTCCCAAAAGCATACAACAGCCCAACGCGGGGGATAGAGCATCCGCCAGGGCCTGGTAGATCCCACGGGCCAGCGCTAGCGGACACGGCTCCCAACAAAAGGACCTGGAGCGGACTCCCGTGTTTCACACCGGGAAGTCCACCACACAAAACAGAGAGTGCAGAGGAAAGTGACACAGGCCAATCAGCCCGGGTGTGGGATCAGATTCACCCGCGGCGGCCGGCCACCAGCAACTTGGTTTACCATTGGACTTGTGTGATTCATTTAATCATGAGTAAACTAACATCCCCAAGATTGACCGGGTGCGCCAGCCCCTGCAGTCACCATCCTCAGCATAAGAGACACTGGGCCCCGGAGCATCCATCCCTACCCACGGAGGGATTAATATCCAGCTGCCATCCCATCGTCCCCCGGGTGCCCCACAACAGCAGCGGTGGTGCCACATTCCACCACACACCGTGGGTGGCGTCACAGAGAGTTTACGGCAAATCCCGTACAAATACGTCCCCTTTTATTTGACATATCCGCGCGACCCCCGGGTCCGGTAGAATCCCTCGAGCCACACTGCGGATCCAGATCTGAACAGCCCGGCTGCTGGCATGGGGGCGGCACAATAGGACATAAGTATTTACAGCTTAACTGTTATGCACCTATCTCATCTTCACAGCCATCGGACACTCCTTTATCCTATGGCTGCTACTCTTTGCTATGCTTCTCATCTTGTCTTACAAGTAGTCTGGAATTCCTTAGTTATGTCGTCTCTTGTCATTGCTTTTGGAATGGATTTTTGAATTTGTACTTCCCTAGCATTAGTTCCTCAGTGTTTTTTGGGAAGTGAAAATTAATTAGGGTTGAAGACAGTGGGAAAAGAAGACTACCATCAGGAGAAAGGCTCAAGTTGTTCTTCTCCTTCTGCTCATTATTGTGTTTCTGGTGTTTCTGTCTTAGGGTTGAAGACAGTGGGAAAAGAAGACTACCATTTGGAGAAAGGCTACAGTTGTTGTTCTTCTCTGCTCAATATTTCTGGTTTCTGGTAGCCAGGTCACATCATCATGTAAATCCTGGACATTGTCATCATCATCACCATCATCTTCCGCTTTCTGTAGTCGTCTTCCTCTTCTGCTGTATCATCAGTTAACTATTTGTGTGTACAGGAGACATGGTTCCAGTCATTCAGTTGTGTAGAAACTCAACTAGTGTAGGTGAGTTAGGGTTAGGCCCACCCCTGCATTTGTAGCCGTCACACTGATGGTCTGTGTAACAATTTTAAAATGTAAATGCATTGTGTAGAATCACCACCAGGTAGTAGTGTAGCAGCACAGTTGTCCTGGCAGGTGGGTGGGCAGGGGGAGAGTAGTAGTAGGAGGAATGTAGGGAGTATAAAAGGTAGAGATAGAGGACAAGAGAGTCCCAGTGGAACAACAGTGAGAATACCCCATTTTAAGATTCTGACCTTAAGGGTCACCCCTGTGGTCGTGTACACGTGGGATCCATTCCGAACTGTTTAACTGCGTCCCCAAGAAGAGGGGTTTAGTCCTGATGGTTGGGGGTCTGGCATCCGTTTTACTTGATTCGTAATACTCAAAGATTTTCTCTGCTTACTGAAGGTCAGTGCGCCCTCAAGGAGTAGGGTATGGCTGGATGGCCTGGGCATGGATGGGAGAGCCCTATCGGTTGCAGTCCTTCTTATGCATTAACATCCCCTGTGGGTGGGGTAAAGTGGCTCAACGGACTTAATGAACCGGTTGGTGCTACTGTGACATGTAGTGGAGGAACGAGAGGCCTAGAGGTGTCAGATAGAACCCAGGTGCCTGGAATATGGACAGCTGCTAATTTGTGATTGAGAAGAAGGAGTAAAAGGAGCCCCTACGTGATGAGTACCAGTGCCAGCAAAACGGGGACCGAAGTAATCCAGAAATTGAAGGAAAATAAAGTTTGCATGTTTGAGATAAGAAACCTTGTCAGTACTTTAGAGTACTAGAGAGAAAGTGGTGCTGCCTGAATAGATAAGAAGGTCTCCTGTGTGTGGTGCGGTGACGGGGAGGTGAGGGGTTAACGACAGGCTGTACTGCGGCCTGCTGACCCCTGCTACCACGTCTACTATTGTTGCCTGCCCTGTGCCCTCCACCACACTAGCACATTTAAAAGTTGTTCACAATCACTGTACCCCATTATGGATTTTAGAACTTTTGCAAATTTATGTTGTGCTATCAGACTCATTGGAAAATACTTACCCACCATTATTTCTTGAAGCAAGCAATACCTTTTTTTACCTAGACCTCTAACTGTAATTTTGTTGCAAGGTTCATTCTATAGTCAACAGTAATTGTTGTGACCCATTGAGTCAGTATTTTAAATGGTGAAAGCACAAAAAGCACAGAGGCGATGAGTGAATCGGTTCACTTATGGGTAACGTATGGCTTTTGTAGAAAGGCTCACCTGACGGGGTTGTGTGTAACACCCACGAGGCAAGGGTAAATACTCGTCGCCGGGCTGGTGATGTCGGGTCTTGGATTTCACGGGTGGCCCTGCCTGGCTTTGTGGCCCCAGGGTGTACACCAAAAGGGGAGGGTAGAGGATAGAGGTGATGGAGAAGAGGTTGAGGATGTTGTGAATAGTAGTTGTCTTGTGACGCCACCTGAGGTCTGCGGCCAGCGATTAGCCGCCGCTGCGGTCACTGTCCTCTTGGGTGGATAGTGTCACAACTAGGATGGTTCAGCTTCCAACAGGTGAAGCTAGGTCCCAGGGAGGATGATGGAGGTCGTAGTGGCCATTAGCGCCGAAGCGCAGGACGACGGCGCCGGCAATAAATGGGCTGACACAGTATTTGCAGTTCAAGGTGGCGGTCTCTGCCGTGATGGGCTCCAGCCAATCCCGGATAAGTTAGAGGTAGCCACCAGTATTTGAAAGTGTCCCTTCCTAAGGGTTGTCCCTTTAGATGTGAGGAACCTGGGCTGAGCTTCCTGCTCCAAGCCTTTGGCTCCATGAAGAAGTAGGAAGAAAGTGGTGTCGTGTTGCCAGAACTGTAGTCCCAACTTGACTGAAGATTGTGTATGGTTGCTCCTACATCTACCCCAAGTGGTGCCCACCCCCCAGGTGGTTGTCCTAGTGACCGGGAAAGTCCCATGCCTCATGATAGCCAACCCCCAGCCTACCCTAGTCCAGTCCCCAGTGAGAAGGTACCTAAGCTGTATGTAAGCAAAATGTGGAAACACCGGTGATTAACCCCCTCAAAGTATTGTAGTGTGCCGGCGCGAGACCACAATGCTGGCTCGTGTGCATGACATAGGAACTATGCCAACTCAAAAGGGGGGAATGGGACAAAAATGAGAAGCATTTGTACTCAGAATGAAAAGAGAAATGCAATGTGATTTTTAATTACAATGTAAATGAGTGTATATACTGTATATCTTTATGAATCCTATTATTTTGTATTCTCAATGCATTCAAACCATCTGGGAGTAATGTTTATAATTTAACAATCCATTTGTGAGCCTCTTTACTCTATTCAGAATATATGATGGTATCTGCACCGAAATTTTTAATTGAAGACCTCAAGGATTTTTTTGAATGAACCAAAGAGAAATGCTTTGATGGGCTATAATTCACAATCCGATGCACAATATTATGTGTATGCTTATTGATTCTCACATGTACTTCTGGAATGGTCCTCCCCACATACTGTAAACCACAGTGATATTGTAAAAGGTATATCACAAGGGATCTGAACATTATTGAGAATCTCCTCAAAAGAGCAGTGAATGCAAGAAGACCCAGGAGTTTCACAGAATTGAAAGACTCTTGGATGCAACAAAAAGCATTTACAATCTGTGATACTTGCCAAAGGGGGTGCTACTAGGTACCAACCATGCAGGGTGCCCAAACTTTTCCATCAGACTATTTTTCTTTTTTGTTAATTTGAAAATGTAAAAAATGAAAATAATTTAGTTTATTTTTACTAAAATACAATAAAATGTGTTATCTTTAACTTTATGCCTTTTAACCATTAACCTATTAAATGCTATTAACTTGCTTAACTGTTCACAATAACAGTAATTTTAACCAGAGGTGCCCAAACTTTTCCATGTCACTGTATGTTATCTCTTAAAAAATAAGTAATTGCTTATTTACTATTATCCTAATTTTTTTTATTTGAGTATTTTCTGTTGTATGTTTAGTGTGAATTCCCTCAGTAGAGCCCTGTGCAGGATTGAGTTCATGCGCTGAGCAGTACACAAAATGGAAAACATTTTTTTTAAAACAAAAATCATGGACTTTTATCAGTACAATTTTCTTTACCATCATAAGTGTTCATGGCAAGAACATAGTTTTGCCAATATATAAGTCTCTAGTGCGACCACACTTACACCGTGTGCAGAATTATTAGGCAAGTTGTAGTTTAGAGGATTTTTTTTATTATTGATCGACAACTATGTTCTCAATCAACCCAAAAGACTCAAAAATATCAAAGCTTAATATTTTTGGAAATTGGACTGGGTTTTTTTAGATTTGGCTATCTTAGGAGGACATCTGTTTTTGTAGGTAACTATTACTGTGCAGAATTATTAGGCAACTTAATAAAAACCAAATATATTTCCATCTCACTTGTTTATTTTCACCAGGTAAAAAAATATTACTGCACAAAATTTAGAAATAAACATTTCTGACGTGCAAAAACAAAACCCCAAAAAATTAGTGACCAATATAGCCACCTTTCTTTCTGATGACACTCAACAGCCTACCATCCATAGATTCTGTCAGTTACTTGATCTGTTTATGATCAACATTGCATGCAGAAGCCACCACAGCGTCCCAGACACTGTTCCGAGAGGTGTACTGTTTTCCCTCCCTGTAGATCTCACATTTTATGAGGGACCACAGGTTCTCTATGGGGTTCAGATCAGATGAACAAGGGGGCCATGTCATTACTTTTTCATCTTTTAGACCTTTACTGACCAGCCACGCTGTGGAGTAGTTGGATGCATGTGATGGAGCATTGTCCTGCATGAATATCATGTTTTTCTTGAACGATACCGACTTCTTCCTGTATTACTGCTTGAAGAAGTTGTTTTCCAGAAACTGGCAGTAGGTCTGGGAGTTGAGCTTAACTCAATGATACCAGCCCATACCAGTACCCCACCTCCACCTTGCTGGCATCTGAGTTGGAGTGGAGCTCTCTGCTCTTTACTGGTCTAGCCTCTGGCCCATCCATCTGGCCCATCAAGAGTCACTCTCATTTCATCAGTCCATAAAACCTTTGAAAAATCAGTCTTAAGATATTTCTTGGCCCAGTCTTGACATTTTATCTTATGTTTCTTGTTCAAAGGTGGTCGTTTGTCAGCCTTCCTTACCTTGGCCATGTCCCTGAGTATGCCACACCTTGTGCTTTTTGATACTCCTGTAATATTACATCTCTGAAATATGGCCAAACTAGTGTCAAATGGCATGTTGGCAGCTTTACGCTTGATTTTCCTCAATTCATGGGCAGTTATTTTGCGCCTTTTTTTGCCCAACATGCTTCTTGCAACCCTGTTGGCTATTTGCCATTAAATGCTTGATTGTTTAGTGCTCAAGCTTCAAAAGTTTGGCAATTTCAAGACTGTTGCATCCCTCTGCAAGACATCTCACAATTTTGGACTTTTTAGAGCCCGTCAAATCTCTCTTGTGACCCATTTTGCCAAAGGAAAGGAAGTTGCCTAATAATTAAGCACACCTTATATAGGGTGTTGATGTCATTACACCACATCCCTCCTCATTACAGAGATGCACATCACTTGATTTACTTAATGGGTAGTTGGCTCTCAAGGCTATACAGCTTGGAGTAGAACAACATGTATAAAAATTATCATGTGATCAAAATACTATTTTGCCTAATAATTCTGCACACAGTGTAGAATGCTGTGTAAAATTTTGGTCTCTGGTGTATAAGAAGGACATAGCTGAACTAGAGCTGGTGCAGAGAAGAAGGACAAAGATTATTAAGAGAATGAGTCGACTGAAATACCAAGACTTGTTATCAAACTTGGGGTTATTCAATTTGGAAAAATGACGACTTAAGGGTGATCTTATTACAATGTCATTGGCGAGTGGCTCGCTGGAGACAAGGGGGGCTGAGTGTGTGTGTAAGTCTTACCTTGTCACAAGGGTATTTCTCAGCCATAGGCCAGCCTCTCATCACCTGGTGCACACTATGAGGAACCGTTAAACCGTTAAAAGTTATTAAGGATGAGTCCACCACGATTAATAACTCCACACACTTTACTTGCAACATGTTTGAAACACCATTCCACTTTGCTTGCGACAGGTTTCAAGCTTGGTTTCTCACAAGTTAATAGCATCTTAGCACAGACTAGGTCTTCTATTATGGCTGCAGACTTGTTCACAATGGCTACCAAGTTGGAAGGGGAAGGTTGGCTTGTCTCTGTAACAGTAACGACACAGCTCAATGTTTATCACTGTGATTCAAGTACCCTCCAAAGCTATGCTACTTCTTTGGAGGTCACTCCTTGAGTCTGTTCTATTGTTCTAATGTTCTATAGGCCCCTTTACACACTGAAACTTTCTAGCGATCCCACCAGTGATCCCAACCTGGCCGGGATCGCTACAAAGTCTCTGGCGAGCTGTCAAACAGGCAAACCTGGCCAACTACACAACAGCGATCCGGACCTGCAGAACGACCTAGCTAGTCATTGGGGACGTTGTAAAGCAGCTTTTTGAAAGGGAAGTCGCTAATGAAGTCGCTGTAAAGTCCCCTTTACACACTAAAACTTTGCTGCACAGCGGGAAACAAAGGACCAAAGAATGGTCCTGAACGATTTGTAGCGATCAAAACTTCACAGCAGGGGCCAGGTCGCTGATGTGTTTCACGCACTGCAATGTCGCTGGGGAGGTCGCTATAACGTCACAAAACCGGTGACGTTATAGCAATGTTGTTTGCGATGTTGCAGTGTGTAAAGCCACCTTATGTCTGTACTATTGAGAGATTTGTGACTGTTCTTTATCTAAGCCTCACATGTCTTCTGGCTCACAGAAAAGAAAAAAAAAGTTCACGATGCTGGGTAAGCGCTGCTCATAGGGGAGATAATAATTATTTACTAAAGAACTTTTATGGATAAGCCACAATGCGTTTTGGGTGTATATATTCTCCCCCTTCCTCAGGTAGCATCTGCTTCTTTGGCTCTGCATATTTAACCCCTTCAGCCCCGGGGCACTTTACGTTTTTGCGTTTTTGTTTTTTGCCCCCCTTCTTCCGAGAGCCGTAACTTTTTTATTTTTCCGTCAATCTTGCCATATGAGGGCTTGTTTTTTGCGGGACAAGTTGTACTTTTAAATGAAACCATAAGTTTTACCATATGGTGTACTGGAAAGCAGCAAAAAAATTCCAAGTGTGGAAAAATTGCAAAAAAGTGTGATAGCACAATAGTTTTTGTTGGGATCTTTTATTCACGGTGTTCACTATATGGTAAAACTGATGTGTGGGTATGATGCCTGAGGTCGGTGCGAGTTTGTAGACACCAAACATGTATAGGTTTACTTGTATCTAAGGGGTTAAAAAAAATTCACAAGCTTGTCCAATAAAAGTGGCGTACGTTTTGCGCCATTTTCCAAAACCCGTAGAGTTCTCATTTTTTGGGATCTATGGCTCAGTGATGGCTTATTTTTTGCGTCTCGAGCTGATGTTTCTAATGGTAGCATTTTTGCACAGATGCTACATTTTGATCGCCTGTTATTGCATTTTGTGTAAAACTTGCGGCGACCAAAAAACGTAATTTTGGCGTTTGGAATTTTTTTGCCACTACGCCGTTTACCAATCAGATTAATTGATTTTATATTTTGATAGATCGGGCATTTATGAACGTGGCGATACCAAATATGTGTATATTTATTTTTTTTTTAACCCTTTAATTTTCAATGGGGGGAAAGGCTGGTGATTTGAACTTTTAGGTTTTTTGTTTTTTTTTTTAATTTTTTAAAACTTTTTTTTACTTTTTTTATTTTATTTTACTAGTCCCCCTAGGGGGCTGTAGCGATCAGCAATCCGATCGCTGATCGCTATCTGCTGATCACAGCTATACCGCTGTAAACAGCAGAAATAGTCACTTTCTTTTTTCCTCTGCTCCGTGCCAAGGAAAAAGGAAAGTGAAACTTCGTAGCAGCAGGCGTCATCACATGACCCTGTGCTACGATGGCAACCACCGAACGTCACGTGATCACTCACGTGACTTCCGATGGGGCGGCGGTAAGTAGAAAACATGGCCGCGCGCATATAGATCTCGCTGCCAGACTTTGACAGCGAGATCTAAGGGGTTAATGTTCCGGGTGGAATGCGATTCCACTCGGAACATGTAGGCACACATTTTAGCTGTTGAAAGCAGTTGATATGTGTGCCGATCCACGCCACCTGCTCGCAGCAGGGGGCGGGGCTTACCGGGACACGATCCATGACGGAAAGATCCGTCCATGGTCGTGAAGGGGTTAATGCATTTTCTTTCTTTCGGCACTGCAGGGATTAATGTTGTTTTTCCCTTGCAGGTTGCTGCATACTAGTAGTTCTCAGCTTCAGCCGGTTTCTGACCACTCCCCTCCTCTTTAAATACTCACATGATCCGTCATGTGATGTCTGATATAATTTCACTATATGTTGACCACCTAACACGTGTGGAAGGTAGCAGATCTTGCTGTTTAAGTCTTGCTGTTTGCTGTCTGGTGTTTGACTGCCCTGTTGATTGTTTATCCTTTTGTTGATTTCCTTACTTGTGTGTTTTGCCCCCATGTTAGCGTGCTATGTGATTTAGTTTTGTGTCCCATGTTTTTTCAACTTTTGGGGTTACCGCTTCAGTCCTGGCCCTCCTCAGGGGTGGTGGGAAAGGGGAGTATTGAGTATTAGATCAGTGCTTGCCAGGGGCAGGGCGAGGGTGGTGGCCCAGACATCCTCACCGTTAGAGGTAATTCCGGAAACAGGGATAGCTAGGGACACCTAGTTTGAGGATCAATAAATAAGCCCCTATCCCCGATATCCCATACCATTACTTTTGCACCCAAACTCCTATATCTCCAACATGCTCCATGACACCCTATCCCCAACATCCTATACCAGTTCTGTGACATCAGCAAGATGGCCTCTTTCTCTTGTCTAAAGAGTCCCTGTGAAAACTGACCCACCACTTTCCACACTGTTCACACTCGCCTGCTTGGTGGGGGAGCATGATTGTCCCTTGATTCGACTCCATGGAGCTTAAGCTACAATCTGACTTCAGCCACCTTTGCTTCCTCCTTCACACTACTGTATTTCTGCCTTGGCTAACTCTACACAATGCTCTCTAAAACAGGAAATACCCTTTACATTGTTCCCCTCATTGTGGGCCAGCTTCTACAGTTAACCCTACCACCCCTGCCCCTTGTTCTGAAACCTAATCTATATCCTACAACTAGGGAACCTGGAACTGGTGACTTATAGTGGTGGCCGTTAGCACTGCACCCCTAAGCACACACAAATTTAGCCAGGTTACACAACTATACAGATAAATACACCTAACAGATTATACATACATGACACATTAAAGCACTGATGTTTTCAGGGGGGTGCCGATTGCAGACCACCCTCCAAAAGTATCATAGGGATTTTACCTTCCTTTAGATATACAAGTTAGGTTACAGATTGAACTCAATGGACCCATTTCTACCTTCAAGCTTAAACTATGAGACTGTTCTCATTTTTTTTTGTAAAAATTTGTATCTTCTGGGCATTTACTGACCTCTGTAGAACCCTGTGTAAGTTTGAGCCTCTGAGCAGGACTGGGCACAAAAGGTAAAACATGTTTTCCATCAAAAAAATCAATGGCCATCCTCTAGTCCTGACACTTGGATGCATCATTTATAAAATGCATGGTTGTACCCACTTTGGTGTGGTGTGGACCACTGGCCCGGGAAGAAGAACTAAGCCACAATTAAAGGAAATTTAATTTTTCCTGGAATTTTAGGTAGTGATAGAAGAGAACATTAGAAAATATTAACTAAATTCTATTTGTAAATCTTCTCGTAAACATAAGAACCACATAGCATTCTAACATCATTTGTTGTATAATACAGAACAGTTATCCTTTGTGCACATATATTTTTCATTTTTTGCCTACCACTGTACTATTTGCTTTCTAATAGTCAACATACAAAACGTGTTTACTGCATGATTTATTACAAACCCATCAAATTTTGGGAACCTGTCATATGTTAAGAAAGAAAACCTAAGAATCACAAAATCTTGCCCTACGTCCACCACAAAAAGTCATATTTTGGGACACCTCCTCATGCAGCTGCTAGTTGGATGCCTTCCACATTTTTTAGCACTAAGGATCTTATTCATATAATCCCACAAAAATCTTGGGGTTAATTTCTTAATCCAAGTAAAATGCTCCAAATAAAATAGAAGGAGGCTCTAACCATAATATTCTAAATAAATAGACCTGAAAGCAATTAATTTTTAATGTACCAGATTAAGATTTGCAGCCGGCATCAGAATAGTTTAAGTATGTGTTCTAAAGGGAGATTAATGTTTCTAATATCGAACTTTAATATTCATGAAAGCGTTTTTACAAATATTATTGAATGATATTTCTTGATTTTATTAGTGTATGATATTGGGATTTTAAGCAAATGCAGCAGCAATTCTTCAGCAGATGTAAAAAATGAAAAACTATGGTTGCCATATGTATTAGAAGTACAGATGACACACAATTTTGTGAAAAGACCAAGTTTGTGGTGTTATAAAGAATAACTTTAGAAGTAGCCCAAGTGGCTACTATGGGTCCATTGTAGAAAATGTCCTATCCGATGTTAATGAGATTCATTCTTCTCTGACTAAAAAAAAATACCACATAATATGTGGAAAGAGCTCCAGAATCATGGCAAAGAAATAACTTGAGTGTAATTCTGTTAGCAACCCCTTTGCTTTTTCTTTAACAGAAACACAGCCTTAGTAATGATAAAGTGACCTCAACATAGAAACAAATAGGACCCAATAGCCAATTTAATAACACAGCCACTGATAGACCTTTTTTTTAAATAATAATTTATTAATAGTCCAAAAATTATACAACTTAATTATTTACAGACTTTAAAAAAAAAAAATATATATTAACAGTCCAAAAATTATCCAACTTAATTATTTGTGATTGTACCATTCCATTCTCTCAGAGCACTGATTAAAACTGATGGTATCATTTTCAGTGGTAACGTTATCCTCTTGTGATTATGCCATAATGATGTGTCCTCTGCTTCCTCACCACTAATAGGCTTCTTGTACGCATTGAGGTCAATTGTGGCCTGTATGTATTAGGTGACACTATTGCCTGGATGGCTGTTGCCAGTGGTGGTGGCACTTCTGCTAAAGATGCCCACTTCCAAGTTATTATCTGTGATGTTTTTTTTTTCTTTATACTCTTCCATCGACTACATTGCTATTACCATACATTTTGAACACTATAATTAATTTTTGACAGTATTTTAAACTAGAATTTTTCAACCTTTGCCAAAAAGGATGTGAGATTTTGCTAAATTGAATTCTCACTGCATAATCACTAACAATCCGTAAAAGAAGGAAGAATTGGAAGCATTTAAAGAGACCAGGATGGATGAACCACAGAACTTAAACACTTGCTCAAAAAGGATGAAAAATGTATGTAAAATAAAAAGAAGGGGCCATATCTAAAGAAGAATATAATCCTGTCTGCAGGGACTGTAGGGAAAGTGTTAGAAGAGCTAATGATAGTAATGAAGTGAAGGTTGTAAGGTTTTAGGGGGTATGTTCAAAAGAAAAGTCAAAGATGCTTTAGGATTTTTACAGGATGAAAAGAGTGAAGTGGTCAAAAATAATGTTGAGAATGCTGAACTTTTAAATTCATATTTTGCATCTGTGTTCACTAAGAATGCAAATGTAACATCAACTGATCTTCACTGAACTATTGAAGGAATAACAGAATCCACACTATCTATAAACAGAGAGATGATAAGGAATCACTTAGCTAATTTAAATTCATTTAAATCTCCTAATCAGGATGAATTACATCCTAAAGTGCTGAAAAAGATATCAGAGAAAATTGCAAAACTACTAACCAGGATCTTTTAAAATTCCTGGAGAACAGGAAAAGTCCCAGAAGATTGGAGACAGGAAAATGTTGTCCCTATCTTTAAAAAAGGAAATAAGATGGGCAAGGAAATTACAGGTCAGTGAGCCTTACTTCTATACCAGGAGAGATCTTTGAACAAATTATTAAACAGCATGCATGTACTGTAAGTTCTTGGATAAGTATGCAGCAACTAACCAGTCAGCATGGGTTTGTACCAAATAAGTCATGCCAGACTAATCTAATTTCCTTTTATGATGGAATAAATGACTGGGTGGATTTGGGAAATGTGATAAATATAATATATCTCGACTTCAGCAAAGCACTTGATTAAGTATCTCATAGTATCCTTATTGAAAAAAAATGACCAAGTATGGGATTGACAAGGCCTCAATAAGGTAGATTCACAACTGGCTCAGTGATCATTCTCAAAGAGTGGTAATAAAGGGTTGCACATCCAATTGGAAGAGTGTTTCAAATGGAGTACCACAAGGCTCTGTCTGGCCAAGTGTTGTTAATGATTTTTATAAATGATCAAAATTAGGGAAATGTAGGTAAACTAATTATGTTTGCAGATGATGCAAACTTAGAAGAGATAGCTTACACTAGAGAAGATAGAGAATGAATTCAAAAGGATTTAGCTAACCTGGAACAATGGGCAGATACAAATGGAATGGTATTTAAAAGGAAGAAATGCAACATTCTACATCTGGGCAGGAAAAATGAAAATAACATATACAGAATGGGAAGAATAAAACAAACCAACAGCACGTGTGAAAAAGACTTGGGTATATTAAAAGACTGCACATGAGTCAACCCTAGAGTTAATCGAACTTGTCAAGGCTCAGTTCGGTTCATGTTCACCAACTTTTCTGGTTTTCACTGAACAGCTTAATGAACAGCTAAATGAACATGCCCGAATACCATTTAATTCAATGGGAAGCAAACCTAATGTATTAGTAACGGCTATGGAAGCCGGTGCTAGAAAGGGATAGGAAGTCTGGTACTAGTAAGGGCTAGGGGGGCTGAAAAAAAAAAGAAAATAAGTAATAAAGCAGGATAGTTGTGCTTACCGAGTCTCCAGCATAGCTGTTACATTGCTTCCTGGTCTGCTCATTAACCCGCATACATATTCACTGCTTCCATTGCCCACTGGCAATCCCAGCATCTCTGATTGTTTGCATTCAGACCACACCCCCAACCTGTGTGACAGCATCTGTGATTGATTACAATCACACATGCTGTTTGGGTCCACTAATGGAGTGTAAAAATAAATAAATAATGATAAAAAAATTATGTAGGGTCCCCTTGTATATGGCTCCCAAGCGCAAATAAAGCAGTTGGCTACAGGATGCAGCCCTCAGCCATGTGCTTATCTTGGCTGTGTATCAAAATACAAGGGACCCCATGCAGCTTTTTTAAATAAATAATTAAAAAAACGGCATGGAAACCCCCTCAATTTTGACACTCATCCAAGATAAAGTTGACAGCTGGAGCTGTTATTCCTAGGCTGGAGAGGCCTATGATTATTGCCCCAACAGCCAAAAAATAGCAGCCTGCAGCTGCACAGAATTGTTGCATTCATTCGATGCGAAAATCCTGGCACTTTACCAGGCTCATCCCGATTTCCCTAGTGCAGTGGCAGTCGGGGTAATAAAAGGGGTTAATGACAGCTCACAGCTGCCACTAAACTCTAGATTAGTAATGGGAGGCGTCTATGAGACCCTCCATTAGTAATCAGTAAATGAAAAGAAATAAACACAAACACCGAAAAAATCCTTTAGCTGAAATATAATTAAAAAAAACAACCTCTTTCATCCCTTTATTAATTCCCAAAACACCCAAGTCCGACATAATCCATGAGTTGATCCCAGAACGATCCTGGTTCTGCTATTTACTGCCCTGGCAGAGCGGGTTTGGTGCAGTATTCTGTCACAAGATGCAAATTTGGTGCTGAAATGTCAGCACCAGATTTCCATTGTAAATAGAATGGACAAAAGCAAGCTACATCATATCAATGATCAATCACATTAAGTCTGGTACTGCTGCTGACGTCTTTTGTATATCTGTCCCCCTATCAATTGAATCTCTGTACTATTCAAAAACTACAACTCTCATCTTCTTCAGTGCTGCAGTTATATAGCACAGTATTGTATAGCGTATTTTACCAATATTTTAAGACTTAATTTTTCTAAGGGCTACTTTGCACACACAGATAAATCTTTGGCAGATCTGTGGTTGCAGTGAAATTGCGGACATATTATTCCATTTGTACACAGCCACAAACCTGGCACTGATTGTCCACAATTTCACTGCAACCACAGATCTGCCACAGATTTATCTCTGTGTGCAAAGTACCCCTAACTCTTTTGCTGAGCTCTGAGCTGTGATGTTCTCCAACTATTATAAAATCAGTCTAAAATGGCTGCTGCATTCCTGGATAATGCTTTTTTATAGGCTATGATAGTTCCTCCTGATTAGCTGGGTTATAACATGTGATGTGATAACTGCAAGGCATTGTGGGGAAGACTGCAGTTGCATATTAGGTCATGTCAGGATTCTGTGACTGACATAACTGATGTAATATTCTACAATGTGTAAGAAAGGAGTGGGCATTTTTTTCGCAAATCGCACAAATCAAATCTCAAATTGTTCAAGTTTCCCGGAACCTGTAAGTTTCATAAAATGTTATTCAAATAGATTCAGAAAGGGCCTGGAAAAACCTTTAAGTGTTATTGACTGAACACCACTTGTAAAGTGTTCAATTAGAAAGTAAAGATGTATGGGTTTGTCGGGACTGGTTGGACTTAAAAAATCCTTTATGTAGCAGAGCCGGGATCATTGTGGGACGTCGTGTCTTTGGAATATGACAGACCTTCAGGGGTGTTTTAGGGGTTAATAATTTGGAGTGAGAGGGTATTTTTTGTTTGTTTTTAAATAAAGTTTATTTCTCTGTGTTTTGTGTTTATTTTTTCTTACACAATTAGTAAAGGGGGGTCTCATAGACCCCTCTCCATTAATGACCCTGGGAATTATGATAGCTGGAAATGATCACAGCTGTTATTAACCCCTTATATTAGGCCAATTGCCCTCCCTGAATTTCTCTAGCCTGAGAATATCAGCCCCCAGCAGTCTGCTTTATCTTGGCTATGTATCAGAATTGATGGGGACTGCACGCCATTTAAAAAAAAAAAAAAAATATTTAAATATTTAAATAATTATAATATAAATAATAATAAAAGCCGCATGGAGTCTCTCATATTTTGATACATACCCAAAATAATGCACACAGCTGGGGGCTGCAACCTCCAGCTGTATGCTTTATCTGTGCTGTGTATCAAAATACAGAGGACCCTACACCATTTTTCCATTTTTTTATTTATATTTACACTCCATTCTGGACACTCAGACAGCTAGTGTAAGGGCAGCCAATGACAGTTGCCAGCATGGTGGCTGAACCCCAACAGTCTTTCATGCACAAGTAAATTGAAGCCCTGACCATCAGCACGTCCGGGTCAGGGCAAAATCAGCAGTGTGATCAGGTCAGCTGATAACACTGCTGATGTCACTCTTTGGCATTGCATAGGAGAAACATTTTTGGTGTGGTAATTGCTGCAGTGGAGCTAAAGACACAGAAGATTTATTGTAATTAGGAAAAGGGTGAAGAAATTTAACCACACAGTATGGGCAGAGATGGTGCGAGAAATGTATACAGACACAGTATAGGGAGAAAATGGGGGAAGAAGTTTGAGGACACAGTATGGAGAGAGAGTGGGGGGAATTTGAGGACATAGTAGTATGGTTTGCAAATGGGGGAAGAAATTTCAAAACACAGGGGCACAACACACACACTGCATGCTGTCAAGATTCTTTGGTGCCGACGGTGAGAGTGGAAGGTCACAAAATCACATCTATGTGACTGGCATTTAAGTGCCAAATAGACATGCCTGGTATATGTGCAATACAAGTGAATTGAGTCAGGCCCCACATGTCTAGTCAGAATGTAGCCGGAAGTATGCATTATCACATTCTTGTACTCACATGACTGTCCACTCCTGCGGCTGACATCAGAAAATCCTAAAAGTGCGCAGTGCACGCTGTGAGAATTCAGAAGTCTGCAGTGACCTTGAGTGACTGCAGACTTTCATCACAAACCTGGACAAGTCCGTTAATTATAAAATTAAGCAGTGTAGCATGTTCAATTGTAACAGAGTGTAATATACTCATTGTCAGGATTTAGCTCTGCTTGCTAGTTCCAGTGGTCATCACATGGCAATTTTACTAATATTCAATTTTCATACTTATGGTCATGTGAAATCTAGCTTTTCTTCCTGTTTTTCTCAGTTTTTCCCTAAATATTGAGAATTCTATTAATTCTATGAAGAGCAGCTCATTGCTGATTGTAAATGTACAAATCGAATATGAATGAGTGGTCACATGACGACTACTCAAACCACTTGGAGGATACCAAATTGAATTCTTGCCTCGGGTGCGGCAAAACCTAGATTTTCCTCTCGCAGGGACACATTTATAAAACTTTCTCTGCACAGCAACTTTTTTGTAAACACATCCAATTGTGAAACTTATGATTCCGAGAGGTATTGATTAAAATTAATTTTAAAATGAACTTTGCTTACGGGAAACTCCTTTAAGTTATCGTCCAGTCCCTGGTTAAGTTTTTAAAATGCTGTTTCAAAATGTTGAATTTAACATCATCCTAAATTGTGATAATGTTTTTATCTTTTTCAATTTTCCATATCATTATATTAAAAACTCTGAAATCTTGACATTGCTACACTGGCCTTTATGTCTTATACTGGACTCATTCTTCCTGTTATGTACAAAACACTTTACAGCAGTCTAGTTATCATCATAGACAAGATAACAGTGACAGAAAACATACAACTCAGGATCCCCCATTCACAACACGTAATGTTGTGAATGGGAGATTTATTGATTTATTTTTTTAAGTATACATATATTATGAAGCATTAATCATTTTTAGAACTTAGGGCCCGATTATTGCATTTGTGCCTATTCCTGTTTTGTAACTTTTTTTTTTGTTTGCACTAATTTCATCTTTACATTTGGGCCTTTTTTGAAGTCTAAATCATACGTATTAGTCCATTTTGTTTTTAGTTCACCTCTGTGGACATTTTTTAGGATTTCCAGATGTTTTGGCCTGACTTCTCAAAAAGTGCACATAATTTGTCCCAGATTAACTCCAGTCCCCCTTTGGTGTGATTGTAAAATCCTAAGAATTTTTTGTGCAATTTTTATCAAATTTTGAAAAAGTTTGAAAAATGGTTAAAGACGGAAAAAAACAGCATTTTGTTCAAATTTCAGGAAGCTCATGCTCCATTTTAAATAATATGGGGCAAAAATCATCAGCAAATGCCTCAAAACAAAAATGGAGAAGTGACTTCAATAAATCGAAAATTAAATGATAAATAGGGCTCTAAGAAGTGATCTTCAATAATGGTAGATGCAGTGTATATACTCCATGCATATGCCTGTCTACTATAAATATATCAAAAAGATTGACCCACACATCCAACAGGTGTTACAAGGTGAAAGCTGAAAACACATTATAACTACTAAACATATACAGCTGCACACTGAAAAGCTAACAATGAATAAGGGAACTCTGGCATTGCATTATAGCTATAGGAATATTTGAAAAAAATTAGATATTTAATTTATATATTGGCCAACGCATGTGAGCCCGGTAACCAATAGCAAGATATATCTCTATATACCAGGAACCTAACTTGAAATGCCACTATCTAGGCTAAAAACCTCCATATCTGGACAGCTAGACTCCTGCTATATAGGGGAATTAACACAGCCTGGTTACAGGGTGAAGTGCTCAATCAGAAAGATGCAAAACAAATATATTAAAAAGACTGACCAGCACATCCAACAGGTGTGAACAGGTGCCAGCTGAAAACATATTACAACTACAAAACATATACAGCTGCACACTAAAATGCTAAAATTGAATAAGGGAACTCTGGTATTGCATTACTGGTATAGGAATGTTTGAAAAACAAAAGAGATATTTAGCTTATGTATTGGCCAATGCATATGAGCCTAATCACCACGGCAAGGTGATCTCTGTATACTGGGAACCTAACTTGAAATGCCACTATCTGGGTTACAAAACCTCCATGTCTGGGCAGCTAGGCTAAAAGCCTAACTTGAAATGCTACTGTCTGGGTTATGTCTACTATATACAAAAGTGCTGCATTGTCTCGTATACTGCAAAAAACCTTACTAAAGTCTGAAATTTACCGTCTGTGTCAGCATTAATTTTGTGCTGCTGCTTTCTCTTTCCTACCGTAGCTCTGCCTTCACAGATTGGCAGCTAGGCATTAACACAAGCCCATCAAATGAGTAACAGCAAGTCGATGAAGGGAGAACTGATATCCACTACAGCAAAGCTAGAATAATTATACAGTGTAGACCGCTAAGCCACCAGTAAGAAGAAGATTATCAGGTCATCAAGTAAATGAGCCATAGTGAGGAAGGGGAGGAAGGGCCAGAGCATTAGGGTTAGTATTACAACCAATGATTACCGAAAGAGGTGAGAATTTGATTTTCTAAAGACCTTGAACAAAGCACCTGCTAAATAATAGAGGTAACCAGGCAAAGTGAATTATTGTATATAATGTACTGTGGAACCTTAAATCCCTACAAATCTACCACGATAATAATCAAACAAATCTTAAAAAAAAAAAGAAAAAAGAAAAAAATCTGTATGAAAATCAAAATCCAGCCTCTCGAATTTACCTTTTCCATAATAGTTTAAGTTTTTTACAAACCCGCATTCTTTATTTAGCTGCCGAGAGATGTCTGAAGTATCCCAGGTCATTCTCTTGAAACAGTAGCTGTTTTTGTCTTTTAACAAGTACGAAAGCAACGCAAAATAAGGAAACAACTAAAGAATATAAGAAACTGATAAAATCAGTAAAACAGGAGTAGATAGGAGTAGATATAAGAGGTGAATAACTAGTAATTAATTTCTCGGATCTTGTTTTACCCCCACATTAACCTAAACTCTTCCAGTCGCACATTTAACCTGACATATATTTGTCTGTCAGTGAGTTCAGCAATATAGGTAAATTATCAATGTATATAATAATAATAATAATAATATATATATATATATATATATATATATATATATATATATAAATGACCATTAATACCACAGCATTTTACATAGTATGGTATGATATATATATATATATATATATATATATATATATATATATACACACATGTATAAAATATGTACATTTATAGATCTAGCTATATGATGATATATATTTTGGGAGGAAGACAGACCCATTTCCCTACATGTTTTGACTGAGGTCAGTAAAGAACTGATGTCTCACTCTCTACAGCACATATAAAACATACAAGAGGCAATTTTAAGCTCTATACATTGTTTATCAATTACATTTCCTCAAACAATTTGGACTGTTCTAAAAAAAATGTTTATTATTTATTCATGTATTGCTTATATAGAATACATGAATGATGTGTTATTATTTTTATTTTGGAATTTTATATTGATCATTGTAGATGATAACAGTTTTCAGTACAGTTGCTCAAATGCTGACAAGTATTAGCAAACGTATGCGAAGAAGAGATGCAGACAGTCAAACACAAGTACAGTGTGAATTGAGTGTAAGGCTATGTTCACACAGTACTTTTTTGCTGCTTTTTTTGGCCAGAAAAAACAGAACTCTTGGCAGAAAAAAACTGTGCTTTTTGCTGCATCTTTGCTGCATTTTTTGCTGTTTTTACTGCATTTTTGCTGTTATTTGCTGCACTTTTACTGCATTGTTGCTGTTATTTGCTGCATTTTTGCTGTTATTTGCGGCACTTTTACTGCATTGTTGTTATTTGCTGCATTTTTTGCTGTTATTTGCTGCACTTTTACTGCATTTTTGCTGTTATTTGCCGCATTTTTTCTGTTATTTGCTGCACCTTTACTGCATTGTTGCTGTTATTTGCTGCAATTTTTGCTGTGATTTGCTGTTTTTACTGCATTATTAGTTTTATTTGCTGTGTTTTTAATGCATTTTTAGTGTTATTTGCTGTGTTGTTACTGCATTTTTTAGTGTTACTTGCTGTGTGTTTGCTGCTTTTTTGATGTGTCATTTATCCACAGCACATATTTAAATAAAGTTGGGTTCATTCTCCAAAAACACAGCAAAAAATATAGCAAAAAACAGCAGCTGCATTTTTTTTCACTCTCATTGCTGTCAATAGTAAAAAAAAAAAAAGCTGCAAAAATGCTGAAAGAATTGAAGAATTGACATGTTGCAGCTTTAGAAAACGAAGCAGTTTTCCATTATTTCTGTAAGGAAAAAAAAGCAAGTGTGTGTATAAGACTTCTGAAATCTCATAGGTTTTTCTGGTGCTGTTAAAAAGCAGCTATTTATTAGCATGCATTTGCATAAAACCATTGAAAAAATATGCAAACAATGCAGCAAAAACACCCTGTGTGAACACAGCCTATGCATGCTCCCTAATCTGTTGGTATAGCTTGTCCAAGTATGATAGTATTATTAATATTTGCTATAAATTACAATATTATATTTCTTCGTTAGATGCATGACAATTTTAATTGCATTTTTAAAGCTCCTTTGTACAGATAGTTTTGTTATCTAATTCTTCTGTCGCGTCCTAGTGTTCATTCGATTCCTTCTACTTTTTGTGTCCAGATCAGTTCCCACAACCTCCATACTCTGCAATCCATTAGGTGGTCATTATGACAAAAATATAAAGAACAGGGAACATAAAAATTAGCATGCTACAGGGCTATAAAATATTATTTCAATTAAAAAATGGAATTTTTTTCATGATTTAACAGAGAAATGTAATATGTAATCAAAGAATAACCCCTTTACTATTTTGCACTTTTCTATTTATAAAAATACATATTCAAATTCTAGTAAATTAAAATATACTAAAAATAAAAAGTAACACATACAAGAAGACACATTTCATAAGTCACCAATAGTGAAGAAATAAACCAATTTAAATCAGTCATTGCTCTAACTAAAAGAAAAATTTTTGCCATATTTTTATTTTATGCTATATTATTAAAGACTTTTCCATAATACTATTATTCTATAAAGTGTCTGTAAAAGAGAATAATGTCTGCTGTTTGTGCGTAGAAGCTCGGATGGTTACATTGTATGATTTGTATGTTTGTATATTCAGTGTTCTATTCACTTATGTGACTTGATGTTCAAACAAATGGATTGCTGACATTGCATGGCGTGGCGTTTTCTTTCAAAGGAGCCAGTGTTACTTTAATGTGAATCTCAGAAGTGCGATATCTGTCCTTTTGCTGTTAAGTTGCTCTGTTTTTAAAAAGAAACATTTGCTCGAAACACAATTAGGAATAATCATTCTTGTTATGCTTGTTCAGGTGTATTTTCTGAATTGGTCTATGAACCCTACAGAAGGTACTAATGGAGTGATGACAGAAGCCCTGACACTACAGAGGGGCTCCAACCAGATTCCACACACACAATGGATGGAGAGGCGCAGCCTGGAATGTGGGGCTTTATGTAGGATTGCAATCAATGTACTTATAAAACTAAGCCATCTACTTCTTTATTTCTTTTTCATTTTTTTCCTTGTGTCTTTCTTTCATTCTATTAATCTATTTCATTCTCTTGCTTTCATTCTATGTATATAGAATTAAACAGTATAGTCTCTATATCTTTCTTTCAGTCTATCCCTCTATCTATCTCTCTATCTATCCATCTATCCATCCATCCATCCATCCATCCATCCATCCATCCATCTATCCATCTATATATCTATGTTTCCCTCTATCTATCCCTCTATCTATCTATCTATCTATCTATCTATCTATCTATCTATCTATCTATCTATCTATCTATCTATCTATCCATCCATCCATCTATCTATCTATCTATTTATCCATCTATCTATCCATCTATCTATCTAGCTTTTTTTAATTCTATTTCTCTACCTATCATCTATCTATTTTCTCTCTTTGTTTTTTTCTTTCTATCAATTTCGTTCTTTCCTTATCTTTCTTTCATTATAGCTATATATCTATATATTTTGTTCTTTCATTCAGTCTCTCTTTTGTCTGTTTGTATTTCTATTTTTATTTTTTTTAAGTCTATTTATCTATCTATCTTTCTATCTATCTATCCATTATCTATCCATTATCTATCTATCTATCCATTATCTATCTGTCTATTTCTTTAATTCTATCTATTTCTCTCTTTCTTTCTTGTTCTTTCCTTATGTCTTTCTCTAATTCTATTCATCAATCAATCTATTTCATTCCCTTTCTTTCTATCTACTTATCTATCTATATCTTTTGTTCTTTTTTATCTTTCTTTCAGTCTCTCTTTCTTTAATTCTATGTATCTATCATCTATCTATTTATTTCTTGCTTCCTTCTTTCTTTCTATCAATCTATAGCTATCTATCTATCTATCTATCTATCTATCTAGCCCGCTATCTATCTATTTCTTTATTGTTGTTCTATCTATGTTTGTATCTCTTTTGCTTACTTTCAGTCTATAAATATATTTTGTTCTTTCTGTCTTTCATTCTATCTATCTCTATATATACAGTATATATCTATCATTTATCTATCGATATATTTCTTTCTTTCTCTTTCTCTCTTTCTTTCTCTCTTTCCCTAATCTTCTTTTTTTCTACCTATCTATCCATAACTTTTCTTATTCCTTTCTTTCATGCTATCATATTAATAATATAATATAATCTATAATTTTTAAAATAATATATCTATATATTTTTATATCTTTCTGTCATTCAATCTGTTCTCTAGTTATCTATCCATCTATCTATCCATCTATATAACTATATATCTATTTATCGATCTCTATCTATCTCTCAATCCCTCTATCAATCAATCAATCAATCAATCCATCCTTCTATCTATCTACCATGTATCTATCTATATATTTATCTATCTAACTATCTAATTCTATTCTATATCCTACAATGCTATGCTTTAAACTGCTATAATATATAGCTTGCATAAATTAATTTTGCTGTGCAAAAATTTAAAATATTAACTGATACTAAATAAAATACAAATTAATACTATAAAAGCTCACTATTTTAATTCAATCACATAATTATATTAAATTTTATTTTGGGCACTATACTTAGTCATATTTTTATGATTTATAATATATTAAGTTTATCATTTATATTTGTTAAAAAGATCTCTTGGAAATTATAGTTACTGTAAGAAAAAAAGAATCTTACACTAAAAAATAGAAATACAATTCAATTGAGATCTCCTTATGATTAGTCTCAGTGGATGTCTTGAATCTCAAAGATAAACTTGTACAAAATTGCAGGTAACACTGATTCCATTATCTCCCAAAAGGAATTCTACAGACTTATCTGATTTAGTGAATATAAACAAAAGGTCACAGAAAACCCTTATTAGCGGCTCCTTCATAATCATCTTGTCTTAGAACTAAAATATTCACATTTATTCACTCTAATATTTAATTGTTGCTGATTCTAAATGTATAACTCGCTCTCAGCCAGGTTTGTTGAAACTTAATACATCACTTGGAAACACAGTTTATGTCAACCAAAATATTACTAATAAATCCGGTTATTCAGTTGTAAAATAAGCTAAAATATATATAATCAAATAAGCGAAGAAGAAGAAAAATATTCTATTTGGCCGGTTCTAAAAGCACCTCAATGTCTATGGAATATAAAGTTTTAAAACTACTATTAAATATTTAATTAATATTTTTTCTTAAGAATCTGCAGGAGCCTAATGTAAAATGAGAACTTGTTGCTGCTATTTTTATAGAAATAGGATCTTACCAGGCAAAACTGATTTATAGTTAGTTTTATAATGTCAGAATAGGTTAAATTATTAATCTGCTGTAAACCCTCCCCCCCCCAAATAAAACAAAAAAAACACAAAACACCCGGAGGAAAAAAATGTAAACTTTTATAGATACATTTATATATTATAATTTATAAAATTCCATATATAAGTAGTATTTATGTAACTAATATAAAATAATTGTAAATTGAGCTTTGTGTTTGAGTTAATGATTTCTAAATATATATTTTAACTCTCTCAAGTCCCCCTTTTATTTGCATAATGTACAAACAGTGTATTTTTGTGTGTATATATGCATATATATATATATATATATATATATATATATTCTTTTTTATTGTTATTTTCTATTTTTATAAATAGTAATTGCGTAAAGCTAAATCAATCATAACTGCTCTATACATATATATATATATATATATATATATATATATACAGTATCTATATAGTATGTGTGCGTGGTATTACAATGGCCATTATGATATTCTAAATACCTCCATTTATGTTGTAAGGTAGAGTTTATTTTGTTTTTTTCACAGTGTGCGACTGGTCTTTTTACTCATATTTACACACCATCCAGATACACACCTGTTCACATTGTAAAGTTGCTGCCAGTACGGTTTGAAGTCAGGTTAGTACCAGCGTGGGAAACCAGCAAGGGAACCCCTGTTTCATTCTGTTTTTTTCTATTGTATAATGCATATAACAGGGAGTGGTGCTCTGTTTGCTGGATTTGCACCCCAGCTCCAGGCTACTTCATTAGCCTCCTTTTTGTTCACCAGCTGATCTTGTAGGTTTTTAAAACCAAGAGGAGATGCAGTGTAGTGTAGGACCCAGCATCGGAGGATGCCGTGAAGGGGCGCTGGGCTGGTATTGCAATGGCAATTATAATATTCTAAATATCTCCATTTATAAGGTAGAATTTATTTTGTTTTGTTCACAGTGTGCGACTGGTCTTTTTTCTTTTATATATATATATATATATATATATATATATATATACAGTATCTATATAGCATGTGTGCGTGGTTGCGTATATGTGTATGTATATATATATAAATATATATAAAAATATATTTTTTTATTTTTTTTTAATTAGTAATAGCATAGTGCTAAGTCAATCACAAACTGCACTATTTATATATATATATATATATATATATACAGTATATATACAGTATATATATATATATATATATAGTATGTGTGTGTAGATGTGTGCGCATATATATATGTATATATATATATATATATATATATATATATTTTTATAGTATGTGTCCGTGGGTGTGTATATGTATGTATGTATATATATATATATGTATGTGTATATATATATATATATATATATATATATATATAAAAATATATATTTTTTTAGTCTTTTTAAATAGTAATAGCATAATGCTAAGTCAATCATAAACTGCACTATTATATATATATATACAGTATGTATATATATATATACACATATATATATATATATATATATATATATATATATATATATATATATATGTATGTATATATATAGTATATGTGCGTGGGTGTGTAGATGTGGGTGTGTATACAGTATGTATATATATATATATACATATATATATATATATATATGTATATATATATATATATATATATATATATATATATATATTGTGCGGCTTAAGTTTGCCTTAGCATTACACTATTACTATTTTTTTTAAATTCAGCTTGATTTTTACTAATCATCTGGCTAAAATACCAGATAAACCCCTTTTCTTCAGCTTTGTTTATCTTCTTTTCGGCCATTTTTTACTCTTTTTTAATAATTTAACTACATTAGAACGAAATGAAATCCATTAAGTAAAACATTTCCTTAAAGTTTATACTGTAAGTCGTACATACCAAAAAGAAATGTGAATAAAAATATTCTTGCCTTAGAAATTTGCTTTAAATATGTTTTGAATCAATTATGTATATCATTATTTCAGCCAGAGGTCGATGGAAATCCTTTGTTGTAGAAACTTAGGAATTGTAAGTGTACAATTATTTTGCGTAAAACAGTCTCAAAAGAACACAATGTAAGTGTAAAACTATTATCAGTTATTTCCAAAGAAATGTAAACAATACTTCATTTTTTCTAAAATATTTGGCCATTGCAATTAATAAGTTTCAAAAACAAAGTTTGTTATAATATCTATATTTTACAATTCGAATTTATTGACTCAAGTGAACACTCACAATTTTACATGCACAGACTTACAAATAATATTTTTCTCATCAGTTATGAAGTCTTCCTTCTGTTCATCTAGGCAACATTTCCCCCTAGTGGCTTTATGTGATACTGAATACTGTAGTAGGTTTCATTTTTGTCATTTTTTGCAATCTCGTTTTATAAACAGGATACAATTTTATCCACACATTTGAAATTTTTAAATTTATTATGAGCAAATCTGTTCTTAAATATTTAATGAAAATTATGCTTATGATCTCTTTTGTTTTTCTAGGAATATAGTCACAGGGCACCAACCAAGCAATATAACTTATATATGATGAGACATTATTCGAAATGAGTGGATCTTTTGAAATTCGAACTCACTAGCTGTGCCAAATGTTCCCCCAAAATTTTATTAGTGGAGGATTAATGCGCATAAATATCAATACTGGAAAATTTGAAATTATTTAGAGAATACATAAGAGAGAGAGATTGAGAGATAGAAGAAACTGCTGACCAAAAGAGCTTACACTCTACAGGAGAGAGAGAGTGAGAGGACCTCACTGATCATAAGAGCTTATACTCTACAAGGGAGAGAGAGGACCTTGCTTAACAAAAGAGCTTACACTCTACAGGAGAGAGAGCGAGAGGACCTCAATGATCATAAGAGCTTATACTCTACAAGGGAGAGAGAGGACCTTGCTTAACAAAAGAGCTTACACTCTACAGGAGAGAGAGAGCGAGAGGACCTCAATGATCATAAGAGCTTATACTCTACAAGGGAGAGAGGGGACCTTGCTTACCAAAAGAGCTTACACTCTACAGGAAAGAGAGAGAGAGCGAGAGGACCTCAATGATCATAAGAGCTTATACTCTACAAGGGAGAGAGAGGACCTTGCTTACCATAAGAGCTAACACTCTACAGGAGAGAGAGGACCCCATTGATCATAAGAGCTTACATTGTACAGGAGAGAGAGGACACTGCTAACCAAAAGAGCTTACACTCTACAGGTAAGAAATAAGACCTCCCTGATCATAAAAGCTTACATTCTACAGGTGAGAGAGCACCCCGTTGATCATCAGCGCTTACACTGAACAGGACAGAGAAGTTCTCATTAACCATCAGAGTTTACACTCTATAGGATAGAGTGGACACCGCTGACCATAAGAACTTACAATCTACAGGCGAGAAAGAGAGAGGACATAAGATATTAAGGTACAGTGATGCCTCGGCTTTCATTGATAATCCATCTGAATACAATCAATGAAAACCGAAACCGACTAAAACCGAAGTAATTATTTCCATAAGAATCAATGTAAATCCAATTAATTTGTTTTAGACACTCTAAAATACATACCAAAAATATATTTTATAGGGAATAAAGATAGTGTCTAATACTAAAAACAATAAGAAAGGAATACAAAATGAATATAAAAGGAATATTAAATGAATATAAAATACTAATGTAAAGAATAAATCAATTTTATCTTACATTTCTTACATATATTTTGAAACTGACAAGAGAGGTGACACTCACATAATCCACACAAAGCAGGAGAATGTATGGATCACCCTTTGTTGTTGGAAAAATAGCAGTGTAGTAACGTGGGCATGCAGAAAAAAAACAGACGAAAACCGAGGCAATCAATGAAAACCGAGGCAAAGTTTTAGTGGAAAAAATCAATGAAAACCGAAACCAACGATAACCGACCATAAGAGCTTGCACTCTGCAGACGAAAGAGAAGACCCCGCTTACTATAGGAGCCTACACGCTACAGGAGAAAGAGAGAACCCCACTGATCATAAATGCTTACACTCTACAGGAGAGAGAGAACCCTGCTTATCATAAGAGTTTACACTCTACAGTAGAGAGAGGACCCCACTGCCCACAAGAGCTTACACTCTACAGGAGAGAGAGACTTTCTCAGGTTTCTGGAGATGAAAAACGACTCTACTTTACAAACTGTGCTCTGCCGGGAACTGCTGAAGCTGCAGGGCATTATAGGGAGGGATCGCTGCTTCAGCGGTGTGTGGGAAATGGTGCCGGTCAAGTTTTTTAGTTATGTAACAGCAAATTGAATCTCAAAGTGTTTCAATTTCTATGAAACCACAAATTTCAGGAAATTTGACTTGAACTTTATCCTCAACGGATTGATCTGTTCATTTCTTGACATATAAATCGCTGTTCATATTTCTCTTTGTGGTTTTCTGTCACAAATTCCTTCCAAATTAACTTAAGTTTGAGTTCACATATGACTAGTGCTGCAGTATTTTATTCATCTAACATTTTACAAAAACTCCAAATGGAAACTGATAAAGATCATGCTGTGATCTAAATTGGTCTACAAACCTGGCAATGCGATCATTCTGACCTGTATGGTTCATAAGTTTTTAACCCAGCCAGGTGCAGGCATCTTTCTTTTGGCCTGATCACACCGGTTCATGTAACACTGGGATCTGGCTCTTGACCAGAGCCTGAGTGTAGATGGTGAAAAACTTTGATTGCAGATGACTCGCCCACCCTAGGGCTTTGGGTGACCCAGTGTCAGGTCGGACTAGTCCAGGGTAGTCAGCGGTGGCGGGGTCCAACTCCGTGACCCTGGCGGGGTCAATTAATATGGCGACTGTGGGGATGGTGATTATAATTAAGTTTATGGAAGATTCATGACGCCACCTGTGGATTGCGGCTATGGAGCCGCCGCTGCTGGATATGGCCTCCGGGGCTGATGTAATGGCAGCTGGGATGGTTCTGCTCCCCACAGGTGGAGCGGTACCCCGGGGCAACTGTTGGTGCTTATGAAAGTCTATGCAATGGTGGTGTAGAACAAAAGGGAGGCGACACCAGGAGTTGCAGTTTCAAGGTCTTTACTCACTATTGCCAGGGCTGCAGCAGACTGGTTGCCATTGGAGTGCTGGAATTCACTATCCGGTGCCTCCGCCGATCCCAGGTAATTCTTAGGGTTAACACCGGTGCACCACTTTTTGAGTCTCTGTTCTTGGCTGACTTCTTAGCCTCAACTTTGGTAGATGAACTAGTCTCGGCCTCTGCCCAGAATCTGGTCAAGAGGACTTGCCTTACAGGAATCTTGACCTCTTCCCAGGAGATCTATGGCAGGTGGTGGCCCTGGGTGCTTGCAACCACCCTGGGCCTTCGGTGTTACATTATGAGGAAATGTCTTTCTTCCCTCTGTCTGGGGACCGTCCCCGAATGCAGCCAGACCCCTCCACCCGATCTTCCTGTGGAGCAGGCCACGAGCAGATATGGCCTTCCGTGGCCCTGGGATCCTCTCTTCTCTGTCTGTGGTGTCACCTGGGCCTAGCTGGGCCCCAGGATCTCAACCAGGAAACTTCTCTCTCTTCACTGTCTCAACCTATGACCACTCTCCTCCTCTGCCTCACGCAGACTAATTGCTTTGAACTTCCTGTTCCTACTCTCACTTTCTAGTTGGCTCCTCCCACTTTCCTTGTTGCTAGGCCCCACCCTATGGGAGAAGAGATGGGTCTTATGGCCCCCCTGACTACAGCATGGGGTTAGCTGCCACTATCTCCGGTC
This sequence comes from Anomaloglossus baeobatrachus, assembly GCF_048569485.1. Lineage (NCBI taxonomy): Eukaryota > Metazoa > Chordata > Amphibia > Anura > Aromobatidae > Anomaloglossus > Anomaloglossus baeobatrachus. The sequence goes on along the minus strand of NC_134353.1, from coordinate 83,652,283 downwards.
CCAAAATATGCCTGACATTAGGTGTAGTGTGAATTTGCCTGTGAACCGGTATGTACCCTTGTCCTTAGCCAGGATGGGACATCACACCTCTGGCTGAGCTGCAATGTCTCTGTGGCTACGGAAGCCTCAGGGGCGCCACACTCCCCCATAGCAAATCCCAGCACGTCCGCGGGCTGAAACAAGAAAACAGTGGAGAAACTGCAAATTTTTATATGCATAAAACATTTAAACCATGAAACTTTTCATCCCTTTATGGGAGGCACTTTTCTTAAACGTTGCAAACTTAGGAAAATAAAACTTTAAAGTCTTTGGTGCACTTTACAGTCCAATGCACTGGTTCAGGTTACTCCCACCATAATTCTGGTAGGGGGACAACTGGTGGAACTATTTACATTGGGGTTACTGACCACACATAGTCCTGTGGCCCAAACGTCTGTTTAACTTTAACTTTAACTTTACATAGGGGGCAGAACCAGCCACTAAGTCCAGTGGCCTGGTTTAACGATTACACGACAGACCAGCCACACAATGTCCAGTGGCCTGGTTGCACACACTTTCAGGAGTGGGAAGGGGTAAGGGGCGTCTTCAAAAAGAACAGGGGCAAGAGGGTGACATCTTCACAAAGCACACTGGGCAGACATACAGGGGTTATTTACAGTTCTGTTACTTCTTCACTTTAGTCTCGAGGATAGATGTGGGGATACCACTCTGGCATGGCTCCAGGCAGCAGGTAGGCCACGGAGATCATTATCTGGGTCTCCTGCGTGCTTGTTGCAGGTCTGCTGCAGGGTGCTGCGGCCTGGGTTCGGGCTGAAGTGGGGCTGCGGCAAGCTGTTTCTGCCGGGGCTGCTTCCTCACGAAGTACGTGGACGTTTAGGGCGTACCACCCTCGGTTTCCCATCAGCCACGTATATTCTACCATGTCGCCAGGCTGGACATCGCGCCCTGGGTGGCCTCTCTCCAAGTGTTCTTCTATATCCCGGCGGGAGACAAATACGTCCTTTCCCAGGCCGGGCTCCTGTATGAAGCCCCAGCCCTCCTCCAGTCTAAAGTCCAGGACTTGGCCCCTCCTGACTGGGCCCTGGGACCCTTTGTGTGATCTCCTGATGTGGGCCTTGGAGGCAAGGTTAGCTGCCTCTTTTGCTCTTCTCCTCTCCTCCCAGCACTCCCTTTCGTACCAGAATTGGTCCAGCTGCCGTGCACAGGCTATGTGGGTGGCAAGCGGGGTCGAGGCAGGGAGTATTGGACGATCCAGTGCCAGGTCGCGGACTGGTGCTGCGTCCCAATTTATCCCAGGCGAGGATGCACCAGGTTTGTCGGTTGGAGGGCTCAGCAAGGGGCCCATGAGGTGATCAGGGCCCGCGCTGTCTAGGGCGCCATCCTCACTGCCGGAACCAGCGGTAATCGCCCAAGCCTTGGTGTGGTCAGCGGGGACCTCCTGCAAACCTGCAGGAGGGCTGGGCAGCGGTGCTTCATTGTGCCCTGGGCTTGGCCGGGTAGGGGCGGCGTACTGCTTACCCGGGTGCATCACTACGGCCTGCTCTCTCTGGCCCACGACCTCGGGTGTAGCCCGGTCCCCCTTGGCACTTGCCCTTCAAGCTCCTTCATCCATCCGCCTTTCCACGGGGTCCAGCTGCTTGCTCCCTGGGGTGCCTGGCTGCAGATGTTCTGCCATGTTTTCGGCCTGGTCCCTGCTCACGTCCGCCAAACCGGCACCCAGCCCACGATGGCTGGCATCCCTGCCCCCATGATCCAATACATGCTGGCAGTGTTCCTGTCTGGCATCTCAGATCACTCGGCCAGACATTCAGTCTCTCACCGCGCCATTTTTCAATTCCTCTTTCTGAGCAGCGACGGGGTTAACAAACCTCCGCTCTGCTGGCGGGCTTCCTTCGCGCTCTTTTTCGCCCCCCTTCTTTCTGCACTCAGCAAGGCTAATGGCGACGGCTGCTTTCACCACAGTAAAACACAGTTAATAACAGTCTTTTCACATAGTTCCTTCAGGCGCACAGTACCCGGTGGGTCCGGGTACGAAATCCTGTTTGTGATGTCAAGCTTGACTCGCCCACCCCAGGGCTTTGGGTGACCCGGTGTCAGGCCGGACTAGTCCAAGGTAGTCAGTGGTGGCGGGGCCAATTAATATGGCGACTGTGGGGATGGTGATTATAATTACGTTTATGGAAGATTCATGACGCCACCTTTGGATTGCGGCTATGGAGCCGCCGCTGCTGGATAGGGCCTCCGGGGCTGATGTAATGGCAGCTGGGATGGTTCTGCTCCCCACAGGTGGAGCGGTACCCCGTTGGTGCTTATGAAAGTCTATGCAATGGTGGTGTAGAACAAAAGGGAGGCGACACCAGGAGTTGCAGTTTCAAGGTCTTTACTCACTGTTGCCAGGGCTGCAGCAGACTGGTTGCCGTTGGAGTGCTGGAATTCACTATCCGGTGCCTCCGCCGATCCCAGGTAATTCTTAGGGTTAATACCGGTGCACCACTTTTTGAGTCTCTTTCCTTGGCTGACTTCTTAGCCTCGACTTTGGTAGATGAACTAGTCTCGGCCTCTGCCCAGAATCTGGTCAAGAGGACTTGCCTTACAGGAATCTTGACCTCTTCCCAGGGGATCTATGGCAGGTGGTGGCCCTGGGCGCCTGCAACCACCCTGGGTCTTCGGTGTTACTTTGAGGAAATGTCTTTCTTCCCTCTGTCTGGGGACCATCCCCGAATGCAGCCAGACCCCTCCACCCGATCTTCCTGTGGAGCAGGCCACCAGCATATAGGGTCTTCCGTGGTCCTGGGATCCTCTCTTCTCTGTCTGTGGTGTCACCTAGGCCTAGCTGGGCCCCAGGATCTCCACCAGGAAACTTCTCTCTCTTCACTGTCTCAACCTACGACCACTCTCCTCCTCTGCCTTACGCAGACTACTTGCCTTGAACTTCCTGTTCCTACTCTTACTTTCTAGTTGGCTCCTCCCACTTTCTTTGTTGCTAGGCCCCACCCTATGGGAGAAGAGATGGGTCTTACAGCCCCCCTGACTACAGCACGGGGGTAGCTGCCACTGTCCCTGGTCCCAAAATATGCCTGACAATAGGTGTAGTGTGAATTTGCCTGTGAACCGGTATGTACCCTTATCCTTAGCCAGGATGGGACATCACACCACTGGCTGAGGTGCAATGTCTCTGTGGCGACGGAAGCCTCAGGGGTGCCACACAGACACCAGGACAGTGGCATCAATTGCCCCACAGTACCAATAATGTTTTGGCCCAGCAGTGAGGCATGGACCATGCACCAAACAGGGTCTGGCCCTGAAATCATAGCTTTAGAATTAAGTTAGAATTAAGAGGTGAGTGAGTGACCAGTTTAGGCTTGATGTGCTGAGAACCCTCATACCTCATGCAACCGCTAAAACTGCTTTTCTGCTTAGCTACAGTCAGGTGGCAGCAATATTGGATTCATAGACTGTTATTGCTAGACACATTTAGTAAGAGAGGTGGATGAGTGAATGGTAGCTCCATGCTTGCCAATTTGGGAGCCCAACTGCTAAAGGCAACACACAACAAGGAGATCCAATTAGCGTTATTCTGGGAATCTTACGGCACTAAAATTAAACATCAAACATGGGGCTAGTTAATGCAGGTGACCAAAAAATGCAGGTATGGTTTGTGGTGTGACAGCTGGAGACCAGATAAAAGCAGTATGTGGAATAATGCTAAACATCTCCTCATAACCAGAGTTAACCATTCTGGGAAAAGGGGTCTAGGGTAAACGAGTGTTGACTGCCCTGGTAGATAATACAGATAACATAACTTAAAAAAAAGACACGGTCTCTGGACATTCATAATAATGGTCTGTTGGAGATCAAAACATTAAAACTGTATACAGTCGTATCTTCTGCATAAAAAAACAGTCAAATTAGCAGTGTACCCTGAAAGACAAAATTACATAAATAAGCTGCATCAAGTGGCCTTTCCTTCTCTTTCTCCCCCTTAACATCACACACAGTACAGTCCTCAGAGTTGGCACCCCATTTAGCCTTGTTTCCCCCCACGTCACAGCTCTCCAACTGCCCCATTGACTGTGGGGAACAACAGATGGGCGAGTCTATAGAACTGTTCACACATTCTCTTCTTTGGGTATCAGACATCTGCTTCAAAGATTCACAGGCTCAAGAAATGGAAATCATCTATACCAATGGAAAAAATCTTTGTCAGTGGGATCCAGGACTGGAAGAAGCAGAATCCGGACCCTCGTCAATAGATGTTAAGCCCCAGGGGTGGAGGTGATCATGACAAGACTCATACCTGAGGAGCTCGCTTAGTGTACTGTGCTGTCAGGGCAGAAAAAGGAGGAGGGTGACTCTCAGGGAAAGGAGTGTGGACAACAGAGAGAATGATAAGGTTCTAGAAAAAACCCACCTCGACTACAGCCCTCATTCAAAAAAAGGTCCGCCGTAATCCATAACGCTGTCCTACAATGTTCCCAAAAACAGAACCTTAAACACATAAAAAGAAAAAATTGTTAAAGAAATAAAGAGTACACAAAAGAAACTCTCATTTACCAATTTATTTCCCTGATAATACCGTACGCCATATCTTTCTCAATCTATTATAACATCTCCGCTCGCAGTTCCCTCACAATTCACCAGTTTGTCACTCCATGGCAAAACTCAAGAAGCAAAGAGTACTATTACATTTTTGGAACACGAATTTGGGCATTGTGTTACATTCACAAAGACCATGAGGTGCCGGAAAAAAAACCAAACAAATGTGATGCAATTTGGAAAACTAAGCCCCATAATGAATTTATTGGTGCGGTGAGCATTTTTACCAATAAACAGCACAGATTTTTATAAGATTAATAAGGGAAGACAAAAAATGTACGGTTTTCCGCTAAAATTTTACTTTTGCCTTAATGTGGGCAAGAGGAAATAGGAGAAAATGGACAGTACTCCATATGTACTTGTACACTGCTGTTTAAGCACAGGGCAGGGATCAGATGGGAAAGAGCTCAATTGGTTACTAGAACGCAGATTCCATTTGAATAGATTGTGGCCTCCACTAGCCAAGTGTCATGTGTATAAGGACAGTCTCAGGATCTGAGTTCTCAATTACCATCTGAGCCCATGCACAATTTAATGTTATTTTTTTCCTTTGGGCAAATAAGGGTTAATTCCTTCCCTGGTTCAGCAGCAGATTTACTCATCTGCCTTCAGTTGAGCATTTCTGGGCTGTATTTAATCCCTCTGCTTCATGGAGACCTTGCTGGTTTTTCAATTCACTTTGGGAGCTAGTGTGGAGCAGAGAGGATGTAGTGGTTGCTGCTGTGCTGTCTGCTTCTATTAGTGCAAGTTAAGTGTTTTTTCTACCTCGTTTTGTTATAACCTACCCTTACCTTTTTACTCTGTGATCATTCCATTGTGCCCATTATTGGTGGGCATAAGTTTTTGTTACCCCCGTTTGTTTCTGTGTTGACGAGTTGTTGGGCTCTGTCTGGGTCAATCCCCTTGATGGCGGAGACTTAGTTGTTAGGGCCTGGACAGGTCAGGGCTACACTGGTGGCTCGATCCTAACTACCTCTAAGGGGCACTTTGCACACAACGACATCGCAAGCCGATGCTTGCGATGCCGAGCGCGATAGTCCCCGCCCCCGTCGCAGGTGCGATATCATGTGATTGCTGCCGTAGCGAACATTATCGCTACGGCAGCTTCACATGCACTCACCTGCCCTGCGACGTCACACTGGCCGGCGAACCGCCTCCTTCCTAAGGGGGCGGGTTGTGCGGCGTCACTGCGACGTCACACGGCAGGCGACCAATAGGAACGGAGGGGCGGAGATGAGCGGGACGTAAACATCCTGCCCACCTCCTTCCTTCTCATTGCAGCCGGGACACAGGTAAGGTGATGTTCCTCGCTCATGCGGCTTCACACACAGCGATGTGTGCTGCCGCAGGAACGAGGAACAACATCGTACTTGTCACTGCAACGTAATTATGGATTTCCCAGACACTACACCGATGATACGATTACGACGATTTTGCGCTCGTTAATCGTATCATCTAGGATTTACACACTACGATGTCGAGTGCGATGCCGGATGTGCGTCACTTTCGATTTGACCCCCTCCGACATCGCACGTGCGATGTCATAGTGTGCAAAGTGCCCCTAAGTCTACTGTCGGACAAAGGGACAGTGCAGGGCTCCTAGACTAAAGGGTACTTTACACGCTGCGATATCAGTACCGATATCTCTAGCGAGCGTACCCGCCCCCATCGGTTGTGCGTCATGGACAAATCGCTGCCCGTGGCGCACAACATCGCTAACACCCGTCACACGGACTTACCTTCCCTGCGACATCGCTCTGGCCAGCGATCCGCCTCCTTTCTAAGGGGGCGGTTTATACGGTGTCACAGCGACGTCACACGGCAGCCGTCCAATAGCAGAAGAGGGGCGGAAATGAGCGGCTGGAACATGCCGCCCACCTCCTTCCTTCCTCATTGCCGGTGGATGGAGGTAAGGAGATTTTCGTCGTTACTGCGGTGTCACACATAGCGATGTGTGATGCCGCAGGAATGAGGAACAACATTGCTACTAACCAGACAACGATTTTTCATAAATAAACGACATCTCTCAGACAAACGATTTTTGCCTCTTTTGCGATCGTTTAAGGTCGCTTCAGCCTGTCACACACTGCGATGTCACTAACGACGCCGGATGTGCGTCACAAACACCGTGACCCCGACGATATATTGTTAGCGATGTTGCTGCGTGTAAATGGCCCTTTAGGGTCAGCTTGGTAGTCACAGTTCCATCTACTATCCCATTACACCAAGCCCCTGAGGTGCCAGATCTGCAGAAACTCCAGAAGTAACCACATATTGGTAACTTCACTGCTTAAGGAATTCATCCAGGAGTGTAGTGAGTATTTGGAATCCACAGGTGCTTCACATAATTGTATAACATTAGAATGAGAAAATATGACATTTTAGTAGTAAAAATGTAAAGTTTTATATTAGCTAGATATTTGTCAGTTACACAGGGGTTAATAGGTGTAACTGAACTCCACAATTTATTGCACAATTTCTCCCAAATGTGGTGTTATCAGAAACTACTGTTTGCCTCAGGTCAAAGCTGAGCAAGAAGGAGCGTTATTTGGCTTTTGGGGCTCAGATTTTGCTAGAATAATTTGTGGGTGTCATGTGCAGAGTCCCCAAGTTTCACAACAGCAGTGACCCCATTGTAGAAATTGCACCTCTTAGAATTAGGGTGGCTTTGCACATTGCAACATTGCACGTGCGATGTCGGTGGGGTCAAATCGAAAGTGACGCACATCCGGCGTCACTTTCGACATCGTAGTGTGTAAATCCTAGATGATACGATTAATGATCGCAAAAGCGTCGTTATCGTATCATCGGTGTAGGCTCCGACTTTTTCAAAATTACGCTGCCACGACAGGTACGATGTTGTTCCTCGTTCCTGCAGCAGCACACATCGCTCGGTGTGAAGCCGCAGGAGCGAGGAACATCACCTTACCTGCCGCCGGCGGCTATACGGAAGGAAGAAGGTGGGTGGGATGTTTACATCCTGCTCATCTCCGCCCCTCCGCTTTGATTGGCCGCCTGCTGTGTGACATTGCTCTGACGTTGTACGACCCGTCCCCTTAGGAAGGAGGCGGGACGCCGGCCAGAGTGACGTCGCAGGACAGGTGAGTGCATGTGAAGCTGGCGTAGCAATAATGTTCGCTACGCCAGGAATCACAAGATATCGCTGCTGCGACGGGAGCGGAGACTATCACGTGTGACATTGCAGCATCGGCTTGCGATGTCGCAACGTGCAAAGCCCGCCTTAATCTATGTCTGCAGTGACTATTTTGTAGCATCTGTAAAGTGTGTCGGGTGTCATGTGGGCTGTAAACCTGTGAAGAGCAAACCACATACTGCCACTGATGTTGACTGGCCAGGACCGGATGATGAGTCAACTCACAAGGAGTCCAATAGTTTGTTTTCAAAGAGCAGCTCTTTACTAAACTGGTCATTTATGCAACAACTTTACAATTGAGATAGCGGACACATATCTTCCTGCACACTACAATTCTACAAGGCATATTCAGATACAGCCTCAGCTCCCACTAGGTTGCTTCACATCTTACTGGTCCAATGAGTTCCAGCACAACCCAGCGCAATACTGCAGTCCAACACATAACATTCGCACTCTCGTGCAATGGCTCCATGTCTAGTTTCCTTACAAGGCTAAGGGTATGTGCGCACGTTGCTTTTTACCTGCTTTTTACCTGCTTTTTTGCTGCTTTTTCTTCTGCGCTGTTTAATGCCAAAATGGATGTGTTCTTCTATTCAAGCAAAGTCTATGGGAATTTGGGTTTCTTGTTCACACTATGCTGTTCAAAATGCTGCCTTTTTGTGGCCGAACTTTGGTCAAAAACTCAGCTTTTCAAAGAAGCAACATGTCAATTGTTTTTGCCATTTGGGTTTTGCACTGCAAAGCTGAGTTTTTGACCAAAGTTCTGCCAGAAAAAGGCAGCATTTTGAACAACATAGTGTGAACAAGAAACCCAAATTCCCATAGACTTTGCTTGAACAGAAGAACACATCCATTTTGGCATTAAACAGCGCAGAAGAAAAAGCAGCAAAAAAGCAGGTAAAAAGCAGGTAAAAAGCAACGTGCGCACATACCCTTAAGATCAGGAGTCCTATCACCGTGGTCAGGGAGGAGCCTTGAGCTCCCAGATGCTTGGGTAAAATCAGGTAGGATAAGCCGAATTCAGTCAAATGCCAGTCAGCTTAAGGCTATGTTCGCACGTTGCGTTTTTTACCGCGTTTCTGCAGCGTTTTTGGCAGCAGCGTTTTTGGGCAAAAAGGCATGCGTTTTTGATTTCCAGCAAAGTCTATGGTAAAAGCAGAAATCCTGTCTGCACTTTGCTTTTTTTTCAGCAGCGTTTAATTTGCATATTTGTGGTCAAAAACCATGCTGAAAAAGAAGCAGCATGTCAGTTGTTTTTGCCATTTCTGCAGCGTTTCCTTAACATTGGAGTCAATGAGAAATGGCAAAACGCATGTTGAAGTGAATAATCTGCGTTTAATGTGCGTTTTACATGCTTTTTACCAGCGTTTTCCAAACCAAAAACGCAGGTGCAGTAGGCAAATAAACCAGGCACAAACGTCATTACCTACATCACTTCCTTTGTACTATAAATACAGAGCTGAGTATGTTTCAGTGCCTGCTACTATTGTGATTTCTCATAATAGATAAACTTTGATCTACTGAAATTTATAATGGCTTGGTTCCAGCGAATGAAGATCGATGTTGCAAAATTAATTGCTATGGTAAGTTCCTGATTTATTTTTCATTATTTTGCTTAAAAAATGTTAAAATGATAATGCCAAGCTTTATAATCTTAGAAATTTAGGAATCACTTCTTTACACATTTGTAACATTATGTTACAGGTTGAATCCATGCCATGCCTTTGGGATCCCACATGCCCTGACTACATGCAAAAAAACAAGAGGATGGACTGTTGGGGAACAATCTGTGCTGAACTGTTCCCACAATGGCATGAGGCTGATGCAGCCTTACAACATAAAATTGGTATATTTCTTGTTTAAATTAGTTGTTTTTATACTGTTACTATACTTATTAAAATTCATTTAAGTTTTGTTTTTTTTTGTTTCATTGCACAATTAAAATAGAGCTTGATGTGCGGAAAAGGTGGCGTTCAGTTAAGGACAGATTTCACAAGATAAGGAATGAGGGCATGAAAAGTGGCAGTTCCCCTAAAAAAACAAATTTCATCTATTATGATGAGCTGTCATTTCTATGCACAAGTCGGAGAACTAGAGAGTAAGTATTCATGTAACAGTATGTTAAAATTGTTTTATGACAATAATGTTATCATCACAATAAATTACATTGTATTTTATTGTATTTTATTTTTTCTTTCACCTCAACAGAACTTCAGGAAATGTAGCAGCACAAACACCTGTTGATGATGAAGAGGGGCAAGAGAGCCTTCATCAACCACACCAGGAAGGGCCTTCAGCCAATATAGATCACTTTTCATCTGAACATGAAGGGGATATAGAAAGTGGTACTGTTCAAGATAAATCACCACCTAGACCTACAATAATTACCTCAGGTCCCACAAAATATATTAAGCCAAAAAACAAAAAAAAAAACACCAAAAATATCCAATTAGAGGAGGACGTTATTTGTAACGAAACCTTAAAATTATTGAATACTAGTGCCAAAGAAGATGACATTGATCATTTTGGCATTAGTATTGCAGGTAGAATCAGAAAAATTAAAGATGAGAAGAAAAAAAATACATGCATGACAGCCATATGTGGGATGCTGACTTGCTATGAGGAAGAGGGTAGTTTCCCTTCCTCTGGCGCAATTATTTCAAAAATTGAACAAATTTTTGATGAAGTCAAAAACCCACCAGCCCAAAAGAATACAGCTACTATTGCCCATAACCCAATCTACATACAAAAACCTTATTCTCTAAATACAAATACATATAATCAAAATGTTCCCCAACAATATTTGCATCCAGCCATACAAACTCAAAAACCACAATCTAGCCAAATGAATATACAACCCCCGTTAAATGTTAATTTGCATTCCCAACAACCACCACAAGGATATTTCAGCAGGCAATTATTTTCTGAACCATAATTTCATAATGATCTAATCTTATGTTTCTGTTTATAAAAAATTATGTCTTGCCTAAATATCAATTATATGTTGCACATATGTTGAAATGTGCATAAAAATGGCTTTATGACGTAAATAAAGCTTAGAAAATAAATTATTTTATTTGTGACATCAAAATCTGTGTTTGTATACTTTAATTTTGCAACATATGAAGTGTTTTCATGTTCAATCTTGATGATTTTAGACTTATCATTGCTTCAGGAAGTGACATCATAACAAATTTACATAAACAAGACAGGAAAGGCAGACATTTTTGTATTTGAATCATTTAACTTTATTTTTGAGTTCAATGACATGACAAACGCATATGCGTTTTTAAGAAGAAAAACGCATGTAAAAAGCGCTAAAAACGCAATAAAAACGCTAAAAAAACGCATGCGTTTTTAGCGCTAAAAAATGGTCAGAAGCCATTTGGTCAAAAACCAAGGGAAGGAAAACGTGCAGAATAAACTGCAGGTACACCGACGCAACGTGCGCACATAGCCTTACACATTATCTTGACAAGTTGGGGCCTAGCCACTAGAGTCCTGTCCTCCGGATGCTTTTTTTTAATGCATTTTTGCATGAATTTTTCTTTGCTTTCAATGATGAAAATGCAGGCAAAAATGCTGAAAGAATTAACATGCTGTAGATTATTTTCTGCACCAAATCTGCAAGGAAAAAAAACAAAATACTCAACATATGCACTAAAAAATGCATCAAAACTGCAAAAAAGTGCACTAAGTGCTCACAGGCTTTAACAGTATCTTAGATAACTGAATATTCCATTTAATTATTTTAGATTTTAGTTTGCAGGCCTACAATACTATAAAAGGGACTTTTGAAACTAAAATTTTACTGTGAATTTGCTAAGGAAAGAACTTGTCATACTAAATATATAAACACATGTAAAAATTATGACTTCATCAAGAAGAACCCGTATCAACAATCCTGATTTGTTCTGCTGTATCTGCTGAGAATACATGGTCAAAAACAAAGAAGAAATATCACATATTCTGAGCATCGAGTATACCTGGCTTATTTTGGAGTACAGCTTGGAGACCAGAGTAACTCTTGGGCTCCACATATGGTTTGTAAAACATGTGCAGAGCACCTACGACAGTGGATAAATGGTGAAAGAAAATGTGTAATCTTTGGTCTGCCGATGGAATTGAGAGAACGGAAAAACCATGACAATACTTATTTTTGTGCTCTAAAGATTAAAGGCATTAATAGTTACAAGAAAGCTAGGTGGCATTGTCTTGATTTGGAATCAGCAAGATGACCTATTCCACATGGCAATGACGTTTCTATACCAGTGTTTACCGTTCGGCCAGACCATCTACTGTCAGACTTTGCAGACAGGCAGAGATTGGGGTATATAGCAGGTAGTACAGTGGAAGTGAATTTGAAGGAAGCTCTTTGAGACCTCAACCATTAAGCCAAAAATAATTCAATTACCTGATTCCAGACTTTAATCTATCCAAACAAGCATCTGAACTTTTAGCATCTAGATTTAACCCCTTAACGACCGTGAGCAGTAATCTTACATCCTAGCGGTCATAATGTTACTGCCCTTGGTCAGCTGCCGGCAGCTTGCAGCGATCACCGCACATATCAGCTGATTTTTACAGCTGAGATGTGTGCCTGCCAGGAATGAGCAGAATCATTATCCGCCCGTGACATTTAACCCCTTTAATGGCGCTGTCAAGAAGTGAAAGCGCCATTATAATCATGATGGCGGTAAACATTTGCTCACTGCCGATCCCGGAAGTCACGTGACGTAATTATGTGACTTCCGGTGATTGTCATGGTAGCACAGAGTCATGTGATGACTCCTGTAGCTCACATGACTCACTTCCTGCCTCACTGCCTGGGTGAGACAGATTAGCAGCATATCTGGTGTTCACAGCTGTGCAGCTGTGATCAGCAGATATGGCAGAGCAAACAGACAGCTGATCCATACATCCCCTTAGTAGGACTAGTAAAAAAAAAAGTTTTTTTTTATTTTTTAAAACTTAACAGTTCAAATCATCCCTCTTTCGCCAACATTAAAAGTTAAAGGGTTAAAAAAATGAAAAATATACACACATTTGGTATCGCCGCGTTCAGAAATGCCCGATGTATCAAAATATAAAATCAATTAATCTGATCGGTAAACAGCGTAGTGGCAAAAAAATTCCAAACGCCAAAATTATGTTTTTTGGTTGCCACAAATATTGCGCTAAATGCAATAACAGATGATCAAAATATAGCATCTGCACAAAAATGGTACCGTTAAAAACGTCAGCCGGAGATGCAAAAAATAATCCACCACTGAACTATAGATCCCAAAAAATGAGAACGCTACAGGCTACCGAATTTGGCGTAAAATATGCGCCACTTTTTTCAGACAAACTTCTGATTTTTTTTAAACTCCTTAGATAAAAGTAAACCGATTCATGTTTTGTGTCTACAAACTCGCACTGACCTGAGGCATCACATTCACACATCAGTTTTACCATATAGTGAACACAGTGAATAAAATATCTCAAAAAAAATAGTGCTATCGTACTTTTTTTGCAATTTTTCCGCATTTGGATTTTTTTTTGCCGTTTTCCAGTACACTATATGGTAAAACTCTTGATTGCATTTAAATGTACAGTTCATTCCACAAAAAAAAGAGCCCTCACATGACCATATTGACTAAAAAATAAAAAAGTTTCATCTCTCGGAAGAATGGTGAAAAAAACGGAAAGCGCAAAATCGGCCGGTTGTGAAGGGGTTAATAAACAAAATCTTATAAAGGTAGAAGTTAAAATTACAGCCAATCGGACAAGAGAAGAGAGGCTTCTCCAATACTTTAACTAAGAGGAAGACCTTTCATACTGCAATGGTATCCCAGGAATTGTACTTCAAGTGGGACTTAAGGCTGCTTTACACGCAGCGACATCGCTAGCGATATAGCTGGTGAAAGCACCCGCTCCCGTCATTTGTGCATCACGGGCAAATCACTGCCCGTGGCGTACAATATCGCTAGTACTCGTCACACATATTTACTTTCCTAACAACGTTGCTGTGGCCGGCAAACAGCCTCTTTTGTAAGGGGGCAGTGCGTGCAACGTCACAGCGACGTCACATGGCAGGCGTTCAATAGAAGCGGAGGGGCGGAGAGCAGCCGCATGAAAGTCATGCCCACCTCGTTGTTGGGGGATGCAGGTACGGTGTTGTTAGTCGTTCCTGGGGTGTCACATGTAGTGATGTGTACTGCCTCAGGAATGACGAACAACCTGCGTCCAGCACCATCAACGATATTTGGGATTTGAACGACGTGTCGACGATCAATGATTAGGTGAGTATTTTTGATCGTTAGCGGTCGCTCGTACGTGTCACACGCAATGACGAGGCCGGATGTGCATCACGCATTCCGTGACCCCCCCCCCAACGACATCTCGTTAGCGATGTCGTTGCGTGTAAAGCGGCCTTAAGGGAATATCAACCAAACGGCTGGCCAGTTTTTATAGATGGCTCCAATAGACGTTTGAAGTACATTTGTAGATCTTTCCCTGGACTGAACATGGAAAAACTATAGGCTGGAATCTTTGATCCTCATATTCGTAAACTCATGACTGATTCCCATTTTACCACTTGCATGAATGACACAAAGACTTCGGCCTGTAAAAGTTTTGTCCCTGTTGTAAAGAACTACTTGGGTAATCACAGAGCAGACAAATATGAAGAATTGGTGCAAGATATGCTCACTAACTTAAGAAATTTGGGAGTGAATATGAGCGTAAAGATGCAATATCTCCATAGCCATTTGAACAGATATAAAGATATCTTTGGAAACTTCACCGAGGAACAAGGCGAGAGGTTCCACCAGGATGTGAAGGTGATGGAGGAGAGGTATCAGGGCAGATGGGCCATACACATGATGGCACACTACTGCTGTGGTTTTCAAAGTGATTGTCCTGATGACACACATAAAAGTAAATTGCACGAAAAGCATTTTTTAAGCATTGACATTAATAACAATTAATAACTAATTAAAATTGTAGTAGCCCCTTCACTCCCAGGCACTTTTCCATTTTTCTGGTTTTTTTTTTTTTGGTTTTTTTTCCTCTCCTTGTTCTGAGAGCCATAACTTTTTTATTTTTCTGTCAATTTTGCCATATAAGGGCTTATATTTTGTGGGATGAGTTGTACTTTTTCCATATAGTGTACTAGAGAATGGCAAATAAATTGCAAAAAAATGCGACTGACGATTGTTTTTGGGATATTTTAATCATCAGGTTCATTATATGGTTAAACTGATGTGTCGGTGTGATGCCTCAGGTTGGTACGGGTTCGTGGACACCAAACTTGTGTCAGTTTACTTTACTAAGGGGTTAAAAAAATTCACAGGTTTACAGTGCCTTGTGAAAGTATTCGGCCCCCTTGAATTTTTCAACCTTTTCCCACATTTCAGGCTTCCAACATAAACATAAACATTTTAATGTTATGGTGAAGAATCAACAACAAGTGGGACACAATTGTGAAGTTGAACAAAATGTATTTCTTATTTTAAACTTTTAAAAAAAATAAATAACTGAAAAGTGGGGTGTGCAATATTATTCACCCCTTTAAGTTAATACTTTGTAGCGCCACCTTTTGCTGTGATTACAGCACAAGTCGCTTGGGGTATGTTTTTATCAGTTTTTTGCACATCGAGAGACCAAAATTCTTGCCCATTCTTCCTTTGCAAACAGCTGGAGCTGAGTGAGGTTGGATGGAGAGCGTTTGTGAACAGCAGTCTTCAGCTCTTTCCACAGATTCTCGAGTGGATTCAGGTCTGGACTGTGACTTGGTCATTCTAACACCTTGATACGTTTTTTTGTGAACCATTCCATTGTAGATTTTGCTTTATGTTTGGGATCATTGTCTTGTTGGAAGACAAATCTCCATCCCAGTCTCAGGTCTTTTGCAGACTCCAACAGGTTTTCTTCAAGAATGGTCCTGTATTTGGCTCCATCCATCTTCCCATCAATTTTAACCATCTTCCCTGTCCCTGAGGAAGAAAAGCAGGCCCAAACCATGATGCTGCCACCACCATGTTTGACAGTTGGGAAGGTGTTTTCAGGGTGATGGGCTGTTTTGCTTTTACGCCAAACATATTGTTTGGCATTGTGCCCAAATAGTTTGATTTTTGTTTCATCTGACCAGAGAACCTTCTTCCACATGTTTGGTATCTCCCATGTGGCTTGTAGCAAACTTTAAACAACACTTTTTATGGATATCTTTGAGAAATGGCTTTCTCCTTGCCACTCTTCCATAAAGGCCAGATTTGAGCAGTGTATGACTGATTGTTGTCTTATGGACAGACTCTCCCACCTCAGCTATAGATCTCTGCAGTTCATCCAGGGGGACCATGGGCCTCTTGGTTGCATCTCTGATCAGTCTTCTCCTTGTTTGAGATGAAAGTTTGGATGGACAGCCGGGTCTTGGTAGATTTGCAGTGGTATCATACTCTTTCCATTTCAATATGATCGCTTGCACAGTGCTCCTTGGGATGTTTAATGTTTTGGAAACCTTTTTGTAACCAAATAGAGCTTTAAACTTCTCCACAATAGTATCACGGACCTGTCTATTGTGTTCTTTGGTCTTCATGATGCTATCTGCACTTTAAACAGAACACTGAGACTATCACGGAGCAGGTGCATTTATATGGAGACTTGATTACACACAGGGGGCTTATAATTATCATCATCAGTCATTTAGGACAACATTGGATTATTCAGAGATCCTCAATGAACTTCTGGAGTGAGTTTGCTGCACTGAAAGTAAAGGGGACGAATAATATTGCACGCCCCAATTTTCAGTTATTTATTTTTTAAAAAAGTTTAAAATAAGCAATAAATTTCATTGAACCTTCTCAATTGTGTCCCACTTGTTGATTCTTCACCAGAACATTAAAATTTTTATCTTCGTTTGAAGCCTGAAATGTGGGAAAAGGTTGCAAAATTCAAGGGGGCCAAATACTTTTGCAAAGCACTGTATCCAAAAACATGCACAATTTTTGTGCCATTTTCCCATGATCCGTAGCATTCTAATGTTTTGGGATCTATGGCTCAGTGACAGCTTATTTTTGTGTCTCACGTTGACGAATTTAAACATTTCATTTATGTGCAGATGCTACTTTTTGATTGCCCATCGCATCTTGCACAAAACATGCGGCGACCAATAAATGAAATTTTTGCGTTTGAATTTTTTTCCCACTATGCTGTTTACCGATCAGATTAATTGATTTTATATTTTGATCGATTGGGCATTTCTGAACAAGGCAATAGCAAATGTGTGTATATTTTTCTTTTTTTTAACCCTTTAGTTTTAAATGGGGTGAATGCAGGGTGATTTGAACTTTTAGGTTTTTATTTCTTTTTTTTTTTTAAATTTCTTTTAAACTTTTTTTTTTTTTTACTATTTTATTTTACTAGTCCCCCTAGTGGACTATAAGTATCAGCAGGTCTAATTGCTTATTCCTTTCTGTAGATCAGAACAGCATTTCTCTGATCTGCAGAAAAGCAGATCACCTCTCACACATGGCCCTCCATCAGCTGTAAGAGGAACTGACTCATGATAGCTACAGGAGTCATCAAATGACCATATGCTACCATGGCAACCATTGGATCCACGTGATCACATCACGTGAATTCTGATGGCGCTGGTTAAGTGAATGTTTACTGCGGTGCATTGTTTGATTTTACTGTCATATTTTAACAGCGAGATGGAAGGTGTTAACAGGCGCAAAAAGTTCCAGACCCACTCGTGTCTGATAGCCGCACATGTCAGCTGTTCAAATCAGCTGACATTTGTGAGGATCTCTGCCGGCTGCCCACGGCAGCCGGCAGGGATTAACCTGACATGGTTCATGATGTACCCAGTATGTCATGTGTCGTGAAGAGGTTAACTAATCAAATCATGCATAACTGTTTACTGTCACTCTTAGATATTTTTAATTTATTTATTTTTTTGTATAATTTTAGACTGCTTTCTTAATGCTTTTCAATCTTGTTGCTTTAATTAAATAATTAACTATTAAATATCTCATAAACTGGCCCCAAACTGAAAAAAAACCAAAAACTTGAAGTCATATTCTTAATCAGCACCATAAACTTAAGATAAAATCATTCAGACAGTTTTGATCAAGTCCGTTTTAAATTTGGCAGATCCACCAGTTTTCTGACTGCTCAACTGTGTATAACTTTCCCCACACCACTAATTGTCAGCGTTCTATTTACACTTAGCATAGGGAAAAAAAGCTGCCAATCAATGGTGGTGGTGGAGTTTTCCAGAGCTCACGCATATGAGGAGTTCCAAGGCAGCAGGTTTACTAATTTTACTTGTAATTTACTGCTGATAAAACAGTAGTTTTATGAAAACTACAGGAAGCAGGCCAATAAGTGATACATCACTATAATGCGAGTCTATGTCACTACATTATACTGCTCTCCGATTAGGTAGCAAAAACCAGAGACAGATACCTTTTAAGAAATCTTCAGTTGCAGGAAGGAAGAATTACCAGGCATCAAAATTATTATTATTATTATTTATTATTATAGCGCCATTTATTCCATGACACTGTACATGTAAAAAGGGGTACACATAATAGGGACAAGTACAATAATCATAGACAAAACAAGGCACAGACTGGTGCAGGAGGATAGAGGTCCCTGCCCGTGAGGCTCACAGTCTACAAGGAATGGGTGAGGATACAGTAGGTGAGGGTAGAGCTGGTTGTGCGGCGCTATATCAGACTGAGGGTTACGGCAGGTTGTAGGCTTGAAATGAATTTTTAATAATGTAATTTATGAACAGTAAAATCTACCAGAGTGAAAGCCACATAATCTGCTGCTGGTCCTGTCTTAGCATGACTTACTGCTCGCTATCAAATTTATTAGACAGACCATAATGTCAACATATTTCTTCTTATCTAATATATAAAGCTGAATGTGTGTGTCTGTGTGTGTGTGTGTGTCTGTGTGTCTGTGTGTCTGTGTGTGTGTCTGTGTGTGTCTGTGTGTGTGTGTCTGTGTGTGTGTGTCTGTGTGTGTGTGTGTGTGTCTGTGTGTGTGTGTGTGTGTGTGTCTCTGTGTGTGTGTGTGTCTGTGTGTGTGTGTGTGTCTGTGTGTGTGTCTGTGTGTGTGTGTGTGTGTCTGTGTGTGTGTCTGTGATTTGCATATGCACCGTCGCAGCTACAGCCACAAAAGTTTGCACACTCACACTTCTGGACCCCGAGAGCATCATAGGCTATGTTTTGAGGGGAAATTTTAACCCCGCGCTTTAGTTATTCACCAAAAAACCTGCCTCCATTAAATCGAATGGAGCTGGGAGCAACAGTGCAGCCAGATCTTCAGAAGAATGCGCAGCCACGCCCTTAAATGGAATGTTGGTGTGTCACAATGCAGCCAGGGAAAGAGGCAGACACAGACAGGGAAAGAGGCAGACACAGACAGGGAAAGAGGCAGACACAGACAGGGAAAGAGGCAGACACAGACAGGGAAAGAGGCAGACACAGACAGGGACACAGACAAAGAGACAGACTGGGAAAGAGAGGGAAAGAGAGAGACAGGTTAAGAGAGAGACACAGACAGGTATAGAGACAGACACAGATAAAGACAGACAGACACAGATAAAGACAGACAGACAAAGGGAAAGAGACAGACAGGGAAAGAGACAGACAGGGAAAGAGACAGACAGGGAAAGAGAGTGAAAGAGACAGACAGGGAAAGAGAGAGACAGGTTAAGAGAGAGACACAGACAGGTGAAGAGACAGACACAGATAAAGACAGACAGACACAGATAAAGACAGACAGACACAGGGAAAGAGACAGACAGGGAAAGAGACAAACAGGGAAAGAGAGTGAAAGAGACAGACAGGGAAAGAGAGAGACAGGTTAAGAGAGAGACACAGACAGGTAAAGAGACAGACACAGATAAAGACAGACAGACACAGATAAAGACAGACAGACACAGATAAAGACAGACAGACACAGGGAAAGAAACAGACAGGGAAAGAGACAGACAGGGAAAGAGACAGACAGGGAAAGAGACAGACAGGGAAAGAGACAGAAAGGGGAAGAGAGTGAAAGAGACAGACAGGGAAAGAGAGTGAAAGAGACAGACAGGGAAAGAGAGTGAAAGAGACAGACAGGGAAAGAGAGTGAAAGAGACAGACAGGGAAAGAGAGTGAAAGAGACAGACAGGGAAAGAGAGTGAAAGAGACAGACAGGGAAAGAGAGGGAAAGAAACAGACAGGGAAAGAGAGGGAAAGAGACAGACAGGGAAAGAGAGGGAAAGAGACAGACAGGGAAAGAGACAGACAGGGAAAGAGAGGGAAGGAGACAGACAGGGAAAGAGACAGACAGGGAAAGAGAGGGAAAGAGACAGACAGGGAAAGAGAGGGAAAGAGACAGACAGGGAAAGAGAGGGAAAGAGAGGGAAGGAGACAGATAGATAGACAGACAGGAAAAGAGATAGACAGACGTAGAAAGAGACAGACAGTCAGAGACAGACAAAGAGAGAGAGAGAGAGACAGAGAGATATATACAGAGGGGGAGACAGACATTATAGTTACATTTCTATCTATTTGTTTTGTGGTTTTTGTGTGCAGAATACATTTTTGTTAATACATTCTATTTTGTTAACAGCAGTTATTAAACCGGGCGAAGCCGGGTAGTACAGCTAGTGTACCATTATATTTCTTGGTTATCGAAGAATATGATGGTTTTTCATTCTACCTGGATATTTTGACGTATATTATATATAAATGTACTAAGGAGGAACATAGTGGAACATTAATTTTAGAGTGGACAGCCCCATTAATAATTCTAATCAGTGCAGTACAGTTAGGAGGACACAACATAACTTTAGAACAACACCCATTTTTATAATGTTGATTTTCCTCTAAAAGTAATATTTTTAATAATTAAATCATTTCAATCTAAAACAACCACATCAAATTCATATAACATTATATGTCAATATTAAAAGTGAAACCTGTCCACATAAGGAGACAGTAACTTAGGTGCTTAGAATCAAAACCCCAAACCCATCTTGATGCGAAGAAACTCCATATCTGTGGGAGCATGATGATCACGGTCGCAAAGATCACGACTAGGCCCATGCTGCAGGAGGGTCTTCCGACCCCATTACCTAATTCAACTGGGTGTGTATCCAAGGATGCATATTCAGCTGAATACCCATCTGATTCCTGCCCAGAAATACATGCCACTGGCCAATCATAGACGGGCAGCTGACATCATGTGTTTCCATAGAAGGCATGCTGATGTCAGAGGAGGACATCATGGGAATAGAGGAAAATGAGTAGAATGTTTTTTTTTATTATTTATTTTAATGTATTACAAGAACAGCATCAAAAGGGGGACATATATCAGGAAAGGCCCAAGATAGGGGTCATATACTGCATACCAGGATGGAGGACATATATATCAAGAAGGGTACATATTTTCTAGGATGGGGGACATGTAAACCAGGAAGAGGCTAAATATACCAGGATGGGGAACATAATTACTACGATGGGGACATATATATATCCGGAGAGGACTTAGGATGGAGGACAATAGTACAGAATGGTGGAGACATTACTAGTAGTGATGAGCAGACTCGCAGATCACCGGGACCATTGGACCTACCCAGATTAAAAAAATCTTGTTCCAGACCGGAATTAATCACGGTTATCTGGCCGGATGCTGATCCCCCTTATAAGTCTATTGGGACCAGATTAAAAATGGTGGTAGATGGGATAGAGGGATAGGAGCAAGCAGGCTGTACTTACCACGGTTCTGGAGTGGATGTAACTGCTTCCAGGCTGCTCATTCACTTACAGAGCAATGCATTATCCTTCATGCATATGCCCTGCTTTCTCTGCCCATCGGCGTCTGTGATAGGTTGCAGTCAGAGGTGCTTTCACCCTTAGTGGCAGCGAGTCAGCTAACTTCCAAGTCACAGAGACACTGTGTGCATCTATCATGATATAACAATAAGTAAACAAAAAAAGTATTTGGCCTAGGGTGCCCCCATGTTATAATACCCAGCTCAGATAAAGTCTACGGCTCCAGACAGCAGCCCCCAATCATGCACTTATCTTGGCTTTGTATCAAAGTAAGAGGAAGTGCATGCCCTTTCCCCAATATTCACACCCAGCCATGATAAAGCTGACAGTTGGGGGCTGGTATTCTCAGGTCTCAGAGACCCATGGTTATTGGGTCCCACACCTGCATCCATTAGTTGCAAGATTGCTGCATCCATTAGATGCAACAATCCCAGCACTTGACCCGGCTCTTCCCGATTGCCCTGGTGCAGTAGCAATCAGGGCAATAAGGGGTTAATCGCAGCTCATAGCTGCCACTAAGCCCTAGATTAGTAATGGGGAGAATCTATGAGACCCCCACTACTAATCTGTAATTGAAAAGAAATAAACACAAACACATAGACAAGAACATTTTCTGTCATACCTATTGATTAAGTATCATCTTCATACACCAATGGTTTTGAATAATTATAAAGATGTATTAGATCAAGCTCAATTCACTTTCTCCACTCAGAAGCCTTCTAAATATTTACACTGAATGCACAATCTTAGGGAATTTGTATTGTTGATGATTCAATTTATCATTGAACAATTATAGTTCTGCCAGTGACTCTGAATGGTTAATAAATCTAAAACCTGAATATTAAGTAAAGTAAAAGTGAGGTTGTGCCTCCCATATGGTAATATCTACTGTATGTGTACAGAAATATTATGCAGATAAATGAAAAATTTCCCATGTTATTTATTTTCATCTGTTATGTTAAGGAGAAATTAATAACCAAACAACTCAAAATCTTCAAAATAATTGCTGACATTTTTTAAAAAATCAGAGAACAATATAGCCACTCTTCTTCTCAATAACAGCCATATGTTCCATCTATGGAGTCTGTCAGTTTCTTAAGCGGTTAACCAACTTTTTGGGCACTAACAGCCACAGCCTCCCAGACACTGATCAGAGAGGTTTTTCTTCACCATCATTTTTATATTTAAGAAGGGCCCACAAGTTCTCAACAGGGTTTAGGTCAGGTGAGGACTGGAGGGGCCATTATTCATTAATCATCTTTAAGGCCTGTACTGGCAGCCGAGCAGAGGAGACTTCAATGGTGCGATGGAGCATTGCCCTGTATAAAAATCATGGTTTTCTTGAAAGATGCAAACTTTTTCCTCTACCAATGCTTGAAGAAAGTATCTTTTAACAACTGACATCTTGTTCTTCTGGGCTCTCCAGTTTTGCAGTTCTGGAATATGACAGCACTGGAGGATAATAGGTTAACATTTAATTTGTCTCACATTTTTGGCAGCTTGGCAATCAATGTGTGTCTCTTGTTCTCTATACCTCTTTTGCGACTGCAGTTAGGCTGAGGTCACACGGGGATTATTGCGAGTGCTCGCATGACACTCGGCTCATGTGCGATCAGACCACAGCTTCGGAGGGGAGGGCTGGCGCTGGGGAGGGGAAGGAGGGATTTATCTCCCTATCTCCTCCTTTGCCAGCTGATACAAGAATCACCCTGCTCTCGCGCTACAGTGGTGTAATGCGAAAGCAATGCAATGTTTCTCTCGCCCCATAGACTTGAATGGGTGCGAGTAGAACAAGATTGCATTCCACCTGCAGCATGCTGCAACTGTTTTCTCTGTCCGATCAGGGATAAGAAAACAATTGCTCATGGGAGCGACCCCATAGAGTAATATTTGTCCGAGTGGAATGCGATTTTTTTTTTTTTTTTTTTTTTTTTGCACTCCACTCGCTCCGTATTACTCGCCGTTTGTGCTGACCCTTGCATCAGTACTGCTTCCTTCTGTAGGACTTTTACTTTGCATATTCAGTTAATTCTCTTTTTGGCCCATTGTCACTGAAGAAAACAAGCTCTTAATAATGCGTCATGCCTTGATAAATAGTGTTTCCTTATGCCTCACCCTCCTCATTACACAAATACCCATCATCTGATCTGTTTCATCCAATAAGCATTCAAGTTTATACAGTTTTGCATTGAAAAATGTGCAGAAAAATTATATGGACAAAAGACACTTTAGCCTAATAATTATTCACATAGCGTATGAACAGAAAAGCATTCCAGTATTCATGGTGCTATATTATTATTCCCTAACCCACCTATAAATTTTAACATTTATATTTATACATGTTCATATCTGTACATTTTTTTTAAATATCCCCTCTAGGAATAGTCACAGGCACTTGCCAGCCTACCTGACCTGTGCTACGGTGAAGGCTCATTTAAATTGAAATTTTGTTTGTCCTCAGTGTCACAACATACCCACCAAAGCATTCGCATCGATACTTGTGTCCCTATCACAAGTCTGCCATTCGTTTGGTGGATCACATCAGTGCATGCGCCACCAATTTGAAGCCTCTGCCAATCCAGATGGTTTTTGACACTTAGGCCAAAGCCACACGATGAGAAAATCGGTGCGAGTGGAGTGCGATAAAACATCGCATTCCACTCGGACCAACTTAGCCTGTGTGTCAGCACACATGAGCGATTATTTTCTCAGCCCTAATCGGACCAAGAAAACAATCGCAGCATGCTGAGATTGTAATGCGAGACTCTTTTCTCTCGCACCCATTCAAGTCTATGAGGCGAGGGAAAAATCGCACTGCACTCACTATACACTGGTGTACCGCGCGTGCAGAGCGAGAATCGCAATAGCCGGCTACGGAGGAGAAAGGGAGAGAATTCCCTCCTTCCCCTCCGCAGCGCCGACCCGCCTATCCTCAGCGCCGGCCCGCCCATCCTCAGTGCTGGCCCGTTTTCCGCAGCTGAGGTCCACTCGCACAGGTGGACCTCAGTCGCAGGGATACTAGCATGACACTCGGCTCTGCTGTACTGCCAGAGTGAGCCAAATGTCATGCGAGCATTGCACTAGTGCCCCGTGTGGCCCCGGCCTTATAACTCAGCTGCTGTCTCCTGTCTTGGTGGCAATCATGTTTTCGGTGACACACATTTTTCTCATGCACCCTTCATCCAGAGTATCTGTTCCATTGTAATAAGGAGCTTTAATGTATGGCACAAAACACCCTATTTGATTGGTGGACACCTACCCGCTACCATAAATTATGTTGAGATCTAGTGTCAGTGAACATCAAAACAGTGTCTTTCCAGTTTGACATAAGCGGCCTCTAGCAATACCTAGGTAGAGTTGAGCAGATAAATTTGCGAGGCATTGAAAGATACTAAAGTTTAAAAATATCTGCTTTCCCCAAACTTTAGAGTTCTTGTAATTCACTTCTGGTGGATTAAGTAAAATGATGGCCCTGGCCACCATTTTTCAGAACTATATAATTGTCATCAAGTAGTAAAAAAAATAAAAATGTTTTTATACATTTTATAACCTGTTCTCTCTGAGGAATCACTGGGATTTCCAGACTTTGGAAGTTTATGCATCTTTAGTTGTTCTGGCTTCAAACAGCCCAAGTTGAGCACCTTCACTATAAGTACCTTAAATAAATTACAGTATATTCATATGGTATTACACTATGGTTCGCACTGTCTGTTAGCCCCTTACCAACATATAGAGTAAATTTACTACATTTAGGCAGCTCCTTGACTGATGCGGGTTTGCATCCCAAGCCCACATCTTTCTCGGTGGATGATGGCTGTAATATTCAGCCATCATCTGCCTGTAATAGCTGCAAGATCTTTGCCCGTGCCTATTAACCTGTGAAATGCTGCAGTCGATCTCTGACATGGGGGTACATCACTCTATGTGCCTATCGGGGCACCTGTGACGTGATTGCTGGACACCGATGGGTTACCATGATGGTCGAGGTCTGCAGAAAATCTCTGTGCCTGTCATGACAGTACTTCTGTGAAAACCAGCCGGAAGCTGGCATTCTTTGGAGTTCGTGATTTTTGCTATACATAGCAGTACTGCACTATTGCTGTGTATAGTACAAGTGATTGGATGATCAGAGGTTGCTTAAATAGATTATTACACAGTAAAAAGTGAAAGTCTTCAAAAGTATTAGAAAAATCTAAAAGTTGAAATCATTCCCCTTTTCCCCCATTAAAAATAATAAAAAAAAAATTGCACATATTTGGCATCACTATGTCCGTAACACTCCGATCTTTAAATTATAATATAAATTAATGCTATCAGTAAACTGAGTATTTGGAAAAAATAACTTAACACCAGAATTACAGTTTTTCTGCCAACTCAACAAAGCAATAAATGCAAGACAGTCAGCGTATCCCATCTACTCCAAAATGCAAGCGCACTTTATTCTCCGCACATGTCTGCTGATCTGATTAGCAGACATGTGCAGCTAAAGGCCCCATCACACACGAGATCACTAACGAGATCGTTGCTGAATCATAGTTTCTGTGATGTAGCAACAATCTCGCCAGCGATCTCGTTATGTGTGACATCTACCAGCGATCAGGCCCCTGCTGTGAGATCGCTAGTCGTTGCCGAATGGTCCGGACCATTTTCTTCAAAGGCGATGTCCTGCTGGGCAGGACACATCGCTGTGTTTCACGCCTGTGTTCGTTATACAGGTCACTCATCGTTAGTGCGTCAATGGTAAGATCTGACTGTGTGACATCTCACCAGCGACCTCCCAACGACTTACCAGTGATCCTTATCAGGTCGTACCGTTTACAGCATCACTGGTAAGTCGTTGTGTGTGACGGGGCCTTAACAGTTAACTAGTTAGATTGCGCTGTCAAATTCTAAGAGTGCAAACTAAAGCACTCTGGGGGAATCGCACCATTCCCCACTGTTATCAGCGGCCCCATGGTGTGACCATCTGATCACCTGATGGGTTGTCATGATAGTGTGGGGTCAGCTGATGACCCCTATCACTGTCATGACATGCTTCCTGTGAATGCTGGCGCAGAGTCGGCATTCAAAGGAGATCAGCATTTCTGCTGTTCTGATGGATGCTGTAGCATGGCTCTGAACAGCAGAAGTAATTGTACAGTGTGAGATTCAAGTCCTGTAAGAGGACTAGTAAAATCAATAAAAAGTAAAAAAATCAAAATAGGAAAAATTAAAGAGAACCTAAATGTTAAAATTACCCTCCTTTTGCTCCATTGAAAATTAAAAACAAAATAAATACATATTTGGAATTGCCGCATTAAGAAATGCCTGACTATTCAAAATATAAAATAAATTAATCTCATCGGTAAAGGGAGTAGCGAGAAAAAAATTCAAAACATAGCTATGTTTCTTTGGTTGCCACAACATTGCATTAAAATGCAATAACAGCCAATCAAAACATCATATCTCTCCAAAAATGGTATAATTAAAATGAGGTTGCACCCAAGGATGAACCAGCAAGTCCACAATTCTCTTCCTGAGATCTTGGCTGATTTCTTTTGATTTTCTCATGATGATACACAAAGAAGCAGTGTGTTTCAGGAGTGCATTAACATACATCCACAGGTGTATCTCTAACTCAGATTTTGCGGATAAACCTATCAGAATCTTCCAAAGACATGACATCATCATATGGGCTGTCCCATATTGTTTAAAGCCATAGTACTCTTAAGGCCACTTTACACGCTGCGACATCGCTAGCGATGTCGCTAGCGATCTCACCCGCTCCGTCGTTTGTGCGTCACGGGCAAATCGCTGCCCGTGGCGAACAATATCGCTAGGACGCGTCAAACAGACTTGCCTTCCTAGCGAAGATGCTGTGGCCGGCGAACAACCTCTTTTTTTTTTTAAGGGGGCGGTTCGTGCGGCATCACAGCGACGTCAATCAGTGGGTCACCAATAGAAGCGGAGGGGCGGAGAGCAGCTGCATTCACGTCACTCCCACCTCATTGCCGGAAGACGCAGGAATGCTGTTCCCCGTTGCCGGGGTGTCACACGTAGTGATGACTGCTGCCTCAGGAACGATGAACAACCTGCGTCAAGCACGTGCAACGATATTTTGAAAATGAACGACGTGTGATTTGATGAGTATTTCTGATTATTAGAGGTCGCTCGTAGGTATCACACGCAACTACGTTGCTAACGATGCCGGATGTGCGTCACGAATTCCGTGACCCCGACGACATAACGTTAGATACGTCGTTGTGTGTAAATCGGCCTTAAGTGTATGTAATCTTTTGACTTTGCAGAAAGTAATAAAAATGCCTTAAAACATTCTCTCTCTCATTATTATGACATTTTGCAAATTATAAATAATTTTGGTTCCTAATTGACCTAAAACGGGAAAGGTTTATTCTGATTTCATGTCAGATAGTGAGAAAAACATGCAGATGTGTCTTTTTAGATAGTGTATGTAAACTTCTGGTTTTAACTGTAAAAACCATGATAACGTTTTCTTTGACTTTTATGTGTATTCTACCTACAATTAGGTCGAGAAATATTTGGACAGTGACTGAATCTTTGTAATTTGGCCTCTGCGTGCAACTTTTTGTGATTTAATATGAAACAACTGAGATGCAAGTGGAGACTTTCAGCTTCAATTAAAGAGGTTAAATAAAACTATCCTGTGAAACGTTTAGAAATTACAACCATTTTTTTACAAAGCCTCCTCATTTCATGGGCTTAAATGTAATTGGACAAATTTGTCTTACATAATATATTCATTTTTAATTTTATTTAATCAGGATGCATTTATCTACAGTCAAATCTTTAATAAACACTAATGACCCAGGGCCCTTGGAAGCCATGCATGCCCGGCCATCACACTGCCTCCACCATTACAGAGGCTGTGCTGTGCTTTGGATCATGAGCCGTTCCAAACCTCCTCCAGACTTTCTTCTTCCCATCATTTTGGTACAGGTTGATCTCAGTTTCATCTGCCCATACAATGTTTTTTCCAGAACTGGGCAGCCTCTTTCTTTAGATATTTTTTGGCAATGTTTAATCTGACCTTTCTTTTTTATAAGGTTGATTAATGGTTTGCACCTTGTTGCTGTATTTGCTCTCATGAAGTCTTCTTTTTATGGTAGACTTAGATACTAAAACACCTACGTCCGGGAGACTGCTATTCACTTGGGTGAATGGTGCGAAGGTTTTTTTTTCTTTACCATGGAAATGATACTGTGATCATCCACCATGTTTTACATGGATATTCAGGCTTTTTTTAGCTACCATGTTCACCAATGCGATTTTTTTTTTTTTGTTTACAGTATGTATTAAACTGTTGATTTGGCCACTCTTAACATTTCTGCTATTCCTCTGATTGATTTATTACTTTTTTCAGCCTGGTGATGATCTCTCTCTATTTAATTGAGAGCTCTTTTTGCTGTATGTGTGGTGGGTTCACAGCAACAGCTTACAAATGCAAATGC
Source organism: Anomaloglossus baeobatrachus (assembly GCF_048569485.1). NCBI lineage: Eukaryota > Metazoa > Chordata > Amphibia > Anura > Aromobatidae > Anomaloglossus > Anomaloglossus baeobatrachus. The sequence goes on along the minus strand of NC_134353.1, from coordinate 83,623,241 downwards.
CACACCTGGAATCAGCTCCAGACCTTTTAACTGCTTTACTAATGTTGTATTAATCAGGGAACATCCCATGCAGCCTACTAAAGAGCTTTAGAGATAATTGTCCAGTTACTTTTGGTGGCTTAAAAAAGATGCAGCTACATATTAAAGAGCTGTAATTCCTAAACCCTTACTCGAATTAAGATGTGAATACTCCCAAATTAAATCTGAGATTATGCAGTTTAAGACATTATTGATTATAATTATATGTTGAATATGTTTTGATAGGCAGCTACAATGGCAAAACTTGCTCCTACCCAAATATTTCTGCACCTAACTGTATATTTTTGATTTCACCCTGCTTTCCCTTCTTTTCATAATAGTCTCAATTAGTGATGAGCAAATTGATTAGATGTAAGTTGGACTCACATTAAAATTCAGAAAATTTGCTGGACTTGAGCAAATCAACCCTCATCCCTCAAAATGTTCAACATTTTTACCCAAAGCAAAACATTTTTTAAGTCAGAGAAAACTCATGAAACCTCAAGTACTGCCACATGGACTTCCTTATAATGCCTTGCAGCCATCACATTATGTGGTATAGCAAATGACTATTGTAACCTGTATAAAAGCTAAGCCAGGAGATACAGCAGCAATTTTGTGTTGATTATGGTTAGTCATAGGACTTCCCAGCTTAGTGTGGTGGGCGGGGAGGTACGCCGTCGCTGTGCTCGCTAATGCTCGGGTCCAGCGCTGCTGCTGCTCGGTGGCTCGAGCGGTGGGCCGGATCTGGGGACTCGAGCGGTGCTCCTCGCCCGTGAGTGAAAGGGGTGGTTGGTTTGGGGGATTTAGTCCGTGACTCCACCCACGGGTTCTGGTGAAGATAGGCACCACCGCTGCTGGTGACGGGGATCCCGAGAGCGATGGTAGGGAGCAGCTGGGATGTTTTTTTTCTCCCCCCTCCGTGGGTAGGGGTCAGTGGTCCTGGGGCCCGGTGGTGTGACGGGGAGACAGGGTAGGTGAGGTGCAGGGTTGCAGGGACAGCGTGGTGCGGTGCCGGATGGCACGGGTGTATTCACTCAGTAAGAGATGCACAAAGTCCTCGGTAAACCAAACGGCTGGATGGGCGGGTCCTGCAGCCGGCTGCAGTGTCTCTCCCCGGAAAGGTGATGGCGGCTGTCTTTCCCTGCACCTTTGTGTACTTGTTTGACTACGGTGGATCCCCAACGGTAGTCCGCTCCCCGGTTTATGGATTCCGGAAGAGCCCATTTGCCCGCATGTGCTGGGCCTTGGGTCTCTAGCCTTAGGCGGTGGCTGTATACCCTCACGGTGTGGGCGGTTGCCTTCTATCGGGTCTTTGGCTGTTAGGAAACCCCTGGGGTTCCTGTCACACTCGGATTTGACTGTTGACGGCGACTCCAAGCCTAGTCGGGGTCCGATGGCCCTGCCTGTGTGTGCTGGCTTCACTTCGCTCCTCGGTCGGTACCGGCAGGCCAACGCTCGACCCCGGTCCTACGGTTCCGTGTCGATTCACCACTCCTGCAGACGGCCACCACCGTCTGCCAACCTTGCTGTCAGTGCCTGGGCCACAAACCCAGACACCCTTCACTTGACTCCTCTCACTTTCACCTCCAAACTCTAACTGTCACTTTTCCCGCCTCCAGGCCTGTGAACTCCTCGGTGGGTGGGGCCAACCACCTGGCCCCACCCCACCTGCTGTGGACATCAGACCCTGGAGGGAGGCAACAAGGATTTTGTGTTTGGCTAATGTTACTGTCTAATGGGGGTGGGGGTGTTTGTATGCTACCTGTGACGACCTGGCTAGTCCAGGGCGCCACATTAGCAATAGAGATAGAAAGAGAAAGACATAAACTACTGAATATATATTACAGATACCATTTGTTACTGGACAGCAGTGAAGAACAGTTACCATTTCTTAAATAAAAGCCATTTATGTTGAGGACTGCCTTTTTACTAAGACAATGTTTGCGCTACAAGGCCTGAATGGGGTTGTATAGAGTCCTAGGAGACTTCATAGTGTTATATATCTCTTATCAGGGCATTTTAACTATGATGGACATACTTTCAGCTTCCATCATGGAGAGCTTATGACAAAAAGTCCATGTAAATGTATTCCCTGGAAAGTTCAGGTGCCATCTATATAGGAGACAACTGCCAGCTGGATGAGCTTTTTATGGGAAACTGGAGATGTCTAAAAATATTTAAAATAAAATACATCCATTAATCTCTTCAGATCAGAGCTAATGTGGGACTTATGAACAATCATTTGTTTCTTCATTTTTTCATCAAAATCATACCTGTTTAATTTTTCTGTTGTCATATTCATATGAGGACTACTTTAACACTAGAAGTCCCAGAGAGGGGTCATTTAACATTTCTACCTTTGTAACCCAGAGACGGGTCGAATGACCTGAATGACTTTAGCTAACATCCTATAATCACCGTCTTTTGTTCTGTAATTAAGGCCATTACTGTCGCACCACAGGAGGTTGTTGTTTTCCATTGAGTTTAGCCATTTAGTTTCTAGTGAAATTTCTGGGACTTCTAGTATTAAGGATACATAGAATGGAAAACCTTCAAAAACTTTGCATTTTGTGAAGAAAATTAAAAACGCAAACCTGCAGTTTCATTATAATGCATCCTCAAAGGAAGATAGGTAACCTAAAGTAAACAAATACACATTAGTGTTTTCTGAACCCACTGATATTGATGAGTATGACCAAAAGCCTAATTTGTATGGGAGCTCTGGCAACTCATCATCAGAGTAGATGTCGATCGAGCATGCCCAATTTTAGACCACTGATTGCTTTTCTATCGTGTCTGGGAGTGAATTTCTCCTAAAGGATATAAAAGCATTTGACCGAACAAGCAATCCTGTGGAGAGTCAACCGAGAAGGCCAATTGGAATTATTGGCTAAATACAGGGCAATCCTTGAGGAAAATCTATTAGAGTCTGTAAAAGACTTGATACTGGGGTGTAGGTTCATCTTCCAGAAAGACAACGACCCTAAACATCCTGCCAGATCTACAATGGATGTGTCACGATTCCTCCGTGCAGAGCATCTTGCCTTTGGAGATGCTCTGCCGCAATTTCCTGAGTTACTTAGCTAGCAATTTGAATGACTGCACTGGATTCCATGTTGGTGCTGATTACTCAGGTGTTCCACCTTCCTGATAATATCTCGGGCTTCTTTACTGAGCATGCTCACCTAGAACATTGCCAGTTGGATTCTCTGGTTTTGCAGTTGTGCTGTTGGCTTGTATCCTTGCTAGAATTCTGATCTTTGCTCTATGACCTGAACTGTTAGTTGACTCCTCTCTGCCCGCTCCCTGTTCCTGTCATGACCTTCTGCTCTTTTGACCTCGGACCATTACCTGACCACATCTGTTTTCTTACTTATTTCGTGTTCTCCTAGATTTCTGACTCTCAGATATTGACACCTCTGTTTACTCCTTGTGTTCATATGTGTCCTCCTGTTAACAGACCCTGGATTTCCTGACTACTCTTCTGCCCATACTCCCTGTCAGTAATGGCTGTATCACAGGAGGGTTAGATATGTGTATAAATGGCCCAGTGATAGTCTGCTAGACCTAAACCCCGTTGAGAATCTGTGACAAGACTTGAAAATTGCTGATCACAGACGCTTCCATCCAATCTCACTGAGCGAGAGCTATTTTGTGAAGAAGGGACAAAAATTTCAGTCTCTCGATTTGCAAATCTCATAGAAACATCTCCCAAAATACTTGCAGCAGTAATTACTGCAAAAAGAGGTCCTACACAGTAGTGACTTGGGGGGGCTGAATACAAATGCACATCACGATTTTATATATTTACAGCATATTTTCAAAATAAAGAAAATGTGTCATTTCCTTTACACTTCACAAATACTTGCTACTTTATTTTCATATATCACATAAAATTACATTTAAGTTTGTTGGTGTGATGTAAAAAAGTGTAATAAAAAAAATCATTTGGTATCAATAGTCACTATAAATATTTTTTTCAAAAGTAGTTACAGTATTTTAACATTGTTCAATTTATTATTTTTAACATCTAAAGCATAAATAGAAAAATAAAATAGTTCATGGACATATCCTTTAAGTATACTTTTTCATTAGTTTGAACATACTTAATCTACCATGGTGGAATTTTAGGATGTGAGGTTAACAAGGACCGTTTTTGTTGTACAATAGATTCATAGAGATGTTAGCTTTTTAGCGAGCCCTATAGAGAAACCATTAGTATGCTGTAAGCTTTACATAATGAATTCTTCCTCACACAGCGATTGTACAGAGTGAGCTAAGTAAAGCGAAAAAAAAAACAAAATCCCAAAAAACAAAGTGCAAAAAAAATACAAAACCTATATGGTTCAGACTGGAAAAGTGTAAACATGATGGCAGCATGTGCAGACAGGAATACTGATATAGGTTTATTATTTTAGAGGTTGTTTAAGACATCATCAGACCATGTGGAATTTTCATTCGTAAAGATCCTTTATACTGAATCCTATAAATTGTTGCTGATTCCAGTAGTCTTGGCAGCATATAATGTTCATGTATACATTAACCTCACCTTCTTTGCAAATGTGTTAAACATGGAAATCTAAAGGAAAGCAAATGTTTATAGTGGAGCTCTTTTCATTGCTACTTACTAGACACACTGCAATTTATTATTAGAAGATGAGGGAGAGGAAACTGTACCAAAAACACCACCTGTCACAGCCCTAAAAACATTCCCTATTCCCTGATTGTTATTTTAAGACATATACACCCCAATAATTGCGTCCATACAAGGAAATGACTGGATCAATGATAGAGATATTAGGATAGATGATAATTAGAGATGGGCGAATAGTAACTATTTGAGTTGGGTAATGCTTACCGAATACAGAGTACTATTCCAGTATTTGTCACAACAAGAAAAAAGCTCGGGTTCACCCATTGACTTGCATTAAGCGGGCTTTACACGCTGCGACATCGCTAGCCGATGCTAGCGATGGCGAGCGTGATAGCACCCGCCCCTATCGTTATGCCGATATGTGAAGATCGCTGCCGTAGTGAACGTTATCGCTACGGCAGCGTGAGACGTACTTACCTGCTCGGTGGCATCGCTGTAACCGGCGAACCGCCTCCTTTCTAAGGGGGCGGTTCGCTCGGTGTCACAGCGACGTCACTAAGCGGCCGCCCAATCAAAGCGGAGGGGCGGAGATGAGCAGGACGAACATCCTGCCCACCTTCTTCCTTCCTCATTGCTGGCGTGTGGCAGGTAAGGAGAGGTTCCTCGTTCCTGCGGCGTCACACATAGCGATGTTTGCTGCCGCAGGGACGAGGATCAACTTCGCCCAGCGACAGCAGCGATAATTGGGAGAGGACCCCCATGTCAATGAGGAGCGATTTTGGACGTTTTTGCAATGATCCAAAATCGCTCCTAGGAGTCACACAACGAGATCGCAGCGACCGGATGTGCGTCACAAAATCCGTGACCCCAACGAGATCACTGTAGCAAAATCGTAGCGTGTAAAGGCACCCTTAGGTTTACTATTCATGAGGAATACCAAAATAGTACTTTGGCATTCATTACTAGTGAGGAGCGAGCCTGTGGATAATCGGCTTCGCTGAAAAAAACATGGGAAAAAAAATAAAATTGGGAACCGCAAGCAAACTTGAGGTCCAACTTAACCCCGAACACTGAACCTCAAACAAGTCAATGGGGACAAGACATTCGCAGATGTAAAATGGCTATAAAATGGCCATAGTAAGCGCTATGGGACTGTTGTGGAAATTAGAGTAGGATATTTATACAACCCAAATTTTTACTGGGGTTTCCCAGAGGATCTTGCTGCAGTTAGACTCTCTTCTAGGCTGACTAATTAAGGTTTATGAATATTCACTGCTTCCTCTGCCAACCCTCTGTGCCGGTGTCTGTGATTGGTTGCAGCACTTTCACTTTCATGCCGATGCCGCAGTGTCAGATTGCGGGTCACGTCCATGCCTGCAGTCTGACAATCCAGCAGCAGCTTCACTTTCACTTTGAAGCCACTGCTGGATTGTTGGATTGTGGGTCATCTCTTGGCATAAAACCGCAGCTTTTTGCCAAGAGATGAAGATTTGGTGCTGAAATTTATAATAAACCGAAAGGGGGGTGTGTAGTTACTGTTATTGCTGAAATTTATACACCACATTCCTGCACCAAATCTGCATCTCCTGGCAAAATACTGCATCAAAACCCCAACAATTCTGGGCGGCTTCAGGGGGCTATTTTTAAGTGAGGGAGGAAACAATAACCATGGGCTTCCACAGACTGAGAATACCATCCCCCAGCTATCGGCTTAATATTGGCTAAGTATTAAAATTGTGGGGAACCGCAAACCATTTTTTTTAAGTATTTATTTCAATAATTAAAAGCTGCTTGGGATCCCTCTTATTTTCATACACTGCCAAGATATCGTGCACAGCTAGGGGCTGCAAACTGTTGCCGGCCGTATGTTTTATCTGTGCTGGGTATCTTTATAAGGGGCACCCTACATCATTTAATTCAATTATTTATTTTTACACTTTACTCAAGCAGACAAACAGCCTCTGTGAGGGCAACCCATCAGAAACACCGGCAGTCTGACTGCAGCCAGTCTCAGATGCTGTCACAAATGGTGGGCGGGGGAAGCAGTGAATATGCATGATGGATAAGTAGTGGACCCGGAAGCAGTGTTACAGCCACACCACAGAGAGTGCTAAGTATGTCCTGCTTTAACCATTTTGCTTTCTTTTTTATTTTCTTATAGTGATTTCTCTGGCCAATCACAGCCATGCTAATACTTTGCATGGATGCGATGGTTCCAGAAGTGCCCACAACATTAAAGCTTGCTGATTGGCTGCTCTGCAACCTTTCAACAAGCTTTATTCGAGTGGCAAACCCAAAAAGGAACCACATGTACCGTCAAAAGTCTATGTTCACGATGTTCAGAACCGTTTGGTACGGACATCGAACTATACAATTGAGGTTCGCTCATCCCTATTGGTTACAAATAATCCGAACACTAATGGTTACTATTCGCCTATCACTAATGATAATTTATAGGGAACATTTCACCATATTTTTGCAGCCCCATCTGAGAGGAGAGACCCTGATTCCAGTGATGTGTCACGTATTGGGCTGCTTGCTGCAGTTTTGATAAAATCTGTTTTGTCTGCTTCTGGAATAAAATTTGTTTGGTCTGCTTCTAGTCTACCAGTCCTTTTAAATTCTGAGCTCCATATAACCCTGCCCACATCACTGATTGGTAGCTTTCTGTGTGGATTGTACATTGTCAGAAAGCTGCCAGTTAGTAGTAGATGTGAAGCTATAAATAGCACATGAATATGGAGGACTACATGGCATCAGGTTTACTTGTCCTCTAGTGATAATCTTTTGCTGATAAAACTATGATTTTATCAATACTACAGCAATCAGCCCAGTAAGTGGCACATAGCTGGAATAAGCGTCTATGTCTCTACATGACTCTGCTCTCAGATGAGGTAGAAAAAGACTGAGGACATATTCCCTTTAAGGCTAAGTTCACATTTCCGCTAAAATGTATCAGTCACAATCCGCTGCTCTTGTAAACAACGGAATCCGTTGTTCCCATAGCGGATTCCGTTGTTCCGATAGACTTGTATGAGTAGCGGATTGTGACTGATGATGCTGCGTTGCACCCTCCTCCCGACTGATCAGTCGTGGAACGACTGACCGCCGGGCGGAAGGAACGCAGCCTGTAACGTTTTTTGAGCAGCGCGATCCGTCGGATTTCGCTGCGCATGCTCTCTAGCTCCCTGCACACGTAACCAGCTTTGGTTGGTTACCCGATATTTACCCTGGTTACGGTGCAAGGAGTCAGCGCTAAGCGGTGTACGCCCGTAACCAAGGTAAATATTGGGTAACCAAGGTAAACATCTGGTGCTTTGCTGTTACCCGATATTTAGTCTGGTTACGTGTGCAGGGAGGCCGACACTTCCCCGCTCGGCCCCGCCCCCTCCCGCATTCCGCACATGTGTGTGCACACACTCACAACACTCACTCACACATACACTCACCTGTCCCCAGCCATGCAGACCGCAGCACTGCCACTGACATCCTCAGCGCCTGGCCCCGCCCCCCGCAAGCGACGCATGTGACTGATACAAAACAACGGAAATGTGAACTTAGCCTTAGGCACTTCGTTTCAGGGCCATGGTTCAGCCTGTTCTTCCAAATTCTCCTAAAGTAGGGCACATTTTGGTGTAATAATAGTTAGAAACACAATGTCTGGAATTATTATTTTCAGGGGGCATTGCAGAAATGGACACAGACAGGAGAGAGCCCCTGTACAAGAGCTATATAATGGCTCTTTGCAGTCCAATTGCTCATTATTGTGGACTATTCCACCTTTTCTTCTTGGGCCCCTGTGCACCAATGATCTGTCCACCCTTTTGGTACTTTGTGGTATACAGTAAATGTATTGAGGACCACAGTGTGCGCTATTGTAATAAAGGAAAAAAAAGAACTGGATTCTCTTAAAATCAATTTTCCGTTACCCTGCCTCATGGCTTCCTGCTTGGGGTGGTACTTCTGGATATGACAGCAACGTGCTGGCAGCTGGATTGATCTCCTCCTGGTCTGAAACTCGTGTTCTCCTATGCTGCTAGCAATGGAGGAGCACAGGGGTTCTTAAATTATTTGAATTCAGCAATCTAGCCAGCTTCAGAGCAGTGCTTACAAGTTGTGATGGGCAAGTGTGCTCGTCAATGCTCGATACTCGATTGAGTCTCATGCGTGCTTGAGCGCCATGTGGCAGTCCTTGCCCTGCATGTTTTGCGGCTGTTTTTCAGCCACTAAACATGAGGGGATTGCCTGCACTTTAGTGCCGTAGCCATGTTGGCTAGTGGCATTACTATGATTGGCCTACCGCAATACATCGAGTCTGTATAAGACATGGTGATGCAACACTTGACTCACTTTAAGTTAAAAACAGTGTAGTGATTAGAGATGAGCGAACCAGTCCCGGTTCAGCTCGAGGTCGGCTCGCCGAACGAGGGTCCCGTTCGAGTTCGGTTCGTCGAACGTTCGACGAACCAAACTCGAACGTATAGGCTAGAATGGGAGGCAATCACAAACACATAAAAATGCATTATAAATGTACACAAACAGTTAATAAACATTGCCATAACACTTACCGGTCCTCGCGATCCCTTCTCCACTCTGTCTCCTGCCGCTATTCCATCCGATGATCACTTAATCCTCCCGGTGACCTGCACTGCCAGCAGAGATGCAGGACCTATCGTGACGTCAAAATAGCCATGTGACCAGTCACGTGGCTATTATCTCATTGGCTACAGACTGGTCACATGACTATGACACGTCATGTAGGACCTGCGAGTGCATCTCTCCGGTACACGGTGCACATATGTGTATCGCCGTGTACCGGCGACATGCTCTAGCACACGGTCGACTCCCCGTTCCGTTAGGGACCGGCTGACACAGCCGGTCATTAACGGAGATCACCGTTGCCATAGCAACGCAGTTAGCGGTGACGTCACCGCTAACCGCGGCTCCGAGAGCACCGTTGCTATGGTAACGCGTCTGTCAGCGTTAGCGCTGTTACCGCTGACAGCCAGCAGTGATCACTCACGGAGTGAAGGCTGCACGCTGCTTCCCGATTGTAGTGAGGATTGTACTGAGGATGAGGTTCCCCAGCCCATGATGGGCTGGTGCACCTCATCCTCACTACAATCGTCACTACTACTACACTAGTGAGGATTGTAGTGAGGATGAGATGCCTCAGCCCATGATGGGCTGGGGAACCTCATCCTCACTACAATCGTCACTACTACTACACTAGAAAGAAAGAAGACAGAAGAGCAGGATTGTGGAGGGCTGACAGGGGGTAATAAAGATGGAGTCTCTAATGTGTCTGTGTATTTATTTCTATTAAAGTATTTTTTCTCTGTGTGGTGTTTTTTTTAACCCCTTATTGGAGATTCTTAATGGCCGGGTCAAACGTGCCTGACATTAAGAATCTCTGGCTTAATACTGGCTAGTAAAACAAAGCCAGTATTAACTCATGATTACCCAACAAGCCACCCGGCTCCAGGGCTGTTGGAAGAGTTGGATACAGCGCCAGATGATGGCGCTTCTATGAGAGCGCCATTTTCTGGGACGGCTGCGGACTGAAATCCGCAGCAGAGGCGCCCAGAAACCTCGGGCTAACCTGTGCTGCGGATTCCAATCCCCAGCTGCCTAGTTGTACCCGGCTGGACACAAAAATGGGGCGAAGCCCACGTCATTTGTTTTTTAATTATTTCATGAAATAAGTGAAATAATTAAAAAAAAACGGGCTTCCCTATATTTTTGGTTCCCAGCCGGGTACAAATAGGCAACTGGGGGTTGGAGGCAGCCCGTGGCTGCCTGCTGTACCTGGCTAGCATACAAAAATATGGCGAAGCCCACGTCAATTTTTTGGTGGGCAAAAAAAATCTGCATACAGTCCTGGATGGAGTATGCTGAGCCTTGTAGTTCTGCAGCTGCTGTCTGCTCTTCTCCATACAGATAGACAGCAGCTGCAGAACTACAAGGCTCAGCATACTCCATCCAGGACTGTATGCAGAAGTTTTTTGCCCCCTGAAAAAATTATGTGGGCTTCGCCATATTTTTGTATGCTAGCCAGGTACAGCAGGCAGGTACGGCTGCCCCCAACCCCCAGTTGCCTATTTGTACCCGGCTGGGAACCAAAAATAAAGGGAAGCCCTTTTTTTATTATTTCATGAATTTCATGAAATAATTAGAAAACAAATGACGTAGGCTTCGCCCCATTTTTGTGTCCAGCCAGGTACAACTAGGCAGCTGGGGATTGGAATCCGCAGCACAGGTTGGCCTGAGCTTTCTGGGCCCCACTGCTGCGAATTGCAGTCTGCAGCCACCTCAGAAAATGGCATTTTCATAGAAGCGCCATATTCTGGCGCTGTATCCAACTCTTCCAGCACCTGCCTGCTATACCTGGCTAGCAAACAAAAATATGGCGAAGCTCACGTCCTTTTTTTGTAGTTTTTTGGCAAAAAAAATAAAAAATGCTTCCCTGGATTTTCCATTGCCAGTGAAGGTAACACCAAGCAGTGGGGGTTAGCAGCCAGTAGCTGCTTGGATTACCCTTAGCTAGCAATACAAAAAATGCAGCGGGAGCCCATATATATTTTTTTTAATTATTTATTTAAATAACTAAAAATAAAATGGGCTTCCCTGTATTTTGATTGCTGGACATCACAGTGCTGTAAAAATAAATCTTTAAAAAAATGACGTAGCGCTCCGCGGTATTTTTGATTCTCAGCGCAGATAAAGCAGACAGCTATGGGTTGCCACCCCCATCTGCCTGCCGTTACCTTGGTTGGCAATCAAAATACAGGGAAGCCCATTAATTTTTTCTATTTAAAAAATAGTTAAAAAAAAAATGACGTTGGGTCCCCCCATTTTTGATAGCCAGCTAGGGTAAAGCAGACGGCTGTAGCCTGAAAACCACAGCTGGCAGCTTTACCGTGGTTGGGGATCCAATGTGGAGGTCCCCTCAGGCTCTTTTTTATAATTATTGTATAAAAATTAATAATTACACAATAAAAGTAGGGTCCCCCCCAAATTGGATCACCAGCCAAGGTAAAGCGGACAGCTGTGGTCTGGTATTCTCAGGGTGGGAAGGTCCATAGTTATTGGGCCTTCACAGCCTAAAAATAGCAGGCCGCAGGCACCCCAAACGTGGCGCATCCACTAGATGCGCCAATCCTGGCGCTTCACCCCAGCTCATCCCGTGCCCTGGTGCAGTGGCAAACGGGGTAATAAATCGGGTTGATACTAGCTGTAAAGTAACCTGAGATCAAGCCCAGCAGTTTGTGATGTCATGGCGTCTATTAGGTACTCAACATCATAAACTGTCAGTACTAACAAAAAAAAAAAAATCGACAAAAGAAATTTATTTGAAAAAACAGTCCCCAAAACATTTCCTCTTTCACCAATTTATTGTAAGAAAAAAAATAAAGGGGTCCCACGACGACTCTGGACCGTCTAGAATATGGGGGGGAGACACTCAGGGAACGTATCCCCCATTTTCTAGGAGTGCGGACCCTTCATGTGAGGAGTGTGGGTGCAATGAATCTGCACTCACTCTTCTCGGGTCCACAGCAGCAGAGTCCATGTCGTAATGGTTGCTACCAAAGCTGCAATGCCCTGCTCATGAGGTAAGGGCATGCCTAATCAGGAGAACTACTGTAGAGGAAGCTCTGCTCACTAGTATATAGGTGCTCAGAGGTAATAATAGATAAAATTAGTGAGTAACCTCGGCACTCTAAATCTCCCAGACTAAGTCAGTAAGTCACAACAGATAGTAATGCAAAATCACTCTTTATTGGTCCGTATTAAGAAAAAAAAAATTTTCATAAGCATATATGTTTTTGTCCAAAACAAGTTACAAATGACGTTTCGGCCTGAGCCTTCGTCAGGTTGGACTTATCTGCATGTAATCATGAAAAATGACAATAATCAGTATCACATAAGAGTGAGAGAACAATAACATAAACTCGAACAATGTAGAGGTACAATTGGGATGCAGCAAAAAAATTGCAACACAGCAAGAAATGAAACACATGATACAAATGTCATAATACAGTACAAGGACAATATAGTAATGACAAATATGGGGTCAGAGTAGACTTAGACAGCTCTGGTACGAAAGAGATGTCAATCATAAAGTAACATGTGCAGTAGGTGTAGAGCTACAGTGTGCATGGCAGAGCTAATGGGTAGACCGACCATAGAAAAAGAATGGAGAAAAAGTGGAGAAAAAAATGTAGAAAAAGTGGAGAAAAAAGTGGAGAATAAGTGGAGAAAAAGTAGAGAAAAAGTGGAGAAAAAAGTGGAGAAAAAGTGGAGAAAAAGTGGAGAAAAAGTGGAGAAAAAGTGGAGAAAAAGTGGAGAAAAAGTGGAGAAAAATTGGAGAAAAAGTGGCGAAAAAAAATGGAGAAAAAGTGGAGAAAAAGTGGAGAAAAAGTGGAGAAAAAGTGGAGAAAAAGTGGAGAAAAAAATGTAGAAAAAGTAGAGAAAAAGTGGAGAAAAAGTGGAGAAAAAGTGGAGAAAAAATGGAGAAAAAGTGGAGCAAAAGTGGAGCAAAAGTGGAGAAAAAAGTGGAGAAAAAAGTGGAGAAAAAGTGGAGAAAAAGTGGAGAAAAAGTGGAGAAAAAGTGGAGAAAAAGTGGAGAAAAAGTGGAGAAAAAGTGGAGAAAAAGTGGAGAAAAAGTGGAGAAAAAGTGGAGAAAAAGTGGAGAAAAAGTGGAGAAAAAGTGGAGAAAAAGTGGAGAAAAAATGGAAAAAGTGAAGAAAAAAATGGAAAAAAAAGTGGAGAAAAAGTGGAGAAAAAGTGGAGAAAAAAATGGAGAAAAAGTGGAGAAAAAGTGGAGAAAAAGTGGAGAAAAAGTGGAGAAAAAGTGGAGAAAAAGTGGAGAAAAAGTGGAGAAAAAAATGGAGAAAAAGTAGAGAAAAAGTGGAGCAAAAGTGGAGCAAAAGTGGAGCAAAAGTGGAGCAAAAGTGGAGCAAAAGTGGAGAAAAAGTGTAGAAAAAATGGAGAAAAAATGGAAAAAAAGTGGAGAAAAAGTGGAGAAAAAGTGGAGAAAAAATGGAGAAAAAGTGGAGCACCCTTTGGTGCCTTTCATGTGGCACTAAGGGGTGCTTAGCTTTGTATTTAGCCAAAAAAGTGAAAAAAAAAATGACGTAGGGTTCCCCCTAATTTTGTAGCCAGCTAGGGTAAAGCAGACGGCTGCAGCCTGCAGACCACAGCTGGCAACCTCACCTTGGCTGGTAATCCAAAACTGAGGGCACCCCACGCTGTTATTTTAAATTAAATAAATAATTTAAAAAAAAAAACGTAGGGGTCCCCCAAAACTGGATCACCAGCCAAGGTAAAGCAGACAGCTGGGGCCTGATATTCTCAGACTAGGGAGGTCCATGGTTATTGGACTCTCCCCAGCCTAAAAATAGCAGGCCGCAGCCGCCCCAGAAGTGGCGCATCCATTAGATGCGCCAATCCTGGTGCTTCGCCCCAGCTCATCCCGCGCCCTGGTGCGGTGGCAAACGGGGTAATATATGGGGTTAATACCAGATGTGTAATGTCACCTGGCATCAAGCCCTGGGGTTGGTGAGGTCAGGCGTCTATCAGATACCCGACATCACCAACCCAGTCAGTAATAAAAAAAAATAGACGACAAACACATTTTTATTTGAAAAAACACTCCCCAAAACATTCCCTCTTTAACCAATTTATTAGATTGAAAAACAAATCCAGGTCTGCGGTAATCGGTTACCATGACGATCCACACTGTCCCAGTTAATGAAGAGCAGGATGTTCCCCATTGGCTGGGAGAGCAGTGCAGTGACCTGAGCTAACATCAATGGGTCAGCCCAGGTCACTGCAGGGGGGTGACAAGTGCTGCTGTCAGCGAGGTACATTACCTGCGCTGATCTCCAGCACACTGACAGCCCCTGTCACTGAGTTCAATGACCGGCGCCTTCCCCTCAAGTATCGCGAGAGGTCCGTGACGTCACCGCTAGTCAGTCTCGGGTCGGAAGCGAGAGGTGATGTGACAAGCGGCGGCCATGGAGGACAGTGACAGCGCTGAGGTCGGGATGGCGGGACTTCATCACCGCAGGTAAGCCGAGCGGGGGGGGGGGGTTGTGTGTGTGTGTGTATGTATGTGTACATGCCGCGGGCAGGAGGGGGCGGAGCGAGCTGAGCGGGGAAGTGTGGGCTTCCTGCACGTAACTAAGATAAACATCAGGTTACTAACCAAAGCGCTTTGCTTGGATACCCGATGTTTATCTTGGTTACCAGCTTGTGGCAGGCTGCCAGCGAATGCTCCTGCTCACTGTAGCTGTAAAAAGCCCTGCTTTTTGCTGCTAGAACCGTTCTCGAACGTATCTAGAACTTTCGAGCTTTTGCAAAAAGCTCGAGTTCTAGTTCGATCTCGAACAGCCCCAAAAATCACTCGAGCTTAGAACTGGAGAACCTCGAACCGCGAACCGCGCTCAACTCTAGTAGTGATAGCTGCTGCAGGAAAGATAGGTTGGGATGAGAGGCATATAGGCAGGGATTATAGCAGTCTTTGCTTCTGGAACATAAAACTAAAAGTCCAATGTCAGGGCTACATCTTTTCTATTCCCTATAAATACCACTGTTACCTGCATTCACTGTAGGACTATCTGCTGGAGAAGAGAAACATTTCAATTACAGGAATATAGGCAGGGATTAGAGCCTTGTAGTCCTTGCTGTTGCAACCTAAAACCAAAAGTCCCATGTCAGGGCTAGATCTTTTCTATTTCCTATTAATAATGCTATTACTGGCATTCACTGTACGGTTATCCATTGGAGGATTAATAGTTTTAGATTACAAGCATATAGCCAGGGATAAAAGTCTTAGGGGTACTTTGCACGCTGCGACATCGCTAGCTGATGATAGTGTCGCGGGCGGAGGAGGATGCCACTGCGCTGCGCTCACTAACGCTCGGGTCCGGCGCTGCTGCGGCTGCTTCTGCTCGGTGGCTCGAGCGGTGGGCCGGATCCGGGGACTCGAGCGGCGCTACTTGCCCGTGAGTGAAAAGGATGGTTGGTTTGGGGATTTAGTCCGTTCCGTTAGTCCCCGGTTTGTGGTGAAGATAGGCACCACCGCTGCTGGTGACGGGGATCCCGGGAGCGATGGCAGGGAGCAGCTGGGATGTTGTTTCCCCCCTCCGTGGGTAGGGGTCGGTGGTCCCAGGGCCCGGTGGTGAGACGGGGAGGCAGGGTTGGGGAGGTGCAGGGTTGTAGGGACAGCGCGGTGCGGTGCCGGATGGCACGGGTGTACTCAGCAAGAGATGCACAAAGTCCTCGGTAAACCAAACGGCTGGATGGACGGGTCCCGCAGCCGGCTGCAGTTTCTCTCCCCGGACAGGTGATGGCGGCTGTTTTTCCCTGCAGCTTTGTGTACTTGTTTAACTACGATGGATTCCCAACGGTAGTCCGCTCCCCGGTGTATGGATGCCGGAGGAGCCCGTTTGCCCGCAGGCGCTGGCCCTTTAGTCTCTAGCCTTAGGCGGTAGCTGTATACCCTCACGGTGTGGGCGGTTGCCTTCAATCGGGTCTTTGGCTGTTAGGAAACCCCTGGGGTTCCTGTCACACTCAGATTTGACTGTTGTCGGCGGCTCCAAGCCTGGTCGGGGTCTGATGGCCCTGCCTGTGTGTGCTGGCTTCACTTCGCTTCCCGGTCGGTACCGGCGGGCCAAAGCCCGACCCTGGTCCTATGGTTCCGCGTCGATTCACCTCTCCTGCAGATGGCCACCACCGTCTGCCAACCTTGCTGTCAGTGCCTGGGCCACAAACCCAGACACCCAAGTGTTTACTCCTCACACTTCAACCTCCTAAACTGTTCTGTCACTTTTCCTCCCTCCAGGCCTGTGAACTCCTCGGTGGGTGGGGCCAACCGCTTGGCTCCGCCCCACCTGGTGTGGACATCAGACCCTGGAGGGAGTCAACAAGGATTTTATGTTTGGCTAATGTTACTGTCTAGTGGGGGTGGGGGTGTTTGTGTGTTACCTGTGATGACCTGGCTAGTCCAGGGCGCCACATTCCCCCTTGGTGAAATGCAGACCGTCCGCGGGCTGCCCGTCCATCACTGTTTTTATTTTTTTCAAAACTGTAAAAACATAAATAACAAGTAAACATTTCAAACATAAGCATTTTTGTTAGGTCACGTAAACGTTGCACATAAAAACATTTTTAATAAGGACGGACGTACGGATGTCTTCCGCTCTCCCACCCAAGCCACCTAGCCCTGATGCTGCCTCTAAGAAGTGGGCAGCACCCCTTGACCCCAGTCCAGGTTCAGGCTGCCCGAGCGGGAACGGGCACGATTACTCGCACCCGATTGTCACTTCAGGGGACCCCACATCCAGGGGGACCCCTGACCCCCGGAGGATGGCCACCGGTCCTGGTGGTGGCCGGGCCCCAGCCTGCTCTGCTGCGGGCCCTTCCTCCAATCTGCCTCTCCGGAGGCGGCAACGGTTTCCATCCCACAAAACTATTTTCAAGCCCACCAGTTCGTGGGTGGCCTGCAAGTTCTCGGCCATGTTCATGAGTAGTTCCTCATGTGGGGGGAAAAAACACAGAGTCCCTCCGGGGACAACTTGCCGGCAACGGCCGGGATAATCACTGTATCTAATTAGATGATCTTCGGTTGATTTTTGTCATTCATTCACATATTTATACACTTAACATATGACACCCCTAAATGGTAGTTTCCCTTTACCTAAGCGGGGGTTGGCCTAGGTTGGGGCGTGTGGACCTTCTGGGACCAATGCTATCATTGGAGGGCAAGGGGACAGAAGAGACAGTCAGTTCCTCTTCCCGTCTACCGTGTGGGGCCAGCGGATACTCAGGGGAACTGGGTACAGGTGCAGCCCTGGGCACTGGTTCACTGGCGGTTACTTCTGTCTCCTTTTCCTCCACGGGTTGTGGGAACATTATTACCGGAATAAGCACCGCGCCATTCTGTGTAGGCCAGTCCGCTGGGAAATCACCCATCACTGTATGAATCACCTCTTTTTCTTTCTCCCCGGTGGGTCTGGGGGCTGGAACTTCGGCTGCCACCTTCAACGGCGATGGGTACCTCTTCAGGTGGTCCCTGGACACCGTGGCCGAAGTCTTCCCCTGGTCACAACTAATCTGGTAGGCCTTCTCATTCTCCCATTCAGTGGGTTGGATGACATACGCGGTCTTTTCCCACTGGTCATCAAGCTTATGGGTTCTTCTTTTTCGTTTCAGCACTACATCCCCAGGTTTAAAGGGCCAGCTGGAGCCAGCTTGTTGAAGTACTGTTCATGCTGGTCCCGGCTCCGACACAGGTTCCTTTCTACGTACTCCTGGACCCATCGGTACTGCGCTCTCCGCCGAGTGTCCCATCCAGCAGTCGAAGGGAGGGCCTCTGGAGCTTCCAAGCCCATCTCTAGGTCCACCGGCAACCGGCCTGGCCGAGCTCTCATCAGATACTCTGGTGTACATTTGGTAGAGCTAGAGGGAATGTTATTGTACATATCGACCAGGTCAGGCAGCTTTTCTGGCCACAGGTTCCGCTCTTCTAACGGTAACGTCTTGAGGAGACCCAGGACCAGATGGTTCATCTTTTCACACATGCCATTAGTCTGGGCATGGTAAGGCGTGGTCCGAATCTTCTTGAAGCCGTACAACTGGCAGAATTCTTGAAACACCTCCGCTTCAAAAGCTGGACCCCGATCGGTAAGCACCTTCTCCAGGTACCCGTGCGGTCGGCAAAAATAGGCCTGGAATGCTCTAGCGGCGGTACGGCCGGTCAGGTCCTTGACTGGGACAACCACCATAAATCTCGAATAGTGGTCTACGATGGTCAGGGCGTAGGTGTACACACTTCGGCTAGGGGTGAGTTTAACGTGGTCCAGGGCGACCAACTCTAGCGGCTGATGGGTGATGATTGGGCACAGAGAGGCCTTCTGGCTAGCCTCGTCCCTTCTCAGTGCACAGGGACCACACACTCAGCACCAGGCCTCCACAGACTCCCGCATCCCACTGCAATAGAATCGCTCTCTCAACAGCATCTCCAGCTTCTTCCACCCAAAGTGCCCGGCACCGTCATGGTAAGCCCGTAGAACTGTGGGCACACTAGCCTGAGGAACCACCAGCTGACGAACCTTCTCATGGGTCTTCGGGTTGATCAGTTCCCGATACAGTTTCCCCTGGTCCAGATGCAGCCGGGCTTGTTCTTTCCACAGCCGTTGGGCCTCAGGAGGAGCAGCAGGGTCCATTCTAGTGGAACCTTGTTCAATCATGGTCTTGACCACTTGGATGGCAGTCGCTTGGTCTTGGGCTTCTTGCCATCCCTGACTGTGTAGCGGGTCCAGGCTCGCCTGTTGCTGCTGGACATGCAACTTCTCGACTGGTGGCCGGTGAAATGCGGGCAGCTCGATTTCTTCAAGATCATCGCCTTCCGATCCCTCATGCGATAGGTGGGGCATCCGGGATAGTGCATCCGCGTTGGTGTTCTTGCAGCCGGCTCGGTATTAGATCGTGAAGTCATAATTAAACAGCCTGGCCACCCACCGCTGCTCCAATGTGCCCAGCTTGGCCGTGTCCAGATGGGTTAACTGATTATTGTCCGTATAGGCGGTGAACTTAGCTGCTGCTAGGTAATGGCGGAATCGCTTGGTAATGGCCCACACCAGGGCTAGGAACTCAAGCTTGAAGGAGCTGTAATTCTCAGGGTTCCTCTCCGTGGGCCGGAGTTTTCTGCTGGCGTAGGCGATCACTTTTTCCCTTCCGTTCTGGACCTGGGACAGGATGGCTCCCACGCCTACATTACTGGCATCGGTGTAGAGGATGAATGGGAGACTATAGTCGGGGTACGCCAGGACCTCTTCCCCGGTCAAGGCCGTCTTCAGCTGGCGGAAGGACTCTTCGTGCTTCCCTATCCACGCCAACGGGGTTCCAGAGGGCCTGCCACCCTTGGTCTGTCCCACGAGGAGGTCTTGCATGGGGGCGGCCATCTTCGTGTATCCCTTAATGAAGCGGCGATAGTAGCCCACCAGGCCCAGGAACTGTCTCACCACTCTCACCGTGGTCGGCTTCGGCCAGTCCTGAATGGCAGTGATCTTTTCGGGATCTGGGGCGACGCCTTCCGCGCCCACCACATGTCCGAGGTACTGCACCCGGTGTTTCAGTAGGTGGCACTTAGAGGGCTTCAATTTCATCCCATATTTGGCTAGGGACACGAACACTTCAGCCAGATGTTCCAGATGGGCCTCATACGTCTGGGAATACACGATCACATCGTCCAGGTACAGTAGGACCTTTTCGAAATTGAGATGTCCCAGGCAGCACTCCATGAGCCGTTGGAAGGTTCCAGGGGCGTTGCACAGCCCGAACGGCATGCTGTTAAACTCGCATGGGAGTGGCGAATGCCGTCTTCTCACGGTCCTCTGGTGCGACCGCTACCTGCCAGTACCCGCTAGTAAGGTCAAGGGTAGAGAAAACAGTAGCAGTTCTCAGCGCAGTTAGCGACTCTTCGATACGGGGGAGAGGATAGGCATCTTTATTCGTGATCTGGTTGATCTTCCGGTAATCCACACACATTCTCATGGTGCCGTCCTTCTTCTTTACCAGCACCAGTGGGGCTGCCCAGGGACTACAACTATCCCGAATGACCCCTGCCTCCTTCATGTTCCTCAACATGTCTTTAGCGCATTGATAGTGTGCTGGCGGAATGGGCCTATACCTCTCTTTGATGGGCGGGTGTAGGCCTGTAGGGATATGGTGTTGAATCCCTTTAATCCTCCCGAAATCTAATGGGTGCTTGCTGAAAACCTCTTCATACTCTTGCACGACCCTGTATACCCCCTCTTTGTGATGCGTGGGTGTGGTTTCAGTACCTACGTGTAGTTCCTGGCACCACTCCTCTAACTGTTCAGGGGGTGTACGGTTACTGGCAGGGGATGCTGAGGTAGGAGGGGCGGCTTCGTGAATTGTGTGGGGGTCTAGGGTGAGCAACTTGGCGAGGGTAGCGTAACGAGGAAGCCTGACTTCCTCCTCTCCACAATTCAGCACTCTTACAGGCACTCTCCCCTTTTTAACGTCAACCACCCCTCTGGCCGCCATCACCGTGGGCCAGTGTTCAGAAGGCGTGGGTTCCACCATCGCCGGGTAGTCGCACCCCTGGGGGCCTACTGCTGCCCTGCACCAAATCATCATCTCACTTCGGGGTGGCACTACTAAGGGGGACACATCCATCACCCTCACTGCACCAATCTCTCCGCCAGTTGAGTTCACTTGCTGCCGATACACTTGCTGGGCCCAGATCTCACGCTGCACAGCCCTCTGTTGGCCTCCTCCTGCTGTGGCGGCCAACTGCTGCAACAGATTCAGCACCTCACTCATACAATGCTCCATCACATTGGTCCCTAAGATTACTTTCGGGATATGATCACTGGGTTCATTCATTACCACAATCATCCCTTGATTCTTTAGCTCTGCACGTCCCACAGTCAGGGTTACTTGCTTGTACCCCACCTGGGTTAGCGGGAGTCCATTGGCTGCGACAAGGGTCAGGCTATCATCAGAGGGGCCAAGTTCATCAGTGCCCCAATGCTGCTGGTACAGTGTATATGGTATAGTGGTTACCTGTGATCCTGTGTCCAAGAGGGCCATGAGCAGGACGCCGTCCACTGCCAGGGGGATGATGGGGCGAGCCCCGATATACCGGTCTCATAAAATCGGGGGGGCCGTTGGTATCTACTCTTGAGGATTGGCCCTTGGCCCCAGGGGTTGCTCGTTTAACGGGCACCGCCTAGAGTAGTGGCCAGGCTTGCTGCACCTGTAACAAATAGGAGGCCCATACCGTGAGTCATTGGTCCTTCTCCGCTGCATCCAGGGGACGTCCTCCGGGCTGTTGGGGAGCTGGATCCCTCCTGGGGGCTTGACTCTCGTCGGAAGCTGGAGTGCGGCGAGGATCTTGGCTAAGTCTCCATCCATGCGGCGGACCTGGGCCGCTAGTTCCTCCATCATCCCGACGGGCACTGCAGGGGCCGGTAGAGCCGGGGGTGGAGGTGCCACCAGGATAGGAGCGGTCTCAGCCGGCCATGAAGCCGCCTCAGGAGCATCTGGTGTTGGGGCCTGCAGGGCCTTGATGGCCCACTCTTTCCGCACTACAAAGTCCAGATTGGGGTGTTCTAGGGCCCACAGCCGCAGCTGCTTGCGGTCTTCCACGGACCCCACCCCTTGCAAGAATTGTTCCACTAGCATCTTATTGCTATCTGCATCATTAATAGTGTCCACCCGCTTCAGTGTACGGAGGGCTGTTTGCAGGCGCAGGGCATAGTCTCTTACATTGTCCGCAGGCCACTGTCGGCACTGATAAAACTGCATCCGCAGCTCCGCTTCTGTGCGGGTCTCAAAAGCGATTTGTAGTTTCTCGAAAATGGTAGTCACCAAGGCCCGGTCCGCGTTGGTCCAGGTCTCCGCCTCCTGCTCATCCGCGCCGGTTAGCTGCCCTAACACTACCGCTTCCCGTTGCCTATCAGCCAAGGGATATAAATCGAGGACCAGGCTAATCATCGTACTGCGGTAACCAGGTAGCACCGGGCACATAGGGCAGGGAGAATGGCATCACCTGGGCGACCGCTGGGCCCGCGGCCTCCCCCGCTCCTGCGGCCGGAGCATGGGCTACCCCGTCTCCAACTACGGGTGCGGCGGCAGCTGCAACCACAACTCCTCCAACAGCTCTGTCGGGCGCAGACATCTTTTTCCCATCCCCCCTTGGTTCTCTTCAGCACTTCCGCTTGTTGGGGGCGGGGCTTCGCTTTTGCACTTTCCCTGCTCAGAGAAGATGCTCGAGCGGGAGATTTTCGCGCCAAAGATGGTGGTGCTTCAAAACTTTCGGACGGACTCCACCGGCGGGGATCGCAAGGTACACTTCTACTGGTAAGTAGATGGGTCCAATCCTGTTCGTGACGCCAAGTTGTCGCGGGCGGAGGAGGACGCCACTGCGCTGCGCTCACTAACGCTCGGGTCCGGCGCTGCTGCGGCTGCTGCTGCTCGGTGGCTTGAGCGGTGGGCCGGATCCGGGGACTCGACTGGCGTTCCTCGCCCGTGAGTGAAAAGGGCGGTTGGTTTGGGGGATTTAGTCCGTGACGCCACCCAAGGGTCGTGGTGAAGATAGGCACCATTGCTGCTAGTGACGGGGATCCCGGAAGCGATGGCAGGGAGCAGCTGGGATGTTGTTTCCCCCCTCCGTGGGTAGGGGTCGGTGGTCCAGGGGCCCGGTGGTGAGATGGGGAGGCAAGGTTGGTGAGGTGCAGGGTTGTAGGGTCAGCGCGGTGCGGTGCCGGATGGCACGGGTGTACTCACTCAGCAAGAGATGCACAAAGTCCTCGGTAAACCAAACAGCTGGATGGACGGGTCCCGCAGCCGGCTGCAGTTTCTCTCCCCGGACAGGTGATGGCGGCTGTTTTTCCCTGCAGCTTTGTGTACTTTTTTGACTACGATGGATTCCCAACGGTAGTCCGCTCCCCAGTGTATGGATGCCGGAGGAGCCCGTTTGCCCGCAGGCGCTGGCCCTTGGGTCTCTAGCCTTAGGCGGTAGCTGTATACCCTCACGGTGTGGGCAGTTGCCTTCAATCAGGTCTTTGGCTGTTAGGAAACCCCTGGGGTTCCTGTCACACTCGGATTTGACTGTTGTTGGCGGCTCCAAGCCTGGTCGGGGTCCAATGGCCCTGCCTGTGTGTGCTGGCTTCACATCGCTCCCCGGTCGGTACCGGCGGGCCAAAGCCCGACCCTGGTCCTACGGTTCCGCGTCGATTCACCTCTCCTGCAGACGGCCACCACCGTCTGCCAACCTTGCTGTCAGTGTCTGGGCCACAAACCCAGACACCCAAGTGTTTACTCCTCACACTTCAACCTCCTAAACTGTTCTGTCACTTTTCCTCCCTCCAGGCCTGTGAACTCCTCGGTGGGTGTGGCCAACCGCTTGGCTCCGCCCCCACCTGGTGTGCACATCAGACCCTGGAGGGAGGCAACAAGGATTTTATGTTTGGCTAATGTTACTGTCTAGTGGGGGTGGGGGTGTTTGTGTATTACCTGTGACGACCTGGCTAGTCCAGGGCGCCACAATAGCGATGCCGAGCATGATAGTACCCGCCCCCGTCGCACATGCGATATCTTGTGATAGCTGCCGTAGCAAACATTATCGGTACGGAAGCTTCACACGCACTTACCTGCTCTGCGACGTCGCTCTGGCCGGCGACCCGCTTCCTTCCTAAGGGGGCGGGTCGTGCGACGTCACAGCGACGTCACACGGCAGGCGGCCAATAGAAGCGGAGGGGCGGAGATGAGCGGGATGTAAACATCCTGCCCACTTCCTTCCTTCCGCATAGCCAGTGGAGGCAGGTAGGAGATGTTCCTCGCTCCTGCGGCTTCACACACAGCGATGTGTGCTGCCGCAGGAACGAGGAACAACATTGTATCTCCTATTGGTGTGACATTATGGAAATGTCTGACACTACACAGATCACCGATTTTTGACACTTTTGCGATCGTTCATTGGTGCATCTAGGCTTTTCACGTTGCGACATCGTTACTGGCACCGGATGTGCGTCACTTTCGATTTGACTCCGACAATATCGCAGTAGCGATGTCGCAACGTGCAAACTACTCCTTCCAGTCGAAAAACCAAAGGTCCCTTGTCAAGGCTACATCTATTATATTCCCTATTAATATTAATGTTAATAATATTAATATTAATCCCTATTAATCTCCTTCTTGAGAGATGCTATACTGGAGTATCTCAAGAAAAATAACCTTATGACAGAGTATCAACATGGGTTTATGAGGGATCGATCCTGTCAAACCAATTTGATCGGCTTCTATGAAGAGGTAAGTTCAAGTCTGGACCAGGGAAATGCAGTGGATGTTGTGTATATGGACTTTTCAAAAGCTTTTGATACGGTGCCACACAAAAGTTTGGTACATAAAATGAGAATAATGGGGATAGGGGAAAATATGTGTAACTGGGTTAAAAACTGGCTCAGTGATAGGAAACAAAGGGTGGTTATTAATGGTACGTACTCGGACTGGGTCTCAGTTCATAGTGGGGTACCACAGGGGTCAGTATTGGGCCCGCTTCTTTTCAACATATTTATAAATGACCTTGTTGGGGGCATGCGGAGTAGAATTTCAATATTTGCAGATGATACTAAACTCTGCAGGGTAATCAATACAGAGGAGGATAATTTTATATTACAGGGAGATTTATGTAAATTGGAGGATTGGGCTGAGAAGTGGCAATTGAAGTTTAATGTAGATAAATGTAAGGTCATGCACTTGGGTAGAGGAAATAACATTTATGATTATGTACTTAATTGTAGAACACTGGGTAAAACAGACACAGAAAAAGACTTGGGTGTATGGGTGGATGGTAAACTTCACTTTAGTGGACAGTGTCAGGCAGCTGCTGCCAGGGCTAATAAAATAATGGGATGTATTAAAAGAGGTATAAGTGTTCATGAAAAAAATATAGTTCTACCTCTGTACAAGTCACTAGTGCGACCACACTTAGAATACTGTGTACAATTCTGGTCACCGATATATAAGAAGGACATAGCTGAACTGGAGAGGGTGCAGAGAAGAGCCACCAAGATTATTAGAGGAATGGGTGGGCTGCAATACCAAGACAGGTTATTAAACTTGGGGTTATTTAGTTTGGAAAAACGAAGGCTTAGGGGGGATCTAATCACAATGTATAAATATATGAGGGGACAGTACAGAGACCTTTCCAAAGATCTTTTTACACCTAGGCCTGCGACTGGAACACGGGGGCATCCGCTACGTCTTGAGGAAAGAAGGTTTAATCATAATCACAGACGAGGATTCTTTACTGTACGAGCAGTGAGACTATGGAACTCTCTGCCGCATGATGTTGTAATGAGTGATTCACTACTAACATTTAAGCAGAGCCTGGATGCCTTTCTTGAAAAATGTAATATTACCAGTTATGTATATTAGATTTTATGACAGGGTGTTGATCCAGGGAACTAGTCTGATTGCCGGATGTGGAGTCAGGAAGGAAATTTTTTCCCCATTGGAACTTGTTTGCCACATTGGGGTTTTTTTTGCCTTCCTCTGGATCAACATGTTAGGCTACAGGTTGAACTAGATGGACTTAGAGTCTCCCTTCAACCTTAAAAACTATGATACTATGATACTATGAATACCACTGTCACCTGCATTCACTGTAGTGCTACCTTCTAGAGGAGGGATAGGTTTGGATTAAAGGCATATAGGCAGGCATTAAAGCCTTATAATCCATGCTGCTGCAACCTAAAAGCAAAAATCCTTTGTCGGGGCTACATTTATTTTTTTTTCCTACTAAGACCGCTGTTTACTGTGCACAGTGTAGAGAGAACTGCTCTGCTGGAGGAGGGATAAATTAGGATTTTAGGCATGTAGGCAAGGATTATAGCCTTACAGTCCTTGCTGATGCCACCTAAAATCAAAGGCCCTTGTCAGGGCTACATATATTCCATTCCCTATTAATACCCCTATTAGCTGCATTCACTGTAGGACTAGCTGCTGGAGGAAGGAGAGTTTGGACACACCTTCTCATTCGAAGAGTTTTCTTTATTTTCATGACTCTGAAAACTGTAGATTCACATTGAAGGCATCAAAACTATAAATTAACATGTGGAATGAAATACGTAATAAAAAAGTATGAAACAACTGAAAATATGTCTTATATTCTAGGTTCTTCAAAGTAGCCACCTTTTGCTTTGATTACTACTTTGCACACTCTTGCCATTCTCTTGATGAGCTTCAAGAGGTAGTCACCGGAAATGGTCTTCCAACAGTCTTGAAGGAGTTCCCAGAGATGCTTGCCACTTGTTGGCCCTTTTGCCTTCACTCTGCAGTCCAGCTCACCCTAAACCATCTCGATGGGGTTCAGGTCTGGTGACTGTGGAGGCCAGGTCATCTGGCGCAGCACCCCATCACAATCCTTCTTAGTCAAATAGCCCTTACACAGCCTGAAGGTGTGTTTTGGGTCATTGTTCTGTTGAAAAATAAATGATGGTCCAACTAAACGCAAACCGGATGAAATAGCACGCCACTTCAACCACTCCTTTATCGAACTCCACCCCCTTTTGGGCAACCCAGTCCACAGAGGGTACATTTTGTGGCCTTTCCGGGGAAAACTCATGTCCAAAACCACACAATACCTCGTTGCCCCAGGTGTCCTTCAGGGGCACCCTGTGTGTGCACTGGCCCCACAAGGGACTGTACCCACTTGTCCAGCGCCACCAAGTCCAGATGCTCTGCCAGCGACTCCTTGTAACGGGGGCAGGGGGCGCCTCAGGAGGTGTAGTCGCGGTCTCCCGCCCTGAGGGTGGCAGGCTGACCCCCGGCCCGGCCGTCACTATTAAAGCAGGTGTGTTGTTGGGGCAGAGTGTGGGTGGCAGGGACACTTCCATGTCGGAACCTTGGTTCTCGGTGACGCCTTTTTCTCTCGGCTTGCCGGCCCCTTTATTATTCACAGAAAGGAGCCACAGACAGGCAGTTGATGAACTAAGAAACATATTATTGAACATGGCTTCCATTCTTCGTTACACCTTTCAGCAGAAAGTCGCTTCAGTTTACAGGTTACGCTTCTTGCTGACGGTTTCCTCCTTCCCCGGTAACTTTCCCTCGCCTGCAGGGGACATGCGTTAACCCCCTAGTAGCTGCACTCTAACCCGGATTTACTGTAGGGCAGATCTAGCACACACTACCGGCTCCGGATAAGTTCTCACCTCTCCACTTCTTTGCTGGGGAACTACTTTGCTTCCTTTCTACGGGCGTTCCCGTTTACCTCCACTTCTTTGTCAGGGCACTCACTCTGGCTGCCTGCCACGTTTCACTCCCACACTCTGCGCCGTCACCTCAGACTTCACTCCCTCGCATGCCACATCTGACTGCACACTGCCCTGCATTCAGAGCCCTTCCTTACCTAGGCTGCCCTGCCCCTCCTTCCTTGCCACTGTTACCAGGGGAACCACTACTCTACACTGGCACCTAGTGGGGAAACCGTTTATTAGCTAAAATGACAGGTAACATTTTACCAGTACCATTTGCCACCACACCGTGTGGCGTCTTCAGGGGGGGAAAACATTCCTTCACTACCAGGGGTCCGACTACCCCTTACATTCTGTCACCGCTGCAGCTCATGCTGCGTTACCTCCTGGCGGCCGGTCTCCTGCAGTCGCTGGTCACCGACCCGCACCAGGTACTTTAACAGTATCTCATCCACATGAGTTGCTCCAGCCATGGCCGCTCGGCTCCCACGGACCTTTGTGGACCCGCCGTTACACCGCAAGCCGCTTGAGTGCACCGTCAACGTTCGTGGACCTGCCGATCCACTGCAAACCGCTTCGAAAATTTGTTTTCGTGGACACGCCAATCCTCCGGCAACGCTTCCTTGCAGTGTGTAGACAGCAGAATAAACCTTTGTGGACCCGGCTGATCCACAGGAACAACCACCTCTGCAGCTGCTAGACGTGCAGCCTCGATTGCTGCCCGGTATTCATACGTATCCCCTCCCTTTGTTAGAATTAGCATAAGTATTGTACAAACAATTCACTTTTACTTGCAGGACCTGTGGTGAGGTCATACCATGTGACCAGAAGGGGTGGAGCCTCAGCCAACAAAGTTGATGCCAGATGGTCACATGGGTATATATGGGGGTATAGATGAAAAGACATAATTTTGACCATCGAATCATACCCATGGAGCAGACTATGGTACATAAAGGAGCATATACAGGTGAACAACAAAGATGAAAAGAGAAATATGGCTTAACATAGATAATAGATATTTGCCAATGCTGACACTGCAATTAATACGTAACTAATGCAATATGGTCAAACTGGTATGAAAATTACATACAAAACAGAAAAAGTATAGAAAAATTAATTATTTAAAAATTATATTAACAAAGAAAAATATGAAGTTCGTGAAATGTGCTTAACAAATTGTAATATGTACGTAGCAATAAAATTATATATGTGGCACTAATACCTTATATATGTGCACCACTATAAAGTGTGTGCATAGAATGGTGTGAATGCATATATGAGGTGATACATGTTTGTTAATGTAGTAATGTGTGGTAGAAGAAGTGTTATATGAACTGATGTGTAAACGTGTGTACAAGTAATAAAGCGGTTGCTAAACAGTTATATAAGTAGGCAGCTATAGAATGCTATGTATGCAGATAGTGTTACAGCTGAGCAGCAAAATGGGCAAAGCCGTGGTGTGATGTGTAATGAGCGAGGTGCGATGTAATGAAAAAACAGTCTATAAAATTACAAGTACACCATATAAATGTTAGAAAGCAGCATGACCTATGTACAGTCGTGTTTAAACTAGCAATGACCTATGTACAGTCGTGTTTGCTCCCTTCCTGATTTCTTATTCTTTTGTATGTTTGTCACTTAAATGTTTCTGATCACCAAACAAATTTAAATGTGATGTGTAATCAGCAAGGTGCGATGTAATGAACAAAAAACAGCCTATAAAAGTAAAACACCATAGCTAATATATAAAGCTGAACGTGTGTATGTATGTATGTATGTATGTATGTATGTATGTATGTAAGTGTGTGTACGTATGTCCGGGATTGGCATCTGCACCGTCGCAGCTACACCCACAAAATTTTGCACACTCACACGTCTGGACCCCGAGAGCGTCATAGGCTATGTTGTGAGGAGAAATTTTAACCCCGCGCATTCCAATTTACTAATCAATTTTGCCCCTATCTACATAATGGGGAAAAAGTGAAACGAAAAGTGTATCCGCACCGTCGCATTTACAATCACGAAATTTTGCACAGACACCTCATGTGACCCAGGGAACGTAGTCTATGTTTTGACAGGAAAATGTAACCCCGTGCTTTACAGTTACACTCCAAAAAACATGGCTCCATTAATGTAAATGGAGCCTGGAACTACAGGTTATTAGTAGGAGCTGTGATTGATTGCTATAGAAACAAAAGACATTCATGGTATAAGAAGCTTATATGTGAGGTAATAAGATGTCGGTGGGAAGACGGATAGAGAGAGACAGACAGAGAGACAGACAGAGAGACAGACAGAGAGACAGACAGAGAGACACAGACAGAAAGAGAGAGAGACAGACAGAGACAAATGGTGAAAGAGACAGACAGAGAGAGACGGTGAAAGAGACAGACAGAGACGGTGAAAGAGAGACAGAGAGAGACGGTGAAAGAGACAGACAGACACTGACCGGGAAAGAGACTGACCGGGAAAGAGACTGACCGGGAAAGAGACTGACCGGGAAAGAGACTGACCGGGAAAGAGACTGACCGGGAAAGAGACTGACCGGGAAAGAGACAGACAGAGACAGGCAGACAGACAAAGAGACAGACAAAGAGACTGGGAAAGAGACAGACCTGGGAAAGAGACAGACCTAGAAAGAGACAGACCTAGAAAGAGACAGACCTAGAAAGAGACAGATGGGGAAAAAACAGAGATAGAGACAGACAAAAAAAGAGATAGACAGAGACAGGCAGACAGGGAAAGAGACAGACGGGGAAAGAGAGACAGGGAAAGAGACAGACCTGGAAAGAGACAGACGGAGCACATTACTTGGCCAATTTACCTAAATCTGTGTGGAATATCTGTGGTGTTGAAATATATGTTGTTAAATGCTTCTATTAGCTTAGTTTTTGCCTTTTAATAATTACATTTCTATCTATTTGTTTTGTGGTTTTTGTGTGCAGAATACATTTTTGTTAATACTTTCTATTTTGTTAACATCAGTTATTAACCCGGGCGAAGCCGGGTAGTACAGCTAGTACACTATATAAATGTTAGGTCATCGCTTTTTTATTAATTTCTATGTACAGTCGTGGTCGCCCCCTTGATGATTTCTTATTCTTTGGAATGTTTGTCTCTCTTAAATGTGTCAAATCACAAAACAAATTTAAATATGAGACAAGTAAAGACAAAACGCAGTTTATAAATGAAGGTCTTTATTTTTAAGAGAAAAATAAATCTAAACCTACAGGGAACTGTGTGAAAAGGTAATTGTCCCCCCTTTAAAACATAAATTAACTGTGGTTTATCACATCTTTGGAAAGCTGAGATCAAGTTCTCTAGCCACACCCAGGACTGATTATTGCTTCACCTGTTCTCAGTCATAAAATCACTTAAATAGGACCTTTCTGACAAAGTGAGGTAGACCAAAAGATCCTCAAAAGCTAGACATCATGCCGCGATCCAAAAAAATTGAGTAACAAATAAGAAACAGAGTAATTGAGATCTATCAGTCTGGAAAAGGTTATAAAGCCATTTCTAAAGATTTGGAACTCCAGCAAACCACAGTGAGAGCCATTTTCCACAAATGGAAAAACATTGAACAGCAGTGAACCTTCCAGGAGTGGCCGGCTGACCAAAATTACCAAAGAGCGCAGCGCCGACTCATCAAAGAGGTCACAAAAGACCCCACAACAACAACCAAAGAACTGCAGGCCTCACTTATCTCAGTTAAGTTCAGTGTTCAAGACTCCACCATAAGAAAGAGACTGGGCAAAAATGGCCTGGATCTGCTGAACAAAATACAGGAAGGCTCATCTCAGTTTTACCAGAAAACACCTTGATATTCCCAAAGACTTTTGGAAGAATACTCTGTGGACTGGCGAGACAAAAGTTGAACTTTTTGTAAGGTGTATGACCCATTACATCTGGCGTAGAAGTAACAGCATTTCAGAAAAGGAACATCATACCAACAGTAAAATATGGTGGTGGTAGTGTATCGGTCTGGGGCTGGTTTACTGCTTTCGGACCTGGAAGACTTGCTGTGGTAAATGGAACCATGAATTCCGCTGTCTACCCAAAAGTCCTGAAAGAGACTGTCCGGCCATCTGTTAGTGACCTCAAGCTTAAGCGCACTTAGGTTATGCAGCAGGACAATGATCCAAAACACAATAGCAAGTCCACCTCTTAAGAAAAACAAAATTAAGACTTTGAAGTGTAGTCAATGTCCTGACCTTAGTTGAGATGCTGTGGCATGACCTTAAAAAGGAGGTTCATGCTCAAAAACCCTCCAATGTCGCTGAATTACAACAATTCTGAAAGTTGGGTGGGCCAAAATTCCTCAAGAGCATTGTAACAGATTCACTGCCAGTTATTGCAAACACTTGATTGCTGTTGTTGCTGCTAAGGGTAGCCCATCCCGTTATTAGGTTTAGTGAGCAATTATTTTTTCACACAGTCATGTAGGTTTGGATTTCTTTTCCTTAATAATAAAGACCATCACTTATAAACTGTGTTTTGTGTTTACTTGTGTCACCTTTGTCTAATATGTAAATTTGCTTGGTGATCTGAAGCATTTAAGTTTGACAAACATGCAAAAGAATAAATCAGAAAGGGGGCAAACACTATATCACACTACTGTATATAGTAATAAGGTAAAATATTCTAAATTCTTACATATAGTATCTGTAATGAAAACAAAATAACAGTAACCTAAAAATCATTGCTCCGTAGCATTCCAGGTAGTGGTGGTCATACTTCATGGCATATGGCAATATGTCCTCAGTCAAGAGATGAATAAGAATATAGAACCGTTAGCCATAAGTATTGATAAGGAGGATCAATCATGAGGGGTTGTGAGGATAATTAAAAAATATTAAGAACAAGATTAAAAACATATAAAGCAAAATGCCGAAATTAAAACGGGGCAAGAGAGGAAATGGGATCAAAGAAAAGGAGCAAAACGTAAGGCCTCCATCTGGATTCCATTTGGACCAACAACCGGCTCAGCTTGCTGCCACGGAGGTCCAAATGGATATGGTATATACTGTAAGTTTAATCTTGAACCCAGAAGTTTTACATGAGTGGAACCATTTAAAATGCTTTGGAATTCTTTTAACAGATCTGTGTTGTCTTCTGTTGTAGCAGCTAAAATATCCATGTTCACATGCTTTCACTTTAAGAGCCCATGTAGTTAGACCAATATAGATTTTTGAACATGGACGTGTGGCATGATAGATGACCATGGTTGTAATACATGTAATTGATTGCGTGATAGTTTATTCTTTGCCATCAGATCAAATAAAGGTTTTTGTTTCCTCAATGTTTGGGCAAGTCACACATTTGCCACAGGGAGAGCAACTCCAACTGCAAAGAAAATTCATGGAGGTGATTCTTGATTGATTGGTTGGTGAATAGTATCTCCTTACTTGGGTATCACATAAGTTGTATGATAGCTGGGCAGTAACAGAAGGCTGTTGAAGTAGACAAATCTTAAGTATAGAGTCTGCTAATAGGATTGGCCAGTGTTTATTGAGAATCTCTTGCATCCTATGCCATTGCGAGTGATAGTGGGTAATCATTTTTACTGGAACTGGTGTGGAAGGTTTTGTGGCAGGGTATACCAATTCAAGGGGCTGAGAAGACTTGGCTCTGTTATAAGCTCTCTTGATGCATCTTCTACTGTACCCATGGTTTAAAAAGCTGGCTTTGAGATCTTCTGGCTGGCCGGGAGCTGCAGGACGTAGGTAAGATCTGTTCATCGTTCCCAGGGTGTCACACACTGCAATGTGTGGTACCCCGGGTACGATGAACAATTTGATGTGCAATTCTAGAGAAAGGTACGATGTGTATGCGATGAACGTTTTAACGTTCAATCGCAATCGCGCGTACCTGTCACACACTGCAATGTAACTTACAATGCTGGATGTGCGTCACGACGTGACCCCGCCGACACATTGTAAGATACATTGCAGCATTTAAAGCAGGCTTTAGTTTAACAAATTGACCAGTGGGCACAGAGTTAATCACATGTGTGGGATGGAATGATGAAGCATAAAGTAACAAGTTGACTACAGTTGTTTTACAAATAAATATCAGATTGTAGTAAGCCATTCACATTCTTCTTAATGAGCACATCCAGAAACTCAATCTGGTAAAAATCGAATTTGTAGGATAGCTGTATGTTAAGCTCATTGGAGTTCAGTTTATGAAAAAAAGGACTGGAGCTCTTTCAGTGTACTTTGCCAGATCAAGAACACATCCTCAATATAGCAGGTCCAAAAGATGACCCGGTCTGTTGATGGGCTCTGATCTGATAAGAATAGGTCCCTCTCCCACAACCCGAGGAACAGGCTGGCATACAAGTCATGGCCAAAACTTGAGTGGTAGATTGTAGATCATAATTATTGCAGCTACTGGGGTATAGTGACTCAACGTCACGTCATCAACATCATATCCTCTTTAATGTGTTAATAGCCATTTTTTTTAAAGAATATCTGAGTTGTCATGAAGGAAAGATGGAATTGTTTACACCAAAGGTTTTAGGAAACAGTGAAAGCATATGCCAATCCATTCTGTAAGCCCACCTACCCTAGAGATTATTAGCCTACGTGGAGATGTTTGTACATTCTTATGGACTTTTGGTAGCAGGAACAGCATTGAAATGAAGGGGTCTTTGACCAATAGTAACTCACATATTTCCTGTGTAATCAAATTCTTTTCAAAGGTGGTTTGCAATATTTCATATAATTCTTCCCTGAAAGTGTGGAGCTCTTGAGGCTTCAGGCGCCACAGGGTACTGAACCTCACCTGAGCTGCAGGGCTCATCTCGGATACGGAGGATGTTGTCACCGATAACCACCACCAAAACACCCATCCAACACATAACACGGGAGCTCTTCCACTGGGACCGGGCTAGGGTAGGTGCTGGGTTGGCCATTATGAGGTATGGGACCTCTGCCCACTAGTTCAGGAATATGGGAGGTGGGGCCTCCACAAGGGGAAGTGAGGAGCCATCTCACACACAAGTGAGTCAGAAGTTAGCTCCGGGCGCAGCAGCGCCTGGATGGACTCAGGGAACAAAGCAAGAAAGGACACGGATAGTTGGGGCCCGTAGTCTGGAGCTGTGAGCTTGACCCAGGTTCTTAGGAAGGAAGGTGGGATCCCAGGTTTCGCAGGGAGTGCAGAAGGCACCCATTACCCGTTCCACGGCCCAGGAACTGGGGTGAAGGCAAACTATTGAAAAGAGATATGTAGAAGGAAACACCGGCCTTGAACTCCATAGTATCCGGAATTATCTGGGGCCCATCACAGCGGGACGCAGCATACCAAGTTCAAAGTTACTTCAGTGAGTAAAGAATACTTGAACTGTAGCCCCCTGTGTTGTCCCGTCATTGGCGGCACCATTATAATCGCGATCTTCCGCCGTAGGCGAGTACTACTACTGCCATCGTCCTCCCTAGGGCCTAGCTCTACCTGTGGGGAGCTGAAATACCTGAGCTGCGTCACCACCCATCCACCCTAGAAGAGAGAAGCACCCTCAGCGGCGGTTCATACTGGCCGCGCACCACAGATGGTGTCACGAACAACAACCCCCATCATCCCCTTCCACAGACTTTTATTGACATCACCGGGGTCACGGAACAGGGCAAGGCCACCGCGGCGACCCAGGAATAGAACCGTTGACTGGTAATGGGTAACCTCCGACTCCGTGGGCGCGTCAAAAGCTATGGAAAGGTTTACAGTGAACAGGTTTACAATAAAAAGATTTACAGTGTCTTGTGAAAGTATTCACCCCCCCCAGCATTTTTCATGTTTTGCTTCCTCTTAACCAGTAATTTCACAGTTTTTTGAGGGTTTGCATCAGGTCATATAAAGGACACATGGATCATTTTTACTGTCCCTGTTGCCAAAAACACATTATAACTAGAGATGAGCTATCCTGATTAGAGATGAGCGATGTTCGAGGTTCGCCAATTTCATGTTCGAGTGATTTTGGGGGGGTGTTCGAGACGTTCGACGAACTCGAGCCTTTTGCTAAAAGCTCGACAGTTCGAGTAGTGTTCGAGAACAGTTCGAGCACCAAAAACGTGGCTTTTCACAGTAAGACTATGTGCACACGTTGCTATCTGCATGCGTCCTGCGTCCCCAGCACAATCCCTCTCTCTTTCCTACTCACCGATCACGGGCGTCTCGCTGCACGGCTGTTACTAGAGAGGAAAAGAAGCAGGCATTGGCACTCAGCTCAATATAGAATGCATGACAATCAATATATAAATAACCAGAAATCTTTTATTGAAAACATACCCCAATAAAAACATTTAAAAGGCAAAAAACACCAGACAAGAAAAACAATGATTAGCTGTGGTGCTATACAATGATGAAAAGTATTAACCAGCAAAGGACAAAATAGCCATAGGACATATCAATGAGTCCATTCAAGAGATGCAAAAACATACATATATAATGGCACAGCTGGATAATTGCACACATGAAATAACCCACCATAACAGAAGTACATCACTGTTAAGAGGCTAAGTGAGCAAGGTAGCAATCTGAAGTCTGGTGAACCCCCCCCCATACCCAACGCGTGTCGCTCATCAA
Organism: Anomaloglossus baeobatrachus; assembly: GCF_048569485.1. Lineage (NCBI taxonomy): Eukaryota > Metazoa > Chordata > Amphibia > Anura > Aromobatidae > Anomaloglossus > Anomaloglossus baeobatrachus. The sequence goes on along the minus strand of NC_134353.1, from coordinate 83,587,247 downwards.
GTGAGCTTCATCAGGAGAGAATGAGGTTGCGTCCTGCATGCGTCCTGCGTCCCCAGCACAATCCCTCTCTCTTTCCTACTCACCGATCACGGGCGTCTCGCTGCACAGCTGTCACAAATCTGCGGCGTCTTTTCCTCTTTTGAAAATGGCTGCCGCTTCATTATTCAATCAGTCATTCCGTGCTTTCCCCGCCCACCGGCGCCCATGATTGGTTACAGTCAGACACGTCCCCACGATGAGTGAGAGCTGTCTCACTGCAACCAATCACAGCTGCCGGCGGGCGGGTCTATATCATGCAGTAAAATAAATAAATAAATAAATAATAAAAAAAAAAAATGCGGTTCCCCCATATTTGATACCAGCCAGGATAAAGCCGCACGGCTGGAGACTGGTATTGTCAGGATGGGGAGCGCCACGGTATGGGGAGCCCTCCAGCCAAACAATATCACCCAGCAGCCGGCCCGGAATTGCCGCATCCATTAGATGTGACAGTCTCAGGACTCTACCCGGCTCATCCCGAATTGCCCTGGGGCGATGGCAATCTGGGTGATAATGAGTTTAATCATGCCAGGCGTCTCCCCGAGACACCTTCCATGATTAAACTGAAAGTGAAAGTAAAGAAACACACACAGCGAAAAATATTATATTTGGATTAAAAGACAAAAAAAATCCTCTTTCACCATTTTATTAAAATCACCAAATACCCCTCCAGGTCCAAAGTAATCCACACGACACTGTCAGCTCTGCTACATGAAGAGGACAGGGAGCGTTCTGTGTCCTCTCCACGTAGCACCTGAAGAGAATTGCGGTGTAATCTGAGACTTCAGTCTGCAATGCAGAAGTCAAGATTACCAAATCTGCCTATGTTTTTCATTAGAGCTAGTAGCTGAATGGCTAGAGTGCTTGTCTAAGAAGCATTAGTTCATGAGTTCTAGCCCTGGCCGTCCGGGTAAAAAATGTAATTTATTTTAAATTAGAATTATTTATTTATAATTCTAACTTACTTTAATTATGCACTGAGGGGAGGAGCTGGACTTTAGCTGTGAGCCAAACCTCTAAAATCGGAGCAGTTCATGAAATGAGCCTGCATTGTGATGTCTCTTTCTCTCAGTCAATCAGACAGTCAGTCTCTCTCAGTAAGTGAGTCTCAGTCAGTCAGTCAGTCTCAGTGAGTCAGTCAGTCAGTGAGTCAGTCTCTCTCTCTCTCTCTCTCTCTCTCTCTCTCTCATAACTGGCGATGATCAGCTGATGCGGTCACCTGACGGATTCAGCTGACACTATAAGTCGCGCGGTGAGGCCGGCTTTTTACCACCCGGCCGGCTAAACTATCAGCTGATGCTGTCGGACAGGGGTCTGCACAGAAGTGTGTAGTTTTGTTTTTTTTTTGCACTGATGCATCAGCTGATTGTATAAAAGCCGTTTATACAATCAGCTGCTGTGTCATGTGATTCAGGCCCTTGAACCTGACACAACATCTGATCGCTTTGCCTTCCAGCAAACCGATCAGATGATATTGGATCCGGATTGTACGGTGCGGGACCCTTGACCCAGAATTACTGCGGAGGGGGATTCTTTCTTTCAATAAAGATGGAGTCACTAATTGTGTTTTATTTCTAATAAAAATATTTTTCTGTGTGTTGTGTTTTTTTTAACCTGTACTAGAAATTTATGGTGGCCATGTCTAATATTGGCATGACACCATGAATTTTGGGCTTAGGGCCAGTTGATAATATACAGCTAGCCCTAATCCCATTATTATCCAGCGAGCCACCCGTCACCAGGGAAGCTGGAAGAGTTGGATACAGCGCTAGAAGATGGCGCTTCTATGAAAGCGCCCTTTTCTGGGGTGGCTGCGGACTGCTATACGCAGCAGGGGTGCCCAGAAAGCTTGGGCACCCTGAGCTGCGGATTCCAATCCCCAGCTGCCTAGTTGTACCTGGCTGGACACAAAAATTGGGCGAAGCCCACGTCATTTTTTTTTTTAATTATTTCATGAAATTTATGAAATAATTAAGAAAAAAAAAGCCTCCCTATATTTTTGGTTCCCAGCCGGGTACAAATAGGCAGCTGGGGGTTGGGGCAGCCCGTAGCTGCCTGTTGTACCTGGCTAGCATACAAAAACATGGCGAAGGCCACGTAATTTTTTGGGGGGGCAAAAAACTCCTGCATACAGTCTTGGATGGACTATGCTGAGCCTTGTAGTTCTGCAGCTGCTGTCTGTCTGTATGCAGGAGAGCAGACAGCAGCTGCAGAACTACAAGACTCAGCATACTCCATCCAGGACTGTATGCAGGAGTTTTTTGCCCACCAAAAAAATGACGTGGGCTTCGCCATATTTTTGTATGCTACCCAGGTACAGCAGGCAGGTACGGCTGCCCCCAACCCCCAGCTGCCTATTTGTACCCGGCTGGGAACAAAAAAAAATTGGAAGCCCTTTTTTTTAATTATTTCATAAATTTCGTGAAACAATTAAAAAAAAAATCGACATGAGCTTCGCCACATTTTTGTGTGCAGCCAGGTACAACTAGGCAGCTGGGGATTGGAATCCGCAGCACAGGTTGGCATGAGCTTTCTGGGCCCCTCTGCTGTGAATTGCAGTCCGCAGCCGCCCCAGAAAATGGCGCTTTCATAGAAGCGCCATCATCTGGTGCTGTATCCAACTCTTCCAGCAGCCCTGAAGCCGGGTGGCTTGGTGGGTAATAATGAGTTAATCCTAGCTTTGTTTTACTAGCTAGTATTAAGTCAGAGATTCTTAATGTCAGGGAAGTTTGACCCGGCCATTAAGAATCTCCAATAAAGGGTTAAAAAAAAAGACACCACAGAGAAAAAATACTTTAATAGAAAAAAATACACAGACACACTTAGAGAGTCCATGTCTATTACTCCCTGTTAGCCCTCCACGATCCATGGTCTTCTGTCTTCTTTCTCCTTCAACCCATGCAGCTCTGCTACATCAGACAGCGCTGAATGGGAGGAAGAATGCTGCTGCTCCGTGCAGTCTAATCACTCAGTGAGAGTGAGCAGAGGCTGCAGGCTGTAAGCGGTGACGTCATCGCTGACAGGCGGGTTGCTATAGCAACGGTGATCTCCGTTATTGACCGGCTGTGGAAGCCGGTGAATATCGGAACGGGGAAGCAGAACGGGGAAGCCAACCATGTGCCAGAGCATTTCGCCGGTATACGGAGATACTGGAACGATCACCGTCCGCGTACCGGAGAGATGCAATGACAGGACCTAGCAAGATGTCATAGCCATGTGAGCAGTCTGTAGCCAATGAGATAATAGACACGTGACTGGTCACATGCTTTTTTTGACGTCACGGAAGGTCCTATTATCAGTGCTGGTTACCGGGAGGACGCAGCGATTATCGGAAGGAAAAGTGGCGGGAGACAGAGTGCAGGACGCGTCTCGGGGACCTGTAAGTGTTATGGCAATATTTATTAACTGTATGTGTACATTTATAATGTGTTTTTATGTGTTTGTGTTTGCCTGCCATTGGTTTCAATGGGGCTCGAGAGGTTCGTCGAACAGTTCGTCAAGCCGAACTCGAACAGGGCATCCGTTCGACGAACCAAACCGAACATGAGCCTAGAGGCTTGCTCATCTCTAATCCTGATTGGCAAAGATCAAAAAATGTTAAAATTGTGTGATCTTTGGCTGGATTGGATCGGGATCCAGCCACATATTTCCCACAAAGGTCGACAACCTTGACAAGGATTGGTAAATGTTCGTATGGCAAAAATCATCCTCTCCTTGCCCATCACAGCCATGTCAAGTGTTGACATGGCTGTGATTTGCCACTGTAAAAAAAAAAAGGAAGCAAAAGGGTTAAAGCAGTACATATTTACCGAGTCCCACTGCCACTGCAGCACTACTTCCGGGGCCAATAATTATTCCTCATACATATTCACTGCTTACCCAACCCTCTCTGACAGCGCTATACTGCTGGTGTAAAATAAATATATAAAAAATATGCCATGCGGTCCCCCTATATATTCTTACCAGCACAAATAAAGCATATGGCTACAGGCTGCAGCCCCCAACTGTGTGCTTATCTTGGCTTCATTTCAAAATAAGAGGAACTGAATGCAGCTGTTTTAAAATTATTTAAATAAATAATTTTAAAAAACAGCGTGCGGTACCCTCCAATTTTGATACCCAGCCAAGATAAAGCCCAACAGCTGGGAACTGGTATTCTCAGGCTGGGGAGACCCATGTTTATTGGATCCCCCAGCCTAAAAATAGCAGCCTGCTGCCACCCAGGATTGTTGTATCCATTAGATGCGACAATCCCAAAACTTTTGCCCGCCTCATCTCGATTGCCCTGGTGTGGTATCAATCTGGGTAATAAGGGGTTTAAACAGCTCACAACTGCCACTAAGCCCTTTGCAGGTTCACTCATTTGTACCCACATGATGCTGCCACTACTATGTTGCACTGAGGGAATGGTGTTCTTGGTGGGATGAGATGTATTGGTTTGGTGCCAGACATAGCGTTTACCTTGGTGGCCAAAAAGTTAAATTTTGGCCTCAGATAACCACAGCACTTGCCTCCATACATCCATTTACTAGCTCGTTGTCTGGTCCCTGTAACCTGCTCAAGATTTGGTATTCGCCAATATTCCCAATCCATTCCTGATTCTGTAACTCAACTTTTTCCAAGTGCCTAAACCTGCTGTGAACCTACTGTTTGACCCATGTGACCAAAAGGGGTGGGGCATCAGCCAACATAGCTTATACCAGGAAGCAACATTGTTCTGTTGGCTCAGGCCCTGAGCCCTCTGGTCGCATGGGTATGACATCAGCACAGGTCCTTTTAGTCACAAAGTAAAACGATTGTATAATAGAATTAGCATAAGTAACAGGGGGATGGATAACTATGAATACCCACCCCAGCTATCAACTGATTCACAGCTGCTGTCATTCAACAACCAGCTGATTTTACAAACTTTACTTGCTTGGGTTTCAAAACCTAAACATCCGAGCTGACAAAGGTATGTATAGAATCAGCCTGATAGTGCCAGTATAGCACTGGCTTTAAGTTATATAGGAAAATCCTGGTAATTGGTGTGCTTTAAAAGTAGAAAAAAAAGCCATTCAGGTCTGACATAATAAAAGGAATCCAACAATGTACTGGAATTCAATCTAGTCCACGAATGGAAACCTGAAAGACGTAAAAAGAGAGAACTGAAAAATAGAGACTGTCCTTCGTTTACTAATTTTTTAGAAAGCAAAGTTCCTACGGAGGTCTGACGTAGTCTACACTTCCCATGATTCAGAAGATCAAAGGCTATGGAGCCTCAGAAAGGGGCTTTGAGCAGCAGCCACTCCCAGCTCATGTTGTGCTCCGTGAGACCCGGCAACTCTGAGCAGTGACGTCAGGAATGTCACCGCTAATCAGAGCTTAAAACATCCCAGTTCTTGAATGTCCAGAATATTCATAGAACATTTCACTCATTGAGCATGTTTGGGATTCTCTGGATTGGCATATACAACAGCGTGTTTTAGGTCCCCCAATATCTAACAACTTCACACAGCCATTGAAGAGAAGTGGACCAACATTACACAGGCTACAATCAACCTTATAAATAGAGTTGAGCGCGGTTCGCGGTTCTCCAGTTCGCGGTTCGAGTGATTTTTGGGGATGTTCTAGATAGAACTAGAACTCGAGCTTTTTGCTAAAGCTCGATAGTTCTAGATTCGTTCGAGAACGGTTCTAGCAGGGCTTTTTACAGCTACAGTGTGCAGGAGCCATCGCTGGCAGCGTGCCAGAAGCTGGTAACCAAGATAAACATCGGGTATCCAAGCAAAGCGCTTTGGTTAGTAACCCGATGTTTATCCTAGTTACGTGCAGGAAGCCCACACTTACCCGCTCAGCTCACTCCGCCCCCTCCTGCACGCGGCATGTGCACATACATACACACACACACACACACACACGTCCCCAGCCATGCAGTCCACGACACTGACGTCCTCCTGTCACTCTGCACACATGGTCCCGCTCGGCTTACCTGCGGTGATGAAGTCCCGACATCAGCGCTGTCACTGTCCTCCATGGCCGCCGCTTGTCACATCACCTTCTCTCGCTTCCGACCCGAGACTGACTAGCGGTGACGTCACGGGCCTCTCGCGATACTTGGCTGTGAAGGCGGCGGTCATTGAACTCAGTGACAGGTGCTGTCGGCAGTGCAGGAGATCAGCGCAGGTAATATACCTCGCTGACAGCAGCACTTGTCATGCCCTGCAGTGACCTGGGCTGACCCATTGATGTTAGCTCAGGTCACTGCACTGCTCTCCCAGCCAATGGGGAACATCCTGCTCTTCATTGACTGGGACAGTGTGGATCGTCATGGCAACCCCTTGGATTACACCAGACCTGGATTTGTTTTTCTTTCTAATTGGTTAAAGAGGGAATGTATTGGGGAGTATTTTTTCAAATAAAAATGTGTTTGTCGTCTATTTTTTTTTATTACTGACTGGGTTGGTGATGTTGGGTATCTGATAGACGCCTGGCCTCACTAACCCCAGGGCTTGGTGCCAGGTGACATTACACATCTGGTATTAACCCCATATATTACCCCGTTTGCCACCGCACCAGGGCGCGGGATGAGCTGGGGCGAAGCACCAGGATTGGCACATCTAATGGATGCGCCACTTCTGGGGCGGCTGCGGCCTGCTATTTTTAGGCTGGGGAGAGTCCAATAACCATGGACCTCCCTAGTCTGAGAATATCAGACCACAGCTGTCTGCTTTACCTTGGCTGGTGATCCAATTTTGGGAGGACCCCTACGTGTTTTTGTTTTTTAATTATTTATTTAATTTAAAATAACAGCGTGGGGTGCCCTCAGTTTTGGATTACCAGCCAAGGTGAGGTTGCCAGCTGTGGTCTGCAGGCTGCAGCCGTCTGCTTTACCCTAGCTGGCTACAAAAATAGGGGGAACCCTACATCATTTTTTTTTCTTCATTTTTTTGGCTAAATACAAAGCTAAGCACCCCTTAGTGCCACATGAAAGGCACCAAAGGGTGCAAAATTACAAAATGCAGGAGAGTGGGACATTATGTGTCTTTCTGCCATTATAATGACAGAAAAGACTGATATGAAGTGCACAAGCACAAGAAAATCACCAGAGTGCTCTACGCTCTGAAAAGCAGTAGAAAATGGCACTGGAGTGAACATGTGACCGCCTCATGTAGGATGAAGCTATGGATCCTGGGTAAATTTATGCATTTACCCTCCTTCAGTTTTTTTGCAGTACACAAAAAAAAACGGAAGGCACACGGATGACAAACAGATGACATACGGACCGTCTACGGAACGGAAACGGATGCCACACGGATGCACCCGTGAAAAAAAACGGACTGTTTTTTGCAGACCGCAAAAATGGATCGGTCGTGTTAATGTAGCCTTATTTTGATCTGCCGTTTATAAACAGCAGGCAGAAATAAGTGAATAACGCCCCCCGGCGTCAGAAAATCTCCGGGGTTTCAGGGCTAGCTGAGACCCTGGAGATCATGATTCAGGACGGTTTTTCCGGTCCCCGCTCACGTGATCACAGGTATACACCGTACACCGATGATCACGTTACAGTAAATGACAGCGCCGGTAAATTATTTATCTCCCATCTGGCATGAACAAACACTTCTTCTCCACTTCTTCTACACTTCTTCTCCACTTTTTCCTCACTTTTTCTCCACTTTTTCTCCACTTTTTCTCCACTTTTTCTCCACTTTTTCTCCACTTCTTCTCCACTTTTTCTCCGTTCTTTTTCTATGGTCGGTCTACCCATTAGCTCTGCCATGCATAGTGTAGCTCTACACCTACTGCACATGTTACTTTATGATTGACATCTCTTTCGTACCAGAGCTGTCTAAGTCTACTCTGACCCCATATTTGTCATTACTATATTGTCCTTGTACTGTATTATGACATTTGTATCATGTGTTTCATTTCTTGCTGTGTTGCAATTTTTTTGCTGCATCCCAATTGTACCTCTACATTGTTCGAGTTTATGTTATTGTTCTCTCACTCTTATGTGATACTGATTATTGTCATTTTTCATGATTACATGCAGATAAGTCCAATCTGACGAAGGCTCAGGCTGAAACGTCATTTGTAACTTGTTTTGGACAAAAACATATATGCTTATGAAAAAATTTTTTTTCTTACTACGGACCAATAAAGAGTGATTGAAAACAAATGACGTGGGCTTCGCCCCATTTTTGTGTCCAGCCAGGTACAACTAGGCAGCTGGGGATTGGAATCCGCAGCACAGGTTAGCCTGAGGTTTCTGGGCGCCTCTGCTGCGAATTTCAGTCCGCAGCCGTCCCAGAAAATGGCGCTCTCATAGAAGCGCCATCATCTGGCGCTGTATCCAACTCTTCCAACAGCCTTGGAGCCGGGTGGCTTGTTGGGTAATCATGAGTTTTTGTTTTACTAGCCAGTATTAAGCCAGAGATTCTTAATGTCAGGCACGTTTGACCCGGCCATTAAGAATCTCCAATAAAGGGTTAAAAAAAGACACCACACAGAGAAAAAATACTTTAATAGAAATAAAGACACATTAGAGACTCCATCTTTATTACCCCCTGTCAGCCCTCCACGATCCATGGTCTTCTGTCTTTCTCGTTCAACAAATGCAGCTCTGCTACATCACTGCTGCATGGGGGAAGACGCTGCTTCCCATGGAGCTTTCACTTCGTGAAAGCTGCACGGGAAGCAGCGTGCAGCCTTCACTCCGTGAGAGATCAGCGCTGACAGACGCGTTACCATAGCAACGGTGCTCCCGGAGCCGCGGTTAGCGGTGACGTCACAGCTAACTGCGTTGCTATGGCAACGGTGATCTCCGTTAATGACCGGCTGTGTCAGCCGGTCCCTAACGGAACGGGGAGTCGACCGTGTGCTAGAGCATGTCGCCGGTACACGGCGATACACAAATGTGCACCGTGTACCGGAGAGATGCACTCGCAGGTCCTACATGACGTGTCATAGTCATGTGACCAGTCTGTAGCCAATGAGATAATAGCCACGTGACTGGTCACATGGCTATTTTGACGTCACGATAGGTCCTGCATCACTGCTGGCAGTGCTGGTCACCGGGAGGATTCAGCGATCATCGGATGGAATAGCGGCAGGAGACACAGTGCAGGAGGGATCGCGGGGACCGGTAAGTGTTATGTCAATGTTTATTAACTGTGTGTTTACATTTATCATGCATTTTTATGTGTTTGTGATTGCCTCCCATTATAGCCTATTGGTTCGAGTTCGGTTCGACGAACCGAACTCGAACGAGACCTCCGTTCGGCAAACCGAACTCGAGCCGAACCACGGCCGGTTCGCTCATCTCTACTTATAAACTCTCTGTGAAGGAGATGTGTTGCACTATGTAAGGGAAATGGTAGTCACACCAGATACTAACTGGTTTTCTAACTGCCCTCGGACACCCTTAGTACTGTAAAACTGCACATTTCAAAGTGGCCTTTATTGTGGGTAGCCTAAGGCACACCTGTGCAATAATCATGCTGTGTAATCAACGTCTTGATAAACTACACCATAGAAAAAGTCTTAGTCGATGCTAGCAATGTCGAGCGTGATAGCACCCGCCCTCGTCGTACGGCCGATATGTTGTGATCACTGCCATAGCAAACATTATCGCTATGGCAGCATCACATGCACATACCTGCCTAGCAATGTCGCTGTAACCGGCAAACCGCTTCCTTTCTAACGGGGCGGTTCGTTCGGTGTCACAGCGACGTCACTAAGCAGACACCCAATCAAAGCGGAGGGGTGGAGATGAGCGGGACGAACATCCCGCACACCTCCTTACTTCCTCCTTTTGCGGTGGACGCAGGTAAGGAGATGTTTGTCGTTCCAGCGGCGTCACACATAGTGATGTGTGCTGCCTCAGGAACGACAAACGACATTGTTACTGCAGCAGCAACGATAGTTGGGAAGAGGGGGCATGTCACCGATGAGCGATTTGAACGTTTTTGCAACGATTCAATATCGCTCATAGGTGTCACACACAACGACATCGCTAACGCGGCCGGATGCGCATCACAAATTCCGTGACCCCCAACGAGATCGCTTTAGCTATTTCATAGCGTTTAAAGCCACCTTTAGGCTACATGCCCACGATCAGTGTTTGCAGCGTTTTGGATGTAGCGTGTTTTTGCTGCGTCTAAAACGCTGTGTTGTACAGTACAAGCACAGTGGATAAATTTATAGAAATCCCGTGCCCATTGTGCTTGTTTTTTCCTCGGCAAACACTGACCTGCGGTGCGGCTTTCCAGACCGCAGAATGTCAATTGTTTGCTGTGGATTTGCATGCGTCTTTCGTAGGGAGAACATATGCGAAAGATTGCAGCGTGCTGAACCCTGATCGTGGGTACGAGCAGCTGTGGTCTCCTGTGTTCTCCTGCGGAGGAGACTCGCGGCCCCGCAGGTCAGGATCCGCTGCGTCCAGGATGCCGTGAGTCCTGATTGTGGCCACATATCCTTAGATCTAAGAGTTCAAATCATGAAAAATGGGAGCAAAAACAAAAATATTGTGTTTAGAAATTTGTTCAGTGTATGTTGTGGGGTAAACAAAGCTGACTCTCCAGTGGTAGACGAGGCTCAATTTAGAGTAGCAAAGCAGAGTCCCAGTACTGCCCATATATAACGCTCTTTTTTGCCTAGTGTTATAGGATCACACCACAGTATGTAATATTTAATAAATGCGGTATTACTATACCTCCTCTTCCATCCATCATATCTGTCTTGTTTTACTTTTAATGATTTTCCTATAAATCATACTATTTTTCTTTTCTTCACAATGATGAATGATACATGTAGAAACCACCACAGAAAATGAAGTGGATTCCAGCTCTACATACTAAAATAGATCAAACACTTTTAAGTGGGTAATATATTCTTCTTTTACAAATTTCAGATATGTTGATTTGGGTTCAGGGCTGTATGGCTATATATCATCCCACCGTCTATGTTATTCTATGAAAAATCCTTATAATATGACATTCCTATACATTAAATAACGGATCATATTCTCTAGCCATTATTCTAATATTTTCCTACCCGAATATGGTATTTCTGTTATTTTTGGACTTTTCTAAATGGGGTGCATATTAAAGCTTAAACTTACTGGAAATCATTTTGCCTTAGACAAATTTACAGGGATAATTTTGTTATTGCAGGTGTTTGCACTTGGGTAGCCATTAGGTACAGTTCTAAATGTTCCATTACATTGGTACATCACTGACCCCGCACACTGTAATTATTCAGTGGTCGGAGGGAGTAGAGAAGTCATTGCTTGTTATGGCTTTGGTGAAATGAAATGTTTCATTATGGCAAGTGATTTGTCACTATGTAAAACAGTGTTACGTAGTTAGGTACTACATAAATCCATCAAAATCAGCTTTTGCTAAGCATCAAGAAGTTAATCCTGAGCAAAGCAAATAGAAACCCCAAATGAAGTCACTGCCAATTTGTCTTATAAGGGAAAAAAAAGTCTTCCGGGCTATAATGTGGCTGTTGTATTTTATCTTGGAGTAGGCATTGGAAAACTGTCTTCTGATAAAAGGACTCCAAAATGTTTCTACTTAAGATACAGTTTGCTCAACAAGGTCAACTTAAGTCCAATGCTTTTTTTGTGATATTTGATGTCAATGGGCAGGTAACCTACAGATGTCAGCCCTTGTCATGGCTTGAACTTGGCTCAGAACTAAAGATTCTCATTAAAAATTTCAATACAATATTGTGACGTGCCAGAAAAAGTTTTGGAAGCCTGCAACGGACATCATAACCACTTGGTAGACCTACAAAGACACATATAGTTTAAAGGAGTTTCCTGTTATTACATGTTTAACCCTATCATCTTACTTTTGCAGCCATATCTTTGTTTTACTTAAATGCAATTAAAAGAAATAATAAGGGTTAAAGGGAACCAAACACCAGGATTTTCGTATATAGGATAAAGCCAGTGCTATACTGGCACTATAATGCTGATTCTATACCTACCTTTAGGGGTCGGCTCGGATCTTTAGGTTTTGAAATCCAAAAAAGTGAAGTTTGTAAAATGAGCAGCTTCTTGAGTGACAGTTGCAATGAAGCAGATAATATATTCATAGTTATCCCCTCCCTCTGTTAGAATTTGCATAAGTATTATACAAACGACTCAATTTGTCTAGCAGGACAGGTGGTGAGGTCATACCCATGTGACCTGGTATCCAGCTTTGGTGGCTGAGGCCCCGCCCCTTCTGGTCACATGGGTATGACCTCAGCACAGGTCCTGCTAGACAAAGTGAGTCGTTTGTATAATGCTTATGCTAATTCTAACAGGGGGAGGGGATAACTATGAATATATGATTTGCTCCAGTGCACTCAAGAAGCTGCTCATTTTACAAACTTCACTTTCTTTGATTTTAAAACCTAAACATCCGAGCTGACCACTACAGGTATGTATAGAATCAGCATTATAGTGCCAGTTTAGCACTGGCTTTAGCTTATATACACAAATCCTGCTGATTGTTTCCCTTTAATTAAAAAAATATAACCATTTGTCTTCTACATCCTCTAAGTATCACTGTACATAGCAGACTGCAGATTAGGCTGGGTCCATGCAAGCATATGGTATCCTATGCGAGTGCATCGGCTGCAACTCTCAGCTCCTGCTGTGCTGCGACTGTTAGCCGAGTGTCATTCCACTGTGATCCAATCTTGCAATCAGATCACAGCTGCGGGGAGGAGAGGGAGGGATTAATCTACCTATCTCCTCCATTGCTAGCTGATTCCATTATCGCACTGCACTCTGGTGTCATACGAGTTCAATGCAATGTTTCACTCACACCCATAGACTTGTATGGGTGCGAGTGAAAACTGATCGGATTCCACCTGTAGCATGCTGCGACTGTTTTCTTGGTCCAATTAGGGCTGACAAAATAATCGCAGACAGGAACGGCCCCATAGAGTAACATGAGTCTTGGTGGAATGTGATTTTTTTACCGCATTCCACTGAGTCTGTTTTACTTGCTGTGTGTCCTAGCCCTTAAGAAAATAGTGAATTAGTCAATAATCTTGTTCTGGGTTTGTAATTCTTATCTCTTTGTCTGAATCATCTTTTAGGCATATTTTTTACAAAATCAGAGTCAACATACTTAGCCAATGTTTAATATCAAAAAATATTTTTACCATGTATCTGGTTACGGTGTTGCAAGTAGATCAAAGGTTTCTTTTTCGGTGGTATGTGCAAACATCTTTTTCAGGTAGATATGCTCCATAACAGACTTGAAAAAAAACCCTTAATAAACGCTACCAAAATGAGCGCATCTATTGCATTATAAAAACACCTTGCTGTTTAGGTGTACAGTCTTTTGAGCTTCTTTCTACTGCTTCAGGTTTCCAAAAATGTTAAGTGGGTAAAAGAAGGGACTTGTCCATTTTTCCACTTGGAAGCCACTTAATAGTTTATATGGTACAAGTGAAAAAAACACCAACAGCAAAGATTCAGCAAAAAATGATAGAAAATGCCTCATGGAAAATGAAACAATACTAACCAACGCGTCATTTGCTTGGAAAACTTGGCAGGTATGAACACATCTAAAAGACGTTCTGCGCACTTATCCTAAAGCGGGCTTTACAAGAAATTAAGAAATTACATCGCTAACGAGATGTCGTTGGGGTCACGGAATTCGTGACGCACATCTGGCCTCGTTAGCGACGTTGTTGCGTGTGAAATGCACGAACGACCGCTAACGATCAAAATTACTCACCTAATCGTTGATCGTTGACCAGTCGTTCTAATCCCGATTATCATTGCTGTTGCAGGATGCTGGTTGTTCCTCGTTTCTGCGGCATAACACATCACTATGTGTGACACCGCAGGAACGAGAAACATCAGTGTATTTGTGGCCACCCGCAATGAGGAAAGAATGAGGTGGGCGGGATGTTCGGCCCGCTCATCTCCGCCTCTCCGCTTCTATTGGGCAGCCGCTTAGTGATGCCGCTGTGACACCGAACTAACTGCCCCCTTAGAAAGGAGGCGGTTCGATGGCCACAGCGACGTTGCTAGGCAGGTAAGTATGTGTGATGGGTGTTAGCGATGTTGTGCGCCATGGGCAGCAATTTGCCCGTGATGCACAACTGACGGGGGCAGGTGCCTTCACCAGTGACATCGCTAGCGATGTCGCTGTGTGTAAAGCCCGCTTTAGGCCTCATTCACATTGTGTAATTTTTTATCAAAAATGCTGCAAGTACTCATTATAATCTATGATGCTATTCAAATGTCTGTGTTTTTTTTAAACATACACAGTTTAGTCAAGTGTGAAAAAAAAAAAGCTGCAAAATAAGAATGTTTTCTTTAAATCCTTCATGTTAATAGTATGTTTTTCTCAATTAACAAAATAGAAAGGGAATTAAAAAAGAGAAATCTAAATGACATCATTATTAGGTGTGACTGCAGTCTGCCTACAAAACAGTAGCACGTCATCTATTCTTCCAAATACACTTGTGTAGTGCCTCACAGGGCAGGTGTTTTTAACCTACTCATCGCCAGGCCGGGGGTGCAGATCCTCTGCATCGTCACGGGGTGGCTTGGCCCAGTTCCGTTGCCCAGAGGCGTACATGAAGCGAAGGATGGTGGTGAATGGGAGGCAGGAATGGAGGATAGGGGTGGTAGTGACGGTTAGGAAAGTCTTTTTAGGATGATCGTGACACCACCTGTGGTATGCAGCTAGGGATGTGGCTCCTGCTGCAGGGTCTCTCGCAGCGGCAATTGTGTAAGTGCAGCCGGGATGGTGTAGTTCCCCACAGGTGGAGCGGGATTACCCCGGGCAGGATGATGGAGGATGGAGGCAGTGGTAGTCCCCATTGGCGCCGCAGCTCTAGGCGACGCCTCCGGTAAAGAGGCAGAGACAGGGGCTACGGTTCCAGGTCTTTTTACTCACAGGTTGTTCAGGCGCTGCCCCAGAGTACCGTTCTCTGCCACGATGGGCTCAAGCCAATCCCGGATCAGTCAGAGGTCACCGCCAGTGGGCGTGAAAGTCTGTTAGTGAAGTGTCCGTCAGTTGCTATCCGGAACTCGGGCCAAGACTCCTGCTCCAAGCAATGGGCCCACGAAGAGAGAGAAACACTATCTCCCGTCATCAATGCTAGGTGTTATCCCAAGCTGTGCCCAGAAAGGTTCTGTCTGAAGAACGTTGGTTGCACTTACTTCTACCCCATGTGGTGCCCGCCCCCAGTGGTTGTCCTAGCGACTGGGAAAATCCCATGCTTCGTGACGGCTAATTATCCTGTCTGCCCTTGTCCAACCCCCTGGAGTAAGCACCTTACTGTTGAATATGTGTGTTTTGTGAAGGAACCGGCAGTTAACCCCCTCCTGACCCAGGATACATATTATCCTTAAAAAGTGGTGTATTACCCCATGGTGTCTGAAGCCCAGGGGTGCCACATTCCCCCATGGCAAATGGCAGAACTCACAGGCTGCAACATTTTACAAACATTACCACATTTTTGTTATACATTAAACCAAAACATTATTTCTTCCATTTTTTGGGAGATACAGCACATTAAACATTTCAAACATTTCAACTTTTTCAGATAGGTCAGCAAATTATATCAACTTTTCAAAATGCAGCATAGTGAATCAACATTACCTTTTTCTTATGTAAGAAAACATTTACTATTACTCTTTCTTTTTTGCTGCTTCTGGTGGAGATGGCTGTACCAGGGAACCAGTCCAGGCTCCCTGGTTCTGGATACTCATGGGACAGCCTCTTGCAAAATGTCCCGCTTTTCCACAACAGTGGCAGATGGGCTTCCCATCGTCAGTATACCGATCAGGAACTTGGGACAAGGGGTCCTTACCACGTCGTCGCTATGGAAGGTCATCAGCACTGAAAGCCAGTTCAATGGATACCGGTAGCTGTTTCACCTGCTTGGACTGCACTACATGAGTCAAGGCAGTCACACACTTGATCAGTTCCTGAATCTGTAGTTGCCAATCATTAGGAGATCCTTCTCCACAGCTTGCTCTTTGGCATCCACCTTTAGCTTGGTAGTGGACACAGGGTTGGGGCGAGTTGGTTCACGCAGCACTTGGATGGCCCGGTCTTTGAATTCGGCAAAACTGATGTCTGGGTGTTGCATGGCTACAATGGCAGCTGGCTACACTGGGTATCAGAAAGCAGCCCCTCCAGAAACTGGTCGGTCAGTTGGTGATTTTCGTCCCCCACCTGTGCTGGTGCCACTTGCTTGTCTGCTTTCATCATCTCTTGCACATTTACAGTGCTGGCCAAAAGTATTGGCACCCCTGCAATTCTGTCAGATAATACTCAGTTTATTCTTGAAAATGATTGCAATCACATATTCTTTGGTATTATCTTCATTTAATTTGTCTTCAATGAAAAAAAATAAAAAAAATTGTCATAAAGCCAAATTGGATATAATTCCACACCAAACATAAAAAAGGGGGTGGACAAAAGTTTTGGCACTGTTTGAAAAATCATGTGATGCTTCTCTAATTTGTGCAATTAACAGCACCTGTAACTTACCTGTGGCACCTAACAGGTGCTGGCAATAACTAAATCACACTTGCAGCCAGTTGACATGGATTAAAGTTGCCTCAACCTCTGTCCTGTGTCCTTGTGTGTACCACATTGAGCATGGGGAAAAGAAAGAAGACCAAGAACTGTCTGAGGACTTGAGAATCCAAATAGTGAGGAAGCATGAGCAATCTCAAGGGTACAAGTCCATCTCCAAAGACCTGAAAGTTCCTGTGTCTATGGTGCACCGTGTCATCAAGAAGTTTAAAGCCCATGGCACTGTGGCTGACCTCCCTAGATGTGGAAGGAAAAGGAAAATCGACGAGAGATTTCAATGCAAGATTGTGCGGATGGGGGATAAAGAACCTCGACTAACATCAAAACAAGTTCAAGCTGCCCTGCAGACCGAGGGTACAACAGTGTCAACCCGTACTATCCGTCGGCGTCTGAATGAAAAGGGACTGTATGGTAGGATACCCAGGAAGACCCCACTTCTTACCCCGAGACATAAAAAAGCCAGGCTGGAGTTTGCCAAAACTTACCTGAGAAAGCCTAGAACGTTTTGGAAGAATGTTCTCTGGTCAGATGAGACAAAAGTAGAGCTTTTTGGGAAAAGCAATCAACATAGAGTTTACAGGAAAAATAAAAGAGGCATTCAAAGAAAAGAACATGGTCCCTACAGTCAAACATGACGGAGGTTCCCTGATGTTTTGGGGTTGCTTTGCTTCCTCTGGCACTGGACTGCTTGACCGTGTGCATGGCATTATGAAGTCTGAAGACTACCAACAAATTTTGCAGCCTAATCTAGGGCCTAATGTGAGAAAGCTGGGACTCCCTCAGAGGTCATGGATCTTCCAGCACAACAATGACCCAAAACACACTTCAAAAAGCACTAGAAAATGGTTTGATAGAAAGAACTGGAGACTATTATAGTGGCTAGCAATGAGTCCAGACCTGAATCCCATAGAACACCTGTGGAGAGATCTCAAAATGGCAGTTTAGAGAAGGCACCCTTCAAATCTCAGGGACCTGGAGCAGTTTTCCAACGAAGAATGGTTTAAAATTCCAGGAGAGCATTGTAAGAAACTCATTGATGGTTACCGGAAGTGGTTGTTCGCAGTTATTTTGGCTAAAGGTTCTGCAACCAAGTATTAGGCTAAGGGGTACTTTGCACACTACGACATCGCACCGCGATGTCGGTGGGGTCAAATTCAAAGTGACGCACATCCGGCATCGCAGGCAATATCGTAGTGTGTAAAGCCTAGATGATACGATTAACGAGCACAAAAGCGTCGTAATCGTATCATCGGTGTAGCGTCGGCGTAATCCATAATTACGCTGACGCGATGGTCCGATGTTGTTCCTCGTTCCTGCGGCAGCACACATCGCTGTGTGTGAAGTTGCAGGAGCGAGGAACATCTCCTACCGGCGTCACCGCGGCTCCCGTAGGATATGCGGAAGGGAGAAGGTGGGCGGGATGTTTACGCCCCTCCGCTCCTATTGGCCGCCTGCCGTGTGACGTCGCAGTGACGCCGTACGACCCGCCCCCTTAATAAGGAGGCGGGTCGCCGGCCAGAGCGACGTCCCAGGACAGGTGAGTCCATGTGAAGCTGCCGTAGTGATAATGTTCGCTACGGCAGCTATCACAAGGATATCGCAGCTGCGATGGGGGCGGGGACTATCGCGTGCGACATCGCAGTATCAGCTTGCGATGTCACCACGTGCAAAGCCCGCCTAAGGGTGCCAATACTTTTGTCTGGCCATTTTTGGCGTTTTGTGTGAAATGATCAATGATTTGATTTTTGTTTCATTCTCTTTTGTGTTTTTTCATTGCAAGAAAAATAAATGAAGTTAATAATACCAAGGAATTTGTGATTGCAATAATTTTCAAGAACAAACTGAGTATTATCTGACAGAATTGCAGGGGTGTTAATACTTTTGGCCAGCACTGTAAGGCGTAATCCTGTAAGCTCTCCTGAGCCCTTTGATTGTATCCATAAAACCACATTTTTATCTCAGATGGTGTACGGGTATCAAAGGTTACTTTCAGCTTGGCTAAAATGTCCTTCACCACCCTCTTGTCAGTCTCTTGCCAGGACCTGACCATCCTCCGGGTTGCTGCGGTTAGCTGAGCAACAAGGCTGTTAGCTTTCTGGCTTTCTGTTAAAGGGTAGATACGGAATACACCATATAGTCGCTCCTTGAAGTCAGACAAGGTATAGGCTTCTCCAGAATACTGTGCAGCCAGTCTGTTCCTGGAAGGTAGGGCATGGTAAATGGGATTACCAGAGCGGCGGCAGCTGGGACAACCTCTGCTTCCTCCTCAGCGGACATATTATTTTTGGTCTTTGCTTTCTGACTGGCTCTGCTGCGGGACTCCTGTTCACGCCTTTTTCTATAAGCTCCGCCCACGAAGACACGCCCTCTCTGTTCTCACGTTTTGCAGTTAATGGCGTCTGCTGATTTTGCTAACCCGCCACACACAGTCCATAAACAGAAAGTTCAATAGGTGCACAGTACCCGACGGTTGCGGGCACGAATATCCTGACACGGGGCAGGTGTTTTTAACCTATTCGTTGCCGGGATGGGGGTGCAAAACCTCTTTGTCATCACGGGATGGCTTGGCCCGATTCCATTGCCCAGAGGCGTACAGGAAGGGAAGGATGGTGGTGGACGGAAGGCAGGAATGGAGAATGGGGGTGGTAGTGACGGTTAGGAAAGTCTTTTTAGGATGATCGTGATGCGACCTGTGGTACGCGTCCAGGGATGTGGACGCTGCTGCAGGGCCTCTCGCTGGGGCAATTGTTGAAGTGCAGCTAGGATGGTGTCACTCCCCACAGGCGGAGTGGGATTACCCCGGGCAGGATGAAGGAGGAAGGAGGAAGTGGTAGTCCCCGTTGGTGCCGCAGCGCTGGGCGATGATGCCCTTAAATGAGAAGCAGATACAGGGGCTGCGGTTCCAAGTCTTTTTATTCACAGGTTGTTGTGAATTATTTCAATTTGCTTCCACGTAGACCATGTTGGGCCTTTAAAATGTAAAAAAAAAAATCAAATGATTTTTATATTCAGTTCACCGGTTATCTCTCTGGACCATCCGCTGCTTGCAGCCATCTATCTGATTCTTACAGTATGTTCTGATACCCCGCCGCTTGCTATGAAATCCCTTCTGGACTGTCAGGTTTCATGGCACCCAGGAGGGCTCTGCACAAGCATGTCAGAGGTTAATCATGACATCCTGATAACACTATTGACCTCCCGTAGGCTTGTGCAGGACCCTCCTGGGCGTCATGATAGTCATAAGTCTATCACAATGTGAGAGGATCAGGAATTTCATCACGTGTTTTGGGGAATCAGAAGATATCGCGAGAATCAGATGGGTGGTGGTGAGTAGCAGCGGGACTAGAAAAGTGAGCAAAAGGTGAGTAAGTATTTTTTACAGATTGCATTTAACGAATTTTCTGGAAAATCCATAAGAACAGATTAATCAAATCTTTCTTGATCTAATTATCTCGGACTGGAACATCTTATATAACTTCCCTTCATAGTACACTTTTGCTGCTATTCTATGTATCTATGTAATAGAAGTGAGTAGATATATTCAAATTGACTTGATTTTGCCTTTTTGTTTCACAAAAAAAAACATTTGCTGGATTCAAAAGGGCCAGAATATGGTTATAAAAATATACAACTTAATTAACACCCAGATTTCATCTATTTTCTTTGGTTCAGTCACCAATGAGGTCTCCACTGCACCATCTTTGTCATCTTCCAGCACCCAACATGTTTGACAACTCCTGTGCTAATTAGGCTGTCAGCACAAAAGACCTCAAAGATGCAAGGCTTTAGAAGACACTGAAGATACCGAGCACCAGATGATGCCAAAGATGGCCCAATGAAGAGTTCAACGGTGACCAGACCAAAGAAGATGACCAGAAAGGAGCAGGCTGTAGAGTAAAACAAAAGAGTTGGGTAAACACAATTTTTACATTTGTTTATTATATTCTGGAGTCTGGAAATACATCGATGTCTAATAATGTGTACACTGAAATCCCATTATAATACAGTATACCGTATTTTTCGTTTTATAAGATGTACCAGATTGTAAGATGCACACCAAATTTAGAGATAAAAAGTTAAAAAAAAAAAAATGGGGTCTGTCGTATACTCCAGTGGTGTCTTACTGGAGGGGGGTCGGCAGCGGTGGTCACAGGATGCAGGGGCGGTGCTGGGGTAGGGCGCTGCTGTAGGTGCTGTGGTGGGGCCTGTGTTGGCAGAGGTGGGGGCTGTGCTGGCTGTGGAGGCTGTGCTGGCTGTGTGGAGCACGGTGGTGCGGTGGGTGTCCCAGATGCTCTGTCGGTGGTATGGGCTTCAATCTCATCTGCACATGCACCCCCTCTGGACGCCATTTTCCTTAAGTCCTCTACTGGGAGATCAATGGGCCGGAGACGGCGCGTGCGCAGATGAGATCTTGAGCCGAAAACTCAATCTGCTTACGTGCCGACTCCGGCACTATTATTTGAAGCCTGCACCACCGACAGAGCATCTGGGACACTCGCCGCACCGATATATCCACACAGCAGCCTGCACAGCTCCCACCGTAGCCCCCACTGTCACCCGTGCACCAACAGAGCATCAGGGATACCCGCCACACTGCCCTGGTCCACAGCAGCCCACACAGCCCCCACCACAGCCAGCAAAGCAGCCAGCATAGCACCCATACTCCACCTACTGGTAAGTTACATTCAGATTTTAAGACGCAATCTTCATTTTCCTCCCAAATTGTTGGGAGGAAAACTGCATGTTATATCCAAAAAAATACGGTAAATCAAATTTTCTGGACTTCCAAATTCGAATTTCAGCAGAATCGCTCATTTATTACTAATATATTTATTATGCATTATATATTAAATAATATGCCACAGATTTACATATACTGAACAATAGTAAGCTTTTGCAGTCAATATTTTCTATTCAAGCCTTCGAGTTGCTGAGTAATTTCTTTTTTCAATACCTATTAATCATTCTTTACAAGGACCTAGTACAATCCGAGTTTCCTATTCCTGTGATTATTAGCATTTTACAAATCAGGAAAAGCTGTAAAACACGTTGAGCCCTCCAACTCAATTACTACTCGAATGTATACAAAACTGTTGTTAATATATTTATATGGGAGCTGAAAAAATAAACCCGACCATTGCAGTCAGGGCGATAGCCACCAAGTCCACCATGCAGAACCTCAGTCATCGTTACCTTGGTACATAGGGATATTTTACTAGACAACAATATGGGTCTCCTGGGGAAAAGGAAAGTATGTAATATTTGCACAGCTGAAAACAAGATGAAACATCACAGACCCCTCACACACTCAATTAGGTCCTAAAGAGCTTGTAGCAGAGCCCTGGACACATAAACAGGTTGTGGAAAGTTTTTTTTTATTGTAATGAATACATCTACAAATATTATCATTTAGCCTCTCTGATATTTATTGGGGGAGTAACACATTGCTGGAACGATTGTCTATATATGATAATGTATATACATGTGTGACACACATCAGATACCGGAATGTACTAATGGGTACCACAATCTAAACATTTAAGATGTTACAATAATATATAGACTAGCCAGGGATATTGGTAATTAATATGAGTTTTCCAAAATCAGTAAAAAAAAGTATCTGACTTCTTTAATTTGTGTCTGGTGTTGCAACTTTTTTCTATTTACTAAGTATATCATCAAACGAATGAGGAGAACACTGAGTCATTGTGCAAAACATTGAAAAATTTATTAGGAAAAAACCACAATAAAGGACAGTATTAAAAACAGATTAAGGCCTCTTGTACACGTCCGTGAAAATCACGCACGTGTTTCACGGACTTGTCAAAGGTGCGTTTTTTCCCTCCGTGAGCTGTGTGTATGGCCTACGTGTGTTCTCCGTGTGTTATCCCTGATAACACACGGAGAATGTGAACTTTCTACTCACCTGTCCCTGGCGTTGCTGTCCATGGTGCTGATCTTCGGTCTCCGGTCCTGCCGACTCCCCGCTGCTGCTGCTACTGGCCGCAGTGAAGTGAATATTCAATTAGCATAATGAGCGGCGGTCGGCAGCAAGTGACAGCATCGGCAGAGACTGCAGGGCTGGAGAAGGTAAGTAAAGTTTTTCTTTTTTCCTCACAGACACATGTCTTTTCTCCAGTGCGTGTCACATGGAACACATGCGTGTGGTCCGTTTGTGTTACGTGTGACCCGTTTGCGTTCTGTGTGACACCCGTGATGCCGGCGAAAACGTGGCCATGTCTACGTGTGGAGCACACGGGCACACGTATGCTCCACACGTACACACGGTCCATGGTAGAATACGCACGTGAACGCAGACCCATTGATTCTAATGGGTCTACGTGTGCCCGTGTCTCCGGTACGTGAGAAAACTGACCATACACGTACCGGAGGTACGGACATGTTAAAGAGGCCTAAAACATCGCTATAGAAAAATATCATGGGGAGTTTACAAATCTATCATGATTAAGGACTTGTTTTTACTTGTCCGAAACGCGTAAGGTGCCCTTATGCGTGTTCTCTCAAGTTTTGGACCCGTCGGATTTTTTAACATCTAATAAATTTTTGATATTTTAATATACTGAAAGTGGTGCTGGGTCCACTCTTCACCTTTTCTCAGCTATTGTCCTGTAGACCATCCCAGACTTGTGCAGTGCAGGTCTACAATTTTGTCCCTGGTGTCCTTAGACAGCTCTTTGGTCTTTACCATGATTGAGAGGTTGGAGTGTGATTGCGTGTGTAGACAGGTTACTTTTACATACGTAACGACTTCAAACAGGTGCAATGAACACAGGTAATGAGTGCAGAGTAGGAGCTTCTTAAGGAAAAAATAACAGGTCTATGAGAGCCTGAATTCTTGCTGGTTGGCACATGATCAAATACTCATGTTCAGTCTGTGATCTATTAGTATACCGAAGTCTTTTTCACACATGCTTAGATAGCTCTATTCCTCTCATGCTGTATATGCTATTTTCATTATTCTTGCCAAGATGTATGACTTTGCATTTCTCCCTGTTTAAAAAACATTCTATTAGTTGCTGCCCATTGTTCCAGCTTGTTTAGATTTTGTTGAATCCTCTCTCTCTTCTCTAGTTTTAGCTATTTCTCCTATCTTTTTGTCATCAGTAAATTTAATCAGATTACCCTTAATTCCTTCATCTAAATAATTGAAAAAGATGTTGAACAACAAAGAGCCCAGGACAGAGCCCTGTGGTACCCCACTTGAGACGGTCTTCCATCTGAATGTGCAGTCATTTATGACCACTCTTTGACTCCGATCACTTAGCCAGTTACGAATCCATCTACCAGTTGCCTTGTCCATTCCCCATTTGGTCATTTTATCAATAAGGATTGTATGAGGTACTTTGTCAGATGCTTTGCTGAAGTCAAGATGTAATATATATATATATATATATATATATATATATATATATATATATATATACTACATCTGGACCTGGGGACTTGAATTCATTAATGTTAGCTAACTATTTCCTCACTATCTCTATGTTTATTGATGGCCTGGATTCGTCTAATCCTTCAATAAAATGGTGAAGATTGGTTGATTTTACATTTACTTTTTCAGAGAAAACAGATGCAAAATAGGAATTTAAAAGTTTGGCCTTTTCAACATCATTTTTTACAACTTCACCATTTTCACCCTGTAAAATTCCTATAACATCTTTGACTTTTCTTTTATTTTTTACATAACTCCAAAATCCTTTTTCATTGCTTTTGACATCTCTTGCAAGCCTTATTTCATTATCAGCTTTGGCTAATCTGATGCGTGCCCTGCAGGTCTCGTTGAGACAAAACAGCACCTGCTCCGATCTCTGAGGCATCGATCTCAACTTGAAATGGGCGAGACACATCCGGTTGCTGCAGGACTGGGGCAGAACTGAATCGCCTTTTAAGCTCCTGGAAGGCCACAAGTGCCTCTGGGGTCCAATGCTCAGCATCAGCTCCCTTCTTTGTCAAATCTGTCAGAGGTTTGACAATGGCAGAAAAATTGGCTATAAATTTACGGCAAAAATTAGCAAACCCCAAAAACTGCTGCAGGGATTTTAGAGAAGTCAGTTGCACCCAGTCGTACATAGCCTGAACCTTAACTGGGTCCATTTCAATAGCGGAGGGAGACAAGATGAAGCCCAAAAAGGAAATCCTTTGCACCCCAAAGAGGCACTTTGACTCCTTAACGTACAGTGCATGATCCTTAAGTATCTGAAAAACAGCCCATACTTGCCCAACATGAGAGTCCCAATCACCAGAAAAAATCAAGATGTCTTCCAAATACACAATCAAAAATTTACCAATAAGGTCCCGAAAAATATCATTCATGAAGGCCTGGAAAACGGAGGGTGCATTAGTGAGCCCAAAAGGCATCACTAGGTACTCAAAATGCCCCTCAGGAGTATTAAAAGCCATCTTCCATTTATCACCCTCCTTAATACGGATGAGATTATACGCACCCTTAAGATCCAGTTTCGTAAACCATTTGGCACTCTTCACTTTAGAGAACAGATCAGACATCAGAGGCAAAGGGTACTGATATTTGACCGTAATTTTATTAAGAATACGGTAATCAATACAAGGCCTCAACAACCCATCTTTCTTAGCAACAAAGAAGAAGCCGGCACCCAAAGGAGAAGATGAGGGCCGAATGTGCCCCTTCTCCAATGATTCCCTGATGTATGACCGCATGGCATCATGTTCGGGCACAGACAAGTTGAAAATCTGCCCCTTGGGAAATTTACAACCGGGCACGAACTCAATGGCACAGTCACAGTCCCGGTGTGGGGGCAGAGAATCAGATTCCTGGTCATTAAATACATCACGGAAATCAGACAAGAAGGCCGGAACATCAACTGCCTGAGCAGACGTGGACGACACTGAAAGGTCCTGATGCAAACTTTGACAACCTCAACTAGCTACCGACAAGGATCTCCAGTCAAAAACTGGATTATGGGTCTGCAACCACGAAAATCCCAGTACCAAGGTATCCTGTAGATTATGCAATACTAAAAATGTACAAGTTTCCTGATGCGCTGGTGCAACTCTCATAGGTACCTGGGTCCAAAATTGGGGTTTATGTTCTGCTAAAGGGGTAGTATCAATGCCCCTTAAAGGAATAGGAGTTTGCAAAGGAACCATGGGGAAACCACAATCCATAGCAAACCCAAAATCCATCAAATTGAGCGCTGCCCCTGAGTCCACAAAGGCAAATGCAGAAAAGCAAGACAATGAGCAAATCAATGTGACAGACAAAAGAAACTTTGGTTGCAAAGAACCCACAGTAACAGAAGTAGCCAATCTCCTTTCACGTTTAGGGCAGACAGAGATGTTATGAGAAGCGTCTCCACAATAGAAGCACAGTCTATTCTTCCGTCTGAACCCCTGCCGACTAGCATTAGAAAGGACCCTATCACACTCCATAGGCTCCAAAGGCTGTTCCACAGTAGAGTTGAGCGCGGTTCGTGGTTCGTGGTTCTCCAGTTCGCGGTTCGAGTGATTTTGGGGGCTGTTCTAGATCGAACTAGAACTCGAGCTTTTTGCTAAAAGCTCGATAGTTCTAGATACGTTCGAGAACGGTTCTAGCAGCAAAAAGCAGGGCTTTTTACAGCTACAGTTTGCAGGAGCCATCGCTGGCAGCCTGCCACGAGCTGGTAACCAAGATAAACATCGGGTATCCAAGCAAAGCGCTTTGGTTAGTAACCCGATGTTTATCCTAGTTACGTGCAGGAAGCCCACACTTCCCCGCTCAGTTCGCTCCGCCCCCTCCTGCCCGCGGCATGTACACACGTACACACACACACACACACACACACACACACACACTCTGCACACACACTCTGCACACATGGTCCCGCTCGGCTTACCTGCGGTGATGAAGTCCCGCCATCCCGACCTCAGCGCTGTCACTGTCCTCCATGGCCGCCGCTTGTCACATCACCTTCTCTCGCTTCCGACCCGAGACTGACTAGCGGTGACGTCACGGGTCTCTCGCTCTCCCAGCCAATGGGGAACATTCTGCTCTTCATTGACTGGGACAGTGTGGATCGTCATGGCAACCCCTTGGATTACACCAGACCTGCATTTGTTTTTCTTTCCAATAAATTGGTTAAAGAGGGAATGTTTTGGGGAGTGTTTTTTCAAATAAAAATGTGTTTGTCGTCTATTTTTTTTTATTACTGACAAGGTTGGTGATGTCGGGTATCTGATAGACGCCTGACCTCACCAACCCCAGGGCTTGATGCCAGGTGACATTACACATCTGGTATTAACCCAATATATTACCCCGTTTGCCACCGCACCAGGGCGCGGGATGAGCTGGGGCGAAGCACCAGGATTGGCACATCTAATGGATGCGCCACTTCTGGGGCGGCTGCGGCATGCTATTTTTAGGCTGGGGAGAGTCCAATAACCATGGACCTCCCTAGTCTGAGAATATCATACCCCAGCTGTCTGCTTTACCTTGGCTGGTGATCCAATTTTGGGGGGACCCCTACGTGTTTTTTTTAATTATTTATTTAATTTAAAATAACAGCGTGGGGTGCCCTCAGTTTTGGATTACCAGCCAAGGTGAGGTTGCCAGCTGTGGTCTGCAGGCTGCAGCCATCTGCTTTACTCTATCTGGCTACAAAAATAGGGGGAAGTCTACGTCATTTTTTTTTTTCATTTTTTTTGGCTAAATACAAAGCTAAGCACCCCTTAGTGCCACATGAAAGGCACCAAAGGGTGCAAAATTACAAAATGCAGGAGAGTGGGACATTGTGTGTCTTTCTGCCATTATAATGACAGAAAAGACTGATATGAAGTGCACAAGCACAAGAAAATCACCAGAGCGCTCTACGCTGTGAAAACCAGTAGAAAATGGCACTGGAGGGAACATGTGACCGCCTCATGTAGGATGAAGCTATGGATCCTGGGTAAATTTATGCATTTACCCTCCTTCAGTTTTTTTGCAGTACACAAAAAAAACGGAAGGCACACGGATGACAAACAGATGACATACGGACCGTCTACAGAACGGAAATGGATGCCACACGGATGCACCCGTGAAAAAAAACTGCAAAAATGGATCGGTCGTGTTAATGTAGCCTTATTCTGATCTGCCATTTATAAACAGCAGGCAGAAATAAGTGAATAGCGCCCCCCGGCGTCAGAACATCTCCGGGGTTTCAGGGCTAGCTGAGACCCTGGAGATCATGATTCAGGACAGTTTTTCCGGTCCCCGCTCACGTGATCACAGGTATACACCGTACACCGATGATCACGTTACAGTAAATGACAGCGCCGGTAAAAAATTATTTATCTCCCATCTGGCATGAACAAACACTTCTTCTCCACTTCTTCTCCACTTCTTCTCCACTTCTTCCACACTTCTCCACTTCTTCTCCACTTTTTCTCCATTTTTTCTCCATTTTTTCTCCATTTTTTCTCCACTTTTTCTCCGCTTCTTCTCCGCTTCTTCTCCGCTTCTTCTCCGCTTCTTCTCCACTTCTTCTCCACTTCTTCTGCACTTCTCCACTTTTTCTCCACTTTTTCTCCACTTATTCTCCACTTTTTCTCCACTTTTTCTCCATTTTTCTCCACTTTTTCTCCACTTTTTCTCTGTTCTTTTTCTATGGTCGGTCTACCCATTAGCTCTGCCATGCATAGTGTAGCTCTACACCTACTGCACATGTTACTTTATGATTGACATCTCTTTCGTACCAGAGCTGTCTAAGCCTACTCTGACCCCATATTTGTCATTACTATATTGTCCTTGTACTGTATTATGACATTTGTATCATGTGTTTCATTTCTTGCTGTGTTGCAATTTTTTTGCTGCATCCCAATTGTACCTCTACATTGTTCAAGTTTATGTTATTGTTCTCTCACTCTTATGTGATACTGATTATTGTCATTTTTCATGATTACATGCAGATAAGTCCAATCTGACGAAGGCTCAGGCCGAAACGTCATTTGTAACTTGTTTTGGACAAAAACATATATGCTTATGAAAAATTTTTTTTCTTAATACGGACCAATAAAGAGTGATTTTGCATTACTATCCGTTGTGACTTACTGACTTAGTCTGGGAGATTTAGAGTGCCGAGGTTACTCACTAATTTTATCTATTATTACCTCTGAGCACCTATATACCAGTGAGCAGAGCTTCCTCTACAGTAGTTCTCCTGATTAGGCATGCCCTTACCTCATGAGCAGGGCATTGCAGCTTTGGTAGCAACCATTACGACATGGACTCTGCTGCTGTGGACCCGGGGAGAGTGAGTGCAGATTCATTGCACCCACACTCCTCACATGAAGGGTCCGCACTCCTAGAAAATGGGGGATACGTTCCCTGAGTGTCTCCCCCCCATATTCTAGACGGTCCAGAGTCGTCGTGGGACCCCTTTATTTTTTTTTCTTACAATAAATTGGTGAAAGAGGAAATGTTTTGGGGACTGTTTTTTCAAATAAATTTCTTTTGTCGATTTTTTTTTGTTTTTGTTAGTACTGACAGTTTATGATGTTGGGTATCTAATAGACGCCATGACATCACAAACTGCTGGGCTTGATCTCAGGTGACTTTACAGCTAGTATCAACCCGATTTATTACCCCGTTTGCCACTGCACCAGGGCACGGGATGAGCTGGGGTGAAGCGCCAGGATTGGCGCATCTTGTGGATGCGCCACGTCTGGGGTGCCTGCGGCCTGCTATTTTTAGGCTGTGAAGGCTCAATAACTATGGACCTTCCCACCCTGAAAATACCAGACCACAGCTGTACGCTTTACCTTGGCTGGTGATCCAATTTGGGGGGGACCCTACTTTTATTGTGTAATTATTAATATTTATAAAATAATTATAAAAAAGAGCCTGAGGGCACCTCCACATTAGATCCCCAACCACGGTAAAGCTGCCAGCTGTGGTTTTAAGGCTACAGCCATCTGCTTTACCCTAGCTGGCTATCAAAAATGGGGGGACCCAACATCATTTTTTTTTTAACTATTTTTTAAATAGAAAAAATTAATAGGCTTCCCTGTATTTTGATTGCCAACCAAGGTAACGGCAGGCAGATGGGGGTGGCAACCCATAGCTCTCTGCTTTATCTGCGCTGAGAATCAAAAATACCGCGGAGCGCTACGTCATTTTTTTAAAGATTTATTTTTACAGCACTGTGATGTCCAGCAATCAAAATACAGGGAAGCCCATTTTGTTTTTAGTTATTTAAATAAATAATTAAAAAAAAATATATATTGGCTCCCGCTGCATTTTTTGTATTGCTAGCTAAGGGTAATCCAAGCAGCTACTGGCTGCTAACCCCCACTGCTTGGTGTTACCTTCACTGGCAATGGAAAATCCAGGGAAGCATTTTTTATTTTTTTTGCCAAAAAACTACAAAAAAAGGACGTGAGCTTCGCCATATTTTTGTATGCTAGCCAGGTATAGCAGGCAGGTGCTGGAAGAGTTGGATACAGCGCCAGAAGATGGTGCTTCTATGAAAGTGCCATTTTCTGAGGTGGCTGCAGACTGCAATTCGCAGCAGTGGGGCCCAGAAAGCTCAGGCCAACCTGTGCTGCGGATTCCAATCCCCAGCTGCCTAGTTGTACCTGGCTGGACACAAAAATGGGGCGAAGTCTACGTCATTTGTTTTCTAATTATTTCATGAAATTCATGAAATAATAAAAAAAGGGCTTCCCTTTATTTTTGGTTCCCAGCCGGGTACAAATAGGCAACTGGGGGTTGGGGGCAGCCGTACCTGCCTGCTGTACCTGGCTAGCATACAAAAATATGGCGAAGCCCGAATAATTTTTTCAGGGGGCAAAAAACTTCTGCATACAGTCCTGGATGGAGTATGCTGAGCCTTGTAGTTCTGCAGCTGCTGTCTGTCTGTATGGAGAAGAGCAGACAGCAGCTGCAGAACTACAAGGCTCAGCATACTCCATCCAGGACTGTATGCAGAAGTTTTTTGACCACCAAAAAAATGACGTGGGGTTCGCCATATTTTTGTATGCTAGCCAGGTACAGCAGGCAGCCACGGGCTGCCTCCAACCCCCAGTTGCCTATTTGTACCCGGCTGGGAACCAAAAATATAGGGAAGCCCGTTTTTTTTTATTATTTCACTTATTTCATGAAATAATTAAAAAACAAATGACGTGGGCTTCGCCCCATTTTTGTGTCCAGCCAGGTACAACTAGGCAGCTGGGGATTGGAATCCGCGTCACAGGTTAGCCCGAGGTTTCTGGGCGCCTCTGCTGCGAATTTCATTCCGCAGCCGCCCCAGAAAATGGCGCTCTCATAGAAGCGCCATCATCTGGCGCTGTATCCAACTCTTCCAACAGCCCTGGAGCCGGGTGGCTTGTTGGGTAATCATGAGTTAATACTGGCTTTGTTTTACTAGCCAGTATTAAGCCAGAGATTCTTAATGTCAGGCACGTTTGACCCGGCCATTAAGAATCTCCAATAAAGGGTTCAAAAAAAGACACCACACAGAGAAAAAATACTTTAATAGAAATAAATACACAGACACATTAGAGACTCCATCTTTATTACCCCCTGTCAGCCCAATAAATCCCCAATAAACCAGCGCTGATAAGAGGTTTTTAATAGAGGCTTAAATTATAAGCAGCAATTTCAGCGTTCCAAGTGCCTTTAAATGAATTTGAAGGAACTGCACTTCAGGATTGTAGTGAGGATTGTAGTGAGGATGAGGTGCCCCAGCTTATCACTTGATGAGCTGGGGCACCTCATCCTCACTACAATCCTCACTAGTGTAGTAGTAGTGACGATTGTCGTGAGGATGAGGTGCCCCAGCTCATCACTTGATGAGCTGGGGCACCTCATCCTCACTACAATCCTCACTACAATCGGGAAGCAGCGTGCAGCCTTCACTCCATGAGAGATCAGTGCTGCTGGCTGCCAGCGGTAACGCTGACAGACACGTTACCATAGCAACGGTGCTCTCGGAGCCGCGGTTAGCGGTGACGTCACCGCTAACTGCGTTGCCATGGCAACGGTGATCTCCGTTAATGACCGGCTGTGTCAGCCGGTCCCTAACGGAACGGGGAGTCGACCGTGTGCTAGAGCATGTCGCCGGTACACGGCGATACACAAATGTGCACCGTGTACCGGAGAGATGCACTCGCAGGTCCTACATGACGCGTCATAATCATGTGACCAGTCTGTAGCCAATGAGATAATAGCCACGTGACTGGTCACATGGCTATTTTGAAGTCACGATAGGTCCTGCATCTCTGCTGGCAGTGCCGGTCCCCGGGAGGATTCAGCGATCATCGGATGGAATAGCGGCAGGAGACAGAGTGCAGGAGGGATCGCGGGGTCCGGTAAGTGTTATGGCAATGTTTATTAACTGTCTGTGTACATTTATAATGCAATTTTATGTGTTTGTGATTGCCTCCCATTATAGCCTATTGGTTCGAGTTCGGTTCGTCGAATGTTCGACGAACCGAACTCGAACAGGAGCTCCGTTCGGCGAACCGACCTCGAGCCGAACCGCGACCGGTTCGCTCATCTCTATTCCACAGGCACAAAACCAGCATGTATCTTCCTGCGCTCACGTAAACGCCTAGCAATCTAAATGGCCAAGGTCATAGATGCATCAAGACCAGAAGGGACGGGAAATCCTTCCATTACATCCTTCACAGAATCAGCAACACCCTTCCGAAAAAGAGCCGTAAGCGCATCATCATTCCATTTGGTAAGGACCGCCCACTTTCAAAATTTCTGACAAAACGTTTCTGCAGAATCCAAACTCTGAGTTATGGACAACAAGAATTTTTCTGCTTGGTCCACAATATTGGGTTCGTCATATATTAAACCCAAGGCCTGAAAAAAGGAGTCCACATCACTGAGAATCGGATCATCAGACGCTAAAGAGAAGGCCCAGTCCTGAGGGTCACCACGCAGTAAGGAGATGACAATCTTAACCTGCTGTACGGGATTCCCTGAGGACCTTAATTTACAATTATTTTTAAAGCTCAAAAATCTCGACCTATCTCCCGAAAAAAATTCAGGAACGGGAATCTTAGGCTCTGCAAGGGGAGTCTGTGCAAGATAAGACTCTATACGACGAACCTTAGCATCAAGATGATCAACATGCTCACCCAATTCATACATGCTAGAAAAAAGAAATCTTCCACGGAACCCAAAGAAGAAGAGGAAAAACACCCCAAAAAAAATGTTCTCAGCAGACTTTTTTTTTTTTTTTCCTTCTTAAGAGCACCCTTTAAATTTGTTGGCCGGATCTACTGTTATGATCCGGAACCATGGAAGACCACCACAAATCATTGGTAAAAGGTGACAAGAGCATTGGCAACTAATCTTGCCGCCATCCCCTTACTAACCATCACAACTAGAAGTAGCCGAGGGGTGAACTAACATCCTGTGCACCGCAAACCCAGCCGGAGAACTAACTATCCTAAAGGTAGGAAATATGAATAACTCTCTGCCTCAGAAAATAGACAAGAATAGCAAGCCACCCACATTCAAAGACTGCGGTGATATAGGAAAAACACAAAACACAGATAGATGACAGGATTTAGCAAAATGTGAGACCCCCACTGACTAAAATAGGAAAGGACAGGAAAGGGACTGATGGTGGCCAGAGTAAAACCCTGCAAAATTCCAAATTCCTGATAGTACAAAAAGGCCCTCAGATCGCACAATCTGAACTCCGTCCTATACCATGTGCTTTTGTCATACCAATGAACAGAAAACAAGAATCATAACAAATTCAACAAGCCACAAACACATGGACCCAAAGGAGCTATACTCCAAACAGAACTGCAGGGAGTTCCCCAGCCAAGCCACTGAGGGGGAAAATCCCTGCATGCCAATAAACTGAAAACAAATACAGCAAATGACAAACCCAGATAAGAGCAAAAAAACCCCCAAACAATAAATAAAAAGCAAGCGCTTATCTGGGGTAGATGTGGTGTGGAGCAGAATGAAGCAGGCTGGTGATACAAAGAACAACTGACATCCGGCATAGCCTGCTATCAGACCAGGATTTAAATAAGCAGAGAGTTAGCAAAGGAAACGCCCATTGCACAACACACCTGGTCCAAGTCCAAACCATTCCTGGCCACCAGAGGCAGCCTCCCAGCAGCCAAAACATAACTAACATTCACAACACAAAAATATGGCGAAGCTCATGTCATTTTTTTGGTGGTCAAAAAACTTCTGCATACAGTCCTGTATGGAATATGCTGAGCCTTGTAGTTCTGCAACTGCTGTCTGCAATCCTGCATACACTAGTGAATAGAGCATGCTGAGCCTTGTCGTTCTGCAGCTGCTGTCTGCTCTCCTCCATACAGACAGACAGCAGCTGCAGAACTACAAGGCTCAGCATACTCCATCCAGGACTGTTTGCAGGAGTTTTTTGCCCCCCAAAAAAATTACGTGGGCTTCGCCATATTTTTGTATGCTAGCCAGGTACAGCAGGCACCTACGGGCTGCCCCCAACCCCCAGCTGCCTATTTGAACCCGGCTGGGAACAAAAAATATAGCGAAGCCCGTTTTTTTAATTATTTCACTTATTACATGAAATAATTAAAAAACAAATAACGTGGCCTTCGCCATATTTTTGTATGCTAGCCAGGTATAGCAGGCACCTATAGGCTGTCCCCAACCCCCAGCTGCCTATTTGTATCCGGCTGGGAACCAAACATATAGGGAAGCCTTTTTCTTTTTAATTATTTCATGAATTTCATGAAATAATTAGAAAGAAAAATGACATGGGCTTCGCCCAATTTTTGTGTCCAACCTGGTACAACTAGGCAGCTGGGGATTGGAATCCTCAACGCAGGGTGCCCAAGCTTTCTGGGCCCCCCTGCTGCGAATTGCAGTCTGCAGCCGCCCCAGAAAATAGAAGAGCCATCTTCTGGTGTTGTATCGAACTCTTCCAGCTGCCCTGGTGATGGGTGGCTCACTGGGTAATAATAGGGTTAGGGCTAGCTGTATATTATCAACTGGCCCTAATCCCTAAATTTATGGTGTCACGCCAATATTAGACATGGCCACCATGAATTTCTACTACAGAAAAAAAAAAAGCACAACACACAGAAAAATATTTTTATTAGAAATAAAACACAACACAATTAGTGACTCCATCTTTGTTGAAATAAAGAACCCCACTCCGCAGTAATCCTGGGTCAAGGGTTCCACGCCATCCAATCCAGGTCCAATATCATCTGATTGGTTTGCTGGAAGGCAAAGCGATCAGATGTCAGATTCAAGGGCCTGAATCACGTGACACAGCAGCTGATTGTATAAACGGCTTTTATACAATCAGCTGATGCATCTGTGCAAAAAAGAAAAAAAACAAACTACACACTTCTGTGCAGACTCCTGTCCAGCAGCATCAGCTGATAGTTTAGCCGGCCCGGCGGTAAAAAGCCGGCCTCACCGCTCGACTAAAAGTGTCAGTTGATTCCGTCAGGTGACCGCATCAGCTGATCATCGCCAGGTCTGAGAGAGAGAAAAGAGAGAGAGAAATAGAGAGAGAATGAGAGAAGAGGAGAGGAGAGAAGAGAGAAGAGAGAGAAGAGAGAGAAAGAGAGAGCAAGAGAGAACAAGAGAGAGAGAGAGAACAAGAGAGAGAAAGCAAGAGAAGAGAGAGAGGCGATAGAGAAAGGAGAGAGCAATGCAGCCTCATTCCGTGAACTGCTCTGATTTTAGAGGTGTGGTCCGTGGCTCACAGCTGATGTCCGGCTCCTTCCCTCAGTGCATAATTAAATTAAATTATAATTATCAATAAATAATAATTATAATTTAAAATTAAAAATAAATTAAATTCTTTACCAGGGCGGCCGGAACTTGAACTCATGAACTAATCAGTAGCTCTAACCATTGAACCACTGGCTCTAATGAGAAACATAGGAAGAATTGGTTATCTTGACGTCTGCATTGCAGAGTGAAGTCTCTGGTGACAGCGCGTCTCACTTCAGCTGCTGCGTGAAGAAGGACACAGATCGCTCGTGTTCTACGGGGTTTCCTGTCATCTTCATGTAGCAGAGCTGACAGTGTCGTGTGGATTACTTCGGACCTGGATTGTTGTTTGGGGATTAATAAAGAGGTAAATGAGGGTTTTTTTGTCTTTTATGCCAAATAAAGGATTTTTCACTGTGTGTGTTTATTTACTTTCACTTACAGGTTAATCTTGGAAGGTGTCTAGGGGAGACGCTTGACATGATTAACCCCGTTATTACCCCGATTGCCACCGCACCAGGGCAATTTGGGATGATCTGGGTAGAGTCCCGGGACTGCCGCATCCAATGGATGCGGCAATTCCGGGCGGCTGCTGGGTGATATTGTTAGGGTGGGGGGCTCCCCATAACGTGGCGCTCTCCATCCTGACAATACCAGCCTCCAGCCGTGTGGCTTTATCCTGGCTGGTATCAAAATTGGGGGACCGCCTTTTTTTTTTTATTTATTATTTATTTATTTATTAATTTTACTGCATGATATAGACCCGCCTGCCGGCGGCTGTGATTTCTTGCAGTGAGACAGCTGTCACTCATCGTGGGGGGCGTGTCTGACTGCAACCAATCATGGTCGCCGGTGGGTGGGGAAGGCACGGAATACCTGATTGAATAATAAAGCGGCAGCCATTTTCAAAAGATGAAAAGCCGCCGGAGATTTGTGACAGCCGTGCAGCGAGGCGCCCGTGATCGGTGAGTAGGAAAGAGAGAGGGATTGTGCTGGGGACACAGGATGTATGAAGATACGCAACATGCGCACATACTGTGAAAAGCCACGCTTTTGGTGATCGAACTGTTTTCGAACGTAACTCGAACTGCCGAACTTTTAGCAAATCATTCGAGTTCGTCGAACGACTCGAACACCCCCCAAAATCACTCGAACATGAAATTGGCGAACCTCGAACCTTGAACATCGCTCATCTCTAGCTGTGACGTGGTGTCTAGGTTTTTAGGAACGCTCCACGGCTACTTCTAGTGCTGTCTGATAGTCAGGGGATTGCGGTCAGCCCAGGTTCCAACTACACCTGTTTCTTGGTGTTTTTTCCACCAATGGGAGTTTTTTGTAATCTTTCTCGGTGACTGGATCATAACACACCAGCTAACCAATCATATTAGAAACCATGTGACACTAATAGGTAACATAAGGGTATGTGCGCACGTTGCTTTTTACCTGCTTTTTACCTGCTTTTTTGCTGCTTTTTCTTCTGCGCTGTTTAATGCCAAAATGGATGTGTTCTTCTATTCAAGCAAAGTCTATGGGAATTTGGGTTTCTTGTTCACACTATGTTGTTCAAAATGCTGCCTTTTTGTGGCAGAACTTTGGTCAAAAACTCAGCTTTGCAGTGCAAAACCCAAATGGCAAAAACAATTGACATGTTGCTTCTTTGAAAAGCTGAGTTTTTGACCAAAGTTCTGCCACAAAAAGGCTGCATTTTGAACAACATAGTGTGAACAAGAAACCCAAATTCCCATAGACTTTGCTTGAATAGAAGAACACATCCATTTTGGCATTAAACAGCGCAGAAGAAAAAGCAGCAAAAAAGCAGGTAAAAAGCAGGTAAAAAGCAACGTGCGCACATACCCTCATCCCGGGGAGGTAAAATGACTAATTGGGCACAATTTGGTCCTTTTTGTGTGGCGACAAGAGGATCAGTAGGTGCTCTTGTTCGCTAGCCTGGATGTCTACAGAAAGACTGCATGGACAAGGACTGATCCCACTGACTGCCCACACTCCTTCCCCATGGGCAGAACATTTTTCAGACAACACAGAGTTGGGGAACCACACATTGGTAAGACTTTGTTGGGTCACCAGCAGGCAAAAACATTGAAAGCTGAGCAAGCACAGCAAGGTATGTAGCAAGGTGACTGAATTGTCCCAACCTGGGATCTCCAAGCGAATTTGTGGGCTTAGCATTCAGCAATAAAGCAGCTCTGTAACCCTCCAGCTGAATCTTAGACTGAAGTCCTGTAGAAAAATGCTAACTTTATTGGTTCACCAAAAGTAAAAAACATATCATATATTACCAGCAAAAACACACAGTGTGCTTTGTAACTTCTTTGTGACTTTGGGGCTTCCAAGACCAACTATCCTAGGCAGCAGCACCCCGCTCTTTAGGGGAGATAGCAGCAAGCTTAGAAAGTTGACAAAACACAACAAGGTATGTAGCCAGGTGACATAACTGTCCTAACCTGGGTTCTCCAAACAAATTTGTGGGTTAAATGTTGAGTAGTGAAGCAGTTCTGTGATCCTCTAGGTGGAACCATAGATCATAGGATAAAATACTGCAGAATGAATATGGTAGTGAATGAGTTCTGTGATCTTTTAGATAGAACCGTGAATCCTTGGCTGAAGTCCTGAGAAAAATGCTGATTGTGACAGGAGCAAGACCCTTTTTATATTTCTCAGTAGAGATGAGCGAACATCCCAAGGTTTTTGCGGCTTATGCTCGCCAACTTCACCTGTGTTCTCCAAACAGCTCGACGAAGGGCTCAACGAATGTATTCTGTCACACTCCCCGGGTCCCGACGTCGTTGCTCACTCACCGCTCCGGTCCCCGGGTCCCCTGCCTCCAGCCACACGTCCTCCTCGGCACCGCTCCCTGCTCTGGCCTCCAGCACCCGGGCGTCGCGCATGTGCATTAGGGCACGCGCGCGGTCACTGACCTCCTCTTAAAGGCCCTGCACTCCCTAACAGGATATTGCATCAGTCAGGGTCAGGTATATTAGGAGCTTCCTGCCTGGAGGGCGTCGCCTGTTCGTCGAGTTCTGCAAGCTAGAAGTCCAGGTCCCTTGTGCCTTACTCGCACTAAAACTTTGTCTCTTCTGTAGAGCCTGCTCTGCCTCCGTAATCGGTCCCTGAATCCAGTATTGCCAAGAGGTTCTCCGGTGTCCGTCAGCGGGGAATCCAACCACCGTTTCGGCAGCCTGTGCCTTTGTGGTATCTCCGACTTCACCCAGCTGCCTTCCTGTCACACCCAGCTAACCCGGATCCCGCCTGAGCTTCCTAACCGGCACCCATACTGGACTCCCGTAATTGTCTCCGAGGACTCTGTGGCTCCAAAGACTCCGTTTTACCCTTTCCCTGTGGGACGCTACCCCGGTTCCGCTAGTACTCCGGCTACCGTGTACCTAGGCCCTCTGGTGGGGTGACTGGACAGTCCCTGTATAGGGGTTAGCTCCAGGTTGCTTCACTGGGGGAGTCCGGTAACGGCCCAGAGGATCCACCATCACTCGGACCTAACATATTCAAACCTCATTGAATTCATTGGGAGGCAAAAACAAAGGCTTAGCATACAACTTTGAGGTGGCTACAATATAAGCTTCATATACTGTTATTACTAGACATATTTAAGGATAGCAAGAGAGGTAGATGAGTGAAAGGTAGCTGCATGCCTGCCAGTCTGGGAGCCCTACTGCTACTGCAAATACACAACAAGGACACCCAAATAGGAATCCCCATCCCCATTTCCCAAAATTAGGGATTAGACACAAGGACAGTGGCATCAATTGCTCCACAGTACCCATAGTGCTTTGGCCCAACAGTAAGACAAGGGCCATGCACCAGACAGGATGCATGGCCCATGCACCCTGTCTGTCCCCTAGGTGAGTGACCCTATTCTGCTCAAGCCGCCCACTGGTGTGCCTGGTGGGTGTAGTGCAGGGTGTATCTAGGATTTGATTTGCTGTTGGAGGCAATACTGTATGATAGGGACCCAGAACCATGAGGGACTTGGATACTGCACTTAAGAGCGTACAGCACCCTGTGACGACCTGATAGTCCAGGGGCGTCACATTTGCACCATAAAATTTATTGTGCAATTTCTCCTGAGTATACTGATACCTCATATGTGGTGTAAATCAATGGTTTAGGTGCACAGTAGTTCTTGAGAGAAGGAGCACCATTTGACTGCAAAATTAGCTGGAATTATTAGCGGACACCATGTCGCGTTTGTAGAGCCTCAGATTTGCCTAAACAGAGAAGTTACCCCACAAGTGACCCCATTTTGGAAACTAGACTTGTGTGCCAACACAGGATATATAACAAAATATTGAGATGAACTTTTGTTATTGACCAAATACTTAATTTCCACCATAATTTTCACAAGGTTAGAACACACTGTTGGTGGTATGTTGGCCCATTCCTCCATGCAGATCTCCTCTAGAGTAGTGATATTTTGGGCTTGTTGCTGGGCAACATGGACTTTCAAATCCCTCCAAAGGTTTTCAATGGGGTTGAGAGCTGGAGACTAGCTAGGCCACTCTAGGACCTTCATATGCTTCTTACAAAGCCACTCCTTCATTGCCCTGGCGGTGTGCTTGGGATCATTATCATGCTGAAAGACCCAGCCATGTTTCATCTTCTATGCCCTTGCTGATGGAAGAAGGTTTGCACTCAAAATCTCACGATACTTGGCCCCATTCATTCTTTCATGTACACGGCTCAGTCGTCCTTGTCCCTGTGCAGAGAAACAGCCCCAAAGCATGATGTTGCAACCCCCATGCTTCACAGTAGGTATGGTGTTATTTGGAAGCAAGTCAGCATTCTGTCTCCTCCAAATATGACGAGTCGTGCTTCTACCAATCAGTTCTACTTTGGTTTCATCAGACCATATTACATTCTCGCAAAACTCTTCTGGATAATCTAAATGTTCTCTAGCAAACTTTAGATGGCCCCGGACATGTACTGGCTTATGCAGGGGGGCACTGCAGGATCTGAGTCCCTGGCAGCATAGTGCGTTACTGATGGTAGCCTTTGTTACGGTGGTCCCAGCTCTATGCAGGTCATTCACTAGGTCTTCCCGTGTGGTTCTGGGGTTTTTGCTCACCCCCATGCTTCACAGTAGGTATGGTCTTCTTTGGAAGCAAGTCTGCATTCTGTCTCCTCCAAATATGACGAGTTGTGCTTCTACCAATCAGTTCTACTTTGGTTTTATCAGACCATATTACATTCTCCCAATGCTCTTCTGGATAATCTAAATGCTCTCTAGCAAACTTTAGATAGCCCCGGACATGTACTGGCTTATGCAGGGGGGCACTGCAGGATCTGAGTCACTGGCGGCATAGTGCATTACTGATGGTAGCTTTTGTTATGGTGGTCCCAGCTCTATGCAGGTCATTCACTAGGTCCTCCCATGTGGATCTGTTTTTTTTTCTCACCGTTCTTGTGATCATTTTGACCCCATGGGGGGAGATCTTGCGTGGAGCCCCAGATCGAGGGAAATTTCCAGTGGCCTTGTATGTCTTCCATTTTATTATTATTGCTCCCACAGTTGATTTTATCACACCAAGCTGCTAGCCTATTGCAGGTCGCTATTTGATTTTTGGAGCACAAATTTTCCTAGAATAGTTTGCGGACTCAATTTGTAGAGCCCCTAAGTATCAGAACAGAAGAAATCCCCTCAAGTGACCAAATTTTGGAAATTACACCCCTCTGGGAATTTATCTATGGATGTAGCGACAATTTAGTCTGTGGAAAACAACCATGGTGTCAAACACAGTGAATGTTGCAGAATTAAAAATTGCAAATAAGTCTTTGTTGTGCCAAGTACATTTCAGTGCCCATACCTTTTGGCCAGCTTGTGCTTCTGCAAACCTGCACCTTGTACATTTAAGTGGGCTCCCCTCACTACAACAATGCCAAACATATGGATGCTCACTGTGGTTTAGGCACATTGTGGGGCTCAGAAGAGAGGGGGGGCAGTTTGATTTGGGAACGCAGATTTTGCAGGATTTTTTTTTTTGAGAGGAGAGCCATAGCATTTTTCCAGAGCATATGAGCTACCAGTAATGGTAGGGTGGTGGGGGACTTGTGTTTTTGTGGGCTTAGTTAAATGCTATTTGGTCGATATTGTAATAGAACAATTTGGATCAGTTCACATTCATCTTGACCTCTATGCCGTCAAGGTTTCCATCTACATATCCGAAATTTAGGATTCTGGTTAAACCCACAATGGATCCATTTACTAATGAGGCAGCAGAGTTAGGGCTCGTGCGCACGTTGCATTTTTCCTTGCGTTTCCGCACCATTTTAAGCAGCAGCGTCTCATTGTCAAAATGCATGCGTTTTGGTTTTCAAGGCAAATCTATGGGAACCCTACAAAATTGGTGCGCACTATGCTTTTTTAAACGTAGCGTTTTTTCTGTCAAAAATTTGACAAAATCTCTGTATTTAAAAAAGCAGCATGTCAATTCTTTTGTCCGGTTTGGTAGCGTTTAGGTATCATTGAAGTCAATGAGATTTTAGAAAACGCATCCAAAACAAAAAAATATGCGTTTTACATGCTTTTTTGTTGCAAATCGCATGCTTTTTTTGACAACTAAAAAGCATGCATTTTGTGGTGAAAGTGAGGTCAAGAGATTCCCTGTGGACCTCACAACCAGCCCTAAATAAAATCAGTCATAAAATATTTATTAATAATTTTAAGTAATAAATATTTTATATAATTTTTCAGAATATTCACATTATAGTGCATGAGTAGAAGCAGGAAATGTAATTGTTTTTTCTCATGGTGTTTGTGTGATGAAACTTTATTTTATATTGACAAAGTTTTGTAAACACATCAAAATTTAAGCATGGAAAATGCATGGAAAAAGCGCTTAAAACGCACGGAAAACGTGCTCAAAACGCATGCATATTTATTGCGTTTTTTTTAACAAAAACAAAAATGTCAAAATCATAAACTGCCAGAGGATAGATTTATTTCTGCAATGGACAGGACGCAACGTGCGCATGAGCCCTTACTCCAGACTCTGTTTGGCTTCAGTTCAGCTGTGTCCATCTTTAAACAGGTGAACAAAACTGTAGATGACAGCCTTTTGTGCACACTTAAAAAGGCCTGACATAAAGTCAAAGTGACTCCTTCTGCGTCATTACAGTGCATTTTCCATTGGGAATTTTGTCTGACTCACGTTTTTCAGAGATTTAGGGCATGTGCCCACAATTGACATATGCTGTGTCCTGGATGCAGCGGATCTTGCCTTGTGGAGACTCAAATGTTCTCCTCAGGAGAACGCAACTGCCCGTGCACACTGTCAGGGTTTGGGGCACTGTGGACTTTCGCTCTGTTTTTCCAGCTGTGGACACTTGCGTCTTCGTAGCATAAATTGACATGCTGAATCTGGAGAAGCTGCACTGCATGTCAATTCACACTGTAAAGAAAAGACGCACAGTGGACAGGAGATTTCTATAAATCCATCCACTGTGCTTGTACTACACAATGCACCAGTTTAGACACAACAAAAACACTGCATCCAAAATGCCGCTATTCCTGATTGCAGGCACATACCTTACACGTAAACCTGATGCAAGCGCTCAGCGTAGAGCACAGGATAGATCGGAGCCCTGCTGTACTGCAATCTTTTAACGGCAGAATGAAAAAATCAATAATAGTTGAGGATTAACTTTATTTATTTATTTATTACGCAGTTCATATACGGTAAGTGATTAGGCATCTTTATTCCTCAGGTCAGTATGATTACAGCGATACCGGATTTATATCTGCAGTAATGCCTGACTGTATTCCCATATTCATTGTTCCACATATCTTAACTCTGCAGTGTGCAACTGTCTCCTTTTTGTTAATATGTTTCATGTTCAATTTGCACCTGTTAACATTAGAAAGTTAGGATGTGCCATTAGTCTTTTCCTTAGA
The DNA here is from genome assembly GCF_048569485.1 of Anomaloglossus baeobatrachus. Lineage (NCBI taxonomy): Eukaryota > Metazoa > Chordata > Amphibia > Anura > Aromobatidae > Anomaloglossus > Anomaloglossus baeobatrachus. The sequence continues at coordinate 83,544,019 of NC_134353.1, read as the reverse complement.
TTGCAGGGTTATGCCTAATAATAATAATAATAGTCTTTATTTCTATAGCGCCAACATATTCCGCAGCGCTTTACAATTCAGGAGGCTCATATACAAACAAGTAACAGTTATAGAAAATACAATATTTAATGGGAAAAAAGACAACCCTGCTCGTGAGAGCTTACAATCTACAATGAGATGGGGGATGGGGGAAGATACAAGTGCTTATTTACAATGACAATCCAGCCATCTCAAGAAAATGGGGGATAGATAATGACTTCCTGGACCAGTTGGCCAGAGCCTTGAGATGCATTTGGGTGCCATGGAGTTTGACGTAGGGTTATTTTCTGAGAAGTTGTGGAGGGACTAGGTGAAATTAGTTTGGCTAGGGAGTGTGATAAGCTGCCCTAAAAAGATGCGTTTTTACGGTGCATCTGAAGCTCAGTAAGTTGTGATTCATCCTAACTTCTTGGGGTAGAGCGTTCCAGAGGTTTGGTGCAGCTCGGAAGAAGTCTTGGATTCGGGAGTGGGAGGTTCGAATTAGTGTGGATGCTAGTCGAAAGTAATTTGCAGAGCGTAGAGAATGGGTGGGGTGATAGACAGAGAGGAGGGTGGAGATGTAGGGGGGTGCCACACTGTGGAGATCTTTGTGGGTGAGAACAAGCAGTTTGAATTGGATCCTGTGATATATGGGCAGCCCGTGCAATGACTGGCACAGAGCAGGGGCATCTGAGTAGCGGTTAGCCAGATAGGTGACCCTGGCTGCTGCATTAAGGATGGACTGTAGAGGAGAGAGTCTAGTTAGGAGGAGACCAATAATAGAGAGTTACAGTAGTCAAGGTGAGAGTGGATCAGGGCCACGGTGAGGGTTTTTGTCGTTTCCATTGTGAGAAAGGGGCGGATTCTAGAGATGTTCTTGAGGTGCAAGCGGCAGGAGCGGGCAAGAGATTGTATGTGGGAGGTGAAGGAGAGATCAGTGTCAAATATAACACCCAGACAGCGGGCATGCTGCCTAGGACTTATCATTGTACCACACACATAAAGGGAGATTTCAGGTTTAGGAAAGTTGGGAGATGGAGGGAAAAGAAGAAGTTCAGTTTTGGAAAGGTTATGTTTCAGATAGAGAGCAGACATGATGCTGCAAACTGCAATTAGGCAGTCACTTGTGTTCTGTAGTACAGCGAGGGTGAGCTCAGGGGATGAGGTGTATAGCTGTGTGTCATCAGCATAAAGATGGTACTTAAAGCCAAATCTGCTGATGGTCATTCCAATTGGGGCAGTGTAGAGGGAGAAAAGAAGTGGGCCAAGGACTGAACCTTGAGGGACCCCAACAGTGAGAGGAAGAGGAGAAGATGTGGAGCCAGACTGAGCACTCCTGCTATTCAGCCTCAGGCAATTTTAATTCTCCATTTGCAGCTTCCTGTCCGCCCATAAATTGTAGGTTTTTTAACCCAAACAGAAGCATTAGTTTGAGGGACTCAACAAAAATGAAGTCGCTGTCTGTTGGGCTCACATAAAATCTGGCCAATTTTGTGTGTTAAGTATCTCAATTTTTGCATGCTTTTCATAGCAGTAATGCATGTCTATATTCCCATATCCCAAATCATTCTATGTTTTTCATTACAGGCAGTGGCTCAATAGGTAGAGCTACTGCCTAAGGAGAATGAGTTCAAGTCCCAGCCGTCCCGGTAAAGAACTTAATTTAGTTATAATTATTATTAATTTATCATTAAAATTTAATTTTATTATGCACTGAGGGGAGGGGCCGGACATCAGCTGTGAGCCGCGGGCCACACCTCTAAAATCGGAGTAGTTCACGGAATGAGGCTGCATTTCTCTCTCCTCTCTCCTCTCTCAGACCTGGTGATGATCAGCTGATGCGGTCACCTTACGGAATCAGCGGACACTATAAGTCGAGCGGTGATGTCGGCTTTTTACCGCCCGGCCGACTAAACAATCAACTGATGCTGTCGGACAGGAGTCTGCACAGAAGTGTGTAGTTTATTTTTTCTCTTTTTTGCACTGATGCATCAGCTGATTGTATAAAAGCCATTTATACAATCAGCTGCTGTGTCACGTGATTCAGGCCCTTGAATCTGCCACATCATCTGATCGCTTTGCCTTCCAGCAAACCGATCAGATGATATTGGATCTGGATTGGACGGCGCAGGACCCTTGACCCAGGTTAACTGTGGAGTGGGGTTCTTTATTTCAATAAAGATGGAGTCACTAATTGTGTTGTGTTTTATTTCTAATAAAAATATTTTTCTGTATGTTGTGTTTTTTTTTTATCTGTACTAGAAATTCATGGTGGCCATGTCTAATATTGGAATGATACCATGAATTTCGGGCTTGGGGCCAGTTGATAATATACAGCTAGCCCTAACCCCATTATTACCCAGCGAGCCAAATGTCACCAGAGCAGCTGGAAGAGTTGGATACAGTGCCAGAAGATGGCGCTTCTATGAAAGTGCCATTTTCTGGGGTGGCTGCAGACTGCAATTCGCAGCAGGGGTGCCCAGAAAGCTTGGGCACCCTGCGCTGCGGAATCCAATCCCCAGCTGCCTAGTTGTACCTTGCTGGACACAAAAATTGAGCGACGCCGAGGTCATTTGTTTTTTAATTATTTCATGAAATTCGTGAAATAATTAAAAAAAAAAGGGCTTCCCTATATTTTTGGTTCCCAGCCGGGTACAAATAGACAGCTGGGGATTGGGGGCAGCCCGTAGCTGCCTGCTGTACCTGGCTAGCATACAAAAATATGGCGAAGCCCATGTAATTTTTTGGGGGGGGGCAGAAAACTCCTGCATACAGTCCTGGATGGAGTATGCTGAGCCTTGTAGTTCTGCAGCTGTGGTCTGCTGTCTGTCTGTATGGAGGAGAGCAGACCGCAGATGCAGAACTAGAAGGCTCAGCATCCTCCATCCAGGACTGTATGCTGGAGGGAGAGGCAGGGGGAGCAGAACTACAAGGCTCAGCATGCTCCATTTACTAGTGTATGCAGGAGAGCAGACAGCAGCTGCAGAACTACAAGGCTGAGCATACTCCATCCAGGACTGTATGCAGAAGTTTTTTGCCCACAAAAAATGATGTGGGCTTCGCCATATTTTTGTATGCTAGCCAGGTAGAGCAAGCAGGTACGGCTGCCCCCAACCCCCAGCTGCCTATTTGTACCCGGCTGGGAACTATAAAAATAGGGAAGCCCTTTTTTTAATTATTTCATGAATTTCATGAAATAACTAAAAACAAAAAACGACATGGGCTTCGCCCCATTTTTGTGTCCACCCAGGTACAGCTAGGCAGCTGGGGATTGCAATCCCCAGGACAGGTTGGCCCGAGCTTTCTGGGCCCCTCTGCTGCGAATTGCAGTCCGCAGTCGCCCCAGAAAATGGCGCTTTCATAGAAGCGCCATCATCTGGCACTGTATCCAACTCTTCCAGCAGTCCTGATGCCGGGTGGCATGCTGGGTAATAAAGGGTTAATACTAGCTTTGTTTTACTAGCTAGTATTAAGCCAGAGATTCTTAATGTCAGGCAAGTTTGACCCAGCCATTAAGAATCTCCAATAAAGGGTTAAAAAAAGACACCACACAGAGAAAAAATACTTTAATATAAATAAATACACAGACACACTTGGAGACTGCATGTTTATTACTCCCTGTCACCCCTCCACGATCCTGGTCTTCTGTCTTCTTTCTCGTTCAACCCATGCAGCTCTGCTACATCAGACAGCACTGCATGGGAGGAAGATGCTGCTGCTCCCGTGCAGTCTAATCACTCAGTGAGTGAGCAAAGGCTGCAGGTTGTAAGCGGTGACGTCACCACTGCCACCATTGAAATAGTAATCTGACAGTAACCTGATTCCCGGTGCCGCTATTCACTGGCTCTGGCATCCAGTCCTTGCATGTGGATTAACTCTGTAAAGAGCGCTGACATGCAGGAATGGGGAGCCAAGCATGTGCCCAAGCATCTCGCCGGTACACGGAGATGCACAAACGAGCACCGCGTACCGGAGAGATGCACTGATAGGACCTAGCATGACGTCTAGCCATGTGACCAGTCTGTAGGCAATGAGATAATACACATGTGACTGGTCAAATGCTATACGACGTCACAGAAGGTCTTATCATCAGTGCTGGTTACCGTGAGGGCGCAGCGATGATCGGAAGGACAAGCGGCGGGAGACAGAGTCTGCAGGACTCATCGCGAGGACCTGTAAGTATAATGACAATGTTCGCTGAACATTTGCCGAACACACCCGCCGTTCGACAAACCGAACCAAACTCGAACACTAGGGGGGTGGCTAATCTCTAGGATTCTCCTCTAGAGGGGAAGGGTTCACACCCACTTTTGAGTATGTGGCTATCTATGGAGAAGTCTCCAGAAGCTCATGGCTCCATTGTCTCCCACACGTCTATCTATTGGAGTCACCCCCAGCTGAGAAGAACAAAAACAGCAAAGCAACCTACATGACCCTATATGGTATAGAGTACATGAATACAGTCTGGGGGGGACCTACCACCATATACACCCCTGCCCAAGATTGCATTCAGACACATTAGTAGGAGGAATTTTGACAGGTTGCATGTTTTAAGCCATGAAAGCTGCTCACAGAAGCATGAGTAATAGAGATGAGCGAGGTTCGAGGTTCGCCAATTTCATGTTCGAGTGATTTTGGGGGGTGGTCGAGCTCGAACTCGAGCTTTTTCTCTTTCTTACAGAAACGCTAGCTAATTCTCATAATGAGCACTAATCTACACCTTCATGGATGTTTGCACAGTTCCTGTACCTTATAAGGCACCTTGGATAAGTCACTCTGGCTTCCACCCACATATATGCACGTATATAAAGTGTTTTCCCAGCGCTGGTCCCTCCCCATCACATGACTTAGCCACTATGACATCTGCCAGTGAGTTGGGCCTGGAGCACGCACTGCGCATGCACGGTGTGCGTTCCACGCACCCGACTTCCTGCATTCCAAACACAGGAAGTAATGATAGTGTACCCGCCCACACTTCCCATTTAACCGCCCCCACGCTGGACACAGCTCACTGTGCAGGATTCTTCACACAGAACACACGTCCAGCGGCGGTTTGGTAAGTAATGGCAGCCAACCTATTCATCCTTTTCTTTATCTCATGGCTTTTGCACATTCTTAGTGCTTATATGACTCATCTGTTTTTTTCTATGGAAGGTCACGGCCACATGCCTCTCCGGTTACACCGGCTTCATTCCTCCCCTTGTGCCTGACTTTATAGATAATGTGTATGTCAGCAGTACTTTAAATGTAAACTTTTCCTTTGGTTTGTCCTTATGATAACCCTTCACTTCTATTATAGAGTAGCCTAACTCCTCTATCATATACTGGTTTGCTTACCAGCTGTCACAGTCCACATATCCCACTACCATCCTGCAGGTAATAATCCTTGCCTTTATAGTTATGTGTGATGTTTTCATGCTATACATTGTCCAGTGTTGTTGTTGACTGACACACTGACTTCATTTTATTTTTCATAATGAATATATACTTTCAGTTCATTCTACATGTGGAACTAGGACCCAATAACAAGCGCCATTTAATGGTTATTCCCTTTTGTCAATGTGACCTAGTATACACTGGCCTTGTATGGCACCATACTCATAGGTAATCCTTTTCATGATATTATACATTAATTGTATCTATTTTTGTGGTCTCTAACACAAGATATGGTTCTCTTTATTGAGGTCTGGACTCCATAGTACATTTGACTATCACATCCAGCATAGAGCCCTTGAGCCTGCACAAGTGCCCCTGATGCAATATACCTTTATTACCTTATAGTATGCAAGTTATCACAGGTATTGTAGTACTCCACACACATTTTCCTTGTATGTAATTAGTTACTCATATATACATCACACGTGTATATAGCATGTCTCGCTAACACATGTTTTTCATTGTAGTGAAGGTCATATGAGACTCCCTCCATTTTCCTAGTTACCGGCTTTTTAGCCGAGTGTCTTCATACATTTGATATTGCATGGTGAGTCCCACATTAGATGTCCTTTGAACTCTGATATCAACAATTTTCTTCTACCTGCTTCTTCCACGTCTTTGCTTCTCTGCTCTTTATTTCCTCCTTTCTCCCACCTCTTTCTTTTTTATCTGTTCTTCCCTTTTTTTTTTTTTTTTTTCCTTCTTTTCTTTGTCCTTGGTCGGTCTTCCATAGGCTCCGCTGGTTGCACGCCCTCACTCCTAGAAGGAATACCTGTTTATTTATCCAGGTCCTTAATGTGCACTGTCTATCCACCTAGATTTATGAATTTATTATTCCGGATCTTATAACATGATACATGATATTTCTACCTCGTCATTATGTCCTTGTCTTTTGTTAAAAAATGATGTTGGATGTTATATTGCCTTTTTGTCCACAAGTATATTTTTGATATTGATTGTTATTTTCTGTACAACTATCAGATAATAGTCCAGTGTGACGAAGGCCGGAGGCCGAAACGTCAATTGTTTTTTGGACCAAACACATATACGTTTAAAGACACTGGGAACTTGATCAATAAAAAGAAATTTGCATACTAAATCACCGCATTTTGCCTTTTCTTGGGAGTTGTAGTGTGCCGGGTTTGTCTTTCCTCTAGCCAGGATAAAGCCACACGGCTGGAGGCTGGTATTGTCAGGATGGAGAGCACCAAGTTTTCGGGAGACCCCCACCCTAACGATACCACCCAGCAGCCGCCCGGAATTGCCGCATCCATTAGATGCGACAGTCCCGGGACTCCACCCAGCTCATCCCGAATTGCTCTAATCCAGTGGCAATTGGGGTAATAAGAGGTTAAACATGATAAGCGTCTCCCTGAGACACCTTCCATGATCAACCTGAAAGTGAAAGTAAATAAACACACACAGCGAAAAATCCTTTATTTGGAATAAAATACAAAGAAAACCTTCTTTTACCAGTTTAGTAATCCCCAAATTTTTTTATTTTAAATGATATCGTGCTGTAAAATAAATAAATAAATAAAAAAAAAAAATGCGGTTCCCCCCATATTTGATACCAGCCAGGATAAAGCCACACGGCTGGAGGCTGGTATTGTCAGGATGAGTGCCACATTATGGGGAGCCCACCACCCTAACATTATCACCCAGCAGCCGCCCGGAATTGCCGCATCCATTAGATGCGACAGTCCCGGGACTCCACCCAGCTCATCCCGAATTGCCCTGGTGCGGTGGCAAACGGGGTAATAATGAGTTAATCATAACAGGCGTCTCCCCGAGACACCTTCCATGATTAAACTGAAAGTGAAAGTAAAGAAACACACACAGCAAAAAATCCTTTATTTGGAATAAAAGACAAAAAGCACCCTGTTTCACCATTTTATTAAAATCACCAAATACCCCTCTAGGTCCAACGTAATCCACACGACACTGTCAGCTCTGCTACAGAACACGAGTGCTGTGTATCAGCTCCACGTAGCAATGAATAGAGATGAGCGAACCAGCCGCGGTTCGGCTCGAGCTCGGTTCGCCGAACCGAGGTCCCGTTCGAGTTCGGTTCGGCGAATGTTCGACGAACCAAACTCGAACCAATAGGAAATAATGGGAGGCAATCACAAACACATAAAAATGCATTATAAATGTACACATACAGTTAATAAACATTGCCATAACACTTACCGGTCCCCGCGATCCCTCCTGCACTCTGTCTCCTGCCGCTATTCCATCCGATGATCGCTGAATCCTCCCGGTGACCAGCACTGCCAGCAGTGATGCAGGACCTATCGTGACGTCAAAATAGCCATGTGACCAGTCACGTGGCTATTATCTCATTGGCTACAGACTGGTCACATGGCTTTGACGTCATGTCCTGTCATTGCACTCTCCGGTACACGGTGCACATTTGTGTATCGCCGTGTACCGGCGACATGCTCTAGCACACGGTCGACTCCCCGTTCCGTTAGGGACCGGCTGACACAGCCGGTCATTAACGGAGATCACCGTTGCCATAGCAACGCAGTTAGCGGTGCCGTCACCGCTAACCGCGGCTCCGGGAATCACATGATCCGAGCACCGTTGCTATGGTAACGCGTCTGTCAGCGTTACCGCTGTTACCGCTAACAGCCAGCAGCACTGATCTCTCACGGAGTGAAGGCTGCACGGGAAGCAGCGTCTTCCCCCATGCAGCAGTGATGGAGCAGAGCTGCATTTGTTGAACGAGAAAGACAGAAGACCATGGATCGTGGAGGGCTGACAGGGGGTAATAAAGATGGAGTCTCTAATGTGTCTGTGTATTTATTTCTATTAAAGTATTTTTTCTCTGTGTGGTGTTTTTTTTTTAACCCTTTATTGGTGATTCTTAATGGCCGGGTCAAACGTGCCTGACATTAAGAATCTCTGGCTTAATACTAGCTAGTAAAACAAAGCTAGTATTAACTCATTATTACCCAGCAAGCCACCCGGCTTCAGGGCTGTTGGAAGAGTTGGATACAGCGCCAGATGATGGCGCTTCTATGAAAGCGCCATTTTCTGGGGCGGCTGCGGACTGCAATTCGCAGCAGAGGCGCCCAGAAACCTCGTGCTAACCTGTGCTGCGGATTCCAATCCCCAGCTGCCTAGTTGTACCTGGCTGGACACAAAAATGGGGCGAAGCCCACGTCATTTGTTTTTTAATTATTTCATGAAATAAGTGAAATAATTAAAAAAAACTGTCTTCCCTATATTTTTGGTTCCCAGCCGGGTACAAATAGGCAACTGGGGGTTGGAGGCAGCCCGTGGCTGCCTGCTGTACCTGGCTAGCATACAAAAATATGGCGAAGCCCACGTCATTTTTTTGGTGGGCAAAAAACTTCTGCATACAGTCCTGGATGGAGTATGCTGAGCCTTGTAGTTCTGCAGCTGCTGTCTGCTCTTCTCCATACAGACAGACAGCAGCTGCAGAACTACAAGGCTCAGCATACTCCATCCAGGACTGTATGCAGAAGTTTTTTGCCCCCTGAAAAAATTATGTGGGCTTCGCCATATTTTTGTATGCTAGCCAGGTACAGCAGGCAGGTACGGCTGCCCCCAACCCCCAGTTTCCAATTTGTACCCAGCTGGGAACCAAAAATAAAGGGAAGCCCTTTTTTTTATTATTTCATGAATTTCATGAAATAATTAGAAAACAAATGACGTAGGCTTCGCCCCATTTTTGTGTCTAGCCAGGTACAACTAGGCAGCTGGGGATTGGAATCCACAGCACAGGTTGGCCTGAGCTTTCTGGGCCCCACTGCTGCGAATTGCAGTCTGCAGCCGCCTCAGAAAATGGCACTTTCATAGAAGCGCCATCTTCTGGTGCTGTATCCAACTCTTCCAGCACCTGCCTGCTATACCTGGCTAGCATACAAAAATATGGCGAAGCTCACGTCCTTTTTTTTGTAGTTTTTTGGCAAAAAAAATAAAAAATGCTTCCCTGGATTTTCCATTGCCAGTGAAGGTAACACCAAGCAGTGGGGGTTAGCAGCCAGTAGCTGCTTGGATTACCCTTAGCTAGCAATACAAAAAAATGCAGCGGGAGCCCATATATATTTTTTTTATTTATTTATTTAAATAACTAAAAACAAAATGGGCTTCCCTGTATTTTGATTGCTGGACATCACAGTGCTGTAAAAATAAATCTTTAAAAAAAATGACGTAGCGCTCCGCGGTATTTTTGATTCTCAGCGCAGATAAAGCAGACAGCTATGGGTTGCCACCCCCATCTGCCTGCCGTTACCTTGGTTGGCAATCAAAATACAGGGAAGCCCATTAATTTTTTCCATTTAAAAAATAGTTAAAAAAAAAATGACGTTGGGTCCCCCCATTTTTGATAGCCAGCTAGGGTAAAGCAGACGGCTGTAGCCTGAAAACCACAGCTGGCAGCTTTACCGTGGTTGGGGATCCAATGTGGAGGTCCCCCCAGGCTCTTTTTTTATAATTATTTTATAAATATTAATAATTACACAAAAAAAGTAGGGTCCCCTCCAAATTGGATCACCAGCCAAGGTAAAGCGGACAGCTGTGGTCTGGTATTCTCAGGGTTGGAAGGTCCATAGTTATTGGGTCTTCACAGCCTAAAAATAGCAGGCCGCAGGCACTCCAGACGTGGCGCATCCACTAGATGCGCCAATCCTGGCGCTTCACCCCAGCTCATCCCGTGCCCCGGTGCTGTGGCAAACGGGGTAATAAATCGGGTTGATACTAGCTGTAAAGTCACCTGAGATCAAGCCCAGCAGCTTGTGATGTCATTGCGTCTATTAGATACCCAACATCATAAACTGTCAGTACTAACAAAAAAAAAATCGACAAAAGAAATTTATTTGAAAAAACAGTCCCCAAAACATTCCCTCTTTCACCAATTTATTGTAAGAAAAAAAATAAAGGGGTCCCACGACGACTCTGGACCGTCTAGAACATGGGGGGAGACACTCAGGGAACGTATCCCCCATTTTCTAGGAGTGCAGACCCTTCATGTGAGGAGCGTGGGTGCAATGAATCTGCACTCACTCTCCCCGGGTCCACAGCAGCAGAGTCCATGTCGTAATGGTTGCTACCAAAGCTGCAATGCCCTGCTCATGAGGTAAGGGCATGCCTAATCAGGAGAACTATTCTACATTTCCAAATATTGGTATTTGCTGATATTATTGCTATTCCACCTACTATATATTGGGGATATGATCTTGGAGATGGAATACCCCTTTAAGTCCAGTTATCCAGCTGAATGAATACTTAACAACAGAGCTAGCTATTTAGATGTGTTTTCTTGTGGCGTATAATGGACTCTCATGTTTGGTAGTCGTTCAGCAGGGAAACTATAAAAGCAAATCCCTTCATTTGGAAATGTAGTATATAGCTCTCCTGATCAATTATGTTCCTTACCTAATGAGCAGGGCATTGCAGTAATAATAATAATTTATTCATTTATATAGCATTATTAATTCCATAGCGCTGTATGTCTTTGGAGTGTGGGAGGCAACCAGAGTACCCGGAGGAAACCCACACAGACACGGGGAGAACATACAAATTCCTTGCAGATGGTGTCCTTGGTGGGAATTGAACCCAGGACCTCAGCGCTGCAAGACTGCAGTGCTAACTACTGAGCCACCGTGCCGCCCATTTAGCTTACTGATGCATAACCACCACTCACTGTGTCTGAACACAGGAAGCTGAGCTGACAGCCGCTCTGTGCATACGGCAGCGTCTATTGCGAAGGAGAGGGCCGTGGGGGGATCAACGCTGCACAGGTACCATGGGACACCGAGGAACACCGGTGGGGTTATAGGGGGTGACCTGGCAAAGCCTCGGGAGGAGTTTTCTGTCGCATGTGTCATGGCACATGCGACAGAAATCAGAGGAGTAGGGTGAATGCGGCCGGCGCGCTGCTGTGCGCGGGGCCATCTTGGATTTCTGGGAGGGCATCAGGGGGGGCACTTTGGCGACACCGGGGGACCGGAGGGGACCGGGGAGAAGATTTATCATGTTTGTTCATGCCAGATGGGAGATAAATAATTTTTTACCGGCACTGTCATTTACTGTAACGTGATCATCGGTATACGGTGTATACCTGTGATCACGTGAGCGGGGACTGGAAAAACCATCCTGAATCATGATCTCCAGGGTCTCAGCTAGCCCTGAAACCCCGGAGATTTTCTGACGCTGGGGGGCGTTATTCACTTATTTCTGCCTGCTGTTTATAAATGGCAGATCAGAATAAGGCTACATTAACACGACCGATCCATTTTTGTGGTCTGCAAAAAACAGTCCGTTTTTTTTCACGGGTGCATCCGTGTGGCATCCGTTTCCGTTCCGTAGACGGTCCGTATGTCATCTGTTTGTCATCCATGTGCCTTTCGGTTTTTTGCGTACTGCAAAAAAACTGAAGGAGGGTAAATGCATAAATTTACCCAGGATCCATAGCTTCATCCTACATGAGGCGGTCACATGTTCACTCCAGTGCCATTTTCTACTGCTTTTCACAGCGTAGAGCTCTCTGGTGATTTTCCTGTGCTTGTACACTTCATATCAGTCTTTTCTGTCATTATAATGGCAGAAAGACACATAATGTCCCACTCTCCTGCATTTTGTAAACCCTTTGGTGCCTTTCATGTGGCACTAAGGGGTGCTTAGCTTTGTATTTAGCCAAAAAAATGAAAAAAAAAATGACGTAGGGTTCCCCCTATTTTGTAGCCAGCTAGGGTAAAGCAGACGGCTGCAGCCTGCAGACCACAGCTGGCAGCCTCACCTTGGCTGGTAATCCAAAACTGAGGGCACCCCACGCTGTTATTTTAAATAAATAAATAATTAAAAAAAAAAAACAAGTAGGGGTCCCCCCAAGATTGGATCACCAGCCAAGGTAAAGCAGACAGCTGGGGTCTGATATTCTCAGACTAGGGAGGTCCATGGTTATTGGACTCTCCCCAGCCTAAAAATAGCAGGCCGCAGCCGCCCCAGAAGTGGCGCATCCATTAGATGCGCCAATCCTGGTGCTTCGCCCCAGCTCATCCCGTGCCCTGGTGCGGTGGCAAACGGGGTAATATATGGGGTTAATACCAGATGTGTAATGTCACCTGGCATCAAGCCCTGGGGTTGGTGAGGTCAGGCGTCTATCAGATACCCGACATCACCAACCCAGTCAGTAAAAAAAAAAAATAGACGACAAACACATTTTTATTTGAAAAAACACTCCCCAATACATTCCCTCTTTAACCAATTTATTAGAAAGAAAAACAAATCCAGGTCTGGTGTAATCCAAGGGGTTGCCATGACGATCCATACTGTCCCAGTCAATGAAGAGCAGGATGTTCCCCATTGGCTGGGAGAGCAGTGCTGTGACCTGAGCTAACATCAATGGGTCAGCACAGGTCACTGCAGGGGATGACAAGTGCTGCTGTCAGCGAGGTACATTACCTGCGCTGATCTCCTGCACTGCTGACAGCACCTGTCACTGAGTTCAATGACCTTCACAGCCAAGTATCGTGAGCGGCCCGTGACGTCACCGCTAGTCAGTCTCGGGTCGGAAGCGAGAGAAGGTGATGTGACAAGCGGTGGCCATGGAGGACAGTGACAGCGCTGAGGTCGGAACTTCATCACCGCAGGTAAGCCGAGCGGGACCATGTGTGCAGAGTGCCAGGTGGGCGGAGCCTAGCGAGGTAATGTGTGCAGAGTGCCAGGTGGGCGGAGCCTAGCGGGGTAATGTGTGCAGAGTGCCAGGTGTGCAGAGTGCCAGGTGGGCGGAGCCTAGCGGGACCATGTGTGCAGAATGCCAGGTGTACAGAGTGCCAGGTGGGCGGAGCCTAGCGGGGAAATGTGTGCAGAGTGCCAGGTGGGCGGAGCCTAGCGGGACCATGTGTGCAGAGTGCCAGGTGGGCGGAGCCTAGCGGGGGTAATGTGTGCAGAGTGCCAGGTGGGCGGAGCCTAGTGGGACCATGTGTGCAGAGTGCCAGGTGGGCGGAGCCTAGCGGGACCATGTGTGCAGAATGCCAGGTGGGCAGAGCCTAGCGGGACCATGTGTGCAGAGTGCCAGGTGGGCGGAGCCTAGCGGGACCATGTGTGCAGAGTGCCAGGTGGGCGGAGCCTAGCAGGGTAATGTGTGCAGAGTGTCAGGTGGGCGGAGCCTAGCGAGACCATGTGTATAGAGTGTCAGGTGGGCGGAGCCATGTGTGCTGGCGGCAGAGTGCGAAGTGGGTGGAGCCTGGCGGGGTCATGTGGCGCTGAGGACGTCAGTGTCGTGGACTGCATGGCTGGGGACAGGTGAGTGTGTGTGTGTGTGTGTATGTGTACATGCCGCATGCAGGAGGGGGCGGAGCGAGCTGAGCGGGGAAGTGTCGGCTTCCTGCACACGTAACTAGGATAAATATCGGGTTACTAACCAAAGCGCTTTGCTTGAATACCCGATGTTTATCTTGGTTACCAGCTTCTGGCAGGCTGCCAGCGATGGCTCCTGCACACTGTAGCTGTAAAAAGCCCTGCTTTTTGCTGCTAGAACCGTTCTCGAACGTAACTAGAACTATCGAACTTTAGCAAAAAGCTCGAGTTCTAGTTCGATCTAGAACAGCCCCCAAAATCACTCGAACCGCGAACTGGAGAACCGTGAACCGCGCTCAACTCTAGCAATGAAGTGAATCGCGCGGTCAGCAGAGACTTCAGCACTGCAGACTTTAAGATTACCAAATCTGCCTATGTTTATCATTAGAGGCGGTAGCTCAGTGGATAGAGCACTCGCCTAAGAAGCAAAACTTCACGAGTTCTGGTCCCGGTAAAGAATTAAATTTATTTATTTTTAATTTTAAATTATTATTATAAATTTATAATTATAATTTAATTTAATTATGCACTGAGGGGAGGAGCCGGACATCAGCTGCGAGCCGTGGGACACACCTCTAAAATTGGAGCAGTTCTCAGAATGAGACTGCATTGCTCTCTCCTCTCTTCTCTCTGTCTCTTCTCTGTCTCTCTCCCCCTCTCTCTCCTCTCTCTCTCTTTTTTCAGTCTCTCGATTTCTCTTTTTCCCTCTCTCTTTTTCTCTCTCTCTTTCCTCTCTCTCTGTCTCCTCTCTCTCTTTTTCTCTTTTTCTCAGTCTCTCTTTTTCTCTCTCTCTCTTTTTTCTCTCTCTCTCTTTTCTTTCTCTCTTTTCTCTCTCTCTTTTCTCTCTCTCTTTTCTCTCTCTCTCTTTTCTCTCTCTCTTTTCTCTCTCTCTCTCTTTTCTCTCTCTCTTTTCTCAGACCTGATGATGATCAGCTGATGCGGTCACCTGACAGAATCAGCTGACTCGATAAGTCGAGCGGTGTGGCTGGCTTTTTACTGCCCGTCCGGCTAAACTATCAGCTGATGCTGTCGGACAGGAGTCTGCACTGAAGTGTGTAGTTTGTTTGTTTTTTTTTGCACTGATGCATCAGCTGATTGTATAAAAGCCATTTATACAATCAGCTACTGTGTCATGTGTTTCAGGCCCTTGAACCTGACACATCATTTGATCGCTTTGCCTTCTAGCAAACCGATCAGATGATTTTGGATCCGGATTGGACGGCGCAGGACCCTTGACCGAGGATTACTGCAGAAGGGGGTTCTTTATTTCAATAAAGATGGAGTCATTAATTGTGTTGTGTTGTATTTCTAATAAAAATATTTTTCTGTTGTGTTTTTTTTATCTGTACTAGAAATTCATGGTGGCCATGTCTAATATTAGCGTGATACCATGAATTTCGGGCTTAGGGCCAGTTGATAATATACAGCTACGCTAGCTCTTATACCATTATTACCCAGTGAGCCACCCGTCACCAGGGCAGCTGGAAGAGTTGGATGCAGCGCCAGAAGATGGCGCTTCTATGAAAGCGCAATTTTCTGGGGCGACTGCGGACTGCAATTCGCAGCATGGGTGCCCAGAAAGCTTGGACACCCTGAGCTGCGGATTCCAATCCCCAGCTGCCTAGTTATACCTGGCTGGACACAAAAACATGGCGAAGCCCACATAATTTTTTGGGGGGGCAAAAAACTCCTCCATACAGTCCTGGATGGAGTATGCTGAGCCTTGTAGTTCTGCAGCTGCTGTCTGTCTGTATGGAGGAGAGCAGACAGCAGCTGCAGAACGACAAGGCTCAGCATGCTCCATTCACTAGTGTATAATACCACTTATATCCTCAAACCAAGAATATATATGATGCCAATCTTCCTTTAAAATACTTTATTTATTTAGAAAAATAGAATAAAAAACATATAAACAAACACAAAGGCACAGCAGGGTAGAGAGATACAAACTCCCTCGGCACTTTAAAGAGTTCCATAACTTGGACGCCCGACTCTTGATTATAAAAGCCATCGATCAGATCAGGACCGATATACGGGGCGGCGACATAGGCAGAACCCTTGCGCGTCTGGAAAGCCGGTGGATCTATAGGCTGGGTACTGTGGCCCCTGAGGGCCTTAATGAAAATTTTGGTTTTAATGCTTTTCTGTGAACAGATCATCTGTATTGGTTGGGATGTCTTTTTAATTTGTTGTACCTGTTGTTTATGTGTTAAATAGTCGGTATATTTATTATCTGGTACAGGGGATGACATACCTTGCTTGAGTGCTAATTTATGTTCCTGCTCTTTCCTTGAGGTTATTGCCACCCAGTGTTTGGACCCTATACCTACTGTACATGTTTGATGACCGAAGATTTGAATTATGGCAATATTGGATTATTGGACTGTTCATCTTCATGTAGTTACCTACTTATGTGGTGCCATTTGCTGTTGACAATCTAGACGGATGGATGCTGTAATATTATTGAGTGAACCATACGAACTATGGATGAAGGTCGGAGTATCCCTCACAGTCGATGAAGATGGACCGGTGGTTTTGGCCCACCTTGTAGATTGGACTTTGTGCTTACCCTTTAAGCTGTGTGGGGGCTATCTTTGACCTGGAGTAAAGTATATGTATATTCTTGTTTCCTTTTACTCCCGTTAATTTTTTCTTCTTCCCATCCTGTTCCCCTCTTTTCCCTCCCTTCCCCCACCTTTCCCCCCCTTACACCCCCCATCTTTTCCCTCCCCCCCAAACCCCACCTTTTCCACCTTCTTCCTTCCTTTTTGACCCTTTCTATTTCTAGTATTATTTCTTTCTGATAGGGTTAATGTTATAAATATGGAATGACACATTTATGGTGTGCTTTGATTGGGGGTGGGTGGTTGATCTCTGTGGGCTATGTGGGTCTTGCACCCTTTGCCAGCTGTGGTCTGGACATATGTAGGAGGATGCAGGGTAATATAAATGTATCTTCTAACCTAACATGGAGCCCGTATAGGGGGTTTATGATTGAGTATGTGATCAATGGGAGTCATGGTGAAAGGGCCCCTATACTGCGGCTGGCGGGGGGTGCGGGAGTGTACGGCCCATATGGCTAATAATTGGTTAAAGTTTGGATGTGCAATTACGTGTTTTGTATATTACATATGGTCACTTGCTTATATTGCCGTGGTCATCAGAAAAATGTAAACAGTTATATTGTAGTTGATCCAGTGGTTATTGTGGTCCTTTTGTTATTTACAATTAAAATGGAGAGATGTATATGGGGACTGGGTGGTCTCGATCCCCAGGAGGAGATGCATGTTGTCTGTGCATGCGGGTAGTTATCGTTCGATAGGATGCAATCCTGATTATATCAATGCAAAATGTGGAATGTGTGGCTATATTCACTAGTGTATGCAGGAGAGCAGACAGCAGCTGCAGAACTACAAGGCTCAGCATACTCCATCCAGGACTGTATGCAGGAGTTTTTTGCCCACCAAAAAAATGACATGGGTTTCGCCATATTTTTGTATGCTAGCCAGGTACAGCAGGCAGGTACGGCTGCCCCCAACCCCCAGCTGCCTATTTGTACTCGGCTGGCAACTAAAAAAATAGGGAAGCCCTTTTTTTAATTATTTCATGAATTTCATGAAATAATAAAAAAAAAAATCGACATGAGCTTTGCTCCATTTTTGTGTCCAGCCAGGTACAACTAGGCAGCTGATGATTGGAATCTGCAGCACAGTTTAGCCCAAGCTTTTTGGGCCACTCTGCTGCGAATTGCAGTCTGCAGCCGCCCCAGAAAATGGCGCTTTCATAGAAGCGCCATCATCTGGCGCTGTATCCAACTCTTCCAGCTGCCCTGGAGACAGGTGGCTTGCTGGGTAATAATGAGTTAATACTAACTTTGTTTTACTAGCTAGTATTAAGCCAAAGATTCTTAATGTCAGGCAAGTTTGACCCAGCCATTAAGAATCTCCAACAAAGGGTTAAAAAAAAAAGACACCACACAGAGAAAAAATACTTTAATATAAATAAATACACAGACTCACTTAGAGACTCCATAATCATTACTCCCTCGCATCCCTCCATGATCCATGGTCTTCCGTCTTCTTTCTCCTTCAACCCATGCAGCTCTGCTACATCAGACAGCGCTGCATGGAAGGAAGACGGTGCTGCTTCCCATGCAGTCTATATCACTCAGTGAGTAGCAGAGGTTGCCGGCTGTAAGCGGTGACGTCACTTCTGACAGGCGCATTGCTGTAGCAACAGTGATCTCCGTTATTGACCGGCTGTGGCAGCCGGTGAATAACGGAACGGGGAAGCAGAACGGGGAAGCCGACCGTGTGCCAGAGCATCTCGCCGGTACACGGAGATACACAAATTATCACCGCGTACTGGAGAGATGCACTGACAGGACCTAGCATGACGTCTAGCCATGTGACCAGTCTGTAGCCAATGAGATAATAGACACGAGACTGGTCACATGCTATTTTGACGTCACGATAGGTCCTATCATCAGTGCTGGTTACCGGGAGGATGCAGCGATTATCGGAAGGAAAAGTGGCAGGAGACAGAGTGCAGGACGCATCGCGTGGACCTGTAAGTGTTATGGCAATGTTTATTAACTGTATGTGTACATTTATAATGTGTTTTTATGTGTTTGTGTTTGCCTGCCATTTTTTTCAATGGGGTTCCAGAGGTTCGTCGAACGGTTCGTCGAGCCGAACTCGAACGCGGGCTCTGTTCGACGAACTGAACTGAACTCGAGCCTTTAGAGGCTCGCTCATCTCTAATGAGCAACAAATGGTCTGGAATTGTTGTGTTGAAAAATTCCTCTATTCTTTCCAATAATTATCATATAGGAAAAAAACAAAACTTTTAATATTTCATTTAAAAAAAGGAAAAAAGATTAAAAAAACCACTGACGTTACCTGCACAATAATTGTTCTAGTAGCTATTGCAACTTTCTAATGGTAACTGGTAACTTCTATCATTGTCAGTAGAAAATGAGTTTGCGGTTCACATATTAATTTTAACCATATCAAATCTCTAAAAGTATTTGTATTGCCAACTTGACATGTTTTGCCTATTTAGGTATTCTCAAAAGGAAGTATTGGTATAATAGAGTATTAAAAAGAAAAATAAAGTTGATTCCCCCAGCTGGAATGTTTGGCGAGGGTCCTTAGTTGGCGACGCATGAGATGGTGAATGGGACTAAACCAACTTTTTGCTGGGTCACTAATTTCTAAATAGGATCTTTTTTTAAATTTCAAGGGACCAGATACCACCAACACCAGTTCCGTCCATTTACAGTTTTTCCAATATATCTGGCCATTTTTTTTACATGATTATTTCTTTTACTCTTGCAGGATCTACTAAAGCATTCAATGGGGCAATAATTGTCATCACGCCAAGCAACACCATGCTTAGCACTAGTCTACTATAAGGAAGCAAGAAAAAAACCAAGGAGAAAATTGTAGAAAAAATACCCTGACTATAAATAAATAAATTGCAAGTGCTTAATAAACAGGGTACTTAGTATATACATTTTTGCAAAAAGGTAAGAAGCTGTCTCACCTCGTCACGGTGTACCCATCTGAGACAGTCCCTAACCTACTAAAGTTAAAAACATATTCTGTACCTGACTTGTGTCATGTCAAAACTTCAATATGGATGGTAAAGTGGTTAGCTGGGTCCCAGATTAAATACACAGCAAAAAGTGAGAAGCAGGTAATTGTTCAGCCTCAGTATCAGGAGGGCTGCACCCCCAACTTGCATTAAAGCAAGATAACAGACAAAAAACACCAAAAAACTGAGCTGTGACAAATGTTCAATAAACATGCAACATTACAAGCATGTGAATTGCAGCCTCAAGACTAGAAAAAAAACAAGGAGAAAATTGTAGAAAAAATACCCTGACTATAAATAAATAAATTGCAAGTGCTTAATAAACAGGGTACTTAGTATATACATTTTTGCAAAAAGGTAAGAAGCTGTCTCACCTCGTCACGGTGTACCCATCTGAGACAGTCCCTAACCTACTAAAGTTAAAAACATATTCTGTACCTGACTTGTGTCATGTCAAAACTTCAATATGGATGGTAAAGTGGTTAGCTGGGTCCCAGATTAAGTACACAGCAAAAAGTGAGAAGCAGGTAATTGTTCAGCCTCAGTATCAGGAGGGCTGCACCCCCAACTTGCATTAAAGCAAGATAACAGACAAAAAACACCAAAAAACTGAGCTGTGACAAATGTTCAATAAACATGCAACATTACAAGCATGTGAATTGCAGCCTCAAGACTAGAAAAAAAACAAGGAGAAAATTGTAGAAAAAATACCCTGACTATAAATAAATAAATTGCAAGTGCTTAATAAACAGGGTACTTAGTATATACATTTTTGCAAAAAGGTAAGAAGCTGTCTCACCTCGTCACGGTGTACCCATCTGAGACAGTCCCTAACCTACTAAAGTTAAAAACATATTCTGTACCTGACTTGTGTCATGTCAAAACTTCAATATGGATGGTAAAGTGGTTAGCTGGGTCCCAGATTAAATGCACAGCAAAAAGTGAGAAGCAGGTAATTGTTCAGCCTCAGTATCAGGAGGGCTGCACCCCCAACTTGCATTAAAGCAAGATAACAGACAAAAAACACCAAAAAACTGAGCTGTGACAAATGTTCAATAAACATGCAACATTACAAGCATGTGAATTGCAGCCTCAAGACTAGAAAAAAAACAAGGAGAAAACTGTAGAAAAAATACTCTGACTATAAATAAATAAATTGCAAGTGCTTAATAAACAGGGTACTTAGTATATACATTTTTGCAAAAAGGTAAGAAGCTTTCTCACCTCGTCACGGTGTACCCATCTGAGACAGTCCCTAACCTACTAAAGTTAAAAACATATTCTGTACCTGACTTGTGTCATGTCAAAACTTCAATATGGATGGTAAAGTGGTTAGCTGGGTCCCAGATTAAATACACAGCAAAAAGTGAGAAGCAGGTAATTGTTCAGCCTCAGTATCAGGAGGGCTGCACCCCCAACTTGCATTAAAGCAAGATAACAGACAAAAAACACCAAAAAACTGAGCTGTGACAAATGTTCAATAAACATGCAACATTACAAGCATGTGAATTGCAGCCTCAAGACTAGAAAAAAACCAAGGAGAAAATTGTAGAAAAAATACCCTGACTATAAATAAATAAATTGCAAGTGCTTAATAAACAGGGTACTTAGTATATACATTTTTGCAAAAAGGTAAGAAGCTGTCTCACCTCGTCACGGTGTACCCATCTGAGACAGTCCCTAACCTACTAAAGTTAAAAACATATTCTGTACCTGACTTGTGTCATGTCAAAACTTCAATATGGATGGTAAAGTGGTTAGCTGGGTCCCAGATTAAATACACAGCAAAAAGTGAGAAGCAGGTAATTGTTCAGCCTCAGTATCAGGAAGGCTGCACCCCCAACTTGCATTAAAGGAAGATAACAGACTAAAAACACCAAAAAACTGAGCTGTGACAAATGTTCAATAAACATGCAACATTACAAGCATGTGAATTGCAGCCTCAAGACTGGTGAGACAGCTTCTTACCTTTTTGCAAAAATGTATATACTAAGCACCCTGTTTATTAAGCACTTGCAATTTATTTATTTATAGTCAGGGTATTTTTTCTACAATTTTCTCTTTGTTTTTTTTCTAGTCTTGAGGCTGCAATTCACATGCTTGTAATGTTGCATGTTTATTGAACATTTGTCACAGCTCAGTTTTTTGGTGTTTTTTGTCTGTTATCTTGCTTTAATGCAAGTTGGGGGTGCAGCCCTCCTGATACTGAGGCTGAACAATTACCTGCTTCTCACTTTTTGCTGTGTATTTAATCTGGGACCCAGCTAACCACTTTACCATCCATATTGAAGTTTTGACATGACACAAGTCAGGTACAGAATATGTTTTTAACTTTAGTAGGTTAGGGACTGTCTCAGATGGGTACACCGTGACGAGGTGAGACAGCTTCTTACCTTTTTGCAAAAATGTATATACTAAGTACCCTGTTTATTAAGCACTTGCAATTTATTTATTTATAGTCAGGGTATTTTTTCTACAATTTTCTCCTTGGTTTTTTCTAGTCTTGAGGCTGCAATTCACATGCTTGTAATGTTGCATGTTTATTGAACATTTGTCACTGCTCAGTTTTTTGGTGTTTTTTTACTATAAGGAAGCAAACAAGAGATTACCTGAGATAATTTAGCAGAACTAATTATTTTAATTTAAATAAGTAGCCATAAACAAAATCACCGGTTTTGCTTTTATCTAGGGATATTTTTTAAGATTATGCTCATATTTAGCCTTTCTTTTCTTTGGTTTTGATAATTTTTTTCACCATCCTAACTTTTTCATGTTTCCCTTTGTAACTTACAAACCAAGCAAAATAAATATTTTAACATCATTCTTGCGATCTTTAAACAACTGTGAAATAAAACAAAGACAAAAAATTAAGGAGGGGGGGAACTTAGTTCTAGAAAAACTTAATGATTGTACAAGATGTTCCAACTCTAGAAATGGACTCATTCAGCACATAGAATTACCTATGGTATATTGTCTATGTTTTCCATTTTTACAGATGGCAGCATCCCTCCCTCTTTGGGTCAAGTCACTTTAAAAATAGATAATATATTAGACCTCATGAGTCTCTTCAGAAAGACTAAACAGTAACAACAGGGAATGTCATTGTTTTGGTTTTCTTTACGAGTCTTTATGTACTCAGCTGCACGTCAGCCATGCATTCACTCTGGGACCCAGCTTCTGCTAAATTCCTGTTCCAGCTCACTTACAAACCTTTATGCATTATAAGACCAATGCCACACAGGTTTAGGAAACACTCACACAGCTGGGCTAAACATTCCCATTTTTCTGTTCCAGAAAGTGGCTGACAGGTCTTAATCTCAAGTACGTGGTAAGTGTCGGTATGAAATGGCTAATGTCAAACAACATGTGTGGAAGAGTAAGACAAAGCTGGCATATAAATGCAAACTGTGGAGTGATGCCGAGGCGGTCCATTAAACAGATACAGTATCCTACACCATGTATACTTTTGCTACATTAGTATACTGTGAGTGTTTTTTTACATAGACTTACTGTACATTAACAAGTCACAAACACATATAATGTTACAAATTGAGTGTTCCTTATTATGCTCTGGGGTCTCTCCAGATTCCAGAGCATGAACAACATAGGATGTATAAAAAATTAATACTCACCTAAGCACTCACCTCTCCAGCAGCCGCTATAGTCCATCATGGGCACTGGCGTAACTAGAGTCCGATGGGCCCAGATGGGGTCTTGTAGTGTTCTAAATCCTATCAAAACATAAATGTTGCCCCCTCCCCCTTCAATATGTAGTAATGTCCCCCATTCTGGGCACCTTCCTGGTAAATTTGTCCCCCATCCTGGTTGATATACCCCCCATGGTGGGTCCATTCCTGGTAAATGTCCCTCATCCTGGTATATATGTCCACATTCTGCGCCCCTTCCTGGTAAATATGGCCGCTATTCTTTTATATATGTCCCCCATCCTAGGCCCATTCTTGATAAATATGTCCCCCATTCGGGTACTGTACGTGTTTCATCGTGGGACTCATCCTGGTATATATATCCCCCATTCTGGTAAATGGGCCACCAATCCTGGTAAATATGTCCCCTTTCCTGTTATGTGTCCCCATCCTGGGCCTCTTCTTTTTTATATATGTCACCATCCTGGTATATGTGTCCCCATCCTGGGCCCATTCCTGGTAAATATGTCACCCATCCATCTACATATATTTCCTTATCCTCGGCCCCTTCCTGGTATTTATGTCCATATCCTGGACCCCTTCCTTATATATATGTTCCCCATCCTGGGCCCCTTTTTGGTATATATGACTCCCATCTGTAACATCTTGTCTGAGGCCACAGCTTCAAAAATGATACTTTGGGCAGATTTGGCACAAACTATTCCGATTGGCAGATTCCAGAGAAACACTTAAACTCTTAGGCTATGTGTGCACGTTGCATACTGGCCCTGCAGAAATTTATGCAGTGATTTAAAGAGCACACGTGCACTTCAAGTCGCTGCAGAAACAGTCCGTAATGAAAAAAAAAAGCTGATTCCATGCGCTCTGACTGCAGCCCCTCCCATAGACAGAGCGGGGGATGCAGGCAAAGCGCAGGAAAGAGGTGACATGTCACTTCTTAGAACGCATGCTTCGGGCAGCAGCCGAAGCGCTGCGCTCTAATACGCCATAGATATGCCATAGATTGTGCAGGGGACGCAGGACGCGTACAGTTACGCTGCGTGCAGATCGCAGCGTAACTGCAAGCAATTACGCAACGTGTGCACATAGCCTTAAACTCTTATACAAGGATCTGTACTGATAATGGGGCTCAGTGGATTGCTATGGGAGGGCTTCCATCTGGAGGTTCGAACCATAGGCAGGTAAAAGCAGTCAGGGAGCCAGGTCAAAACTAAGAGGGTGGAAAGGTGCAAAATCATCAGGCAGGAAAAGTATCAAGAAACAATCTGAGGTGAAACAGGAAAACACTTATATTAAGCAGAAAACAAACACATAACTATACAGGGAAGCACAAGCTATATCTGGCTGCTTCCAGCAGTAAGCTGGAAGCTTTATTAGAATGTAATATCTTCTAATAGGCTGAAGCTAGGAGCTAACGACTTCAGCTGGACAGCTCACACACCAATTTTGTCAGACTGGAAGGTACTGCAGGTCTTAGGACTCTAACCTTAGAGGAAGGACAGAGCCTGCAGTGTCCAGAGATCACCAGCACCACCCAAAGAGTGAATAGGGCAATGCCTGAATGACAGAAGCAGATGTTGGAGGAGCAGGTTCTGGTGGCAATATGACTCCACATTAACTTGTTAGGCTTTGTATGTTAAATGTGTTTGCTTTATGTTGGTAGAGCATTGGTTAATGTCAGTTTACCTGCTATCACCTCCTTGGTTATTCACCTTACCTGCCGCCAGTTTGTGACCATTCCCATCTGCTTAAAATAGTCACATGATCCATCACCTTATGCTGGAAATAGAATCTCATTTCTACTGACCATCTAGGACACAGCACATCTATCAGGGTGGATAGAGGTCTCATGGAGGGATCCACTAAGAACCTGCCCCCTGTTGTTCTTCCTAGGGAGGAAATTTCACAGGTGAAGTTTGATGAACCCAAGCAGTTGGGGGGCCTCCCCTCATGGTGAGTCACTTGCAGTTTTCTGTGAGACAGGGGCATGTTCTTACTGCAGTCTCAAGGGTCTCAAGGGTAATTTTTGTTAAGGTTTATCCATCAGTACCCTAAAATCCTTACACCATCTAAAAAACTGCATTCCCCTTGTCGGGTCGGATGGAGGGAGGGGACCTGGATGTGTATATGTCCTCCATTTACTCTTCTCAGTTCACAATTACAGCTGTGGTGCTGATCAGTACATACACTGAGGCAATTTCTGTTCTTGTGGACTGTGGAGCAGGAGCTAACATGGTGAATTTTTGCTTTGATAAAACCCGTGGTCTGTCCTAAGCATTAGAAATATCTATCCACATATTGGCCATAGATTCTGCTCCTTTCAGCCAGAGAAAGTTTACCCAAACAGTTCATAATGTAAATTTGCGGTTAGGTTCACAATGAGCTCCTTTCCTGCTACAACTTAGAGGGTCTGCCCATTCCCATAATTTTGGGCCTTTCCTGGGTGAAAAAACACAATCCGGTGATTGATTAGTGGTCAGGAGATGTGGTTAGTCTGGGCAGTTTTTGAGAAAGCAATTGTAAACGTGATCAAGGGAGGCTGGTCATTCCCACTATGTTCTCTGTTCCTGAGTGTAAGGTTTGGAAGACACGAGAGGTGTCTGCTAAAAAATCAGGTGGAAGTTTGCTTCTGTGGCTCTGGGCTCAAGGTTTGTGGCTCTGTATAGAGTAGTGGATATTATTAACACTAAAGCCAAACCTTCAGTGCTAAATACCTATGACGTTTTCCACAGGTCGTCGATCAGGAAATTTTTCACATCTCTGGAATCTAGTTTATTACCGCCACCTCTTGCATTTATAATGAATGATCTTTAGGGTCAGGTGACAGCAGAGGGAAATACTAGAGTGTTGGTATGTCTCTTCAATAGGTCGTATTCGGACAAGTCTGGCCCCTCGTAGAAAGGGGGGTACTGTCACAAGTGTCTTCCGTGCTTAGGATGTGTGTGACAAATTTGGGATCTGAGCTCCACATTAACTTGTGAGGCTCTGTATAGTAAATGTATTTGTTTTCTTTTGATACAGCATGGGTTAATGTCAGTTTCCCTGCTAGCAGCTCCTGGTTTATTTGTGCCGCCCCCGCGACAGTCGATGGGCTGCTCGGACCCGGATCCGCAATGGCTCGAGGGCTCTCCGGATCCGAGGCGGGGTCGCGCGGCTACCTCGGGAATAAAAAGGGGAATTTTGTGTTTCGGGGTGGTGAATGGGATAATGTTTGTGACGCCACCCACGGTGCCTGGTAATAGGAGAGACCGCCACTGCTGTTGGGGAGCCCGGTGATGATGTTAAAGCAGCAGGATATTTTAACACCTCCGTGGGTAGGGGGTTTTGGTGTCCCGGGGCCCGGTGATGAGATGGAGTTGGGGGTCAAGGGATATCGGTACTCACACAGTCCAAAGTCACTGACGCGGACACCAGGTAAACCAAACTCTTGAATGCTCTGCTTCTCTCGGTTGAGCATGCTGGGTCCGTGCCCCTTTGGTGTTGCTGGTTGGTCTGAAGCCTTGTCCTTTGGCACTGTGTTTAACTTGGTGGATCCCTTTCGCCTAAGACTACTCGGGTCCCGCTCACCTGTGTGGCTAGCAAGGTGAACCTGCTCTCAGGGTTCACGCTTGGGATTTTCTTGATGATTTTGGGAAGTCCTATCCCCTTCGTTGCGCTAGTACCCCGATTCTGGAGCGGGTGGGGAATGGTTCTTGAAGATTCCGTTCCCGTCGGGTGAATTACTGGGCTGCATGAAGCTACTTCCCAGCCTAGGGTCCGTATACCCCGTCGTGCCCTGGCCCCTGCCCGGTTGTAGCACAAGGGAGCCGGCCTGCTCTCTGTAGCAGCACCATACCCCGTCATTACCCACTGCGACCGGGGTTCCAGCTCCTTCTGGCCAGGCCAACGTCTGGCACCTGGGATGGGTACAGGAGCCCAGATCCCCAGCATGACCTGCACTGTCACCGCTGTCTCACTGCTCAACTCTACTCAACTCAACTATTGACATATCTGCCCTCCCTCTTCCATCCCCCCATCTGGGTGGCCCTATTCCTCTCAGTCTGCCCAAAGGGTGGTTGGTGGGTGTGGTGCAGAGTGTTCCTCAGGATTTATGTACACCTGTTGGTAGCAACACCAAATTGACAGGACCCGTAACCAAGGAGGAGCGGATACCATGCAGAAGGGCAGATTGCACGGCACCCTTGTGACGACCTGATTGGCCAGGGCGTCACATATTCACCTCACGTGCTGATAGTTTTTGACCACTCAATTCTACTTCAAATAGCCATATAATCCATTATCTGACGCTGGAAATAGAATCTCATTTGTTCTGACCACTTAGGAGGTAGCACATCTCTAGGAGCTGCTGGATGCATGCTGCCAGTATTCAGTTGTTGGAGCCATGTTGTTTGCAGCTATCAAGTATGTGTTTGTGTCATTTTTGCCCTGTCTGTCTATCTTCCCTCATATTGGATTTTTACAGTTGTTGGGACTAGTGCTCTTGCCGGCCCTCTCACTAGCCAGGGTGAGTACAGGGCAAGCGAGGGACTAGGGATGTGGTCAGCAACAGGTTGAAAGGATCTGTATAGGGACAATAGATAGCTTAGGGTGCAGCCTCAGGTGAGTACAGGAGGTGTATTCACTCTCTTCTCAATACTACCAAGGCCCACCATTGTTACTGTGTCCCTGGTGTACCCTGTTTGTGGCATCCCTTCTTAAGGTTTTGGGTGTCTGGTGAGAACCCTGATAGTTACATCTCTAGACCCTTAGGACCAGGTTTATTGGGAAACAGGAAATTAAACTTCTTTATCAGGTTTTTTGCTTTGATATTACTCACCAGAACCCAGGATCTATCTTTTGGGCCATAACCTCTCCAATGCACTAAATATTGCACAGACCCTTTAAACATATGAGAATAAAAGACTCTGCACATCATACTCTAAATTGTCTTCAACTGGAACAGGAGGAGGACTATTTCTGACTAGGTGAACTGAGAAAAATATGGCTTGAGGATTAACTTTGAAATACATTGGGTATTTTAAAGGATGGAGGAAGTTTCAGACGGAAAGCTGAAAGGTTAAAGATCTCGATTCTCTCATATGTAGAGATGAGTGGATCCATGGATATTCGGGTTTGCAGAATTTGAACAGACTGAAAAAAAAATCTTAATTACTCACCGGTAATGGGATTTTCAATAGCCCATGACAGCACCACATGAGAGATAGGTTCCGCCCACATCAGGACAGGAAACCCACTGATAAAAAGGCGGTACCTCTCCTCCACATCAGTAGGTTTTCAGAGCCAGAGAGGACCAACAAAACACAACAAACAGATTAATCATACCACCACCCAAGGAAAAACACCCATAACTAACACTCCCCGAAGGGTGCCCACAACCAGTGAATAGGGGGGGAACTAAGGGTGCTGTCATGGGCTATTGAAAATCCCATTACCGGTGAGTAATTAAGATTTTTCCCTGCCGCCCATGACAGCACCACATGAGAGATTTATATAGACCATCCACCTTAGGGAGGGACCACCGCCTGCAAGACCCGTCTCCCAAAGGAAAGGTCAGTTGTGGAGGACAAGTCCAGCCTATAGTGCCGAAAGAAAGTCCCAGGAGACGACCAAGTAGCCGCCCAACAGATCTGGTCAATAGAGGCATCCGCCCTCTCTGCCCAAGACGTAGACACTGCTCTAGTGGAGTGCGCCCTTATGCCCGGAGGAGGAGTGGCGTCTTTAGCCGAGTACGCCAAACCGATGGCATCCCTGACCCATCTGGCCAAGGTAGCCTTAGAAGCCCCATGCCCCCTGGACTGCCCCTGAAAAGTGACAAACAGGACCTGAGACTTCCTCCATTCCCTAGTCCTATCTAGGTACGTGACTAAGGCCCTCCGGACATCCAACGTGTGTAACCTAGCCTCCTTCTCGTTCCGAGGGGGGTCACAGAGGGAAGGGAGCACGATCTCTTGGGACCGATGAAAAGGTGTAGAAACCTTGGGCAAGTAGAAGGGATCAGTCCGCAACACTACCCTATCATCCAGAATCTGGGTATAAGGGTGAACCAGCAGTTTGAGAGGGACTTCCCCTAAGGGCTCAAACGGTGGCCCTGTGAGGGCATCCAACACTAAATTAAGGTCCCATGGGGGAACCCGGGGAGCCTGAACAGGTACCGACCTGGACTTAGATTTAATGAACCGGCAAATCCATTCATTCTGTGCCAGACTACAATGAAACAGTGCCCCTAAGGCCGATACCTGCACCTAGGCTTCCACACCGGGTCGGACATGGGACAGCAATGGGTTGTCCATACCAGGACAGGAAACCAAACTGATGTGGAGGAGAGGTACCGCCTTTTTATCAGTGGGTTTCCTGTCCTGATGTGGGCGGAACCTATCTCTCATGTGGTGCTGTCATGGGCGGCAGGGAAAAGATTGATTCGGGAACCAAATTTCAGTGCTGTAAAATGGTCGTAGTAAGGGCTAAGGTGTTACAAAAGTAAGCAAAATGGGGGTAAGAGCAGGATAGTTTTACATACCATGTTTCCTGGTTTCTTTTCTTTTCTAAGCTTCATGAATATTCACTGCTTCCCCTGCCCACCCTCTGTGTCATAATCTGTAATTAGTTGCAGACAAGTTTGCTGTATGGAAGTGTAAAAATAAATAAATGCCATGGGCCCTATTTTTGATAACCATTGCGGATAAAACAGATGGCTATAGGCTTCAACCTCAAGCAACTGCTTTATCGTGACTGATCAAAAATAGAGGGGATCCCAAGCTGTTTTTTTTCAATTATTTAAATAAATAATTTTTAAAAAAAAGGCGTGGGTCTCCTCATTTTTGATAACCAGCTGACAGCTGGGGTTTGTATTATCAGGCTGGGTAGAGCCATGGTTATTGACCCCTCCCAACATGCAAATAGCCCACAGCTTCCCAGAATTGGCGCATCCATTAGATATGCCAATTCTGGTGCTTTACCAGGCTAATCCCGATTGCCCTGGTGCAATGGCAATTGGAGTAATACATGGGGTTGATGTCAGTTGTGAATTATCAAAAATTACAGATGCCATCAAGTTCTAGGTTAGTAATGTGAAACTGTCTATGAGACGTGCCTATTACTAAGTCAAAAGAAATAAACACACACACAGAAAATCCTTTTTTTGAAATAAAAACACTCACACCCTCTTTTTAAAACAGGCTGTGGTCCAACTAAAAGGGAAACCAACCAGCAACTAGAAATCACCGATTTGAACCCCAGAGTGAAGCCATGAAATCTTACTACCCAGGGACAGCTGTCATATCATGCTACTACCTACAACCCATGGACAGTTGTCGTATTTTCCTACTACCACATGACAGCTGTCATAAAGCCCTACTACCCAGGGACAGCTGTTGTACATTCCTAGTACCCAAGCACCGCTCTTCTATAGCATTTATACCCAGGGACAACTCTCATGCAGCATTACAACCCAGGGTCAGCTCTTGTATAGCCCCTGGCTAGTTTGTGTATTGTAGTCCATGCATGTTGTATGGAGATCTGCATGAGCCCTTATAGTTACAAGCAGCCCTTTGAAGGCAACCATGATTCTGATGTGGCTCTCTGTGAAAATGAATTTGACACCTTACCTTCTACAAACTCATTATTATGTCAGAGACCTACATGTTATTGGAAGACATAGCTCAGAGTGAAAATGGCTGAAGAAGACGTTGTGTTCCCGAAGAAGGTGAAAAGACATTGTCAAATTGAGCCACAGTCTGAACAATAGACTATAACACTTGAAAATGAAGTAAGTGATGCTGCGCATGTGTGATGCCCTGACAAAACCAGGTAGTCACAGAAGTGTACCTTACTCTATCCTCCTTGGAAACCAACACAAAACCCACACCCAGGTGTTACAAGGGGGACCCGGGGAAGCGTGCCAAGATGGGAAATGGACTGCTTCCGCCGGTCAAGGTCCACTGTGCGGTGTAAGGGACCGCCGCTATGGTGGGTGAAGAGTGAGCGGGTTGCTGCTAGCGATCGTCTGGAATGTCACAGACGATCTATGTACACCGATCTGCCCTAACCCGTGAGGGTTGTATGGCACAGATCTCACGGCTCGGTGTACCTGTTGCACGGGGAAGCACAGAGGTGCCCACGCACGTGTGCCAGTGGAAGTCACGAGAATATGGCACGAGGGTAGCACAGAGGTGCCCACGCACGTGTGCTTTCAATAACCAGGTGAGTCCAATGGAGACTTGAGGAGCTCACCTGGGACAGGAACACGGCCTGTTGACGGGGGTACTGCCGGAGCAGCAAGGCAGGAACACGGCCTGCAAACGAGGTACTGCCGGAGCAGCAAGGGCCAAGCCCACAAGAGACAGTAATGCCTGAGCAGTGGCGTGGCAGCACGCTGCCAGACATCCAAACATAGAAGGACGGTCGCGCGCCGCCATGATGGCAGGGGGAGCTTTTAAGGAGGTGCAGCTCCACCCGAGGGCGGGCGCGAGGCGGAGATGATGGACTTGACCCAATCAGGGTCCACGACGTCCCAGCCTGGCCAGTCAGGATTCACCACGTCACCAGCCTTGTCATCAAGCCGTGTGACGTCAGTGAGCGAATCAGGACCCACCACGCATTGCACATGCTCACCCTCCTGCCTCTGGGAAATAGAGGCGGGATCCTCGGTCTCACAATGTGGAGAGATAACGGGAATCTCACTGCTTCCCTGAGCAGTAAACCTCTGCACATTGCGCAGCCTCGCAGACCTTCGGGGCCGCTGAGCAGGAGAGTCTGCGGCAGGCCAGGAATGGGAGACCGCTTCACTCCTTGTAACAGGAGAACCACTAGGTGTCACCCTTCTGCTGCCTC
The DNA here is from genome assembly GCF_048569485.1 of Anomaloglossus baeobatrachus. Classification (NCBI taxonomy): domain Eukaryota; kingdom Metazoa; phylum Chordata; class Amphibia; order Anura; family Aromobatidae; genus Anomaloglossus; species Anomaloglossus baeobatrachus. Next base: position 83,512,139 of record NC_134353.1, on the reverse strand, counting down.
TCTGAGAAGGTATCTCCTGCACACTGCGCAGTCTGGCAGACCTTCGGCGCTGCTGAGCAGGAGTGCTCGTGGCAGGCAAGGAATGGGAGACTGCCTCAGTCCTTGCCTCAGGAGAGCCACGAGATGTAACACCCAGGTACAACACACAGCCTGTAAAGCCTAGCCACCCCGCCCATGACAATAGGGACACACCAGTGGGCGGGACCAGGAAGATGGAGCGCCCACCTAGGGGTCCTGAGGTGTCAGGGGCGGGAACACGACAGGTGGAGTTAAGTTCTGACAGTTGACAGTGAGGAAGTGCAGTGGAGTCAGGGGTTGGGGCCCCTGAACTGCGGGACTAGGTGGCAGACGGCAAGCAGGACCAGAGGCGACGGAGATCCGGTCGCGGGAGACCTTAAGTGGACCGGGGCAGGGTTGTAACCCGCCAGTGCCGACAGCGGAAATCCGGTCCGGAGTCTGTGCACAGTCGGGGTACCTTGACCCTAGGATGAGGAAGGTTGCAAGCCCCCTCGTTAATTGACCAGCCGGGGTCAAGATTTCAGGCCGTGTTCCACAGAAGCCCCGAGAGCGAAATGGAAGCCCATCGCGGGTGATAGGGTGTCCATCAGAACCCACAGAAATCCCAAGGGTCAGATTTCGCGGGCCACAGCTCCCAAACATACACAGTACCGGGAGTGGACTTCTCCGTTCCAAGCGGAGTTGTCTCAGAAAAGACACAGACACTGACTGTAGGAGGAAGGGAACCCTGTTTCTACACCCAGGTATGGGACCCGAATACACCCGCCGGAGGCGACCGGTCACTGGCAACTTGGTTTACCACTGGACTTTGTGTGTGATTCCTTTGAACTGTGAGTACACCATTTACCCCTGGTCCGATTCGGCACATCACCAGCCATTACTCCCGTGTACCTGGACCCTGGGACTACAGCTCCCCTACCTGTGGAGGGGATCCCACCTTGCTGCCCCGCTCCATCAGCCCTGGGCACCCACCTCACCAGGCAGTGGTGGTGCTACCAAACCTCACCGCAACCCACCGAAAAATCAATCGCCTGTAAAGCCTGGGTCCGGCTACCACTCGAGCCGCAGTAATGAACCCGGATCCGAGCAGCCCCTACAGCGTCCCGGGCCCCATCCGCAACAACCCGAACCTGGCGTCACGAACAGGATTCCTACCCCATCTACAAACCTGGATGAAGTGTGCCTCTTTCTGAACTGTAGACCGTGAAACGCTCCAAAATTTTGGACTGTCGCCATCTTGCCCGCCATATTTGGCACCAAAAACATTATCGCTATCTTCTTCCCCAAAAAGGGCGTGAAAGCTGAAGCTCCACCCCCTAAGAACGCGGGCGGAACCTGGTGACTCCCAAAGAAGGAAGTTGCAAAGGACATTGGGTCCCTCCAGACTACTGTTGAAAACCAAGGGCGAGGGCAGGAAAGAGCGGCATGTGATCAAAGAAGATAAAGAGCAGGGACACTAGGACTCTGCAGAAACCCATTCCTGGAAACCAACGTGGCAAGAGGTCTCAGCGGTCTAGCAACCAGCGTGCAGAGTCCCATTCCCAGAACCACCGATTGTATTGAAGAGCAGACAGAGAGGATCCAGGCCCAAGCGCACTTCATGCTGGCGAAGTGGGCGTCGGAGATGAAGGGCATGGCTGCAGCTGTCAGGGCACGCGAGGTGGAGATGACTTCGGAGGAGTAAGTAAGCGACGACCCACGCCCCTATGTTCCCCAGAAACCGGCCTACCCGGCTGAAGGGTCCGGTCTACTCCCGTCCACCACACCACTCCTCTCGTTGCCCGTGTCCGCAGCCAGTGCCCTGACCAACCCGCTGCCTCAGCCCGTGGCAGTGGAGCCCGTACAACCTACAGGGGAGGATCCAGTTGCTGGGCCCTCCGGCCTTACCTTTACCATCCCTTCGGCACTGCTGGTGGCATCTGTCCTGGCCAGATCTGACCAGGCCGCATCACAGGGCCCGTACCCCAATACGGAGCATCCAACCGCCATTGTCCCACCTGCGGAACAGCTGGGATGTCTAAAAGCTGCTATAACAGAGAAGCTTGCCAGTAAGATGGCCCCGCCAATGTGCGGTCCTCCGGTAGCTGCCGGGGCTGCTGGGTTCCGAATGCATCCGGTTTCCCTGAGGAAGGAGAATCCCAGCAGAAGGCGGGCCCAGAAGTCGCAAATATATGTTGCTGACGTTGTGGAGAATGGAGCCTGTACGCCTGGGAAGGTGATCAGTGTACCCAGGTAGTGGGAAGAATAGTACCGGCCTCCACACTCGCCCCGATTGTCTGATAGAGTAAAGAGTAAGGTAGCGGATTCCGGCTACCCTTTTCCCAGTTACCCTGCTTCCCCTGTTTTAAAGTTATTATGGACCATGGCTTCTGGACTGGAAGAAGCCACCCAAAAACTTTCTTGTGCTTGTACATAACCCCCATCTACCTTCTTGTTGCCCCACCACCAGGACTGTAACACCTCTGGAGAGGTTGGTTGGAGAAAGGGCCTGCGGTGGAGTCAGCCGAGGCCCAGTCACCAGCAAAACCGGTAGCTAACCTCCAGGCCAAGGGTGCGGACCGTGGACCTCTTGGGGTGGACTGGTGGGTACGGAACTTTTACCCGGACACCATGGACACCCACAGGAACTCGGGGCGGTGTGACACCTGTGACTAGCGGTGGCACCGAGGGTGGGTTCAGGTGTTTTGGGTGGCGGGTGAAAGGGAAGAAGGAGATAATGTTTTTGCAATGTTTAAGAGATGTACCTCCCTTATGGGATGAAAAGTTTTGAAATGTTTTAAATGGTTTTATATGTTACACTTTTCTAATTGCAGAAGCAGTAAAATAAACGTCCGTGGCCAGAGAGCCCGAGGACGGGCTGTATTCAACCATGGAGGAGTGTGGCAAAACCAGGTAGTCACAGAAGTGTACCTTACTCTATCCTCCTTGGAAACCAACACAAACCCCACACCCAGGTACAACACACAGCCAGTAAAGCCTAGCCACCCCCTCATGACAATAGGGACACACCAGTGGGCGGGACCAGGAAGATGGGAGCGCCCACCTAGGGGTCCTGAGGTGTCAGGGGCGGGAACACGACAGTTGGAGTTAAGTTCTGACAGTTGACAGAGGATGAGTGAGGAAGTGCATTGGAGTCAGGGGTTGGGGCCCCTGAACTGCGGGACTAGGTGGCAGACGGCAAGCAGGACCAGAGGCGACGGAGATCCGGTCGCGGGAGACCTTAAGTGGACCGGGGCAGGGTCGTAACCCGCCAGTGCCAACAGCGGGAATCCGGTCCGGAGGCTGTGCACAGTCGGGGTACCTTGACCCTAGGACGAGGAAGGTTGCAAGCCCCCTCGTTAATTGACCAGCCGGGGACAAGGTTTCAGGCCGTGTTCCACAGAAGCCCAGAGAGTGAAACGGAAGCCCAATGCGGGGGATAGGGTGTCCGTCAGAACTCACAGAAATCCCAAGGCTCAGACTTCGTGGGCCACAACTCCCAAACATACACAGTACTGGGGTGGACTTCTTCGTTCCAACCGGAGTTGTCCCAGAAAAGACACAGACACTGAGTGCAAGAGGAAGGAAACCCTGTTTGCTACACCCGGGTGTGGGACCCGAATACACCCGCCGGAGGCGACCGGTCACTGGCAACTTGGTTTACCACTGGACTTTATGTGTGATTCCTTTGAACTGTGAGTACACCATTTACCTCCGGCCCGACCCGACACGTCACCTACAGCAGTCATTACTCCCGTGTACCTGGGCCCCGGGACTACACCACCCCTACCTGTGTAGGGGATCCCACCTTGCTGCCCCGCTCCATCAGCCCTGGGCACCCAGCTCACAAGGCAGCGGCGATGCTACCAAACCTCACCGCAACCCTCGGGTGGCGTCACCGACAAATCAATCCCCTGTAAATACTCCCCTCCTATGGTTGTGACTACAGACGGCCGTATGAGCCCGGGTCCGGATACCACACGAGCATGCAGTAACGAACCCGGATCCGAGCAGCCCTGCAGCGGCACGGCCCCCATCCGCAACACATGTCTAGTCGGAATGTGGCCAGAAACAGGCATATTGCATACTTGTGGTCCTCTAGCCACCTGGTCTCACTATTATGTGCTCTGTAAGGATTCACAAGTCTGCAGTCACATAGAATGACTGCAGACTTTTCAGCCAAACGTAAATACATGTTATGGTAGACAAACAGCAGTAACCATTTCAAGTCGGACATATTCAGGAAAAGCGTCTCTTAAGCGGGCTTTACACGCTACGACATCGCTAATGCGGAGTCGTTGGGGTCACGGAATTCGTGACGCACATCCGGCCGCATTAGCGATGCCGTTGCGTGTGACATCGATTAGCGATTTTGCATCGTTGCAAAACAGTGAAAAATCGCTAATCGGCGACACGGGGGTCCATTCCCAATTATCGTTACTTCAGCAGTAACGAGATTGTTCCTCGTTCCTGCGGCAGCACACATCGCTGCGTGTGACGCCGCAGGAGCGAGGAAGCTCTCCCTACCTGCCTCCCGGCCGCTATGCGGAAGGAAGGAGGTGGGCGGGATGTTACGTCCCGCTCATCTCCGCCCCTCCGCTGCGATTGGGCGGCGGTTCAGTGACGTTTCAGTGACGTCGCTGTGACGCCGCATGGACCGCCCCCTTAGAAAGGAGGCGGTTCGCCCGTCACAGCGACGTCGCCGGACAGGTAAGTATGTGTGACGGCTCTGGGCGATGTTGTGCGGCACGGGCAGCGATATGCCCGTGTCGCGCAACAGATGGGGGCGGGTACCCACACTAGCGATATCGGGACCGATATCGCAGTGTGTAAAGTAGCCTTTAGGCTACTTTCACACTTCAATCTTTTTCCATCAGTCACAATCAGTTGCTTCGAGAAAATACGAAATCCTGCAAAATATTTTGCAGGATTCAGTTTTTCCCCATAGACATGTATTAGGCTAAATTGACAGTTCCGTTGTTTTGCATCAGTCACAATTAGTTTTGTGACTGATATGACTGATGCATTGCAGATGGTAGTACAACTGATGTGACGAATGCGTTAAAAAAAAAATCCATCACCTGGCAAGGGGAAGAGAGAGAGAGAGCCCCCATCATCACCGCACACACTGGCACTACTGCTCCCATCATCACCGCGTACACCGGCACTATCTCCCCCATCATCACCGCACGCACACACACTGGCACTACTGCGCCCATCATCACTGCGTACACCGGCACTACCGCCCCCATCATCACCACACACACACCAGCACTACTGCCCCCATCATCACTGCACACAATGACACTACTGCCCTCATCATCAATGCACACACACCAGAAATACCGCCCCCATTATCACCGAACACACCATCACTACCACCCCCTTCATCACCGTACACACCGGCACTACTATCCGCATCATCCCCACAAACAAACAGGCACTACCGCTCCTATCATCACCACACACATGCAGACACTACCGCCCCCATCATCACCGCACACACACCGGCACTGCCGCCCCCATCATCACCGCACACACCGGCACTATTGCCCCCATGATCACCGCACACACACTGGCACAGCAGCCCCCATCATCACCACACACCATCACTACTGCCCCGATAATCACCGCACACACCGATACTACCGCCCCCATCATCACCGCACACACCGACACTACCGCCCCATCATCACCGCACACACACCGGCACTACCACCCCCATTATCACCGCAAACACACAGGCTGTTATGATCCGGAACCATGGAAGACCACCATAAATCATTGGTAAAAGGTGTCAAGAGCATTGGCAACTAATCTGGCCACCATCTCCTTACTAACCATCAACACTAGAAGTAGCCGAGGGGTGAACTAACATCCTGTGCACCACGAACCCAGCCGGAGAACTAGCTATCCTAAAGGAAGGAAAGATGAATAACTCTCTGCCTCAGAAAATAGATAAAGAATAGCAAGCCCCCCACAGTCAAAGACTGCGGTGATATAGGAAAACACAATACACAGATAGATGATAGGATTAGAAAAAGGTGAGGCCCTACTGACTAAATAGGACAGGATAGGAAAGGGACTGATGGTGGCCAGAGAAAAACCCTACAAATTTCCAAAAACCTGATAGTACAAAAAGCCCTCAGATCACTAGATCTGAACTCCGTCCTATACCAGGTGCTCTTGTCATACCAATGAACAGAAAGCAGGTACCATTACAAATTCAAGAAGCAACAAACATATGGACTTATAGGAGCACTACTCCAAACATATCTGCAGGGAGCTTCCCAGCTAAGCAACTGAGAGGGAAGATCCCTGCATGCAAATAAACTGAAAACAACCACAGCAAATGACAAACTCAGATAAGAGCAAAAAGAACCAAACAACAAATAAAGAGCCAAGCACTTATCAGGGATAGATGTGGTCTGGAGCAGGATGAAGCAGGCTGGTGAACAAACAACAACTGACATCCGGCATAGCCTGCCAGCAGACCAGAGTTAGCAATGGAAACGCAGAGAGTTAGCAATGGAAACGCCCATTGCTCAACACACCTGGTCTCTGTCCAAACCATTCCTGGCCACAAAAGGGAGCCTCACAGCAGCAAAAGCATAACTGACATTCACAACAGTACCCCCCCCTTGAGGAGGGGTCAACGAACCCTCACCAACGCCACCGGGTCACTCAGGATGAGCATGATGGAAGGCGCGAACCAACCTGTCCGCATGAATGTCAGAAGCCACAACCCAAGAGTTATCTTCCTGTCCATAACCCTTCCATTTCACAAGGTACTGAAGCTTTCACCTACTGCGACGGGAATCCAGAATTTTTTCAACCTCATACTCCAGATCCCCTTGTACCAAAACAGGGTCAGGAGGCGCTGCTGCAGGAACTGTTGGCTCCACATGTCTCTTCAACAAGGACTTATGGAAGACATTGTGAACCTTAAATGACACAGACAGAGTCAAACGGAAAGATGCAGGGTTGATAATCTCCGAAATCTTATAAGGTCCAATAAATCTGGGCTTAAATTTAGGAGATGGAACTCTCATAGGAATATTTTTAGAGGACAAGGGCTTCTCTGCTTGGCCCACAATATTGGGTTTGTCATATAATAATCCCAAGGCCTGAAAAAAGGAATCCACATCACTGAGAATCGGATTATCAGGCGCCAAAGAGAAGGCCCAGTCCTGAGGGTCACCACGCAGCAGGGAGATGACAATCTTGACCTGCTGTATGGCATTCCCTGAGGACTTAGGGCGCAGGTCAAAAAATAGTTTACAATTATTTTTGAAGCTCAAAAATCTCGACCTATCTCCCAAAAAAAATTCAGGAATGGGAATCTTAGGCTCTGCAAGGGGAGTCTGTGCAAGATAAGACTCTATACGACGAAACTTAGCATCAAGATGAGCAACACGCTCACCCAATTCATCCATGCTAGAAAAAAGAAACCTTCCACGGAACCCAAAGAAAAAGAGGAAAAACACCAAAAAAAAAAATCTTTCAGCAGACTTTTTTTTTTCCCTCTTGTTGGCCGGATGTACTGTTATGATCCGGAACCATGGAAGACCACCATAAATCATTGATAAAAGGTGACAAGAGCATTGGCAACTAATCTGGCGCCATCTCCTTACTAACCATCAACACTAGAAGTAGCCGAGGGGTGAACTAACATCCTGTGCACCGCGAACCCAGCCGGAGAACTAGCTATCCTTAAGGAAGGAAAGATGAATAACTCTCTGTCTCAGAAAATAGATAAAGAATAGCAAGCCCCCCACATTCAAAGACTGCGGTGATATAGGAAAACACAATACACAGATAGATGATAGGATTAGCAAAAGGTGAGGCCCTACTGACTAAATAGGACAGGATAGGAAAGGGATTGATGGTGGCCAGAGAAAAACCCTACAAAATTCCAAAAACCTGATAGTACAAAAAGCCCTCAGATCACTAGATCTGAACTCCGTCCTATACCAGGCGCTCTTGTCATACCAATGAACAGAAAGCAGGAACCATTACAAATTCAAGAAGCAACAAACACATGGACTTATAGGAGCACTACTCCAAACATAGCTGCAGGGAGCTTCCCAGCTAAGCAACTGAGAGAAGATCCCTGCATGCAAATAAACTGAAAACAATCACAGCAAATGACAAACTCAGATAAGAGAAAAAAGAACCAAACAACAAATAAAGAGCCAAGCCCTTATCTGGGGTAGATGTGGTCTGGAGCAGGAGGAAGCAGGCTGGTGAACAAAGAACAACTGACATCCGGCATAGCCTGCCAGCAGACCAGGGTTTAAATAGGCAGTGAGTTAGCAATGGAAACGCCCATTGCTCAACACACCTGGTCTTTGTCCAAACCATTCCTGGCCACAAGAGGGAGCCTCACAGCAGCAAAAGCATAACTGACATTCACAACACAGGCACTACTGCTCCCATCATCACCACACACACACACACCGGCACTACCGCTCCCATCATCACCACACACACAGTACTACCGCCCTCACCATCACCGCACACACACCGGCACTACTGCCCCCATCATCATCGCACACACTGGCGCTACTGCCCCCATCATCATCGCACACACACTGGCACTATCACCCCCATCATCACCGCACACACTGGAACTACCTCCCCCATCATCACCACATACACATCGGCACTACCGCCGCATCATTACCGCACATACACCGGCACTAGCCCCCATCATCACCACATACACATCGGCACTACCGCCGCATCATTACCGCACATACACCGGCACTAGCCCCCATCATCACCACAAACACCATCACTATTGCCCCCATGATTACCATGTACACACCAGCACTACAGCCCCAATCATCACCACACATCTGCACTACCGCCCCCATAAGCACCGCACATACACCGGCACTACTGCCCCCATCATCACCGCACACACCGGCACTACTGCCCCCATCATCACCGCACCAACCAGCACAATCGCCCCCATCATCACCTTACACACACCAGCACTACTGCTACCATCATCACTGCACACAAACAGGCACTATCGCCCCCATCATCACCGCACACACACCGGCACTACCGCCTCCATCATCACCGCACACACTGGCACTACCACCCCCATCATCACAGCACACACACCGGCACTACCACCCCCATCATCACAGCACACACACCGAAACAACCACCCCCATCCTCATTGCACACACCGGCACTACTGCGCCCATCATCACCGCACACACACCGGCATATACTGCCCCCATTGTCACCACACAGCGGCACTACTGCCCCCATCATCACCGCATACACTGACACTACAGCCCCCATTATCACCACACACACACTGGCACTATCGCCCCAATCATCACCGCACACACACAGGCACTATCGCTCCCATTATCACCGCATACACACTGGCACTACTGCCCCCATCATCACTGCACACACCGGCACTACAGCCCCCATCATCACCGCACACACACCGGCACTACCATCCCCATCATCACCGCACACACCGGCACTACCGCCCCCATCATGACAGCACACACACTGGAACTACCTGAGCGACGTCACCGCTGACAGCCTGATTCACTTCAGTTGCTCCATGGAGCTTAAAAACAGCAACGATACTCTACAGTTGTTCCTGTCAGCTTTCCTTGTAGCAGAGCTGAAAGCGTCGTGAGACCTCGTGTGGATTACGCCGACCTGGAGGGGTATTTGGGGATTTTAATAAAGTGGTGGAAGAGTTTTTTTTTTATTTCAAATAAAGGATTTTTTGTTTGTGTTTATTTACTTTCACTACAGATTAACCATGGGGATGTCTCATAGACAACTGCCATCATTAAGCTAGGACTTAGTGGCAACTATGGGCTGCCAATAACTCCTTATTACCCCGATTGCCAACGCATCAGGGCAATTGGCATGAGACGGGTGGAGTCCCGGGACTGTCGCATCTAATGGATGCGGCATTTCCGGGCGGCTGCTGGTTGGTATTTTTAGTTGAAGAATGTATGTCTGGAACTCCAATAATGTGAACAGGAGGCAAGATTCAAAAACATACAACTATACAATAAGGTAAAGAGATGCACACAAGTCACAATGTATGGGGAAATAATGAAAAGCAGAACTGCTATGGGAATGCTAGACTGAAAAATACCATGAACTGTCTGGAAAATTGAAAAAACTTGAAAATGGAATGTGCATATCTGCTATGAATAATATGAATACACGAGAAGCCTGCCCCATACATAGCCTTTTGTTTTATTTCACATATATAGCTTGGTCCTTTGCTTCCCATACAGAGCAAGTTTTTTAACTGCAGGTAAGGTTACACATAAGTTTAGGGACCCCAAAAATAGAGATTACCTTGGCATGGTTTTGGGGCTCTTTTGCATTGATCAATACAATGGCTAAACATTTCTTGTATTCATATTATTCATAGCAGTTATGCACATTCCATTTTCAAGTTTTTTTCAATTTTCCAGATTGTTCATTGCATTTTTCATTCTAGTATTCCCATAGCAGTTCTGCTTTTCATTTTTTTTCCCCATACATTGTGACTGGTGTGCAACTCTTTACCTTATTGTATGGCTGGTATTTTTAGGCTGGGGGGCTCCCCATAATGTGGGGGCTCCCCATCCTGAGAAAACCATCCCTCAGCCATGTGGCTTTACCTTGGCTGGCATCAAAATTGGGGGACCACATGCTGTTTTTTTAGTTAGTTATTTATTTATTTATTTTACTGCAAGATATAGACCTGCCCACTGGCAGCTATGATTGGTTGCAGTGAGACAGCTGTCACTCAGCATGGGGGCTCATCTAACTGCAACCAATTATAGGGTAGAGGAAGCAGTGAATACGAGATGGAATAATGAGCGGCCGGCATTTTCAAAACCAGGAGAAACCGCCGGAGCAGTGTGACAGCCGTGTAGCGCCGCACCGGTGATCGGTGAGTATGAAGGAGGGAGAGAACGACCGACACAGAGAGAGAGACCGACATCGGCAGAGAGACCGACCAACAGAGAGAGACCGACCGAGAGAGAGAGAATTTTGTACTAACCAGAAAGGAATTTCCACTTCTGAGCATGCTCTGTTGCTAAATTGTCACCGGAATTAGTCAATTAATGGATTCCGATGGATTCCAGCGCCCATAGGCTTCAATTATAACCATGACGGATGCCAACGGAATCCTGTGTGATGCCCTGGACTAGCCAGGTAGTCACAGACAGGCCCTTGCACAAACACCAGTCCCCTAAAAAGGTAACAGCAGCCAACCTAAAAACCCTTAGTCACCCCTTTCCGGCTTTGAGGTTCACACCAGGGGGCGGAGCCAGGCGGTTTGCCACGCCCAGCGAGGAGTTCGGATAGCCGGAGGCGGGAGAAGCAGGCAGCTGAAGTTAGGGAGGAGAGGAGAGCAGTCTAGGAGGTGAAAGGAGAGGTGTTAGAAGGAGAAAAAGGTCTGTCGGGGATCTGGGTCGTAGCCCGGATACCCTGTGGCCAGGAGGCAGATGGTGGTTGTCACCTGCAGGAGCCGGGAAGACAGATGGTGGAACCGTAAGGGACCAGGACAGGGTAGTGGCCCGCCGGTACCAAACCGGGGAACCAACTTGAAACCGGAGCACCAGGAGGAGTACTCAGACCCAGAACGAGGCCCAGAAGCCACTGGACCGAGTCAAATTCACTGATTGGGGTCTGGACCTTAGGTTCTTTCCCACCCAAGTCCCGAATGAAGACAACAGCCCAACGAGGGGGATAGAAAGCCACCACTCAGGCAGAGAGATCCCATGGGCCAGCATCTGTGGGCAAACGGGCTCTCCCGACACACACAAAGCCGGGGAGCGAACTCCGTCGCTGAAGCGCAGGCAGTCAAAATCTACAACCGAGGTGCAGGAGAAAGGCGGGGACCACCAAACCGGGTGGGGGACCAGACACACCCGGCTGCGGGCACCGACCACCATCTTTTTGGTTTACCAGAGACTCTGGTGTATCTGTCATAGTGAGTACAACAGCGCCCCGCATCACGCCAACACGCCCGCAGCCCCGCATCCTAACCCCAACAACCGGGCCCCGGGACCATCAACCCCCTACCCACAGAGGAGTCAACACCTGGCTGCACAACACCGTCCCCGGGAGCCTAGTTAACGGCAGCAGTGGTGTCCACACTCACCACAACCCGTGGGTGGCATCACGAACTTAAACCCAAAAACCACGGCTCCGGCCGTGAACCTCCCCACCGAAACACCCTCACCTAGCGCCAGCCTCCCTTCAGAGCGACGTGACCCCCGGGTCCGGAGGCGTTCGAGCCACCCACCAACGAGCCCGGATCCGAGTGGCTCGGCTGTGGTCGAGCCCCGGGGTGGTACAACTGTGTGGTGCGTTTTTTTTGCTGCTCCAAAAAACGTTACATTTTGAGTTGCTTGAGCCCGACTGTCAGTCATTTCCCAACTGATCAGTCGCATAGCAGAGTCAATGCAGGGCCTTCAGTCACAATCCGTCAGTAATACAAGTCTATGGGGAAATAACTGTAGCTCTGCAGGATTCAGTTGTTTCTCAAAACGACGGACTGTGACTGATGGAAAACAACGGAAGTGTGAACTTAGCCTTAACGATGGATTGTGACTGATGGCTTTGCATTGTATACACCGCACGATGGATCAGTCGTGGAATGACTGACTGTTGGGCGTAAGCAACTGACACTGTAACGTTATTTGGAGCATCAAAAAAATGCACTCCGCGGGATTCCGTCGCAATCCGTCAAGAGGTATAATGGTTGTCTATGGTGCAGGGTTCCGCCGTAATCCGTCACACGACAGAATCCAGTGCTGGATTCTGTCATGTTCTAAAAAGCATGCCCAGCATGTCTGGCACTCCTATTTGGCAGTCCCCAAAACAAACAGATCACGACGGATCCATCAAAAAACGGACGCACAACGGATGTAACGGATGTGATGGTTGAGTTATTTCACAGGATCCCTGTGAACGGAATCCTGTGAAATAACACATCCGTTACGTCCGTTGACAGCTAAAATAAACGACGGACCTGGCATATTTGAAACGACTGAAGTATGAAAGTAGCCTAATGGTTGTCATTAGTATTGGTCTAATATCCCTGATTTATACTTACATTCTGACTACTTGCCTATTGCATTTAATATTATTTATGTTATATTGACAGTATTTGTATTAAATTAAGTAATAAAATTACTCTGAACACGCTGAATTAGTCATTAATTAAATATAATTGGTACCTAGTTTGTATGGCCGGCGTTAAACTCATGTAAGCTGCTAAATTCTATATAAAATCTCTGCACCTTAGTGATAACCTCCGCAGTGTTTTACTCTGGAATAATTGGACGCTTCTGGGTAATTTTTATGATTGCTCCAATGCTTCTACAATAAAAAGGTGAAACAATTTTGCAAATATTATCCTATTAATCTGTCATAGTAATTCCATAGTAACAGTCTGGAAACAAACCCTACGACGTAGTCTGATTTTGCAGTCAATTCTTTAATTTGCCCATTGTAACTTTCTAGCTTTAAGCAGAATGCACTGAAAAATAGCAATGTCTGCAAATAGTACATTAGAATTAATCGTCCTAAGGGTAAATTGTCTGTAGGTGTAAGCCAGTGTTACATCTAGTCACCGATCTTGGTGTTTATCTCCTGCTTTTGTGTCAGCCCTGTATTCTGAAGTCATAGGGGCCAATTCATGAAAATATTTATGCCAGAAATCTAGTTTGAAAGCTTTGAAGAGTCTAAATTAGGGTTTTTTCCATATTCACACCAATTTGAAGGGCTCCTGTCCCCAGATTTTTCCCCCATAAGCTGCGACCAGCACCAGTGAGCCCTTATATACAGCATTCTAGAATACTGTATATAAGAGTCCAGGCCACTCTGTAGAATGTAAAAAAAATCTTTTGTTATACTCACCTGCAGGGCAGTTGGGTCCTATGGGCTTTGTTGGTTTGGGTCTGGTGTCTCCTATCTTCCTTACATCACCGTCCTCCTTCTCAGCTCCGTGTGGATGACACATCCTACGTCATCAACACAGAGGTCTCCATTGTGCTCCTGCTCAAGTGCACTTTGATTTTCCCTGCTGAGGGCAGAACAAAGCATTTTAGTGTACAAGCGCGGGCGGTCTTCAACATTTCCCTGCACCTACACATCACAGTACTTTGCTCTGCCCTCCACAGGACAGATCAAAGTGCACTTGAGCAGAAGCGCAATGGAGACCTCTGTGTGGATGATGTAGAATGTGTTATCCACACAGAGCTGGAAAGGAGGACGGCAATGGAAAGAAGAGAGGTGGTGCCGGACCGAGACCAGTGAAGCCCATTGGACCCGACTGCACCAGGGGTGAGTATAATATAAGATGCTTTTTATGATTAGAGATGAGCGAACCGGTCCCGGTTCGGCTCGAGGTCGGCTCGCCGAACGGGGGTCCCGTTCGAGTTCGGTTCGTCGAACGTTCGACGAACCAAACTCGAACGTATAGGCTAGAATGGGAGGCAATCACAAACACATAAAAATGCATGATAAATGTACACAAACAGTTAATAAACATTGCTATAACACTTACCGGTCCTCGCGATCCCTTCTGCACTCTGTCTCCTGCCGCTATTCCATCCGATGATCGCTGAATCCTCCCGGTGACGGCACTGCCAGCAGAGATGCAGGACCTATCGTGACGTCAAAATAGCCATGTGACCAGTCACGTGGCTATTATCTCATTGGCTACAGACTGGTCACATGACTATGACACGTCATGTAGGACCTGCGAGTGCATCTCTCCGGTACACGGTGCACATATGTGTATCGCCATGTACCGGCAACATGCTCTAGCACACGGTCGACTCCCCGTTCCGTTAGGGACCGGCTGACACAGCCGGTCATTAACGGAGATCACCGTTGCCATAGCAACGCAGTTAGCGGTGATGTCACCGCTAACCGCGGCTCCGAGAGCACCGTTGCTATGGTAACGCGTCTGTCAGCGTTACCGCTGTTACCGCTGACAGCCAGCACTGATCACTCACGGAGTGAAGGCTGCACGCTGGTTCACGATTGTAGTGAGGATTGTAGTGAGGATGAGGTTCCCCAGCCCCAAGTGATGAGCTGGTGAATCTCATCCTCACTACAATCGTCACTACTACTACACTAGAAAGAAAGAAGACAGAAGAGCAGGATCGTGGAGGGCTGACAGGGGGTAATAAAGATGGAGTCTCTAATGTGTCTGTGTATTTATTTCTATTAAAGTATTTTTTCTCTGTGTGGTGTTTTTTTAACCCTTTATTGGAGATTATTAATGGCCAGGTCAAACGTGCCTGACATTAAGAATCTCTGGCTTAATACTGGCTAGTAAAACAAAGCCAGTATTAACTCATGATTACCCAATAAGCCACCCGGCTCCAGGGCTGTTGGAAGAGTTGGATACAGCGCCAGATGATGTCGCTTCTATGAGAGCGCTATTTTCTGGGACGGCTGCGGACTGAAATCCGCAGCAGAGGCGCCCAGAAACCTCGGGCTAACCTGTGCTGCGGATTCCAATCCCCAGCTGCCTAGTTGTACCCGGCTGGACACAAAAATGGGGCGAAGCCCACGTCATTTGTTTTTTAATTATTTCATGAAATAAGTGAAATAATTAAAAAAAAACGGGCTTCCCTATATTTTTGGTTCCCAGCCGGGTACAAATAGGCAACTGGGGGTTGGAGGCAGCCCGTGGCTGCCTGCTGTACCTGGCTAGCATACAAAAATATGGCGAAGCTCACGTCCTTTTTTTTGTAGTTTTTTGGCAAAAAAAATAAAAAATGCTTCCCTGGATTTTCCATTGCCAGTGAAGGTAACACCAAGCAGTGGGGGTTAGCAGCCAGTAGCTGCTTGGATTACCCTTAGCTAGCAATACAAAAAATGCAGCGGGAGCCCATATATATTTTTTTTAATTATTTATTTAAATAACTAAAAATAAAATGGGCTTCCCTGTATTTTGATTGCTGGACATCACAGTGCTGTAAAAATAAATCTTTAAAAAAATGACGTAGCGCTCCGCGGTATTTTTGATTCTCAGCGCAGATAAAGCAGACAGCTATGGGTTGCCACCCCCATCTGCCTGCCGTTACCTTGGTTGGCAATCAAAATACAGGGAAGCCCATTAATTTTTTCTATTTAAAAAATAGTTAAAAAAAAAATGGACGTTGGGTCCCCCCATTTTTGATAGCCAGCTAGGGTAAAGCAGACGGCTGTAGCCTGAAAACCACAGCTGGCAGCTTTACCGTGGTTGGGGATCCAATGTGGAGGTCCCCTCAGGCTCTTTTTTATAATTATTTTATAAATATTAATAATTACACAATAAAAGTAGGGTCCCCCCCAAATTGGATCACCAGCCAAGGTAAAGCGGACAGCTGTGGTCTGGTATTCTCAGGGTGGAAAGGTCCATAGTTATTGGGCCTTCACAGCCTAAAAATAGCAGGCCGCAGGCACCCCAGACGTGGCGCATCCACTAGATGCGCCAATCCTGGCGCTTCACCCCAGCTCATTCCGTGCCCTGGTGCAGTGGCAAACGGGGTAATAAATCGGGTTTATACTAGCTGTAAAGTCACCTGAGATCAAGCCCAGCAGTTTGTGATGTCATGGCGTCTATTAGATACCCAACATCATAAACTGTCAGTACTAACAAAAACAAAAAATCGACAAAAGAAATTTATTTGAAAAAACAGTCCCCAAAACATTTCCTCTTTCACCAATTTATTGTAAGAAAAAAAATAAAGGGGTCCCACGACGACTCTGGACCGTCTAGAATATGGGGGGGGAGACACTCAGGAAACGTATCCCCCATTTTCTAGGAGTGCGGACCCTTCATGTGAGGAGTGTTGGTGCAATGAATCTGCACTCACTCTCCCCGGGTCCACAGCAGCAGAGTCCATGTCGTAATGGTTGCTACCAAAGCTGCAATGCCCTGCTCATGAGGTAAGGGCATGCCTAATCAGGAGAACTACTGTAGAGGAAGCTCTGCTCACTGGTATATAGGTGCTCAGAGGTAATAATAGATAAAATTAGTGAGTAACCTCGGCATTCTAGATCTCCCAGACTAAGTCAGTAAGTCACAACGGATAGTAATGCAAAATCACTCTTTATTGGTCTGTATTAAGAAAAAAAAAATTTTCATAAGCATATATGTTTTTGTCCAAAACAAGTTACAAATGACGTTTCGGCCTGAGCCTTCGTCAGATTGGACTTATCTGCATGTAATCATGAAAAATGACAATAATCAGTATCACATAAGAGTGAGAGAACAATAACATAAACTCGAACAATGTAGAGGGATGCAGCAAAAAAATTGCAACACAGCAAGAAATGAAACACATGATACAAATGTCATAATACAGTACAAGGACAATATAGTAATGACAAATATGGGGTCAGAGTAGACTTAGACAGCTCTGGTACGAAAGAGATGTCAATCATAAAGTAACATATGCAGTAGGTGTAGAGATACAGTATGCATGGCAGAGCTAATGGGTAGACCGACCATAGAAAAAGAACGGAGAAAAAGTGGAGAAAAAGTGGAGAAAAAGTGGAGAAAAAGTGGAGAAAAAAATGGAGAAAAAGTGGAGAAAAAGTGGAGAAAAAGTGGAGAAAAAAATGGAGAAAAAGTGGAGAAAAAGTGGAGAAAAAGTGGAGAATAAGTGGAGAATAAGTGGAGAAAAAGTGTAGAAAAAGTGGAGAAAAAGTGGAAAATAAGTGGAGAAAAAGTGGAGAATAAGTGGA
This sequence comes from Anomaloglossus baeobatrachus, assembly GCF_048569485.1. Classification (NCBI taxonomy): domain Eukaryota; kingdom Metazoa; phylum Chordata; class Amphibia; order Anura; family Aromobatidae; genus Anomaloglossus; species Anomaloglossus baeobatrachus. The sequence goes on along the minus strand of NC_134353.1, from coordinate 83,494,388 downwards.
GAAAGATTGGAGAAAAAAGTGGAGAAAAAGTGGAGAAAAAGTGGAGAAAAAGTGGAGAAAAAGTGGAAAAAAAATGTAGAAAAAGTGGAGAAAAAGTGGAGAATAAGTGGAGAAAAAGTGGAGAAAAAAGTGAGAAAAAATGGAGAAAAAGTGGAGAAAAAGTGGAGAAAAAAATGGAGAAAAAGTGGAGAAAAAGTGGAGAAAAAATGGAGAAAAAGTGGAGAAAAAGTGGAGAAAAAGTGGAGAAAAAGTGGAGAAAAAAGTGGAGAAAAAATGGAGAAAAAGTGGAGAAAAAGTGGAGAATAAGTGGAGAAAAAGTGGAGAAAAAGTGGAAAAAAGTGGAAAAAAATGGAGAAAAAGTGGAGAAAAAAAAGGAGAATAAGTGGAGAAAAAGTGGAGAAAAAAGTGAGAAAAAAGTGAGAAAAAGTGGAGAAAAAGTGGAGAAAAAGTGGAGAAAAAGTGGAAAAAAAGTGGAAAAAAATGGAGAAAAAGTGGAGAAAAAGTGGAGAATAAGTGGAGAATAAGTGGAGAAAAAGTGGAGAAAAAAGTGGAGAAAAAATGGAGAAAAAGTGGAGAAAAAGTGGAGAAAAAGTGGAGAATAAGTGGAGAAAAAGTGGAGAAAAAGTGGAGAAAAAAGTGGAGAATAAGTGGAGAATAAGTGGAGAATAAGTGGAGAAAAAGTGGAGAAAAAGTGGAGAAAAAGTGGAAAAAAAGTGGAAAAAAATGGAGAAAAAGTGGAGAAAAAGTGGAGAAAAAAATGGAGAAAAAGTGGAGAAAAAGTGGAGAAAAAGTGGAGAAAAAAAATGGAGAAAAAGTGGAGAAAAAGTGGAGAAAAAGTGGAGAATAAGTGGAGAATAAGTGGAGAAAAAGTGTAGAAAAAGTGGAGAAAAAGTGGAAAATAAGTGGAGAAAAAGTGGAGAATAAGTGGAGAAAGATTGGAGAAAAAAGTGGAGAAAAAGTGGAGAAAAAGTGGAGAAAAAGTGGAGAAAAAGTGGAAAAAAAATGTAGAAAAAGTGGAGAAAAAGTGGAGAATAAGTGGAGAAAAAGTGGAGAAAAAAGTGAGAAAAAATGGAGAAAAAGTGGAGAAAAAGTGGAGAAAAAAATGGAGAAAAAGTGGAGAAAAAATGGAGAAAAAGTGGAGAAAAAGTGGAGAAAAAGTGGAGAAAAAGTGGAGAAAAAAGTGGAGAAAAAATGGAGAAAAAGTGGAGAAAAAGTGGAGAATAAGTGGAGAAAAAGTGGAGAAAAAGTGGAAAAAAGTGGAAAAAAATGGAGAAAAAGTGGAGAAAAAAAAGGAGAATAAGTGGAGAAAAAGTGGAGAAAAAAGTGAGAAAAAAGTGAGAAAAAGTGGAGAAAAAGTGGAGAAAAAGTGGAGAAAAAGTGGAAAAAAAGTGGAAAAAAATGGAGAAAAAGTGGAGAAAAAGTGGAGAATAAGTGGAGAATAAGTGGAGAAAAAGTGGAGAAAAAAGTGGAGAAAAAATGGAGAAAAAGTGGAGAAAAAGTGGAGAAAAAGTGGAGAATAAGTGGAGAAAAAGTGGAGAAAAAGTGGAGAAAAAAGTGGAGAATAAGTGGAGAATAAGTGGAGAATAAGTGGAGAAAAAGTGGAGAAAAAGTGGAGAAAAAGTGGAAAAAAAGTGGAAAAAAATGGAGAAAAAGTGGAGAAAAAGTGGAGAATAAGTGGAGAATAAGTGGAGAAAAAGTGGAGAAAAAAGTGGAGAAAAAATGGAGAAAAAGTGGAGAAAAAGTGGAGAAAAAGTGGAGAATAAGTGGAGAAAAAGTGGAGAAAAAGTGGAGAAAAACGTGGAGAATAAGTGGAGAATAAGTGGAGAATAAGTGGAGAAAAAGTGGAGAAAAAGTGGAGAAAGAGTGGAGAAAAAGTGGAGAAAAAGTGGAGAAAAAAATGGAGAAAAAGTGGAGAAAAAAAAGGAGAAAAAGTGGAGAAAAAGTGGAGAAAAAGTGGAGAAAAAATGGAGAAAAAGTGGAGAAAAAGTGGAGAAAAAGTGGAGAAAAAGTGGAGAAAAAGTGGACAATAAGTGGAAAAAAATGTAGAGAAAAAGTGGAGAAAAAGTGGAGAAAAAGTGGAGAAAAAAAAGGAGAAAAAGTGGAGAAAAAAATGGAGAAAAAAATGGAGAAAAAGTGGAGAAAAGTGAAGAAAAAGTGGAGAATAAGTGGAGAAAAAGTGGAGAAAAAGTGGAGAAAAAAATGGAGAAAAAGTGGAGAAAAAGTGGAGAATAAGAGGAGAAAAAGAGGAGAAAAAGTGGAGAAAAAGTGGAGAAAAAGTGGAGAAAAAGTGGAGGAAAAAATGGAGAAAAAGTGGAGAAAAAGTGGAGAAAAAGTGGAGAAAAAAGTGGAGAAAAAGTGGAGAAAAAGTGGAGAAAAAGTGGAGAAAAAGTGGAGAATAAGTGGAGAAAAAGTGGAAAAAAGTGGAAAAAAATGGAGAAAAAGTGGAGAAAAAGTGGAGAAAAAGAGGAGAAAAAATGGAGAAAAAGTGGAGAAAAAGTGGAGAAAAAAATGGAGAAAAAGTGGAGAAAAAGTGGAGAAAAAAATGGAGAAAAAGTGGAGCACCCTTTGGTACCTTTCATGTGGCACTAAGGGGTGCTTAGCTTTGTATTTAGCCAAAAAAATGAAAAAAAAATGACGTAGGGTTCCCCCTAGTTTTGTAGCCAGCTAGGGTAAAGCAGACAGCTGCAGCCTGCAGACCACAGCTGGCAACCTCACCTTGGCTGGTAATCCAAAACTGAGGGCACCCCACGCTGTTATTTTAAATTAAATAAATAATTAAAAAAAAAAACACGTAGGGGTCCCCCAAAATTGGATCACCAGCCAAGGTAAAGCAGACAGCTGGGGCCTGATATTCTCAGACTAGGGAGGTCCATGGTTATTGGACTCTCTCCAGCCTAAAAATAGCAGGCCGCAGCCGCCCCAGAAGTGGCGCATCCATTAGATGCGCCAATCCTGGTGCTTCGCCCCAGCTCATCCCGCGCCCTGGTGCGGTGGCAAACGGGGTAATATATGGGGTTAATACCAGATGTGTAATGTCACCTGGCATCAAGCCCTGGGGTTGGTGAGGTCAGGCGTCTATCAGATACCCGACATCACCAACCCAGTCAGTAATAAAGAATAGACGACAACCACATTTTTATTTGAAAAAACACTCCCCAAAACATTCCCTCTTTAACCAATTTATTAGAATGAAAAACAAATCCAGGTCTGCTGTAATCCAAGGGGTAGCCATGACGATCCACACTGTCCCAGTCAATGAAGAGCAGGATGTTCCCCATTGGCTGGGAGAGCAGTGCAGTGACCTGAGCTAACATCAATGGGTCAGCCCAGGTCACTGCAGGGCATGACAAGTGCTGCTGTCAGCGAGGTACATTACCTGCGCTGATCTCCAGCACACTGACAGCCCCTGTCACTGAGGTCAATGACCGGCGCCTTCACATCAAGTATCGCGAGAGGTCCGTGACGTCACCGCTAGTCAGTCTCGGGTCGGAAGCGAGAGGTGATGTGACAAGCGGCGGCCATGGAGGACAGTGACAGCGCTGAGGTCGGGATGGCGGGACTTCATCACCGCAGGTAAGCCGAGCGGGACCGTGTGTGTATGTGTGTGTGTGTGTGTGTGTGTGTGTGTGTATGTATGTGTACATGCCACGGGCAGGAGGGGGCGGAGCGAGCTGAGCGGGAAAGTGTGGGCTTCCTGCACGTAACTAAGATAAACATCGGGTTACTAACCAAAGCGCTTTGCTTGGATACCCGATGTTTATCTTGGTTACCAGCTTCTGGCAGGCTGCCAGCGATGGCTCCTGCACACTCTAGCTGTAAAAAGCCCTGCTTTTTGCTGCTAGAACCGTTCTCGAACGTATCTAGAACTATCGAGCTTTTGCAAAAAGCTCGAGTTCTAGTTCGATCTCGAACAGCCCCAAAAATCACTCGAGCTTAGAACTGGAGAACCGCGAACCACGAACCGCGCTCAACTCTATTTATGATATAAACTTGTGATCTTGCTTATTGCGTTTTTGCCATTTTTGTGCAATCCATTTTATTGTGAAGTGAGGAATTATTGTTTGTCTAAAAATACAATAGAAGACCAAAATTCAGACATAGCTTTAACATTCTACCTCAGAAAATGTGTGCATCACAAACAATTATTGTTTTGCATACTAGTCAAATTTTACATTCTTACATGCCACACCAATACAGTGCTTTGTTTCAGGTGCTAGCTTTTTGCACATGTACCAATTGAGCATTTATTATTATGCCTTTTTAGGGAAATTGGTTACATTGTGTTAAATAGAGAAAATAAAAACAAAAACCTAGATATTTTACGGTGCTACCTGCTATACTAGTCCTCGTTTAATGATGTAGTACATGCCACAATATGCCACAGCTTGCTGCCATATTTTGCTGTCTTTACTCATACCAAGCTTCATTGTATTGCCTGTTATGTCCTTTTTGACATGGGTTGAATAATAATTGATGTTACAAAAATACCATAAAAAAATATATATCAGGGTTAATTAACATGAAGACCAAAAAGAAAAGCCCCTAAAACTTCAATTTTAATGTTTCAAATAAAACCAGATAAATTCCCCACAAAAATAAAAAAACAGAAACTGAGGACATAGGACAATGCTTGGGTGCAAAAACAACATCAAAAATTGAACCACATAAAGTCTCCCAAAAATCAGTGTTAAATCCACAGCAACATAGTATGTCATTGGGAGAAGAGGTATTTTATTGCACGACAAGCAATTATTTATAGGTCCCAATTGTCATACAAACAAAATATCATTGCCCATCACATAATTTACAGTGGTGAATGGAAAAATAGAAAATCACTGCAGTGCAATAAGGGGTGTGGCCAAAATAAATCCTGTTATGGCCCTACCTTGCCGCGGAGGTTGGAACCCTACACCTAGACGCAATGGCGCCCCTGCTCATCAATGGCTCACCCTTCTTTCCCTCCACTGTTCTCAAGTGCAGCTGGTCTGGGAAAAGGGGAGTGCAGGAAAATTGCACTGCAGAAAAAATCTCAGTCAACAATCACCAGTCACACACAATAAAGGCAATATTAAGTTAAACACAGTAATGTTTTATGGACAATGTTAGTTCATAATAAAGTCTCCTACCCTATTAAATGCCCCAAATCATATTTATAAAGTGCTTAGTGCTTCCAACAGTATTTTCAATAAAGTGCCTCAGTATTTATATAAAGTGCTATGTGTATATTAATTTGCAATATCTGATAAATTTTATACAGATATATTTAACCTAGAAATCCCTCTGGAACACCACTGTATTCAGAGTAAGGAGATAAATTAGGTGTCAAGAAATCTCAATGACACTCTATAGTCCTCACAAAAGTCCAAAACAGATTAATCAATATACTGTAATCATGCCACCCTAACGATATTGATAAGGTGACCTAGGGCATGGCTGAATACTTCATAGAAGGTACATAAGGAATTATACACTTCATAGAAGGCACTAATAAAGTGTGGAGCAACAATAATATCTATGGGGATAGAAGAACAAGGTCCAAGAAACCATAACAATCATCCCAATCTTATACATATTACTTAGCTTTTAGAAGATTGAGAAAGGCTCAGTGACCCATAATCCAGATTAATGGACAAATAACAGCATTGCCCAGGGATTTCTAGGTTAAATATATCTGTATAAAATTTATCAGATATTGTAAATGAATATACACATAGCACTTTATATAAATACTGAGGCGCTTTATTGAAAATACTGTTGGAAGCACTAAGCACTTTATAAATATGATTTGGTGCATTTAATAGGGTAAGAGACTTTATAATGAACTAACATTGTCCATAAAACATTACTGTGTTTAACTTAATATTGCCTTTATTGTGTGTGACTGGTGATTGTTGACTGAGATTTTTTCTGCAGTGCAATTTTCCTGCACTCCCCTTTTCCCAAACCAGCTGCAATTGAGAACAGCGGAGGGAAAGAAGGGTGACCCATCGACGAGCAAGGGCACCATAGCGTCTAGGTGTAGGGTTCCAACCTCCGCGGCAAGGTAGGGCCATAACAGGATTTATTTTGGTCACACCCCTCATTGCACTGTAGTGATTTTCTATTTTTCCATTCACGACTGTAAATTATGTGATGGGCAATGATATTTTGTTTGTATGATAATTGGGACCTATAAATAATTGCTTGACATGCAATAAAATACCTCTTCTCTCGTTGACATACTATGTTGCTGTGGATTTAACACTGATTTTTGGGAGACTTTATGAGGTTCAATTTTTGATGGTTTATTTGCACCAAAGCATTGTCCTATGTCCCCAGTATGTGTTTTTGATGTTTGTGGGGAATTTATCTGGTTTTAATTGAAACATTAAAATTGAAGTTTTAGGGGCTTTTCTTTTTGATCTTCATGTTACAAAAATAGTCAAATGTGAATTTTAGTAGTGAAGAAAATATATGATAAAAAAATTGGCAATGGTAATGGTTGGGATTGTGTAAAAGAAAAAATGACCATACCATGGCAAAAAATATTAGAGCCGTTAGCAGCAGCAAAAACAAAAAATTTGATAGCGTTGCAACCATCCCGCGAGGAGTACTAATAAATGCAGTTCATATTTGGCCTCCTTTGCCTCCAGCCAGCGTACTAGTAGGGAGGAAGCAGTATGGGGGAATATATGCCACATCACTCATTTCAGTCTTGACATGATGATGTTACCTCTGACAACAACATCTTCAGTTTGTGTCAGTGTTCTGCACAGACTGATCTGATTGAACACAAATGACTAAAGCGGGCTTTACACACTACAATATATCTAACGATGTGTCAGCGGGGTCACGTCGTAAGTGACGCACATCCAGCATCGTTAGTGATATTGTAGTGTGTGAAACCTACGTGCGATTGCGATTGAACGAATAAACGTTGATCGCATACACGTCGTTCAAAACCTAAAAATTGAACATCGGGTTGTTCAATGTTCCCAAGGCAGCACACAGTGCTGTGTGACACCCCGGGAACGATGAACTGCAGCTTACCTGCGTCCCGCGGCTCCCGCCGGCTATGCGGAAGGAATGAGGTGGGCGGGATGTTTACGTCCCGCTCATCTCCACCCCTCCACTTCTATTGGCCAGCTGACGTGTGACATCGCTGCGACGCCGAATGTCCCTCCCACTCCAGGAAGTGGATGTTCGCCACCCACATCGAGGTCGTATGGTAGGTAAGTACGTGTGACAGCAATTAATTGTTTGTGCGACTCGGTCAACAAATTGAACGTGCTGCACATACGATGGGATGTGTCACATAATTGTAAGGTGTAAAGCAGGCTTGAGACAGATAATTTAATTTTTGGACTCTAAGTTTCATTTGTAAAAGTGATATGAAAAGTCTGTCAGTCCTTAGTGTTATTAAAAGGACTGTTAATGATTATCTAATTATCATCCATTTCTATATTGTAATCACTGATATTACTAGGGTTGTGTCTTTTTTAGACCTCCTTCACACGTCAGTGATTCTGGTACATATGTTGCTGTTTTTATATGTACCAGAATCATGGACGTACGCAAACCCATTAAAATCAATGGGTCTGCTCACACATCAGTGATTTTTCACTGACGTGTTTCCATGTGGCGCACATGTGTCTACGTGTTCAGCACAGAGGCAAGTCCGTTTTTCTCTGTCATAACTGATGTTACACAGACCATCCAGGGGTGTGATCCATGTAGCAAGTACCAGAAAAAACACGTCTCTTTGAAATAAAATGATATTTATACTCACCCGTCTCCAGCGATGCTGTCTTCAGCCGCTGATGCCTCTGCTTGCAGGCCAGCTAATTACGCTCATCAATATTCACTGCACCACAGACCAGGAAGTAACAGCAGCGGGGAGACAGCAGCGGCCGGAGACATTAGCACCATGGACAACAGGAGCGTGGACAGGTGAGTATAAGTGTTTGATCTCCATGTGCTATCACGGATAGCACATGGAGATCACACGTGTGTCAAAATCATGGCACATGGAGCACCTTATGCGTTTTTGACACGTCAGTGAAAAAGTGTGTGTTTTTAACTGACGTGTGAAAGAGGCCTTCAATAGAGTATAAGGGGTTTGATACAGTCCTAGGCGACCTCAGAGTGGTACATGCATCTTTTTAAAGCAATGGGTTGGTAGTATTCTGATGCATTAAGAATCAGTTCACAGCTAATCAAATTACAAAAAAAACACCTTTCAGAATTTCATTTTCAAAACATTAGATCATTTCCCCACTCCCATTGTATTCTATGTTGTGTTGAGAGCTTTGAGATGCAGATAGATTCAGGCAGAAATAAGGCAGATGTATACAAAATAGGTAGATCTTGGCTTTGTTTTACAATGCTTGGTAGCGGAAAGTACAGTAAAGACCCAAATGCACAGTCGGACAAACTTGTTGATTTTGGCAGGATCAAATGACCTATTACTGTGCATGGGGGCCTCTTAACACTGCTTTAAGATGAGGAGTTAGATATGTATCAGAAGATTTTTTTCAAATGCCTTAGCTTTTTGCAGGTGGCTTATTTTTTCATAGTTTAGGAAACCAATGAATACCCAGATGATGAGGGCATTTATGTCTATGGATGACACAGTAAAAATAGCTGCCTTAGGGCGGCTTTGCACACTACGACATCGCAGGTGCGATGTCGGTGGGGGTCAAATCGAAAGTGACGCACATTCGGCGCCACTTGCGATGTTATAGTGTGTATATCCTAGACGATATGATGAACGAGCGCAAAAGCGTCGTTATCGTATCATCGATGCAGGCTCCGACATTTCCATAATGCCGGTGCCGCGACAGGTACGATGTAGTTCCTCGTTCCTGCGGCAACACACATCGCTGTGTGTGAAGCCGCAGGAACGAGGAACATCTCCTTACCTGCCGCCAGTGGCTATACGGAAGGAAGGAGGTGGGCGGGATGTTTACATCCTGCTCATCTCCGCCCCTCCGCCACCATTGGCCGCCTGCCGTGTGACGTCGCTGTGACGCCGCACGACCCGCCCCCTTAGGAAGGAGGCGGGTCGCCGGCCAGAGCGATGGTCGCAGGGCAGGTGAGTGCATGTGAAGCTGGCGTAGCGATAATTATCGCTACGCCAGCTATCACAAGATATCGTACCTGCGACAGGGGCGGGGACTATCGCGCTCGACATCGCAGCATCAGCTTGCGATGTCGCAACGTGCAAAGCCCGCCTTAGTGTATGTGCGCACTCTTAGTTTTTGGTGCAGAAATTTTCTGCATCAAAATCCGCACGTTGTGACTTAAAAATTCCCCAAAAAACGTTTTGGTGCAATTTTTTGGTGCATTTTTATGTCATGCATTTTTTTTAGTGAATTCATTGGCTGGAAGGGCTACAACATGCAGGAAAAAAATGCACCAACAATGCTGTTTCTTTTTTCTGCACAGAAAGCTGCAAAGGAAAAAAGAAGCAACGTGCGCACAGCATTTCAGCATTCTCATTCACTTTGCTGGGATAAGGATAGACATGCTGATTTAGGCAGCAAACTGGACAGCAAATTGTCTTATATTGTACTAGGCCGCACACAGCTAGTTGGCATGTGGCTGCATGTATGCAAATCTGTGTCAGCACCGGAAAATCCCGGTAGTGTGCAATCTGCGAGCTTGGAAGTTTTAAAAGTGTGCAGTCACATTGAGTGACCACAGACACACACCCCAAGCCTGGATGTCCCCTTTAATGCAGTAGCAGTTGCTTACAGTGCCTTGCGAAAGTATTCGGCCCCCTTGAATTTTTCAACCTTTTCCCACATTTCAGGCTTCAAACATAAAGATAAAAAATGTAATGTTATAGTGAAGAATCAACAACATATGGGAAACAATTGTAAAGGTGAACAAAATTTATTGCCTATTTCAAACTTTTTTAAAAAATAAATAACTGAAAATTGGGGCGTGCAATATTAATCATCCCCTTTACTTTCAGTGCAGCAAACTCACTCCAGAAGTTCATTGAGGATCTCTGAATGATCCAATATTGTTCTAAATGACTGATAATGATAAATATAATCCACCTGTGTTTAATCAAGTCTCCGTATAAATGCACCTGCTCTGTGATAGACTCAGTGTTCTGTTTAAAGCGCAGATAGCATCATGAAGACCAAGGAACACAATAGACAGGTCCGTGATACTGTTGTGGAGAAGGTTAAAGCTAGATTTGGTTACAAAAAGATTTCCAACACTTTTAACATCCCAAGAAGCACTGTGCAAGCAATCATATTGAAATGGAAAGTGTATCATACCACTGCAAATCTACCAAGACCCGGCCGTCCCTCAAAACTTTCATCTCAAACAAGGAGAAGACTGATCAGAGATGCAGCCAAGAGGCCCATGATCACTCTAGATGAACTTCAGAGATCTACAGCTGAGGTGGAAGAGTCTGTCCATAGGACAACAATCAGTCGAACAGTACACATATCTGGCCTTTATGGAAGAGTGGAAAGAAGAAAGCCATTTCTCAAAGATATCCATGAAAAGTGTTGTTTAAAGTTTGGCACAAGCCACCTGGGAGACACACCAAACATGTGGAAGAAAGTGATCTGGTCAGATTATACCAAAATTGAACTATTTGGGCACAATGCCACATGATATGTTTGACGTAAAAGCAACACAGATCATCACCCTGAAGATACCATCCCCACTGTCAAACATAGTGGTGGCAGCATCATGGTTTGGGCCTGCTTTTCTTCAGCAGGGACAGGGAAGATGGTTAAAATTGATGGGAAGATGGATGGAGCCAAATACAGGACCATTCTTGAAGAAAACCTGTTGGAGTCTGCAAAAGACCTGAGACTGGGACGGAGATTTGTCTTCCAACAAGACAATGATCCCAAACATAAATCAAAATCTACAATAGAATGCTTCACACATAAACGTATCCAGGTGTTAGAATGCCAAGTCACAGTCCAGACCTGAATCCAATCGAGAATCTGTGGAAAGAGTTGAAAACTGCTGTTCACAAACGCTCTCCATCCAACCTCACTCCGCTCCAGCTGTTTACAAAGGAAGAATGGGCAAGAATTTCAGTCTCTCGATGTGCAAAACTGATAGACACATAACCCAAGCGACTTGCAGATGTAATTGCAGCAAAAGGTGGCGCTGCAAAGTTTAACTTAAAGGGGATGAATAATATTGCACGCCCCAATTTTCAGTTATTTATTTTTTATAAAAGTTTAAAACAAGCAATAAATATCGTTCAACTTCACAATTGTGTCCCACTTGTTGTTGATTCTTCAACATAACATTCAAATTTTTATCTTTATGTTTGAAGCCTGAAATGTGGGAAAAGGTTGAAAAATTCAAAGGGGCCAAATACTTTAGCAAGGCACTGTATGTATTTAAGTGGCTGGCATGCAATCTTCTAATATCTTTGATGACATTACTGCATTTGCTTTGACGTTTGTGTGCTAGAGAACATACTGAGAAGATGAAAACAGTGGTCTAATGTTTCATTGTAAGATCAGCATTCTGTATAGATAATTGCTCATAGTTTCCATTGATTAGATAAGCAAATCTCCTTTTAACCATATATACCATAAATGACAGAATATGGTCACTCCACCACATCCATAAACTCCATAGAAGGAATATACAAACAGGATAACAAGAGTTACATGTGTTTAGACATTTTTTTTTCATTTTCTATGCCAAAAAGGTGATGACACACACATAATAACAGTAAATGTGATGTAAAAGACAAAAAGGTACACTAATGTCTGATAAAGTTGATGACACATGGTAATATGGCACAAAAAACACTCATATGGTAAATATATTTAAAGGTCACAGTCATGCATCAGGCATAAAATACAAAATTACTTATTTGAAAGATCACTCATTTTCTCAGGGAAACGTGCGTCGGTGGGTGCTGGGGGTTACCTCCCCCTTTGGGACACTGAGGCCTGCCACTTTTTGGAAGCACTAAGCACTTTTTTGATTGTAATGTATGGGAAATTCTGCTGAAACATTTTCCCTTTAATCTAACCATCTGTCTCTTCACACCAGGCACTTTATACAAAGAATATAAACGAGGGATGGCATACTTACCCTATATACAATTACCCTCCAAGTAGATTCTTACTCTCTCTTTTATGTATGCGCCATCACTTTTTTGCACAGAAAATATAAAAATGTCTACACACATACAACTCATGTTCTCCTGTTTGTATGTAGTTTCCATTGAGTCTCAATGATAAAAACAATAGAATAAAAACGTTGGCTAAAATATGTAAAAGAGGGCAAAAACGTAATACCATTAAAAGATTCATTTTTGAGGTACACTGTATATATATATATATATATATATATATATATATATATATTTTATATATATATATATATATATATATATACATATATATATAATCGACTTCCAAAGATCAAAATGTGATGTAGAAATTTAAAAAAATGTAAGAAATACCAAATTAGAAACAACAATCTGAAACAATACAATTAAAATCATTTTCGACTATGTGAAAAAAGTCAGATACAGTAGTTTCATGAATGATTTTCTGTTGTATGATCTTAGAATAATTCTATAGCATGATCACTAGAGGTCAGTATTTATCTATTTCTAGACTCCAAGCCCATTTGAAGATATGGAGAATAACTGGGTAGTTACATCCACTGAAGTAGAATCTTGATCCTTTGTTGAACTTCCATTAAAAGCAGCTTCGCTGGCACATACAAATCGTCAATTTAATGTTTACTGCTACATATTCTCAAACTGATATACATATTCTGTGTATTGAATTTAGAGGGGATCCTATTGAAGGATTAGTCCATATCTCAGTGGCAATGCTTTTTTTTTGCGCCAATCACTGCCTCCTGAAACCACACAATTAAAGCGATACCATATGGAGAATTCCTAAGAGCAAAACCTATTTGCTCCAGAGATAATGATTTTAAAAAGGAAAGTGCCATTGTTCTAAAAAGCTTGTTACAGAGGTTATACTAATAAAAATAATAATATATATATAGAGAGCCCTTAATAAAAAAACAAATATAGAATGTAGCAATCTGCTTGATAACTAAAAATATCAAATTAAATAATTCTGGAAAGATGAGCGGGCTAAAATTCCTCAAGTAAGTTGTAAAAGACTCATTGATAGTTATTGCAAACATTTGATTGCAGTTGTTTCTGCTAAGGGTGGCCCGATTAGTTAGTAGGTTTAGAGGGCAATCGCTTTTTCATACAGGGCCCTGTAGATTTGGATTTCTTTTTCCCTTAATAATAAAGATCTTACTTTATAAACTGCATTCTGTGTTTACTTGTCTTATCTTTGTCTAATACTTAAATTTGTTTGATGATCTGAAACATTTAGGTGTGACAAGCATGCAAAAGAATAACAAATCAGGACAGGGCATATCTGTGGGGGGGGGCAAAGAGGGGCTGGTGGGGCATGTGCCCCAGGTGCAGCTGTCAGGGGGGCACCGTAGGGCCGCCTTATGTGGCACTCTGAGAATCTCACTTACGGCTGCATTTTGGCACCCCACAGTGGAAGCTGGCTATTCTCTAAGTCTGGCTGTCAAGCTGACAGCTGGACTCAGAGAAAGTGTGGCACATGGCTCCCTGTGAGCAATTGTCCTATCTTTCAGATCTGAGGACAATTCAAGTGTCGCGGGCGGAGGAGGGGACGCCGCGCTCTCCCACTGCTCGGGTCCGGCTGCCGCTGCTGCCGCGGCCTGCTGCTGCTCGGTGGCTCGAGCGATGGGCCGGATCCCGGGGACTCTAGTGGCGCTCCTCGCCCGTGAGTGAAAGGGGTTTGGTTGTGGGGATTGTTTATTGTCCGTGACGCCACCCACGGTTGTGGTGATTAGGTGAACACCACCGCTGCTCTGGCTGGGGATCCCGGGAGTGGTGGTATGGAGCAGCCAGTTGTTGATTTGCCCCTCCGTGGGTAGGGGATTGGTGGTCCCGGGGCCCAGTGATGGGGGTTGGGATGGTGGACAGGCGGGTTATGGGGCCTGTGGAGGTGCAGGGGCGCAGGGGCAGCGCAGTGCCGCACGGCACGGAGGTACTCACTCAGCCAGTAAACACGACACAGTTCTCGGTAAACAAACGGCTGGTTGGACGGGTCCCTCGGACGGTTGCGGTGCTGTTGTTCCCTGCAGTTGACGGTGACTGTCTCTTCCCTGCACCTATGTGTAGTCTGTTGGTAGCGATGGATTCCCACCGGTAACCCGCTCCCCAGCCTGGATATGGGCCGAAGGAGACCCACTCTTGCCCGCAGGCGCTGGCCCTGGGAAACTGGTGCCTTGGCGGTGGCGGTGTCTCCCCTTAACGGTCGGACTGTTGCCTTCAATCGGGACTTGGTTGTTGGGAGACAGTCGTCCCCTTCACTGACGGATTTGGCAAATTATGGCGACTCCTAGCCTTGCCGGGATCCGAAAGGCCCCTGCCCTGGTGCTGACTGTTCTTCGTATAGCGCTCCGGTACCGCCGGGTCACCACCCGTCCACGGTCCTTTCGGCAACCTCCGAGCAATCTCTCCTGCAGACGGTCACCGCCGTCTGCCAACCTTGCTGTCTCAGTCCGGGGCACACACCCGGACCAACTTCAGGCTTCTTGCTGTCACTTTCTCTGTCACTTTCAACTCTCCTCTTACTCTCCCTGTTTACTCCTTCACTTCCCTAGCTTATCTGCCTGGTTTTCCTGCCTCCAGGGCTGTGAACTCCTCGGTGGGTGGAGCCAACCGCCTGGCCCACCCCCTGGTGTGGACACCAGCCCCTGGAGGAAGGCAACAAGGATTTTAGTTTTGACTTTGTGTGTACCTGCAGGGAATGTGGGGTGCGTGTGGTGTTGTGACCTGTGACCCCTGGCTTGCCCAGGGCGTCACATTCCCCCTTAGCAAAACGCAGACCGTCCTCGGGCTGCCCGTCCAACACCGGTTTTATTTTCCTTTTTGTTTTTCTGTGAAAAAAAAGTAGAAAACGGTAACATGTTTACAATTAAAATAACTTCTTCCCACATCGGGAGGTACTCTTACTTAAACGGTTTCAAACGGTTTACGGTTACGGTTTCCGCTCTCCCACCCAAGCAACCTGGCCCTGATGCTGCCCCTAAAACCCAGGCAGCACCCCTTGACCCCAGTCCTGCACCAAGTCACCCGAGCGGGATCTGTTCTTCCCCTCCAGAGGGTAGCCACCGGTTCCTGTGGTGGCTGGGCCCCAGCCGGCTCTACTGCGGGCCCTCCCTCCAACCTGCCTCTCCGGAGGCGGCAACTGCGGAAACGGTACCGGTAACATAACTTATTTACATTCCACTTAACGGTTGTGGTTGCCCTGCAAGTTCACGGGCTTGTCCATGGAAAGTTCTCCATGCAACTTTTTAAACGGTCCCCACGGGGACAACGGTGCCGGCAACGGCCGGTTTTCCCAAGCACGGTGCAAATCAGATGACTGTTCGGTTCCATTTACTTATCATCATTTTCAAAACTTTCAAACAAACACAGGCTTTGGTCCCAACGGGGACGGTGCAACGGTGCTCCACTGCCTTTTGCGGCTCAACAGTCCATTCTCACTCGTGGGACTCTAGTGCCACCTTCACATGGTGCACCGCTCTGGACCCCAATGGTAGCTCGCTGCAGGCGATCTTCTTCCATATTCATGCGGGCATGCACATCCGCTCTACACCCCTCTCGGGCATCGATCTCCCTGCACAGCTGCTGTTGCCGCCGCTCCCAGCTGGGAGCACTCTCTGTTTGCTCCGGTTCAGCGTGTGCGGGGGACGGGCCCAGCCAGAGTCCCTCCGTGTCGGCTACGACCGGCACCTTCAGTTATGAGGGACCCCGCTGTGACATGGCCTGCTCTGCCTCCTGGCAGCTGCATCCCCGCCGTGCCTCCGGTGCATCTTTGCTGATGGCCTCAGCCTTCGGCTTCTTCCATTGAAGCGGATCAGGGTGGTCACGAGCTTCTGCTGCAGGTCGGTCCGCCGGGGCGGATTGGCAGGGTACTGCTACCAGTGGTGGTGGTAGCGGGCCTAGTGGTGGGGCAGCAGCAGCCAACACGGGTAGCGGGGGGAGGTAGCAGGGCGAGCTGGTATGGACCGGGTCCCTCAGCCGCGATGACCGACCCACTAGGGGTACAGGGGCGTGGGTCACTTACCCTCCCTTTCAAGACTCCCTCCACCTCGCGTCTCCGTATGGCCGCCACCACTTCCGCCATGTCGGCCTCCCACTCCTCCAGGAGGAGCCGCATGCGGACCTGCAGACGGCTGCTTAGCTGGACGATCCAGACTTCCACCCACGCTGCGGGGCCAGGCGCGGGGACCACGGTGTTGTCGGTCGGACTCAGCATCTTTAGCAGCGGCCCCTTCCAGGAACCAGTCAATGGACGCAGGGTCCTGGCGTCCCCGCTTCCATAGCCGCGGCTACATGCGACCAGTCGCCATTTCGTCCCCCTTAGCTTCTTTCCGGCCCCTCCTCTATCAAAGCGGGGTTTTGGCCTTCGCGCCTCTGCTACTCGAGAAGACACTCGAGCGGGAACTCTTCGCGCCAAAGATGGCGGCTTCTGAAATGTTCTGGCCGGACACCTCCGGCGGTAACAAGGCGCACCTCTACCAGACGGCAGAGCAGTAAGATCCTGTTCGTGACGCCAAGTTGTCGCGGGCGGAGGAGGGGACGCCGCGCTCTCCCACTGCTCGGGTCCGGCTGCCGCTGTTGCCGCGGCCTGCTGCTGCTCGGTGGCTCGAGCGATGGGCCGGATCCCGGGGACTCTAGCGGCGCTCCTCGCCCGTGAGTGAAAGGGGTTTGGTTGTGGGGATTGTTTATTGTCCGTGACGCCACCCACGGTTGTGGTGATTAGGTGAACACCACCGCTGCTCTGGCTGGGGATCCCGGGAGTGGTGGTATGGAGCAGCCAGTTGTTGATTTGCCCCTCCGTGGGTAGGGGATTGGTGGTCCCGGGGCCTAGTGATGGGGGTTGGGATGGTGGACAGGCGGGTTATGGGGACTGTGGAGGTGCAGGGGCGCAGGGGCAACGCAGTGCCGCACGGCACGGAGGTACTCACTCAGCCAGTAAACACGACACAGTTCTCAGTAAACAAATGGCTGGTTGGACGGGTCCCTCGGACGGTTGCGGTGCTGTTGTTCCCTGCAGTTGACGGTGACTGTCTCTTCCCTGCACCTATGTGTAGTCTGTTGGTAGCGATGGATTCCCACCGGTAACCCGCTCTCCAGCCTGGATATGGGCCGTAGGAGCCCCACTCTTGCCCGCAGGCGCTGGCCCTGGGAAACTGGTGCCTTGGTGGTGGCGGTGTCTCCCCTTAACGGTCGGACTGTTGCCTTCAATCGGGACTTGGTTGTTGGGAGACAGTCGTCCCCTTCACTGACGGATTTGGCAAATTATGGCGACTCCTAGCCTTGCCGGGATCCGAAAGGCCCCTGCCCTGGTGCTGACTGTTCTTTGTATACCGCTTCGGTACCGCCGGGTCACCACCCGTCCACGGTCCTTTCGGCAACCTCCGAGCAATCTCTCCTGCAGACGGTCACCGCCGTCTGCCAACCTTGTTGTCTCAGTCCGGGGCACACACCCGGACCAACTTCAGGCTTCTTGCTGTCACTTTCTCTGTCACTTTCAACTCTCCTCTTACTCTCCCTGTTTACTCCTTCACTTCCCTAGCTTATCTGCCTGGTTTTCCTGCCTCCAGGGCTGTGAACTCCTCGGTGAGTGGAGCCAACCGCCTGGCCCACCCCCTGGTGTGGACACCAGCCCCTGGAGAAAGGCAACAAGGATTTTAGTTTTGACTTTGTGTGTACCTGCAGGGAATGTGGGGTGCATGTGGTGTTGTGACCTGTGACCCCTGGCTTGCCCAGGGCGTCACACAAGCTGTGACCATTGCCACTTCTGGGTCAGAGCGACATCTGTAGTGTGATCAGGTCAGATGATCAAATACTGATGTCACTCTTGAGTGCCACAGAGGTGACAGACAACGCTGGTGGTAAGTGCTCCAGTGGTGCTGAAGACACTGAAGAGGAACAGTATGGGGTGAGGGGGGCAGTATCTATGTACACAGTATAGAGGGAGAGAAGATGGGCAGGGGAAAGTGTCTATGGACATAATATGGGGAAGAGAGGATGGGGAGGGGAAAGTATCTATGGATACAGAATGGGGGAGAGAGGATGGGGAGGGAGAAGTATCTATGGACATAGTGTGTGAGGGAGGATGGGGAGATGAAAGTTTTTGTAGACACAGTATAGTGAGAGAGAGGAAGGGGAGGGGGAAGTATCTTTAGACACAGTATGGCGGGAGAGAGGATGAGGAAGGGGAAGTATTTATGGACACAGTGTGAGGAAAGAAGATGGGGAGGGGGAAGTAGCTATGTAAAGCCTATATACACCTCTATTGGTGGCCTTTGTATATAATGGGTGTACCAGTCAGCGCTGGGATTTCCTTGCACCATTACCATTTAGTTCTAGGAAGCTGATAAAGTTATAGCAGTCAGTCACTGATGGCATGTTGTATTAATCAAGTCATGAAATTGTAAAACTGGCTCGACTTGACAACTAATAAGAGTAATTGACCATAAGCAGTCAGATTTAAAGAATCAATGTCGTTTTAGATAACAGAATGTGGGGGCAGTTGTTGCAGTTTGGTGGTCAAGCAAGGAGGAACAAGGAGGCAGAGAGGCAGACTTTCAGTTCATAGCATGGCAGGCCATTGGATAGGTGACAAGCATTAAGCATGAGTAAAAGGAAGTTCCAGGTCCAATAGTGCTGAAAGAAGGTGTTTAATAAGTCACAATGAATGAGAATAATCAATATTACTGTTCTTTTCAAATAATAAAATAAATAAGATATCTCCTCTTCCATATGCCATATGATGACTTACAGACATCATAAAAAAAGAGTCCCCAATTCTGGACTTCTCCACTATAAGCCAGAACAGAAAGCCAATCGCTAAGACATTTCTAGTTCTGGTTACACAGGTCTTATTATATGGCCAACAGTTAATCTGAATGAACTATAGAAGAAAAGGTTCAGCGTCCACCAAAATATGATTAAAACATGATTTTTATTTCCAAGATTAAAATAGGGACTAAAAATGTAAAAATAAAAGTGGCTTGAAATGCAGACAAGAGTCTACGCGTTTCAAGCAAGGGACATGCTCTTAATCATAAAATTTTCTACAATTCCCATGTCATGATTAATAGCATGTCCCTTGCTTGAAACGCGTAGACTGTTGTCTGCTTTTCTATCCACATGTTTTTTTTAACATTTTTGTCCTTATTTTAATAACTTCACGATTAAGGATGTACTGGTATGTCCTTGGCCATGTATGTCCCATTGCGGTGGGCTCCCGTAGTGAGCCAGCGGTAATCCCTGCACATGTCTGCAGGCATGTGAGGCTAACAGGAGTGAGTGGATCTCCAATCCACCTGTGCCTTTTAACCTCTTAGTTCGCGCTATCAAACTCTGTCAGCGCAATCTAATGCTTTGTGGCGGGGATCGTGGTGTTCTCCATCGCCATCGGCGGCTCTATGACAGGATCATGAGGCGCCAATGTGTTGTTTTGGCAGCGCGGGGTCAGATGATGACCCCTGTTGCTGCCATGATTCGCTTCCTGTGAATGTCGGCAGAGGGCCGGCACTCACAGGAACACAGTATTTCTGCTGTTCAGAGTGATGCTGAAGCATCAGGAGAAACGATCAGACAGTGTAGCCTTAAGGGTGTTTTACATGCTGCGACATCGCTAGCGTTTGCTAGTGATGTCACGAGCGATAGCACCCGCCCCCGTCGTTCGTGCAACATTTGGGGATCGCTGCCGTAGCGAACATTATCGCAATGGCAGAGTCACACGTGCATACCTTATAAGCGACGTCGCTGTGACCGCCGAACAATCCCTCCTTCAAGGGGGAGCTGCGTTCCGCGTCATAGCGACGTCACTGCGGTGTCACTAAGCGGCCGCCCAATAGCAGAGGAGGGGCGGAGATGAGCGGCCAGAACATGCCACCCACCTCCTTCCTTCCTCATTGATAGTGGACGCAGGTAAGGAGATGTTCGTCGTTCCTGTGGTGTCACACATAGCAATGTATGATGCCGCAGGAACGACGAACAACCAGCGGCATGCACCACCAACGATATTATGAAAAGGAGCGACGTGTCAACGATCAACGATTTTTGATGTTTTTGCGATCGTTGATTGTCGCTCCTTGGTGTCACATGCTGCGATGTCGCTAACGGCGCCGGATGTGCATCACTAACGACGTGACCCTGACGATATATCGTTAGCGATGTCGCAGCGTGTAAAGCACCCTATAAAGTCCCCTAGGGGGACTAATAAAATCAAGATTTTTTTTTCCTATAAAAATAGTTTTAAAAAATATGAAAAAATGGAAAAAACCTAAAAGTTCAAATCACCTTCCTTTTGCCCTATCAAAAATAAAAATATACACATATTTGCTATTGCCATGTTCAGAAATGCCCAATCTATTAAAATATAAAATCAATTAAACTGATTGGTACACAGCGTAGCAAGAAAAAAATTCCAAATGCCAAAATTATGTTTTTTTTGGTTGCGGCAACATTGCATTAAAATACAATAACATCGCGTGTATACCAAAATGGTATAATTAAAAAC
Organism: Anomaloglossus baeobatrachus; assembly: GCF_048569485.1. NCBI lineage: Eukaryota > Metazoa > Chordata > Amphibia > Anura > Aromobatidae > Anomaloglossus > Anomaloglossus baeobatrachus. Next base: position 83,473,779 of record NC_134353.1, on the reverse strand, counting down.
GTCAGCTCAAGACGTAAAAAATAAGTCATTACTAAGCTCCAGATTCCAAAAAATGAGAACGCCAGTGGTCTCAGAAAATGGCGACAAAAGCGCAATTCTTTTTCTTTTTTTTTTACAAACTTCTGAAATTTTTTATAACCATTTAAATTGAAAATAAAACTGTATGTTTGATATCTACAAACTCAAACTGACCTAGGGAAACAAAATGCAAGGTCAGTTTTACTATATGGGGAACATGGTAAATAAAAAAGCAAATAAACAAACCAAAAAAATGATTATGCAATTGCACATTATTTGCAATTTAACCACATTTGGATTTTTTTTCCCCATTTTCCAGTGAAAGCGGGTAGAGAGCTTTCCAAGCACCAAACCACAATTATGGATCTGGCCAATGTCTGCTGAGCAGAAATGAGCGAGCAGTAAAATGCTCGGTTCCTCGATGCTCGGGTCGAGCATTTTGAAATGCTCGGGTGCTCAACCTGAGCATCAAGCCCAATATTAGCCTATGGGATACCTGAGCATTTTTCCGGCCACACCCCTAGCAATCTGGAGATAGCTCAAAAATGTCACAAATGCATAACAACCATGCTCAAATGACATGGGAGCAGTATGGTGGAGACCCCTATAAGCATTTCTGTCTCCCAGGTCACTGCTGTGAGCAATGTTGTCTTTGTATTAGGGGGAGGAAGAATCCTGTGTTCCTCCTCCCATGTGACTTGAACTTTCGCTTAGTAGTGTATGTACGGCAGCTTCTCTCTGCCTGTATATTCGCTGCTAAGCGAAACTAAAAGTGATCAGTAGAAAAAAAAATAGTATATTCACCTGTTTGCAGACTCCCGGGACACATCCAATCGCTCCAGGACCTGCCGGTGATCAGCTGATGCGGTCACCTGATGGCATCAGCTGATCATATAAGTCCAGCTGTGAGGTCGTCTTTTTACCGCCCGGCCAGTTTAAACGACCAGCTGATGCTGTCAAGTGACCTCATCAGCTGATAACCGCCAGCTCCTGGAGCGATCGGACGGGGGTCTGCAGACAGGTGAGTATAGTTTGGGGGTTTTTTTCTACTGATGCATCAGTTGATTCTTTAAAAGCCGTTTGTACAATCAGCTGATGTGTCATGTGATTCAGTTCCTTGAACCTGACACATCATCTGATCGGTTTGCCCTCCGGCAAACCGATCAGATGATGTTGGATCCGAATTGGACATCGCGGGACCCTCGACCCAGGACTACGGTAGATGGGGGGGTTCTTTAGTTTAATAAATATGGAGTCACTAATTGTGTTGTGATTCATTTCTAATAAAAATATTTTTCTCTGTGTTGTTTTTTTTATCTTTACCAAAAATTCATGGTGGCCATGCCTAATGTTGGTGTGACACCATGAATTTTGGGCTTAGGGCCAGTTGATAATACACAGCTAGCCCTAACCCCATTATTACCCAGCGAGCCACCTGACACCAGGGCCACTGGAAGAGTTGGATACAGTGCCAGAAGATGGCACTTCTATGAATGTGCCATTTTCAGTGTGGCTGCGGACTGCAATTCGCAGCAGGGGGGCCCAGAAAGGTTGGGCCAACCTGTGCTGTGGATTCCAATCCCCAGCTGCCTAGTTGTACTTCGCTGGACACAAAAATTGGGCAAAGCTCACATCGGGGGTTTTTTTATTATTTCATGAAATTCATGAAATATTCCAAAAAAAAATAAAAAAATAAAAAAGGGGCTTCCCTATATTTTTGGTTCCCAGCTGGGCACAAATAGGCAGCTAGGGGTTGGGGGCAGCCCATACCTGCCTGCTGTACTTGGCTAGCATACAAAAGTATGGCAAAGCCCATGTCGATTTTTTTTTTTTAAATCATTAAAAAATAAAAGAAAAAAAACAAACAACATAAGCACATAACCCTTACCCAAGGGTTAGGGGGAAAAAAAAATGTGTGGGCTACCGCTGCATTTTCTATTGCTAGCTAAGGGTATCCAATGCTTGTTGTTATCTTCACTGGTAAAGGAGAATCCAGAGAAGCCCTTTTTTTTTCCAAAAAAACTAAAAAAAAATGACGTGGGCTTCGCCATATTTTTGTATGCTAGCCAGGTACAGCAGGCAAGAATGGGCTGCCCCCAACCCCCAGCTGCCTATTTGTACCCAGCTGGGAGCCAAAAATATAGGGAAGCCCTTTTTTAATTATTTCATGAAATAATTGAAAAAAAAATGACGTGGACTTCGCCCAATTTTTGTATCCAGCCAGGTACAACTAGGCAGCTGGGGATTGGAATCCGCAGTGCAGGTTAGCCCAAGCTTTATGGGCCCCCTCGCTGAAAATTACAGTCCGCAATCTTTCTGGTGCTGTATCCAACTCTTCTAGCAGCCCTGGTACCGGGTGGCACACTGGGTAATAAGGGGTTAATACCAGTTCTGTTTTACCAGCTGGTATTAAGCCTGAGATTCTTAATGTCAGGCCAAGGTTGACCTGGCCATTAAGAATCTCCAATAAAGGGTTAAAAAAACACACCACACAGAGAAAAAATACTTTATTATAATTAAATACACAGACACACTTAGGGATTCCATCTTTATTACTCCTTCTCACCCCGCCACGATTCTGGTCTTCTGTCTTCTTAAACCCATGCAGCCCTGCTATATCACACAGCACAGGGAGTAAGAACGCTGCTGCTCCCCTGTACTGTGTAATCAAGCAGAGGCTGCAGCGGGTTGGTAGGCGGTAATGTCACCGCTCCACCGTTGCCATAGTAACCTACTGAGCGGGGTACTACAGCAACGGTGATCTCCGATCAGCTGATTCCTGGTGCCACTATTCAGTGGTTCCTGCATAAGCAGCGCCGGTAAACAGGGAGTTCACTCCTGCGGCTCCTGCAGGAGCCAGTGCATAGCAGCCCCACTAATCAGATGATCTGAGATCACCGATGCTATAGTAACCCGCTTGGTAGGTTACTATGGCAAAGGTGGTAGCAGTGACGTTACGTCTCCTAGTACCTACACTACCTACACACTAAAGTCTGTCCCTGGCTCAGCAGCACCTCCCCCTACACTAACTGACTGTGGATCACACTGCCTAGCACAGCGCCGTCAGCTGTGATATAGAGCTGATGACACTGTGTGGCCAGCCAATCAATCTAATGCCACAGTAATGTTGGTTGTGGCATTACAGTGTGTGACAGCCAATCCCTGCATGTGGGCTGACTCTGTAAATACCGCCCACATAAAGGGAGAGGAAGCCGAGCATCTGCCCGAGCATCTCACAGGTACTCGGAGCTCTCCGAGTGTACCGAGCACTGAGGTGCTCGGGCAAGCACCAAGCAGCGGCGAGCATACTCGCTCATCCCTACTGCTGAGCTGATATAGACTTTCTCAGTTTGATTAATCTGAATAGATGACCAACTATGCCCTAAATCAGTTATATATCAGGGGTGCTTGGAGTCCTACTTAAGATAGGCAGCTCCACTTTAAAAGGGGTCATGAATAGTAATGGGCAGACCCGGACTGTAAAAGTCTGGATCAAAGGTAACTGGGTGCCAGACCCGGGCCCAAAATTCAGGGTGTTGATCCAGATCCTGCACCCAGGGAAATTAAAAAAAAAATAAATGAAAAATAAAGAAAATAAGAATGAAGCAAGTGCATCATATTTACAGAGGCTCCAGCGCGGCTGTACACTGCTCCCGCGACCTCTCCACTTCCTGGGCCGCTAATTACTGCTCATCCATATGGACTGCTTTCCCCACCCACCTGCTGTCCTGATGTCTATGATTGGTTGCAGTCAGACACGTCCCCAGCTTGTGTGATAATGTCTGACTGCAACCCATCATAGACGATGTCTGCGGGTCAGTATTGTGGTGTAAAAATAAATAAAATAATTGGTGTAGGGTCACCCTGTATTATGATACTCAGCACAGATAAAGCGCATGGCTACAAGCTGCAGCCCCCAGCCATGTGCTCATCTTGACTTTGTATCAAAATAGGAGAAACCACATGCCGCGCTTTTTTTTTAAATTATTTAAATAGTTTGTTATAGAGTAGTCATTATTTTCAATCTTATTTCAAAAATCAATAGTATATATGAAAATAAACAACTTATCAGAGACCTTTACTTCTTTCTCCTCCTGGACTGATCATTCATTTTCAATTCAGGGGTTAAAATCTGTGAAATCTATATTCAGTGAAGACAGATTCTACTCTTACTGAGACAGGAGATGATAGTTCGTGTTTTTAAAATTCTAAGAAAAGGGGAATGAAGTGAAGACATTCTACCACCAGATCTCCTGAAACATCAATTACAGATCTTCATAGAACCAAATGCCATACCCTAGCTAAGTATCCATTAAAGGGAGCTTGTCACCAGATTTGGCGACTATAATCTGTGGCCAGCACCACCACTGACCTCTTTTATACAGCATTCTAGAATACAGTATATAAGAACCCAGGCCACTCTGTATAACATAAAAAACACTTTTATAATACTCACCTAGGGGGCAGTCCGATCCAATGGGTGTTGCTGCTCTTCGGTCCAGCACCTCCTACCTCCGGTCCGGCCCCACCTTTCTGCGGCGATCGCCATCCTCCTTCTTCACTTCACTGTACAAGACACTGAGGTCTTGCGCAGGCACACTTTCATCTACCCTGCTCTACTCGTGCCTTCACATTACAGTACTTTGATTTGCTCACAGCAGGGATGATCAAAGTGTGCCTGAACAAGTCCGTAATATAGGCATTCGTGGTTGACATAGACACATTATCCACACTGGACTAGGAAGTGGAAGGATGGAAACTGGAATGCTGTATATAAGAGCCCAAAGGGGTAGCAGGGCAGGTGACTCTATATGATGTTCTCCTAACATGGGAATAGCCTTTTAATTGAACTACAGATGAGCTTGACAAACTCACCAACTCAGAAACCAGAACTAATCCAAAAATAAGCCAATCCAGCACGTCTGTTGAACTGCAAACTTTATTTTCTTCCATTTAAATTCACAAGTCAAAGATAGTATATGAAAAAGGTCAGAAGACAAAAGTCCCAAGGAACAACTTAATATATTACTTGATCTGTTTTTTCGAAGCCCAAAGCTTCTTACTCATAATCTAGAGAAAATTACAATGCATGTACAATGTTCATGTATTTTTTTTATTTATCATGGAGCTTAGTTTCTTTTAGATTCTGGAATTTTACAAGCATTAATCTTTCTCATCCACCAGATGGTGCTGAGAAGTCATTTTAAAGGAGATTAAAACTGTAGAACAAAGAAAACTAAATTCATGTAGATGACTTTATAGCTGCTTTAAAGGGGTTGTCCAGTAGTTGGGCAACCAATTCCCATTTCCCATGTATGAGTCCCGGAATGTGAACACTGGCAAAACTAGAATGATGCCGCCAGGAGGTGAGTATAGGATTTTTTATTTTAATGGAGGCAAACATGAGGAATGAAAAGGGCATGTCTGAGTAGTAAACAACTCCTTTAATGTTATCCTCTTGGATGTACTGTCTATTGGATTTATTCACAGTTCCACATGTCTCTTTCCTCATGTCTTTATGCTGTTCATGCCAATAACCGATAGACTACAGGGAACAAAAAAAATCCCGCAGAACTTGTACAGGAAGGTGAGAACTATTAGCACATATGTACACTTCCCAGTTTAGTAAACTCTACATTCTGAGTTGCAGCAAGCTTTCCGAATTCATTCTTAATGCATGATACAAAGTAGCTTCAAAAAGCTGTAATAGTGGCAGCTCTGAGCTAAACATTTATGGACCTACTGACTCGCCCACCCCAGGGCTATGGGACACCCGATAACTAGTCCGGGGGTCGTCAGTGGTGGCGGGGCCCGACTCCGTGGCCCTGGTGGGTGTCAATAAAATATGGCTGCAGTGTTGGGGGTGAATAAAGTTTGTGTTCGTGACGCCACCTGTGGTCTGCGGCTATTAAGCCGCTGCTGCTGTGTGAGGCCTCCGGGGTGATGATACGGCAGCAATGGTGGTACTACTCCCCACAGGTGGAGCGGAGCCCCGGGTACACTGTTAGTGCTCGTGAAAGTCTATGGTGTTGTGTGGCTAACACGGTGCAGGGCCGACAGGCAATGAAAGAACCAGGCACAAACAACAGTCTCTTTACCTTCTCCTCTTTTACTTTAGGAACAGTCCAATCCTGGGAGACCGTCACAGGTGGTGAAGGGGATTCGGTCGGCCTGGAGGTACTTGGGGTGATCTTTCTGGCCAGCTGAGTATGAGGCCTACTCCTGTTCCTTTCCTAACTACGATAGGACCCTGCTTCTCTGGATCCAGCAATGGCCCTCTTTGCTGCTGGGACCGGTGGTACGTCCCTTTCCCTCTGTGGTAGGCTGCGCAGGCCCTCTCTGGTGCTTCTCTGCTGGAGTCCACACCGGGCCCTGATGCTGCAGCTGTACCTTCGGGCTGTTTATGGGCCAGGTGCTTGCAGCTCTCCTGCCCTTCGGATTCGGCTACCAGGGAGTATTTTAAGCCCTGGTGGCCACAGACTCCGATGTCCGAGTCTCTTCTCTGCCTCTCTGCTACTCCTGCTTCCCTGGGCCAAGCTGTTCCAGCTCCAGGCCCCAGATCCACAGGACAGTACACTCTGCGTCTGCTTCCTTTCACTTCTCTCTACAGACTGAACACTACTTCCTCCCTCAGGTCAGACTTAAGGAATGCTCCCTGGAATTCCAGGTTCAGAGCTCCCCCTGCTGGCCGGAGGGAGAACTGCGTTGGATGTTAAACTTGCTGGCCAATGGAACTCCCAATTACCTCCAGGCTCAGCATTAACCCTTTGGGAGGGCAATGCTGTTGTGGCGACCAGGTCCTGGGGCGCCACACTCCCACTTAGTTAAATTCAGTACTCCCGGATTGTAGAAAACAAAACAAGACATACATGTTACAACCTTAAACAACTATAAGAGTCCAGTGTGGCTCCCTGCCGGGTGTCCATTACACTGCTCCATGGGGGACCCGCCGCGATAAAACCCCCAACGTAGGCTCTGGGCGTGCGTCAGAGCATTGATGACCCCACTCTATGCACGCCGGATGGGTTTTTCTTCAGGGGTTGCTGAGCACACTGGTGCTAACTATGTACAGTTAGAGTGTTGGCCACCCATAGTCCAGTGGCCCAATTGTCCATTTTCTCAACCAAAAAAAACCATTTTATACACAACATTACAGACATTTCACATAACTATTTACATTCTAATAAGTACTCTTTCTTTTTACTCTCTATACCTTGGAGGGGGCTGTCCCCGAGTTCTGTGTTGGGACCTGCGTAGCTCTGGTGTCTGCCCCTGACTACTTGGTGTGTCTTCTACCTCAGCACTACAGGTAGGCCTAACCCTGATAGGTATGCGTGATGATTGCCTACGTGGTCTGAGAGTCGCCAAGGGTATGACAGGTTCACCACTGACAGGGGGTTGATTCTCCTGTTCCACTACTGGCGTGTCATCTCGTGTTGGAGCGGACGGTTCTTTAGGTGGATCTGGAACCTCTTCTGTTTCTGGCTCGGCCAACTGCAGGAACGTCAACACTGGTACTATTCGGGTCCAAGTTTTGGGGAATTTTCCAAGGATTGTTTGGATCATCTCTTCCTCTTTTTCTTGACTTTGGGGACTTTCTTGTACTTCTTCTACTTCTTTTTGGGTTCTGCACCATTCGGGGCACGCTTTCAGGCGGTCTCGAGAAACTGCTTGATAGGTCTTGCCTTCATCTTTGCTTATGAGGCATACCTTACTATTGTCAAAGTTGGAGGGGATAATGGTGTAGGGTTCATTCTCCCACTGATCATCTAATTTATGCGCCCTCCGCTTTTTCATGAGAACCTGTTCTCCAGGTGCTAAGGGAGTTGCTGGAGCTGTTTGATTGTAATGCTGCTCTTGTCTCGTTCTTGCTTGGGACAGGCTCCTTTCTACGCATTCCTGGACCTTGCGGTACTGCTGTTGTCGCTCTGTATCCCAATCTTCTATCTCCTGAACCGCTTCAGGTGACAGTCCCCATCTCAAAGTCTACAGGTAACTTGCCAGGTCTTACTCGCATCAGGTAAGCAGGGCTGCAGTTGGTCGAATTTACTGGGATATGGTTGTACAGGTCTACCAGATCTGGTAACTTCTCTGGCCATTGGTTTCTTTCTTCCAGAGGTAGAGTCTTGAGCATATCAATAACCACATGGTTCATCTTCTCGCACAATCCATTGGTTTGGGGGTGGTACGGTGTGGTTCTGATTTTCTTACAACCGTACATGTTACAGAACTCTTGGAACACTTCTGCCTCGAATGCAGAACCTTGATCAGTCAGTACCCTTTAAGGGTAACCGTGAGGTCGACAAAAGTATGCCTGAAATGCTCTAGCTGCTGTTCTGGCTGTCTGGTCCTTCACGGGCACTACTACCAGGAAACGAGAGTAATGGTCCACAATGGTGAGGGCGTACACATAGCCTGACCGGCTTGGTGTTAACTTCACGTGGTCCAGGGCCACCAACTCCAGGGGCTGCTTCGTGACAATTGGCTGTAGGGGAGACCTCTGGCTGGCATCATCTTTCCGCCTCAGGTTACACGGACCACAGTCTCGGCACCACTTTTCGACTGTCTTTCTCATGTGCACCCAGAGGAACCGATCACGGAGTAGGGTCTCCAACTTCTTCCACCCGAAGTGTCCTGCGTTATCATGGTAAGCTGCTAGGACCATTGGAGCATCCCTCTGTGGGACCACTATCTGCCAGACGAGTTCATTCGTTCGCCAGTTGACATATCTCTTGCAGAGCTTTCCTTGGTATGTGAACAGTCGTCCCCTCTCCTTCCACAGCTGCTGGGCTTCTTCTGGAGCATCTGGGCCAAGATGGGTCTCAGCTTGTGCTAGCTTTTCTTTGACCAATCGCACGGCCGGGTCACCGTTCTGTGTCTCTTCCCAATTATGGTGGAGTAATGGGTTGACCGAGACCTCGTGCTGGCACGAGCGCTTCACTCCTACAGCATGCTCACACTGGGAAACACCTTGGTGATGGAAAGCCGGTAACTCTATCTCTTCGAGTTCATCTAGGTCTTCTCCAGACTCGGGTAAGTGAGGCATTCTGGACAGCGCATCAGCATTGTTATTCTTGTTGCCAGCTCGATACTTGATGGTAAAGTCAAAGTTAGACAGCCGGGCCATCCATCGCTGTTCCAACGCACCTAACTTGGCTGTTGCCAGATGTGTCAACGGATTGTTGTCCGTGAAGATGGTGAACTTGGCCGATGCCAGATAGTGCTTGAAGCGTTCAGTCACTGCCCAAACAATAGCGAGGAACTCTAGCTTGAAGGAACTGTAGTTTTCTGGGTTCCTTTCTGTGGGCCGAAGCTTCCTACTGGCGTAAGCTATCACCTTCTCTCTGCCTCCCTGCACCTGGGATAGAACTGCTCCCAGGCCCACGTTGCTGGCGTCTGTGTACAGTACAAACGGCTGGCTGTAGTCAGGGTAGGCCAGAATTTCTTCTCCAGTGAGAGCCCCTTTCAGCCGGACAAAGGATGTTTCTATTTGGCTGCTCCATTCAAATGGAGGGCTCTGCTTCTTAGCCTGCTTTGGCTGGCCCACCAGGAGATCTTGAAGGGGGGCTGCTATCTTTGTGAAACCATCAATGAACCTTCGGTAGTAGCCCACCAGCCCAAGGAACTGCCGCACCTCCTTTACCGTGGTGGGTCTTGGCCAGTCCTTGATTACGGTGACTTTCTCCGGATCAGGTGCCACACCTTCTGCGCTGACCACATGACCCAGGTACTGTACCTTTGGCTTCAAGAGGTGACATTTGGACGGCTTTATCTTCAGGCCATATTCCGACAAGGACTCAAACACTTCTGCTAAGTGCCTCAGGTGGTCTTCATAAGTCTTGGAGTAGACTATGACGTCATCCAGGTACAACAGCACGGTTTCAAAGTTGTGGTGGCCCAAGCAGCCTTTGGAATGTCCCTGGGGCGTTGCAGAGCCCGAATGGCATACAGTTGAACTCGCAGAGACCCATTGGTGTCGTGAATGCAGTCTTCTCCTTGTCCGCCTCTGCCACGGGAACCTGCCAATACCCACTGGTGAGATCCAAGGTGGAGAAATAGTTAGCTGACTTTAAGGCTGTTAGTGACTCCTCTATTCTGGGTAGTGGATAAGCATCTTTATGTGTAATGCGGTTAATTTGTCTGTAATCTACGCACATTCTCATTGTACCATCTTTTTTCTTTACGAGCACTAGTGGAGCTGCCCAAGGGCTACAGCTATCTCTGATAACCCCAGCCTCCTTCATTTCCCGTAACATTTCTTTGGCACGCTGATACTGTGCTGGGGGTACAGGGCGGTATCTCTCTTTAATGGGATGATGATCACCCGTGGGGATTTGATGTTTAACCCCTTTTACCTGCCCAAAATCTAGGGGGTGTTTGCTGAAGACCCACTCGTACTCCTGTACCACCCGGTAAACCCCATGCTTTTGGAGTGAGGGGGTGGAGTCGGTGCCCACATGTAATTTTTGGCACCAGTCTTCCAGCTGCCCCTTGGAGCCATTGTCTTCCGCCTGGTCGGACGGGATCAAGGGTTCCACTGCTTTGATGGTATTGTTACTGACAGTGTACATTTTTGCTACAGTGGCGTACCGGGGCAATTTGGCTTCCTCCTCCCCACAATTCAGGACACGGACGGGCACTCTCCCCTTGCGGACGTCTTCTACCCCTCTGGCTATCAGGACTCCAGGCCTACTGTCTGAATACACCGGTTCTACCAAGGCATGGTAATCCTGACCCTTGAGGCCTATTGCTGCCCGACACCATATCAACATTTCACTTCTTGGGGGTATTGCAATGGGGAGGGGGTCACTTACCCTCACACTGCCAATTTCTCCTCCGGCCAGCTCTACCTGCTGCCTCCTCATCAGGGCTCTGATCTCCCTCTGTAGGGCACGCTGCTGCCCAGAGCTGGCAGTTTCAGACGCCTGCTGCAACAAAATTATCACTTCGGCAATACAATTTTCAATCACATTTGTACCAATGGTTAGCAGTGGGTCAGATTCTTTGCGATCAATATCTACAATTATCATCCCCTGACATGGCAATTCTACCCGCCCCACTTTAATGGTTACTTCTTTATACCCAATTTGAGGTAAGGGCTGACCATTACTGGCCACAATTGTTAAATCATTATCTGGGCCATGGTCAATGTCTGAATCAGCCCAATATCTTTTGTACAGTTTATAAGGGATGGTTGTTACCTGGGACCCCATATCCAGGAGGGCATTCAAAGGGATCCCATCCAGCACAATAGGAAGGACCGGGCGTCCTCCCACATACTTGCTGCGACTGGGGGTTGAGCCGGGCTTCCTTACACCTGGGGGTTGGCTCCTGGCCCCAGGCTCGGCCCATTTAAAGGACAGTGTCTTGCAATATGGCCCGCCTGACTGCAGCGGCGGCAGATCGGTTGTCCCGTTGTATCATACCGGTCTGTATCTTTTCCTCGGGTCGGCGGAATCCTCCTCTGTCGCATCCATGGGACGTCATCTGGGCTGGAGGCCAACTCGATTCTTGCCGGCGATGGGGTCACTTGTAGAGACTGCACGGTCTTGGCAAGGGCAGCTACAGTCTTGGTCAGCTCCTGGACCTGCTGTCTGAGCTCTGCAGCGGGATCCTTATCCAGGGTCTGCGCCTCAGCCCCTGCAGCGGCTCGTGTTGCCGGCACCACCTCTGGGTACGTGATAGCAAGAGGCCGGAGGGGTACTGTGTCATTCGGTGTAGATTCTCTCAGTACCCGGATGGCCTGGTCCTTAAACTTTGCAAAGTCCAGAGCAGGGTTCTGCAGGACCATGATACGCAGCTGTGTCCTGTGGGCATCTGACAGGAGCCCCTCTATGAACTGCTCAGTTAGGAGCTTGTCTTCTTCACGTACACTCTCTGGGTCCACCTGTTTAATTGCTCTCAGGGCCTCCTGCAAGTTTAAGGCATAGTCCCTTATGCTGTCTGTGGCCCGTTGTTTGCACCCAAAGAATCTCATCTTTATTTCTGCTGCGGTGCGGGTGTCAAAAGTACTCTTTAACTTGGCTAGTATCTGGGTTGCTGTCCCTTTATCTGTATCAGGCCAGGACTTCACTTCACGCTGGGCCGCGCCGGCTAGCTGCCCCATTAATATGCCCACCTTCTGGCTCTCAGTCAGCGGATACACCCGGAACAAGCTTTGCAGCCTTTCTCTGAAGTCGCTCAAGGTATGGGACTCCCCGGAGTACTGCGGCAGCCATTCTGCTCCCGGGATGTACGGCATTGTGATCGGCATTAATGGCGCTACAGCAGGGGCTGGGGCGACGGCGACTGGGATTGCTTCGGCTGGTGCTGCGGCGTCTCGGGCTATGGCAGCCACCTGCCCTCCCTCCGAGTCGGACATCTTCCTCCCCCTTAGTGAACCTTACCAGGCTCCGTTCACTTTTCAAATTCCCTTCTGGGTCGCGCGGGGTTAACGGCGCTCTGCTCTGATGGCGCGCTCCCTTCGCGCTCTTTGTCAGGCACGCCCCCCTTCTTCCTGCGCTCAGCGAGGCTAATGGCGGCGGCAGTTTGCAAACAGTAACACAGTCTTTTAAGCACAGTTTCTGCAGGCGCACAGTACCCGGTGGGACCGGGCACAAAATCCTGTTCGTGACGCCAAAATTGACTCACCCACCCCAGGGCTATGGGACACCCGATGCCGGGCCGGACTAGTCCGGGGGTCGTCAGTGGTGGCGGGGCCCGACTCCGTGGCCCTGGTGGGTGTCAATAAAATATGGCTGCAGTGTTGGGGGTGAATAAAGTTTGTGTTCGTGACGCCACCTGTGGTCTGCAGCTATTAAGTCGCCGCTGCTGTGTGAGGCCTCCGGGGTGATGATACGGCAGCAATGGTGGTACTGCTCCCCACAGGTGGAGCGGAGCCCCGGGGACACTGTTAGTGCTCGTGAAAGTCTATGGTGTTGTGTGGCTAACACGGTGCAGGGCCGACAGGCAATGAAAGAACCAGGCACAAACAACAGTCTCTTTACCTTCTCCTCTTTTACTTTAGGAACAGTCCAATCCTGGGAGACCGTCACAGGTGGTGAAGGGGATCCGGTCAGCCTGGAGGTACTTGGGGTGATCTTTCTGGCCAGCTGAGTATGAGGCCTACTCCTGTTCCTTTCTTTACTACGATAGGACCCTGCTTCTCTGGATCCAGCAATGGCCCTCTTTGCTGCTGGGACCGGTGGTACGTCCCTTTCCCTCTGTGGTAGGCTGCGCAGGCCCTCTCTGGTGCTTCTCTGCTGGAGTCCACACCGGGCCCTGATGCTGCAGCTGTACCTTCGGGCTGTTTATGGGCCAGGTGCTTGCAGCTCTCCTGCCCTTCGGATTCGGCTACCAGGGAGTATTTTAAGCCTTGGTGGCCACAGACTCCGATGTCCGAGTCTCTTATCTGCCTCTCTGCTACTCCTGCTTCCCTGGGCCAAGCTGTTCCAGCTCCAGGCCCCAGATCCACAGGACAGCACACTCTGCGTCTGCTTCCTTTCACTTCTCTCTACAGACTGAACACTACTTCCTCCCTCAGGTCAGACTTAAGGAATGCTCCCTGGAATTCCAGGTTCAGAGCTCCCCCTGCTGGCCGGAGGGAGAACTGCGTTGGATGTTAAACTTGCTGGCCAATGGACCTCCCAATTACCTCCAGGCTCAGCATTAACCCTTTGGGAGGGCAATGCTGTTGTGGCGACCAGGTCCTGGGGTGCCACACTCCCAGGACCCATGATGACAATCCGCTTTGTAAGAGTATAAGAGAGGAAGGGCATGATCTTCTTCTGTTGTGTTGTGAGGTAGTCGCAGTTGAGGCACGATTCTCGAACACTTTGGTTAGCCCCACAGGAAGGGGATATTATATTTGGTGGTGTGGTGAACCTGGTTGGCTGCATGGGTTTGTGCAGTGCCGGTCATACCTTTCAAGTGGCTGCATGTTGCCAGTGCTATTGGTGAACCAGGTGTCATCCACAGTAAAGACAAACACAGAGGTAAACAGTTCTTGTTCAACATTTAATTTAATTCTACACATTGAAATTTACAGGTTATATAGCAGGCACATATCTTAAGCATATTCTCTTCATATAACTTCAGATATACAGCAGCATAGTCTCTAATGGTTACTTTTCCACACAGTGGTCTACCTTCACAGTTCTATTCTCTGGAGAATCTTCAAGGGGTCAAAGAACCATGGTGGGGATCATCAAGGCTTAAGCTCTCAGTCTTTACATGATGAGATAGGGCAAGGGGATCGCCATAGGTCCTATGAAGATATCCGTGCTTGCAGTCCCTGACAAATGTTCCGCACAGGTGGGTGGATTACTGCAGCTCGCGAGTTGTTGCTTACCCCTGCCAGTAAGGGTAAAAGGCCTGGTTAACAGTCCATTTACCAGCAATACATTTAGCATAGGCCCACTTGTATTGTTTCTAGCCCGTACTGGTTCCGTCTGACGCTACAGTCACTCACAGGACTCTCGTTTTCTCACAGTCGATCTTCTGCTTCGGAGTTAACAAATCACCCACTAAATCCAGCCTTTTAGGTATTAAACAAGTTGCACGTCCAAACTACACACAAGTCAAACCTATCTCTATTCTAAGATAGAGAATGTCCTTTGCCTAGGGATTAGCTCCTCTTCTTGTGAGCTAGTCCCACACTTAACTATCTCTGCCCCTGCAGTCTTCCTGTTGCTTGGCAGATCCTATCTTCTAAATCATGAGATGAGAGAAAATTACAGCTGCTGAAAGATGGAGAATGACGGTGCTTAGTGTGCGAGTTGTTGGATGTCGCTAAAGAGGCAAAGCAAAGTCATCAGCGGTACCGCTCATCTGCTGAAGGGGCCCCGTAACCATCCTCTTTCATTGGTTATTTATGCAGAGCAGACCTAAGCCGGTCAGACAATTAAGTCCCACTGCGCCTGCACAGTGGGCAACAGTGCACGCAACTCACTACAGATTGGTGCCAAATGTATTTGAAACAGAATTAGAGCTAATAAATAGGACTGTTGACTGTTTTGGCCCCCAGGAACCACTAATGTCAGCGTAGGGAACAGGTTTTATGTGTCTGGTTAGTAAACATAACATTCTTGCCTTGGTGCCTATACACCCTGCTATGGACGTCAGACCTTACTTGAACTCTAGCCAGGAAATAAAGTCTCTGATAGACTCCTTAATGAGGGATAACTGTGTAGCTACATTAGACTTCATCTCCAGCTGAACAATAGTAGCTGTAGGATTAAGAGCTTAAGTATTTTTGGTATGGTTGAGGAAGGAATACACCTCTGAGTTTATTGAAGTTACTTTAGGGGGGGAATGATTCCATTGGAAAGTTGGGGTAGTTTATTGTAGCGATGTAAACCATTGTGCTGAACTGCAGGCAGTCTATGTTTTAAACCCACATAATTGTTCCAGTTTCTATGTTGCTATCAGGTATTAAGCTGCCAATTTAGACAGGCCACTCGTTGAGCACCACGCTGTTCAGCACCATGTTCTCAGTCTCTAGTTGAGTGTCCATGTGAGGCCTCTAATGTCTCATTTATTTGTTAACTGAGCATTTGCATAATTTAGTAAAATATCTCTGGTGAAGTGAATTGGTGTCAGAGTTGGGAATTCATGTCCAGAGCTTTGCTGTATGCTAGTGAATACATCCGGTCCACGGTTTACAGCTGTATGTCTCCCTTCCTTGGGTTTGCTCCCCAAATTATTTCTCCTCTTCCCGACATGTAATTTAAAGGGGACATACAGGATAAGATAATATTGGGACAAATTCAAGTAAAGGTTTGAAATAACAAATTAAATTACTTGGCCTTTGAGTCAGTGTCAGAATGATAAGAGTCCAACACCCTGCACCCTGCACTGATCAGTTGTTAGCAGATCCTACTGCGGCCAGAGACAGAACCCCACAGGGTGTGTTTACGTGCCTATTCCTCCTGCTGTTTGTCTATGCCAGCAGAACTAAAGCTGCATCTTATGGGTTTGCTCTTCTTCCTGACATTGCACTGCCCCTCCATATATTACTGACGTAAGTCTTTATAACCCTTCTAAAAATCCGCCAGAAGAGTTGTGCTACCTCACTTGTTGACACCAAAAAGGTGACACCACTCTTCTGGCGGGTATTCAGAAGGATTATGAAGAATTATGGCAGGGATGACATTCTTTCCTGGATGTTTTTACCACTGTGATGAACTGACTGCACTTTAGCCTAGATGGGGCTGCTGTGGAACTTCTCTAATTGTACTCCCCTGATGAATGAAGTATGAGGAAGCGCATTGGGAGAACATTAGGACTCCATGGTGCATCACTACACACCATATACCTGCCTTGGCTATTGTATGGATTTAGGAACATTTCAATTAAGGTTCTCCATCTGACTCTAGTGAGATTGTTTGTAATTAGGTTCTTCCTAGCTATATGAATCTAGTCCTATTTGGAAACACATACGGGGGGGTCATAGTTTTTTAGGGGGGTACCTTACTACCTAAATAGTGGTGTTCTGAGATGCCCACTACTAGTATTTGTTTTTAGTGACTTTTCAGGGTTTTATTTCCTTTTTTGGCCTAATATCATTAAATAGTATATTTTCACTTTCACCTTCTCCTACTACTTAATCCATTCTTTTGCTGAGTTGGAGGTCGCTTAGGGTCATTGTAATGCTGAAAGGGAAATTCTTCTTTCCTTCAGCTTTTTTTCAAAGGCCTGAATGTTTTGATGTAAAAATGACTGATATTTGGAACTGTTCAGAATTCTTTTCAGCTTGACTAAAGCACCAGTTCCAGCTGATGACAAACAACCCAAATGCATAATTCTGTCTCTCTCATTCTTTATTGTGGGTAGGGTGTTCTTTTGGTGATGTGTAATGTTGGCTTTGCATCGTCATTTTAGAATTATAGCCAAAAAGTTTAACATTGGGTTCATCACCAGACCACAACATGTTTTCCGCCAAGCATTTGGCAGACATGATGTAGGTTTTAGAATAACACAATCAGGCTTCGATATTTTTCTTTGTAAAGAAAGGCTTCTGTCTTGCCACCATACCTCACAGTCCAGACATATGTATAACACAGGAGATTGTTGTCATCTGCAGTACACAACCAGCACTTTCCAGAAATTCCCAAATCACCATTAACATTATGCGGGCGTCACACGGGATGATCTATCGTGCGATCGCACGAGCGATCGTACCCGCCCCCGTAGTTTGTGTGTCATGGGTAATTAGTTGCCCGTGGCGCACAAAGTCGTTAACCCCCTGTCACATGCACTTACCTCTCTAACGACCTCGCTGTGGGCGGCGAACATCCTCTTCCTGAAGGGGAGGGATGTTCGGCGATACAGCGACGTCACACAGCCGCCGGCCAATAGCAGAGGAGGAGCGGAGATGAGCGGGACGTAAACATCCCACCTACCTTCTTCCTTCCGCATTGCCGGCGGGAAGCAGATAAGCTGTGTTCATCGTTCCTGGGGTGTCACACGGAGCGATGTGTGCTGCCCCGGGAATGATGAACAACCGGCGCACAGAAGAAGAAACGACTTTTTGAAAATAAGCGACGTGTCAACGAGTAACGATAAGCTGAGTATTTTTGCTCGTTCACCATCGCTCGTAGCTGTCACACGCTACGATATATCAAACGATGCCGGATGTGCGTCACTTACGACGTGACCCTGACGACATATTGCCTGATATATCGTACCGTGTGATGCCCGCAATACTGTTGGCCTCTCAGAAGGACCAATTTTCTTCTTTTTTTTTTCATAAATTTTTGAGGGATGTCCAGTTCTAGGTAATGTCACTGTTGTGCTGTATTTAAGGCACTTCCTGATGACCATCTTCAAAGTGTATCTTCGTATAACTGGTGTCTTAAAACAGGTCTGCACAACATATGGCCCGTGGGCCACATGATTCTTTCCATGTTGACCTGTCCTGCTGCTGCTGCTCCTTTCTTCCTATAGTCAAGTGTATTTAGGTCTTTCAGACACAAATACATTTGAACACTGTGGTGCCAGGACTGGGGCAGAGGAGCGCTCGTTATATTATACTAACTGTAGTACCCAGCCTTGCCCGGGATAGCAGCTAAGTGTCTCTGTCTCTCTCATTCTCCCACTCTGTCTGTCTTTTTCTCTCTCTCTGTCTGAGTGTGTCTGTATGTCTGTGTCTCTGTGAGTCTGTTTCTGTGTGTGTCTTTGTCTCTGTGTGTCTGTGTCTCTGTGTGTCTCTCAATCTGTCTGTCTCTACCAATATCATATTACCTCACATATAAGCTTCTTATTCTATGAGTATCCTTCGTTACCTATAGCAACCAATCACAGCTTCTGTTAATGACCTGTAGCTCCCAGCTCCATTGACTTTAATGTAAGCAGGTTTTTTGGTGAATAACTGTAAAGCGAGGGGTTCAATTTTCCCCTCCAAACATAGTCTATGCCTTTCCTTGAGTCAAATGAGGTGATTATACAAGTCTTTGTGATTCTAATTCCGATTGTGCTAATTCCTTTAGCGGACATACAAACAGATGTGAAGCCCCACAAGTGTTGTGTCGGTGCATTACCTTCAGGGACTCCACGCAGCTGGATCTTGTCACAGGTAGGAGATCTTCTATTTAGGATTGTCGTGACGCCACTCTCAGAATTGCGGTCAGTGGTGACCGCCACTGCGGGTTAAGGGATGCCTGGGGCTGATGGTGGGTGCAGTCAGTTGTAATAGCCTCCTGAGAGTGAGGCAAGCCCCAGGGCCCTGTGTAAGTGTGTGGAACCACAAGGCGCAGAATAACTCAACACAAGCAGAATGTCTTTCAGGGGTTTTACTCACTGTTGATGGCAGGGTGAGTAACCCGGGCGTAGCTGGGATGAACCAGGCTGGAACCAGGTATCCTTCAGGCTGACTGATGAGGGTGGCTACCGACTCGCCTTCCTTAGCCCTTCTGTGGTTTGTGGTAACCCCGACTTTTAGTCCCTATGGGGGTCACCCAGGGAAGTAACTGCTCCCCTCGTTTCGGCCCGTTTGCTTGTAGCCTGGACCAGATCACTCCAGCTGCTTGCCTCCTGTGAACTATGGGCCCTAACTGTGGCTACGTGGCTGCAGACTCTGTGGTGTTGTCTTGGGGGTTTGAAGTGCCCCCTCAAGCAGGTTTGGCAGAAGAAAGCTGGATCTATCTCCGCACTGGGACCTGCTACCCGTTTGGGCCTGGTAACTCCCTGACAGTCTCCTTACTTTCCACTCCGTTGCTCTCTCTTTAGCTGTGTGTGGATTTCGGGCAGCACTACCAGGTGACCGTTCTCCCCCGTCGGTAGTCACTGCGCGGACGCTGTTAGACTGCAACAGCTCCAGGGTCTGCTCCTCACGTCTGCTTTCCCTGAGCTGCACACTAAACCGACTCACTGTTCCCTCCTCTCCTGTTCTTGCCTACGTCACCTAGCAACCAGGCTCTCTACCACACCCCTTGAGTGGAGATGGAGGCTTCGCACCGGCTTCGCCCCCTCCTGGGATCCCCAGGGGTCCTCCCAAAGGTACATGTGTGAGACCTGATCACTATGCGCCTGTGTAGTCACACCTCGGTCAGCCTTCTGGATTACCTGTTTGTACTGTCCCCAGCATGGGTGCAGTACTCAGTGGTGCCTGACCAGGTCAGGGGCGCCACATTCCCCCTTAGTTATCACCAGCACGTCCTCGGGCTGCAAGACAACATTTTAAAATGCATAAAACATTAAAACATGGTAAAACATTTTAAAACCACCAGGTACCATACATCACCACCCTCCACCCACAAGTCCGTTAACCCACCCTAAACCCTCTCACGTTGGCCGCGCCTTCAGCCACTTCTGGCAGGATGTAGAGGCGGCTTTCATGGTCTGGTGGTTTCAGGGTATACCTGGCCTGGTGGAGCCGCGCCTTCAGCCTCTTCTGGCAGGATGTAGAGGCAGCCTCCACAGTTGATGCCGACCAGGTACAATCTTTGTGGTGGAGAGCCAGGCCCCATAAACAGGCGTGCTCCCTGGTTGCAGGCGAGCCAGGCCCCTAAACAGGCTGGCCCTGGTTGTGGTACCTCTGGGGTAACTATTTACACTGCGAGAGTTTGTGGCTATAGCCAGTTCATAGCCTTAAGGTTCATGGGTTTCTCACACTAGTTCATGTGGGCACATTTCTTGAACATTAACGTTGCAAACTTTTCAACTGCTGTACTTCTTACTTTACTTGCTTTACACAGATTCCTCCTTACCAGGGCTTGGGCCTGTAGGGCTGCGGCACCTGTTGCTTTCTCCATCTCTGTCATCATCTGTAGTGGTCTCATCAATGGGTTCTTTATCTTTTCTTTCCTCTTCTTCTTTGTTTCTGTAGGGATTTCTGGGACATGGTGTAACATCTAGGGCATACCATCCTCTTTCTCCTTGGTGCTTGGTAAACTCCACTGAATCTCCCATCTGCAAGTTTCTTCCTGGATGTCCTCTAGGCAAATGGGCTCTAACATCCCTTCTGTTCACAAAGATGCCTTCTTTCATGCCAGGTGCAACTATGAAACCGTATCCAGATTTTAAACTAAATTCCTCTACAATTCCACGACAAAGTGGGCCTCTGACCTGGGATTTAGCTCTCCTTAAAGACCGTTTCTCTTCCAAGTCTCTGGCTGTTACTTCATCCTTCTTATCTGGAGATTGCTGTGCAGGTGGATCCCTTGTCCTGCTGCGGCGCCGTGTCCTGCGGGCTGGATTCTGCTGGGTTGCTACTTCACTGCTTGCAGACTCCCAGGTGATGTATCTGGACAGATCTTCCTCAGCGGAGGGTGTCGGGCTCTCTTCATCCCAGCGGGAATATGGCAACATCTCTGGCTCTGGGCATGGATCCACTGCTGATGGCTCCGGGGTCAGCTTCTCAGCTTCCTGGCCTCCCCTCCCCCTTAGTTCTTCTGAGCACTCCTGTTGTGGCAGCGCTGGGGATGGGTGTTCATCAGCTGGCCAGGGCGGTGGACTTTTTGGCATGGATATTTCCAGAGTCTTCCTGGGGGTGTGCGGAGGGAGCAGATACCGGTCCACCATCTCCTGTGGGAACTGGGCCTCTAGATCAGCCTTCAGCTTCCAGTATTCGGGGTCCTCTCCCAGCAGGGACTTCCTAGCAGGGACTTCCTTGGACTGGGGAGCGGTGTCTGCTCTGGCCTTGCAGGCCGGGGTAAATGATTGTACAGTCTTGTCTTTGTGGGCCGTGCCCTGCATGGCGGCGGCCTGGTCTTGGCGGGCCGCGCCTGGCATGGCGGCGGCCTGGATCAGCGTCGCAGTTGCAGTCTCAATCAGGGTCGCAGCTGGAGTCTTAGCGGGCATCGCTACTGTGGCCGGTTCTTGGCGGGCCGGGCAGGGCATCGCTGCGGCGGCCTGGATTGGCGTCGCAGCTGCGATGGGATCTGTGCAGGCTGGGCTGGGCGTCGCTGCAGCGATCTGGGCTTGGCGGGCCGCACCTGACGTGGCTGCTGCCTGGTTCAGCACCTCACTTGCGGCGCGGACGAGCGTCGCTGCTGCGGTGGGGTCTTGGCGGGCCGGGCCTAGCAGGGCGGCGGCCTGGGTCAGCGTCACACCTGCGGCGTGGATGAGGGTCGCGGTGGCAGCCGGATCTTTGCGGGCCGGGCAGGGCATCGCTGCGGCGGCCTGGGGTTGGCAGGCTGCACCTGGCGTGGCTGCGGCCTGGTTCAGCGTCGTCGCGCCGGGCGCCTCTTCAGGGACCGCGGGCGTGGCAGCAGGGGTCGGGGCACTCGCGCTGGCAAGGGCAACACTGGACTCACCCATCGGTGGCACCATCGGGGTCTGAGTCGTCGCCGCTCGGTCTGGCACTCGTCGTGCGGTTCCCCTCTCATAGGCCTGAACCGCTGCAGCCATCTCCAGAAGCTCCGCACGTCCCTCTCTGATCTGTTGCACGATTTTCGCCTCCAGCCGGTCACTGAACTGGGCAAGCTCCCGGGCCCACCAGGCAGCGGAACCCGGCTCTGGGCTCCTATCTTCAGACGCCATCTTCACCGCGTCGTCGCTGCTCTCCAGGTCTTCTCTCAGCAGCAGACTTCTGACTTCTTCTTGCAGCCGAAGTGCCAATTCCTTCACTTCCTGCAACTCCTCTCCCAGCAGCAGGCTTATGGCTCCCTTTCTGTCCTGACGTCCCTGAACGCCTCCGCTCCCATCACTTGCGAGGTCAGGACTCTGCAGGGGATCTCTGGGTAGCCACACCTCTTCGTGGGCGGTAACTTCTCCCAGCGCGGGCTGCTGTTGTTTTTCAGCGCGCTTTTCATGGTGGCAATATGGCGGCGCTTCCAATTTTTCAAGCGGACCGCCCAGGCACATGGTCACCTGTCTGAACAGGTCTAGTCCTTATCCTGTTCGTGACGCCAGATGTGAAGCCCCACAAGTGTTGTGTCGGTGCATTACCTTCAGGGACTCCACGCAGCTGGATCTTGTCACAGGTAGGAGATCTTCTATTTAGGATTGTCGTGACGCCACTCTCAGAATTGCGGTCAGTGGTGACCGCCACTGCAGGTTAAGGGATGCCTGGGGCTGATGGTGGGTGCAGTCAGTTGTAATAGCCTCCTGAGAGTGAGGCAAGCCCCAGGGCCCGGTGTAAGTGTGTGGAACCACAAGGCGCAGAATAACTCAACACAAGCAGAATGTCTTTCAGGGGTTTTACTCACTGTTGATGGCAGGGTGAGTAACCCGGGCGTAGCTGGGATGAACCAGGCTGGAACCAGGTATCCTTCAGGCTGACTGATGAGGGTGGCTACCGACTCGCCTTCCTTAGCCCTTCTGTGGTTTGTGGTAACCCCGACTTTTAGTCCCTATGGGGGTCACCCAGGGAAGTAACTGCTCCCCTCGTTTCGGCCCGTTTGCTTGTAGCCTGGACCAGATCACTCCAGCTGCTTGCCTCCTGTGAACTATGGGCCCTAACTGTGGCTACGTGGCTGCAGACTCTGTGGTGTTGTCTTGGGGGTTTGAAGTGCCCCCTCAAGCAGGTTTGGCAGAAGAAAGCTGGATCTATCTCCGCACTGGGACCTGCTACCCGTTTGGGCCTGGTAACTCCCTGACAGTCTCCTTACTTTCCACTCCGTTGCTCTCTCTTTAGCTGTGTGTGGATTTCGGGCAGCACTACCAGGTGACCGTTCTCCCCCGTCGGTAGTCACTGCGCGGACGCTGTTAGACTGCAACAGCTCCAGGGTCTGCTCCTCACGTCTGCTTTCCCTGAGCTGCACACTAAACCGACTCACTGTTCCCTCCTCTCCTGTTCTTGCCTACGTCACCTAGCAACCAGGCTCTCTACCACACCCCTTGAGTGGAGATGGAGGCTTCGCACCGGCTTCGCCCCCTCCTGGGATCCCCAGGGGTCCTCCCAAAGGTACATGTGTGAGACCTGATCACTATGCGCCTGTGTAGTCACACCTCGGTCAGCCTTCTGGATTACCTGTTTGTACTGTCCCCAGCATGGGTGCAGTACTCAGTGGTGCCTGACCAGGTCAGGGGCGCCACACATACAAACATATACTCAGCTTTATATATTAGTTAGACATCTGCCTTTAACAGCAGTGATCTGTGCTATCTGTAGGTAATGTAATTGTCAATCACTGACACTTGAATTTAGGATCACAAGGAGACAATAGGTTATTTTGACAGCCTGCTGAAAGTAACCATTCCATATGTTTTGTTACTGTATTTCCCCCTGTGACATTCAGCCCTTGATTGGTCATCATATAAGACAGTGATTTTTACTGTATACAGCAATAGTTTAGTATTTAGAAAAAAGAAGTCAAACGATTGTAGGTTCACATCAGCTAAATTGGCTAAAACATAGAGTGAAATGTAAAAAAAAATATTGAAAAAATAAATAAAAAACATAAAAATCCAAATGACCCTCTTTTTTGTCCAATTAAAAATAAAGAAATAAGAAAAATAAAAAAATAGACATATTTGATATTGCAGCATCCGTGAAGGTCTGATGTGTCAAAATTATATAACTAACTGACCTGATTTTAAAATGTAGAAGAAAGCATCAATAGAATTGAGTTTTTTTCCATATTATTATTATTTATTATTATAGCACCAATAATTCCATGGCGCTTTACAAGTGAAAAAGGGTACACATAAAAACTAGTACAACAATCATTAACAGTAGAAAACAGACTGGTACAGGAGGAGAGAGGACCCTGCCCGGGAGAGCTCACAGTCTACAGGGGATGGGTGAGGGTACAATAGGTGAGGACATAGCTGCTTGCGCAGTGGTGTACTGGCCTGAGGGTTATTGTAGGTTGTAGGCTTGTCAGAAGAGGTGGGTTTTCAGGTTCCTCTTAAAGCTTTTCATGGTAGGAGAGAGTCTGATATGCTGGGGTAGAGCGTTCCAGAGTATAGGGGAGGCACGGGAGAAATCTTGGATGTGATTGTGGGAAGAGGAGATAAGAGAGGAGTAGAGAACCAGATCTTGTGAGGATCTGAAGTTGCATGCAGGTAGGTACTGGGAGACTAGGTCACAGATGTAAGGAGGACACAAGCTGTGGATGACTTTGTAGGTCCTGGTTATGTGACGCCCTGACAAAGCCAGGTTGTCACAGAAAGAGTTAATCCTCCTTGGTAACCTGATCCCACACCGGTGCAGCAGGACAAACCACAGCCCCCAGTGTAAGAGAAAAGCAGAGCAGAGGGGAGGGGCTGGAGCAGAGTGTGTGGAGAGACAGACAGAAGAGGAGTCTGGAGTTGTAGCTCCCAGGCTGATAGTGAAGCGTGCTCCGAAAGGGCCGGGACAGGCTGTTAGTGAGGAAGGGGCCAGAGGTAGCCGGAGCAGGGTAGTGGCCCGACGGTACCTAGGGTGACCCGGATCACTGCAGGGGAGTGGATTCCCCGTTCCCGGCTGAGGAGAAAGAGGAAGAGAGTGGAGAGAAAGGCACCTGGCTGCAGGGAAAGAACAGGAGCTGCTGCACCGTGTAGGGGACACTAACACCCCCGTACCGAAGGCTGCGGACACCAGCAATTCCTAGTTTACATAGTGGTGATAACTGTAATTGTTGAATTTCATTAGGGAATTGTGTGTCTGTTTGTGATTCTGTGAAAAGGGGAAAAAAAAAAAAAGTTAGTCTTGTGATTTAATTAGTAGGATTAGTCACACCTGTTTCTAGAAGCTTCTAGCAGCTTCTGATAGTCATTGTACATCTATATAAACCACCCAGCACAAGCGAGGTGCTGAGCGAGCGAGGTGCTGAACTGAAGTGAAGTGCTGAATTTAAGATAAGTGCATAGTTTCAACACAATTACATAGTGGTGATAACTGTAATTGTTGAATTTCATTAGGGAATTGTGTGTCTGTTTGTGATTCTGTGAAAAGGGGAAAAAAAAAAAAAAAAAAGTTAGTTTTGTGATTTAATTAGTAGGATTAGTCACACCTGTTTCTAGAAGCTTCTAGCAGCTTCTGATAGTCATTGTACATCTATATAAACCACCCAGCACAAGCGAGGTGCTGAGCGAGCGAGGTGCTGAACTGAAGTAAAGTGCTGAATTTAAGATAAGTGCATAGTTTCAACACAATTATATAGTGGTGATAACTGTAATTGTTGAATTTCATTAGGGAATTGTGTGTCTGTTTGTGATTCTGTGAAAAGGGGAAAAAAAAAAAAAAAAAAAGTTAGTTTTGTGATTTAATTAGTAGGATTAGTCACACCTGTTTCTAGAAGCTTCTAGCAGCTTCTGATAGTCATTGTACATCTATATAAACCACCCAGCACAAGCGAGGTGCTGAGCGAGCGAGGTGCTGAACTGAAGTAAAGTGCTGAATTTAAGATAAGTGCATAGTTTCAACACAATTACATAGTGGTGATAACTGTAATTGTTGAATTTCATTAGGGAATTGTGTGTCTGTTTGTGATTCTGTGAAAAGGGGAAAAAAAAAAAAAAAAAGTTAGTCTTGTGATTTAATTAGTAGGATTAGTCACACCTGTTTCTAGAAGCTTCTAGCAGCTTCTGATAGTCATTGTACATCTATATAAACCACCCAGCACAAGCGAGGTGCTGAGCGAGCGAGGTGCTGAACTGAAGTAAAGTGCTGAATTTAAGATAAGTGCATAGTTTCAACACAATTACATAGTGGTGATAACTGTAATTGTTGAATTTCATTAGGGAATTGTGTGTCTGTTTGTGATTCTGTGAAAAGGGGAAAAAAAAAAAAAAGTTAGTCTTGTGATTTAATTAGTAGGATTAGTCACACCTGTTTCTAGAAGCTTCTAGCAGCTTCTGATAGTCATTGTACATCTATATAAACCACCCAGCACAAGCGAGGTGCTGAGCGAGCGAGGTGCTGAACTGACGTAAAGTGCTGAATTTAAGATAAGTGCATAGTTTCAACACAATTACATAGTGGTGATAACTGTAATTGTTGAATTTCATTAGGGAATTGTGTGTCTGTTTGTGATTCTGTGAAAAGGGAAAAAAAAAAAAAGTTAGTCTTGTGATTTAATTAGTAGGATTAGTCACACCTGTTTCTAGAAGCTTCTAGCAGCTTCTGATAGTCATTGTACATCTATATAAACCACCCAGCACAAGCGAGGTGCTGAGCGAGCGAGGTGCTGAACTGAAGTAAAGTGCTGAATTTAAGATAAGTGCATAGTTTCAACACAATTACATAGTTTGACACAAGAACATAGTTTGAATTTATCCTTATACGTTTCCCATTGGGGTTTTTTTTCGTTTTTTTTTCTCTTTGTTTTTCTACTTTACTGTTTATCCCCATTTGATAGGTGCTCCATGGACAATGCTACCAGGTGTGTATCTTGTCAGATGTATGCATGCCTTGAGCAGCCGTTCGAGGGTGACTATGTCTGCACTCGATGCAAGCATGTTGCGTATTTGGAAGCCAAGGTAACTGATCTAAATAAGCAGCTTGCAACACTAAGGGGCATTGCAAACCTGGAGAGGAGTTTAGAGCTCACTGAGCTTTCTCTGGCTGGGGCCAGTGATATGGAGGAGGGTGGAAGTGGGGAAGATCAGGACCCAGAGGTAGGTAGCTGGGTAACAGTTAGAAGAAGAGGTAGGGGAAAAGTGTCAGGGAGCCTAGTCCTGACCTGGCACAACCTAGTAAATATGCCTGTTTGGCTGATATTAGGAATGAAAGGCCTGGACTAGGGTCACTACAGCAGGATGTTGCTCCTAGCAACCAGGAAAACAACTGCTGTAGGAAGGAGGGAAATAGGAGTGCAGCAAAGCCCAGACAGATGTTGGTGGTAGGGGACTCTATAATTAGGCGGACAGACAGGGTAATCTGTCGCCGAGACCATGAATGCCGAACAGTGTGTTGTCTGCCGGGTGCTCGGGTTCGGCATATTGTGGATCGGATAGACAGATTGCTGGGTGGGGCTGGGGAAAACCCAACGGTCATGGTGCACATTGGTACTAATGACAAAGTTAGAGGCAGGTGGAAGGTCCTTAAAAATGATTACAGGGAACTAGGAGAGAAGCTGAAGTCCAGGACCTCCAAGGTGGTGTTTTCAGAAATACTACCGGTGCCACGAGCGTCACTAGAAAGACAGCGGGACCTTAGGGAGATAAATATGTGGCTTAGAAATTGGTGCAGGAAGGAAGGGTTCGGGTTCATGGAGAACTGGGCCGACTTCTCAGTCGGCTACAGGCTCTACGGTAGGGACGGGCTGCACCTCAATGGGGAAGGTGCAGCTGTGCTGGGGGAGAAAATGGTCAGACGGATGGAGGAGCTTTTAAACTAGGATCGGGGGGGAGGGAGGGTAGTGGAGCAAATAAGGGGATAGATAGAGCAGATAGAGACAGGGAGACGGTAGGGGTCAATGAAGGATTAGGGGGGATGGGACATACAAGGAATGTAGGGAGGCTAGGAGTAATAAAGGTGTTAATAGGATTAAATGTCTACTGGCAAATGCAAGAAGTCTTGCAAACAAAATGAATGAATTGGAGACTCTTATGTCAACCATGGATTATGATGTGGTGGGCATTACGGAAACCTGGCTGGATGAAAGCCATGACTGGGTGACAAACATACAGGGTTATAGTACATTTAGGAAGGACAGGAAAGGCCAAAAAGGTGGTGGGGTGTGTATATTTATTAAATCTAACCTAAAACCTGTGTTGTATGATGACATTGAGGGGAACAGCAACAATGTAGAGTCAGTATGGGTAAATGTACATGGGGAGGGGAATAATGGAAAAATGCTAATTGGAGTTTGCTATAAGCCTCCTAACATACCTGAACAAATAGAGGGTGAAATGCTGGAACAAATTGAAAAGGCAGCTAATAATAATAATAATCGGGTTCTTATTATGGGGGATTTCAACTATCCAGACATTCAGTGGGACATAGAATCTTCTGGTTCTGCTAAAAGCTGTAAGTTCTTATCTACCATTCAAGACCATTTCCTCTCTCAGATGGTAGGTGAACCGACCAGGGGAGATAATTTGCTAGATCTGGTCCTGTCAAATAGACCGGATACAATTTCAGATCTACAGGTCCGGGAGCACTTGGGCACCAGCGATCATAATATGGTAAGCTTCAACATAATATTCAATAGAACATTTCAAAGGGGGAATGCTAAAACCTGGAATTTTAGGAAAGCTGATTTCAACAAATTAAGGGAAGAGCTTAAATGTGTAGATTGGGACAAAGTCATGGTAACTGGGGATACCGAACATAAATGGGGTAAGTTTAAGGATATACTACTAGAGTCCTATAAAAAACGTATACCCTCTGGTAATAAAATGTCCAGGAATAAGAAGAAACCACTATGGATAAATAAGACTGTACAAAGTATAATAAAACAAAAACAAAGGACATTTAAAATCTTAAAGGCTGAGAATACAGAAATAGCATTGCAGGAGTATAAAGATATCAATAGGAAATGTAAAAAAGAAATCAAACAAGCAAAATTAGCTACTGAAACAAAAATCGCCAATGACATTAAAATAAATCCCAAAATCTTTTATAAATACATTAATGCCAAAAGGAAAACAAAGGATAGTATCGGCCCCTTAAAATATAATAACAAGTTAGTTATAGAGGACATACAAAAGACTGAGATATTAAATAGGCATTTCTCATCTGTATTCACCAAAGAACTGACTGTACCAGGGATCATTCAACAAGTGAAAAATCAAAGTCCACCACCCGATATAATTAATTTAACACAAGATGAAGTACGCCTACGTCTGAGTAAATTAAACATTGACAAATCCCCAGGGCCAGATGGCATTCATCCACGAATATTGAGGGAATTGAGCTCCGTAATCGACAGACCGCTGTATCTCATCTTTTTAGACTCACTTGTAACAGGGTTGGTGCCTCAGGATTGGAGGATTGCTGATGTGGTACCGATATTTAAGAAAGGTAAGAGGGTAGATCCAGGCAACTACCGTCCAGTAAGCCTGACATCAGTAGTATGCAAAGTTTTTGAGGGCATTTTAAGGGACGACATGCAAAAATATATTGCAGAAAATAATATAACTGACAAACAGCATGGATTCATGAAAGATAAGTCGTGTCTAACCAACCTGTTGGGGTTCTATGAGGGGGTAAGTTCAAACCTGGATATTGGTAATGCAGCTGATGTGATTTATTTGGACTTTGCAAAGGCATTTGATACTGTACCACATAATAGCCTTATACTAAAGCTCCAGAAGCAAGGACTAGGGGACACAATATGCAACTGGGTAAGGAATTGGCTAAAAGATAGGAAACAAAGAGTAGTCATAAATGGTACATTCTCTAAATGGGCTATAGTCAGCAGTGGGGTGCCGCAGGGATCTGTGCTTGGACCGATTCTTTTTACTCTCTTTATTAATGACCTTGTGGATGGGATTGATAGTACAGTGTCAGTCTTTGCTGATGACACCAAACTATGTAGGATATTAAAAACTGACCTGGATAGTACAATATTACAAAAAGATCTGGATAAGATGTCAGAATGGGCAGATACTTGGCAAATGAGATTTAATGTTGATAAATGTAAAGTAATGCACCTAGGACGGAGTAATCCTATAGCTGCGTATACATTAAATGGAAGTAAACTCGGGACTACAGAACAGGAGAAGGACTTGGGTATTCTCATTACAAATAAGCTGAGCAGCAGCACTCAATGTCAAGCAGCAGCTGCTAAAGCAAACAAGATTTTAGGGTGTATAAAAAGAGAGATTAGATCCCGTGATCCCAACGTATTGTTACCCCTCTATAAATGACTTGTAAGGCCACATCTGGAATACGGGATCCAGTTTTGGGCTCCACATTTTAAAAAGGACATTCAGAAGTTAGAGTCAGTTCAAAGGCGGGCAACTAGACTATTACAAGGAATGGAGGCCTCCCGTATGATGAGAGGTTGAAAACGTTAGATATGTTTAGCTTAGAAAAAAGACGTCTCAGAGG
The DNA here is from genome assembly GCF_048569485.1 of Anomaloglossus baeobatrachus. Taxonomy (NCBI): domain Eukaryota; kingdom Metazoa; phylum Chordata; class Amphibia; order Anura; family Aromobatidae; genus Anomaloglossus; species Anomaloglossus baeobatrachus. The sequence continues at coordinate 83,443,415 of NC_134353.1, read as the reverse complement.
AGATCTCATTTATATGTATAAATACATGTGTGGTCAATATAAAGGACTGGCACATGACTTATTTCTTCCAAAGACAGTACTAAGGACCAGGGGGCACTCACTGCGAGTGGAAGAAAAGCGAGTCCGACACCTAAATAGGAAAGGGTTCTTTACAGTTAGAGCGGTCAGACTGTCGAATACACTACCACAAGAGGTAGTAATGGCAGATACTATAACAGCTTTTAAAAAAGGGCTGGATGATTTCCTCAGTACACAAAACATTGTTGGTTATAAATGACTTAGTGACTAAATGTAGAACTGGTGGAGGAAGGTTGAACTAGATGGACCTAGGTCTTTTTTCAACCTAAGTAACTATGTAACTATGTAACTATGTAACCAGTGACTCTGTGTGAAATACTTGTGAGTACGCCCGTGCCCTCGGACATCGCACCGCAGCACTGCGCCCTGCTCTCTGCTTACCCCATCACCGGGCTCCGGGACAACCAACCCCCTACCCACGGAGGGGAGAAATAACAACCAAGCTGCTCCCTGTCACCGCTCCCGGGATCCCCATAAAGAGCAGCGGTGGTGTCCACACAATCACCACAACCGTGGGTGGCGTCACGGACAATCTCCCTTACCAAATCCCCTTTTACTGTGGAGCCTGGGATCACAGACCGGGTAACGCCACCGTGATACCCACAGAAGTGACCTCGTGGCCCGGATCTGAGTACCCCCTGGTCCCCGGGCGACGCGGTTAATGTTTTGAACTGGAGTCTTTGGGCAATGGGAAGCCAGTGAAGGGATTGGTAGAGCGGTGGGGCTGGGGAATAGCGAAAGGAGAGGTGGATTAAGCGGGCTGCAGAGTTCAGGATAGATCGGAGGGGTGCAAGAGTGTTGGAAGGGAGGCCAGAGAGCAGGAGGTTGCAGTAGTCGAGACGGGAGATGATGAGGGCATGTACTAATGTTTATGCTGATTCTTAGTTAAGGAAGGCACGGATCCGGGAGTTATTTTGAGTTGTTGTCGGTGTGTCGCCCACCTGTAGCTGTCGCCTCAAGGATGTCACTCCACCTTCTGGGATGCCACAGGGGCTCCACTTAATTACCGCTGGCAACAGGTTTGTCGGGTTTATTTACATGGGAGTCGTGACGCCACTCACGGTTTGCGGTCAGGGTTATGGGTGACCGCCACTGCAGTTTTAACGAGCGTCTGGGGCTGATGGAGTCTGCAGTCTGGTGGTTTGGCCTCCTGTGAGTGAGGCTGGCCCCAGGGGTTTGGGTGTGTAGAACAACAGGTCGCAGAATAACTCAGTCGCAATCCAGAAAGTCTTTCAACTTGTTTACTCACTTTTAGATGGTTTGTGAGATACTGAGATTATACTAGGTGGAACCAGGAACTCCTCCAGGCCAAACTGAGGGTAGCCGTTAACTCGCCTTCCTAACACTCCTTTTGTTTCGGATAACCTCTAACTTGCAGTATCGTGGGATTCATCCAGGGAAGTTGCTCCTGCCTTTTCTCCCCTTTCTGGCCTGTTTGCCGGCAGCATGGACCAGGTGAGATGGCTTCTGGCCCTATCTCCTTATGTGTCCCCCTGTTGCTGTTGAGGCTCGAACTCTGTATCGTTGGTGAGGAGCCTCTAGTCCCCTTACCGGCAGGTTTAGCAGATCAGTAAATGGATGTCTGGCTCTAGTGACCTGTTCCCTGTGCGTGTCCAATCACCAGCAGTCCCCGTACGCGACTGCCTCTCTTCAGGTGTCTTTCAGACTGACTTTCTGGTCACTGTACTCCCCCGCTAACAGCTACCACACATGCAGGGTCTGACTAGCGTGCTGTATGTCTGCTTCTTTCAGCAACTTCTGTACACTGCTCCAGACTGGCTTGCTCCTCCTCCTTTTCTGACTGCCACTGCAACCTAGCTTCCAGCCCCTCCACTGCACCCCTTGCTGAGAATTGAAAGCTAACCTCTTCAGAGGCTACCCAAGGGTCCCATCTAAAGGTGTGGGAGACCTGGTTGCTATGTGTCTGTGTCTACACACCTCATTCTGGCCTTTTGGAATTACCTAGAAGCACTGTCCCAGCATGGGTGCAGTACTCTGTGGTGCCTTACCAGGTCAGGGGTGCCACATTCCCCCTTAGTTATCAACAGCAAGTCCTCGGGCTGCAAAGGCAATAAACAGGGTTAAATACAACTTTTCCACACAGTTGAGTTATTTACATTTAAACATACCAGTTACCATTCCATCACCACCCACCACCCAGCAACTCCCAGGAGGCAGGTCACTGGTCCCTTTGGTGACCAGGTCTGGGCCAGCTGTATCCCAGACCTTTCCTCCAATCTTCCTCTCCTGAGGATGGTGGTGTAGGGTAGGCCCCATAAACAGGCGTACCAACTTCCATGTGTTGGAGAACAGGCCCCATAAAGAGGCATGCTCCCTGGTGGTGCAGAGTCAGGCTTCATAAACAGGCATGCTCTGAGGTGGTGCAGAGCCAGGCCCCATAAACAGGCGTACTCTGGGGTTGGTACCACTGAGGTAACTTTTTATAATGCGAGAGTTTGTGGCTATAGCCAGTTCATAGCCTGTGGTCCATTTTTAAAGTGCACATAACCTGGTGCTAAATAAAATAAATACTCAAACAGTTCACACAAAAGTTCTTGTGGGCACATTCTTAAACGTTACTAAAGTTTCAGAAAACATTTGTAAACACTTTAAACTTAAATAGATTTACTATAAAGACATTTTAGACTTAACTGTACTTTCTCTATACCGTATTGGGAGCTGACTAAAGTTGCTGCGGGTTGATCTACGCTGTAATATGCTGTCAACTGTCTGAGGTTGTGTCCTCCCACCCGGTGTATGTGTCTCAATGTGAATACTGGGTGCTGATATCTGTGCACTGTCTTCTGATTTAGCTTCACTTGGCTCTTCTAGGTTCTGAACAGATTCTTCTTGTCCTCTAACTTCTTCTCTGGGTTGAGGGAAGGTGATCACTGGAATTACTACGGCTCCATTGTATTGAGGACAACTTGCAGGGAAATCTCCAAGCACAGTATGGATCATCTTCTCTCTTTGTTCTTCGACTGGCGAAGAGTTGGGGACTTCCTCAAGGATTCTTAGCTCTTAAGGTGGTCTATGGAAACCACAGCTGTTGTCTTTCTTCCATCTTTGCTGATGAGGCATGTCTTCTCACGGCTAGGTGTTAACGGTAACACGGTGTAGGGTTCTGATTCCCAGTGGTTATTGAGTTTGTGATTTCTTCTCTTTCTCTTGAGGACCACTTCTCCAGGCATCAAAGGAGCAGCAGGGGCATTTGGATTGTAGGCTTTTTCTTGTCTCTCCCACTGCTGGGTCAGACTTTGCTCCACACACTCTTGTACTCTCTTGTACTGGGCCTGGCTGGTGGAATCCCAATCAGCACCTTGTAGAGTTTCTTCAGGGGTCTCAATTCCCATTTCCAGATCCACTGGCAGTCTTCCAGGTCTGGCCCTCATCAGATATGCCAGGGTGCAGTTCGTGGAACTCACGGGGACGTTGTTATACATGTCCATCAGGTCAGGCAGCTTCTCTGGCCACCGGCTCTTTCTTCCAGTGGTAGAGCTTTGAGGAGGTCGAGAACAATGTGATTCATCTTCTCGCACATGCCATTGGTTTGAGGATGGTAGGGTGTGATACGGATCTTCTTGCAGCCATAAAGGTTACAAAACTCCTTGAATACCTCAGCTTCAAAGGCTGGGCCTTGGTCAGTGAGCACTTGGTCTGGATAGCCATGTGGTCTACAGAAATGGGCTTGGAAAGCTCTGGCTTCAGTCTGGCCTGTCAAGTCCTTGACTGATACTACCACTAGGAACCTGGAGTAATGATCAACCATGGTGAGAGCATAGTTGTAGCCTTGTCTGCTGGGCGCCAACTTTACATTGTTCAGGGCCACTAATTCCAAGGGTTGTTTGGATTTGATCGGCTGGAGCGGTGCTCTCTGACTGTGATGGTCTTTTCTTCTGAGATTGCAGGGGCCACAGTCTCTACACCACTTCTCCAGGGCAGCTTTCATGCCCACCAAGTAGAATTTTCTTAAGGAGTGCCTCTAGTTTCTTCCAACCAAAGTGGCCTGCGCCATTGTGATAGGCTCCCAGCACCATCCGAGCATCCCTCTGTGGCACAACTACCTGCCACACTCTCTCATGCGTCTTTGGGTCAATGATGCTCCTGTAGAGTTTGTCTTGGTGGATAAATAATCAACCCCTCTCTTTCCACAAGTGCTGTTCTTCAGGCAGGGCTTTGGAATCAAGGCTGGCGCCAGGTTGAGTGATCAGCTTCTTCACCAAACCAACCGCTGGATCATTCTCCAGAGTCTCCTTCCAGTTGTAGTGAGGTAGCGGATTCAGGGTCACTTCTTGGTGGCTGGTGTATGACTGCTGACATTGGTTGGCTCCATGGCGATGGAATGCTGGCAGCTCAATCTCTTCAAGGTCATCTACTGTACATCTTCACCCTCGTCTGCTAAGTGAGGCATCCTTGACAGAACATCTGCGTTGCCATTCTTGCGACCGGCTCGATTCTTGACAGTAAAATCATAATTTTCTAGTCGGGCTACCCAATGTTGCTCCATGGCACCCTATTTAGCAGTATTTAAGTGGGTCAGGGGGTTGTTGTCCGTGAAGATGGTGAATTTAGTGGCTGCCAGGTAGTGCTTGAATCTCTCTGTGATAGCCCAGACCATAGCCAGGAACTCAAACTTAAATGAGCTATAATTTTCTGGGTTTCTTTCAGTAGGCCAGAGCTTCCTGCTGGTGTAAGCGATCACACGTTCCTTGCCTTTCTGTACCTGGGAAAGCACTGCTGCCAGCCCCACATTACTGGCATCTGTATACAGCACAAATGGTAGATTGTAATCAGGGTAGGCTAGAATCTCTTCCCCCATCATGGCCCCTTTCATTTGTCTGAAGTAGTGTTCTTCTGCTTCTCCCCAGGTGAACGGTGGGTCGGAGGTCTTTCCCTTCTTTGCGTGGCCTACCAGGAGCTCTTGCAAAGCCCTTCGTATAGCCCTTGATGAACCTTCTCTAGTAGCCCACCAGGCCAAGGAACTGATGTACCTCCCAGACGGTGGTGGGTGTGGGCCATTTCTGGATGACGGTGACTTTTTCTGGGTCCGGTGCTACTCCTTCCGCACTGACCACATGACCTAGGTATTGGACCTTTGGCTTTAGTAAATGGCACTTGGATGGCTTCAGCTTCATCCCATATCGGGATAGTGCTTCAAAGACTTCAGCCAGGTGTTTCACGTGGTCCTCATAGGTCTTGGAGTACATGATGACGTCATCCAGGTAGAGCAGGATGGTCTCAAAGTTGAGGTGTCCCAGGCAGCACTCTATCAAAATCTGGAAGTTCCCATGGGTGTTGCAGAGTCCATATGGCATGCTGTTGAACTCACAGAGGCCCATGGGGGTGGTGAAGGCTGTCTTCTCCAGATCTTCTTCTGCTACAGATACTTGCCAGTAACCACTAGTGAGATCTAAGGTAGAAAAGTACTTAGAAGCTTTTAAGGCAGCGAGGGATTCCTCTATCCGTGGCAAAGGGTAGGCATCCTTGTGTGTTATCTGATGAGTCCGTCTGTAGTCTACACACATCCTCATTGTGCCATCCTTCTCTTTCTCCAGGACCATGGGAGCTGCCCAAGGGCTGCAACTGTCCCTAATGACTCCTGCCTCTTTCATGTTTTTCAGCATGTCTTTGGCGCTCTGGTAATGGGCTGGTGGTATAGGGCTATATATTTCCATAATGGGAGGATGACTGCCTGTGGGTATGTGATGATGCACCCCTCTGATTCTACCAAAGTCTAGTGGGTTCTTACTAAAGACCTACTCGTATTCCTGCATGACCCGGTGAACCCCGTGTTTCTGGTAGGTGGGGGTAGAGTCGGTTCCCACATGGAGTTGTTGGCACCAGTTCTCTAGCTGTTTTTGAGAGGTCTCGTCCTCTTTTGAGTCAGCTCGTGTCAGGGGACCTACAGGTTGTATAGCGTCATTTGGGCAAGTAAACAGTTTGGCAATGGTAGCGTATCTTGGTAGTCTGGCTTCCTCCTCCCCACAGTTCAGCACTCATACAGGTACTTGTCCCTTGTGTACGTCAACTACCCTTCTGGCTGTCAGAATCATGGCCCAGTGTTCTGAATGAGTGGGCTCTACTATAGCTTGGTAATCCCGTCCTCTGAGACCTACTGCTGCTCTACACACATCATCATTTCACTCCGTGGGGGTATCACAATGGGGTTAGCATCCATCACCTGTACATTACCAATTTCACCACCAATCTGGTTTACCTGCTGCTTCCTCAGGATGACTCGGATCTCCTTTTGCAGGGCTCTCCATTGTCCGCCCTCAACACCTTCAGCAATCTGGTGAAGCAACAAAAACACTTCCCCTAGGCAATTTTCTATGACATTAGTGCCTAAAATAATTTGTGGATTCCTTTCCCTTGCATCATTATCTACAACAATCAGTCTTTGTCCCTTCATTTTCTGCCTTCCCACCTTTATGGTTACCTCTTTGACCCCAATCTGGTCTGTAGGTTGTCCATTAGCTGCATAGATGATAAGGTCAGGGTCCGGTTGTCGGAGATCGTCGTCCGACCAAAACCTGCAATAAAGGACATACAGGATTGTAGTTACCTGGCAGCCGGTGTCTAACAATGCCAAGGTTGGAATCCCTTCCAGAGTGATGGACAGGACCGGTCATCCACCCACATACTGATCACGGCAGTCAGCTGGGTCTGGTTTTCCTAATCCTGGGGACTGGCCTTTGGCCCCAGGTTTGACCCGTTTAAAGGACAGGCTCTTGCATAGTGGCCTGCTTCCTGGCAATGGCGGCAGATGGGTTGTCCAGATGAGTCATAGCGATTACTGCTCCTCCCTCGCGATGTGGGACCTCTTCTTCCCCGCATCCAGGGGACGTCCGATAGGATCCTGCTAGCTGACAGCCCATGAGGGGCTGTGGGTTCTGGTGGAAGGTGTATCGCTTTCAGGATCCAGGCGACGTCCTTGCTGAGCTGTTGCACTTGGAAGGACAGAGTGTCAATGACACCGGCTGAGGTGGTGGATCCTTTTGCAGCTATCAGGGCCTGCGAGGAGGATTCTGCTCCGACAGTCGGGGTGCTGGTAGACCATGCTGGTTGGATGGGGTCCATGTCAACAGGGGGTTGAAGTGCTTTCACAGCCCTGTCTTTCAGAATGGCAAAGTCCACATCACTGTGTTCCAGGGACCACAGCCTCATCTGTTTTCTATCATCAGGGGAGTGCAGGCTGTGCAAGAACTGTTCTGTCATCATCCGATTTCCCTCCTGTTCACCGACAGGGTCTACGAGCTTGAGAGCCCGCAGGGCGGCTTGCAGCCTGAGGGCATAGTCTCTTATGCTATCTTGGGGCTTCTGGCGGCAGTTATAGAAACCCATTCTCAGCTCTGCCTCTGTGCGGTTTTCAAAAGCAGCTTTCAATTTTTCAAAAATGGCTTCTACAGAGCTCCAGTCACCACTGGTCTAGGCCTCAGCCTCTAATTCTGCTGCTCCAGTCAGTTGTCCCAGCACCACGGCGGCCCTCTGCTTACAGGTCATTGCGTACATGTCCAGCAGGGTGCTGATCTTCTCCCTGAACCCGGTCATGATGTCTGCTTTGCCAGCATATTGGGGCAGCCAGGTCACCCCGGGGATGTACGGCAAGGAGATCAGCATAATTGGGGAAATTTTGGCCGGCGCAGCTGCGACGGCCGCACCGGAACTAGGCGCTGCTGCGTTCTCCGCACCGGGGCCTGGCATCACTTGGGCTGTGTCGCCCTGGCTGGGGGCATTAGCACTCTCGGCATCCATTTTCCCTCCGTCACTATGTCAGAGTTTTTCGGGGATTCTGGGTCAGCCACACCTCTTCGTGGGCGGTTCCCTTTTTCCTTTGCGCGGTCTGCAGTAGTCAAATTTGAGCGCTTTTAGCAGTGTCAATATGGCGGCGGTCCAAATTTTCTGAACGGACCGCTAAGGCGCACTGTCATCTGTCTTAACAGGTCTAGTCCTTATCCTGGTCGTGATGCCAGAAATGTGTCGCCCACCTGTAGTGGTCGCCTCAGGGACGTCACTCCACCTTCTGGAATGCCACAGGGGCTCCACTTGATTACCGCTGGCAACAGGCATGTCGGGTTTAGTTACATGGAAGTCGTGACGCCACTCACGATTTGCGGTCAGGGTTATGGGTGACCACCACTGTAGATTTAAGAGCGTCTGCGGCTGATGGAGTCTGCAGTCTGGTGGTTTGGCCTCCCATGAGTGAGGCTGGCCCCAGGGGCTCGGGTGTGTAGAACAACAGGTTGCAGAATAACTCAGTCGCAATCCAGAAAGTCTTTCAACTTGTTTACTCACTTTTAGATGGTTGGTGAGATACCTGGGCGATGCTGAGATTATACCAGGTGGAACCAGGAACTCCTCCAGGCCAAACTGAGGGTAGCCGTTAACTCGCCTTCCTAACACTCCTTTTGTTTCGGATAACCCCTGACTTGCAGTATCGTGGGATTCATCCAGGGAAGTCGCTCCTGCCTTTTCTCCCCTTTCTGGCCCGTTTGCCAGCAGCGTGGACCAGGTGAGATGGCTTCTGGCCCTATCTCCTTATGGGTCCCCCTGTTGCTGCTGAGGCTTGAACTCTGTATCTTTGGTGAGGAGCCTCTAGTCCCCTCACCGGCAGGTTTAGCAGATCAGTAAATGGATGTCTGGCTCTAGTGACCTGTTCCCTGTGCATGTCCAATCACCAGCAGTCCCCGTACTCGACTGCCTCTCTTCAGGTGTCTTTCAGACTGACTTTCTGGTCACTGTACTCCCCCGCTAACAGCTACCACTCATGCAGGGTCTGACTAGCACGCTGTATGTCTGCTTCTTTCAGCAACTTCTGTACACTGCCCCAGACTGGCTTGCTCCTCCTCCTTTTCTGACTGCCACTGCAACCTAGCTTCCAGCCCCTCCACTGCACCCCTTGCTGAGAATTGAAAGCTAACTTCTTCAGAGGCTACCCAAGGGTTCCATCTAAAGGTATGGGAGACCTGATTGCTATGTGTCTGTGTCTACACACCTCATTCTGCCCTTTTGGAATTACCTGGAAGCACTGTCCCAGCATGGGTGCAGTACTCTGTGGTGCCTGACCAGGTCAGGGGCACCACATTGGCATGTGGTGAATCAGGCTTGGATGTGCAGCTTGAAGGATAGAGCAGAGTCGAGGGTTACTCTAAAGGGTACTTTGCATGCTGCGACATCGCTAGCCGATTGTAGCGATGCCGAGTGCGATAGTCCCTGCCTCCGTCGCAGATGCGATATCTTGTGATAGCTGCTGTAGCGAACATTATCGCTATGGCAGCTTCACACGCACTTACCTGCCCTGGGACGTCGCTCTGGCCGGCGACCCACCTCCTTCCTAAGGGGGCGGGTCGTGCGGCGTCACAGCGACATCACACGGCAGGCGGCCAATAGAAGCGGAGGGGCAGAGATGAGCAGGATGTAAACATCCTGCCCACCTCCTTCCTTCCTCATTGCAGGCGGGACGCAGGTAAGGAGATGTTCCTCACTCCTGTGGCTTTACACACAGCGATGTGTGCTGCCGCAGGAACGAGGAACAACATTGTACCTGTTGCTGCAGCGAAATTATGGAAATGACCGACACTACACAGATCACCAATTTTCGATGCTTTTGCGATCGTTTATCGGTGTTTCTAGGCTTTAAACGTTGCAACGTCGTTACCGGTGCTGGATGTGCGGCACTTTCGATTTGACCCCGACAAGATCGCAGTAGCGATGTTGCAACGTGCAAAGTACAAGGCAACGAGCTTGTGAGACTGGGGAGAGGGAGCAGCCATCAACTTTGATGGATGGGCTTGGAGAAGGAGTTGAATGAGGAGGTGGAAAGACAATTAATTCTTTTTGTCCATGTTAAGCTTTAGTAATCACACAGAGAAGAAGGATGAAATAGCAGAGTGACTTAATGGGATTTTGGTTAGTAAGGAGGAAATATCAGGTCTAGAGAGGTAGATCTGAGTATCATCGGCATAGAGATGATACTAAAAGCCATGGGACTCTATGAGCAATCCCAGGCCGAAGGTGTAGATGGAGAACAGCAGGGGTCCAAGAACTGAACCTTGGGGGACACCAACAGATAGAAGGTGGGATGAGGAGGTGGTGTAAGAATGGAAGACGCTGATAGATCGGTCGGTTAGGTATGAAGAGATCCAAGATAGGACCAAGTATGTGATGCCCAGAGAGGAGAGAATCTGTAATAGGAGGGAGTGGTCTACTATGTCGAAGGCAGAGGATAGGTCCAGGAGGAGGAGGACAGAGTAGTGTCTCTTGTCTTTGGCAGTTAGTAGGTCATTGGTGACTTTGGTTAGGGCAGTTACAGTAGAGTGATGCGGTCGGAAGCCAGACTGTAGCTGGTCAAAGAGGGAGCAGGAGGAGAGGTATGAGGACAGTTCAAGATGGATATGCTGTTCCAGTAGTTTTGAGACATAGGGGAAAAGGGATATGGGGCGGTAACTAGACACAGAGGATGGGTCAAGAAAGGGCTTTTTAAGGATGGGTGTGATTGAAGCATGTTTAAAGCATGAAGGGAATACACCAGTTGATAGGGATAGGTTGAAGAGATGGGTTAGGGCTGGGATGAGGACTGCAGTGATGTTGGGGATGAGGTGCGATGTGAGCAGGTCAAGTGCACAGGTGATTAGATGTGATCTTGAGAGTAGAGTGGAAAGATGATCTTCTGTCATGAGGGAGAAGTTGGATTTGGAGGAAGAGGACCGAGTAGGTATAGTGAGAGGCTGTGGGGATGGTGGGCCAAAGCTTGTTTTGTTGTCAATCTTCTGCTTGAAGAAAGAGGCAAAGTCTTCAGCTGAGATGAGAGGAGAGGGAAGTGGTACTGGGGGACGGAGGAGAGAATTGAAAGTGTTGAATAGCTGTTTAGGGTCGTGAGATAGAGAGGCTTTGAGGGATGAGAAGTAGGTTTGTTTTGCAGCAGTGAGTGCAGACTTGGAAGTGGTGAGGGTCTTTGTATATGCAACGAAGTACTCAGTGGAATGAGACCTCTTCCATCTGCGTTAAGCAATTCTGGAAGCCCGTCTCAGTTCTTTAGTCTGGCTCCTGTGACAAGGTTGCCTGTTGATTGTGCGAGTTTTGGTATGTGTGAGGGGGTGACCAATTCAAGAGCTGCAGAGATTCTAGTGTTATATAAAGTGGCTACAGCATCTGCGTCATGTAAGGAAGCAATGTCTTAAAACCAAAGAAAACACTGAGCTTTAAATGCAGTTACAAAAGTGTGTATATTAATACATGTATGAAAAGATCAAAAAAAAAATGACTGATAGAAACTGATTGTAAAAAGCAAAAAAGCCATTTTATTATCAATAGTCATAGAAAAAGATCCATACAGAAAACACACATAATAAAAAACAATGGTAAAAATGGACAGATCAGGGAAAAGAGGTAGTGGAAAAATGACCCTGCATATAGATGGACAAAGTAATGTGGGCACGGGCTAAAAGGTGAAGGTTTGAATACCTATGTGCACATATATCCAGCAAAAAGCTTATGGCATAGAAAACGCCCACACTGCTGTCACCAATGCACAAATTGCAGTAAACTGGTGCAGTGTAAATGAGCAGGAGTAAGCCAGGATATAAAGTGCAGAAAAAGTCACCATCGCTTACCCATCGTGCCACACCCGGAAAACCATACGTCCATCACATAGTGCAGGGCCACCCCTACATGTTTCGTGCCATTGCTGGCACTTCCTCAGGGGGAGGAAGTGCCAGCAATGGCACAAAACATGTAGGGGTGGCCCTGCACTATGTGATGGACGTACGGTTTTCCCGGTGTGGCACTATGGGTAAGCGATGGTGACTTTTTCTGCTCTTTATATCCTGGCTTATTTATACTACACTGGTTTACTGCAATTTGTGCATTGGTGACAGCAGTGTGGGCGTTTTCTATGCCATAAGCTTTTTGCTGGATATATGTGCACATAGGTATTCAAACCTTCACCTTTTAGCCCGTGCCCACATTACTTTGTCCATCTATATGCAGGGTCATTTTTCCACTACCTCTTTTCCCTGATCTGTCCATTTTTACCATCGTTTTTTTGTTATGTGTGTTTTCTGTATGGATCTTTTTCTATGGCTATTGATAATAAAATGGCTTTTTTGCTTTTCACAATCAGTTTCTATCAGTCATTTTTTTTTTTTATCTTTTCATACATGTATTAATATACACACTTTTGTAACGGCATTTAAAGCTCAGTGTTTTCTTTGGTTTTATTACATTTTTGATTGGCAGTATGCTTTAATATGGGTCCTATGTATTTTCTTTGTTTTTGTTAAGGAAGCAATGTCTGCGAGAGGGAGATGGGACTGAGAAACGGAGTGTAAATCAAGGTGATTGAGATTTCTGCGAGGGTGCGAAAGTTTTTGAAGTGGGGTTGTGTATTTGGAGAAGACAGGGAAGAGAATGTGAGTAGGTTGTGGTCAGACAAATGGAGAGATGAGTTAGAGAGGTTAGATAAGGAACATATCTGCAAAACTGTAAATCATGCAATATGAAGCTATTAAAACATGGAAACATGCCCCCAAAATGCTTTCATTAAAAACAGCAGCTCACCGTGGAAAAAAAAGCAAAAAAAAAACAACAAGCACTCACTTAGCTCTATTGATGGAAAAGTAAAAAAAGTTATGTCTTGAAAAAACATTTTTTTAAAGAGGTTCAAGATTTTTTTAAGACACTGAAATAGAAATGATTCAAGTTTGGAATCACCGTAAATGTACTGACCTGGACAATCCTGCTGACAAAAACAATTGCTAACTTGCTTTTTTTTCCTGAACATTTCTGTATACTTTTTGTTTTGCCCTTTTTCTTTACTCTAGTAAGTTATGGGCTATTTGTAAAAGAAAAGGAAACAGAGGAAATAAAAATGGCTGCATCCTTTAGCATTTACAGCCTCACAACCTTCAATGTGTGCCATATTATTATTCCGTACAGTGAGAAACTAGTACAGGCCTATAATATGGCCATTCATATCAGTCCGGAGTGTGACCTTTGATTCACAAGTACAAAAGCATCACTGTCACAATTCCCCTGTGCAGAGCATCTTGCCGCGCTATCCTGAACTACAGAGCCTGCAGTGACATGTTTCCTTTGTGCAGAGCATCTTGCATTTGGAGATGCTCTGCTGTATTTTTTGAGTACTAGCTGACAGTTTCTTTGACAGTGCAGGATTCCGTGCTGGTTGTGGGAGGTGCTTTTACTCTGGTGTCCCACCTTCCTGGTAATTGCTCTCTTTCATTACTGACCAAGCTCTCCCAGAACCTTGCCAGTCGTACTCTCTGGTTCTGAAGTTGTGCCGTTGGCTTGTGTTTGTGTTCTGATCTAAGTTTCTTCCCCCCACCGTTGTTTGACTCCTCTCTGCCTGCTCCCTGTTCTTGTCGTTACCGCCTGGCTTCTGACCTCGGACTGGTACCTGACCACGTCTCTGTCTGCTCCTTGAATTTAACACGTACCCTCCTGGAATTCTGACCTTCGGCCTGTGACTTGACTGCCTTTCAGCCTACTTCCTGTGTCCTGTTGTATCCTCTTGTTTCCTGACCCTGGCTTGTCTGACTACACTTCCGTCTATACTATCCGTTTGCAGTGGCTAGCGTCACAATTACTATCTCAGTCCTGTATCAGCAAGAACAATTCATAGTTTGTCAAGGAGTGGAGTTACATTTTTTATGGCATTACTTCTGACTTTTTTTTATTTGCTGATGATCAAAGAGAAAACCGGGTTATTTCTCTGGACAGTAATTCATTAACATGGAATGAACGGCTGACGGCGCACAGTGTCGTCTCCAGTCTGTAAAGGCGCAGGGTTCATTAAATCTTCTAGTCATTTGCTGCAATGATTCTGCAAGTCAATTACAAAAAGAAAAAAAAACATATAGAGCTAGGACAATTGACTTCTGATCTTTGAAGTAAGAACTAATCTTCAAGTTGTGCATTTGCTTTCTTTTCTTGTCTTTGCTCAGGTTTCTTATTGAGAAAAAAAATGTTCGAGAATCAGCTCACCTCTGGACTTGCTGTGGCCGATATCAGTGATCAGTGCACGGACAGTCGACGGGCCGGTTCCCGGGAGTTGCAAGGCAAAAAGGAGTATATTTCCAGCACCTGAAGCTATATTATTCCAATTCCAGGATATTCACGGACTTGATAATGATTTTATCAAGTCTGTGAATAACCTGGAATTGGAATAATATATCTTCAGCTGCTGGAAGTATACTCCTTCAGGTTTCCCATGCCCGACATTCTCTGTACCCAAACTTATCAGCTTCAAAGGCATATATGAGGCTGTTGAGTTGGGGTTGGGAGACCCTCAGCCGGTCCGGGCATCATGATACTTTGCACACCATAATTATATTACAGGTAATAGTGCTGCAGTGACCTGGAGGGAAAAAAAAAAACGCTATCTGGGTTTTTATCTGAGAAGGATGGTTGAAGAAAAAGTTGGAAATGCTCACTTTAGCAGGTTGTGTGAGTCACAAGCAACTGGAAATTACCAAAATGATGGCTTCAGCAGCCCCACGAATGTAACAGCAAACACCAGGAGCAGAAGAATGGGTATGATTGCCGTGCTGCCGTAGTCAGAGACACATCCATATGTGATTTTCCTGAAGAAGAAGAGGTTTCTTTCAGAAACAAGTAGCGATAAATCACTATTGACCTACTCTTGGATGTTTCTCGGACTACGGCAACACGGCAATCATACCCATTCTTCTTCTCCTGGTGTTTGCAGATAATAGTGCTGTCGTAGAGATCGGCATGCCTGCTGATTGGTGCTGTTAAGCTTTTAAATGCTGACAGGGACATTTAAGCACCAAGATATGACCCAGACATTAGTTGGGGTAGCCATCGGCTTCAATATGACACAATTACAGAGAAATAATAGGTTGCTATAACAGAAGGGTGGCGGGGTGGGTATCCGGCTGACCAACCGCTGTGCCTGGCATGTGATCTCTCCTATGATGCCAGCCTGTCGTCAAGCATCAGATAATGAAAGATCAGTAAGAAGCAGAATTTTCAGTATTTACAGCATAATGCTTAAATATAAACCCTATCCTGAAAAAAAGCCATAGTCGCGGATCAATAATGAAGTGTCGATGCAGCTAAAAAAGTTAAAGAATACTGCAGGACACTTCATTGTAGAAAGCAGACACCCCCAAAAAAGAGAAGAAAAAAGACCCTGCAATCATACCCACCAGATGCCAAACATGAGGCCCTGCAGTGGAACGCACAACCATACACATCAGATCGCACACACACACATCAGATTGCACACACACATCAGATTGCACACACACATCAGACCACACACCCACACACATCAGACCGCACACCCACACACATCAGACCGCACACACACACACATGAGATCACACACACAAATCA
Organism: Anomaloglossus baeobatrachus; assembly: GCF_048569485.1. Taxonomy (NCBI): domain Eukaryota; kingdom Metazoa; phylum Chordata; class Amphibia; order Anura; family Aromobatidae; genus Anomaloglossus; species Anomaloglossus baeobatrachus. The sequence goes on along the minus strand of NC_134353.1, from coordinate 83,427,959 downwards.
GATTGCACACACAATCACACATCAGATGGCACACACACATCAGATGGCACATGTGGCGCCCCAGGACCTGGTCGCCACAACAGCATTGCCCCTCCAAGGGTGATGCTGAGCCTGGAGGTAATTGGGAGGTCTATTGGCCAGTAGGTACCAACATCCAACACCATCCTCTCTCGAGCCAGCAGGGGGAGCTCTGAACCTGGAGTTCCAGGGAGCATTCCTCAAGTCTGACCTGAGGGAGGAGTTAGTGGTTAGTCTGTAGAGAGAAAGCAGAGAGAACAGACGCAGAGTAGTGCTGTCCTGCGGACTGGGGCCTGGAACTGGAGTAGCTTGGCCCAGTGAAGCAGGAGGAGCAGAGAGGCACAGAAGAGACTCGGACATCGGAGTCTGTGGTTGCCAGGGTGTAAAATCCTTCCCTGGTAGCCGAATCCGGAGGGCAGGAGAGCTGCAAGCCCCTGGCCCAGAAGCAATCTGAAGGTACAGCTGCATCCCAAGGGCCCGGTGTGGACTCCAGCAGAGAAGCACCAGAGAGGGCCTGCGCAGCCTACCACACAGAAAAAGGGACGAACCACCGGTCCCAGCAGCAAGAGGGCCATTGCCAATCCAGAGAGCAGGATCCTATAACAGTAAGGAAATAACAGGAGTAGGCCTCATACTCATTTGGCCAAAAAGATACCTCAGTTACTTCCAGGCCGGCCGGAGCCCTCTACCACCTGTAACGGTCTCCCAGGACTAACCGTTTGCAAAGTAAAAGAGGAGAAGGTAAAGAGAGTGTTGTTTGTGTCCGGTCCTTTCACCGCCTGTCGGCCCTGCACTACACCTTACACCATAGACTCACACGAGCACCAACAGTATCCCCGGGGCACCGCTCCACCTGTGGGGAGCAGTACCACCATTGCTGCCATTCCATCACCCCGGAAGCCTCATACAGCAGCGGCGGCTTAATAGCCGCAAACCACAGGTGGCGTCACGACAAATATAAACTTTATTCACCCCAAGTCACCAGCCATATTAATTGACACCCACCAGGGCCACGGAGCCGGGCCCTGCCACCACTGATGACCCCCGGACTAGTCCGGCCCGGCACCGGGTGTCCCATAGCCCTGGGGTGGGCGAGTTAATTTTGGCGTCACGAACAGGATTTCGTGCCCGGTCCCACCGGGTACTGTGCGCCTGCAGAAACTGTGCTTAAAAGACTGTGTTACTGTTTGAAAACTGCCGCCGCCATTAGCCTTGCTGAGCGCAGGAAGAAGGGGGGCGTGCCTGAAAAAGAGCGCGAAGGGAGCGCGCCATCAGAGCGGAGGGTCGTTAACCCCACGTTACCTGGAAGAGATTTTGAAAAGTGAACGGAGCCTGGTAAGGTTCACTAAGGGGGGAAGATGTCCGACTCAGAGGGAGAGCAGGTGGCTGCCATAGCCCGAGACGCCGCAGCACAAGCCGAAGCAATCCCAGTCGCCGTCGCCCCAGCCCACGCTGTAGCGCCGGTAATGCCGATCACCATGCCGTACATCCCGGGAGCAGAATGGCTGCCGCAGTACTCCGGGGAGTCACATACCCTGAGCGACTTCAGAGAAAGGCTGCACAGTTTGTTTAGAGTGTATCCTCTGACTGAGAGCCAGAAGGTGGGCATATTAATGGGGCAGCTAGCCGGCGCGGCCCAGCATGAAGTGAAGTCCTGGCCTGATACAGATAAAGGGACAGCAGCCCAGATACTGGCCAAGTTAAAAAGTACTTTTGACACCCGCACCACAGCAGAAATAAAAATGAGATTCTTCGGGTGCAAACAACGGGCCACAGACAGCATACGGGACTATGCCTTAAACCTGCAAGAGGCCCTGAGAGCAATTAAACAGGTGGACCCAGAGAGTGTACGTGAAGAAGACAAACTCCTAACTGAGCAGTTCATAGAAGGGCTCCTGTCAGATGCCCACAGGACACAGCTGCGTATCATGGTCCTGCAGAACCCTGCTCTAGACTTTGCAAAGTTTAAGGACCAGGCCATCCGGGTACTGAGAGAATCTACACCGAATGACCCAGTACCCCTCCTGCCTCTTGCTATCACGTACCCAGGGGTGGTGCCTGCAACACGAGCCGCTGCGGGGACTGAAGCGCAGTCCCTGGATAAGGATCCCGCTGCAGAGCTCAGACAGCAGGTCCAAGAGCTGACCAAGACTGTAGCTGCCCTTGCCAAGACCGTGCAGTCTCTACAAGTGACCCCATCGCCTGCAAGAATCGAGTTGGCCTCCAGCCCAGACGACGTCCCATGGATGCGACAGAGGAGGATTCCGCCGACCCGAGGAAAAGACACAGACCGGTATGATTCAACTGGACAACCGATCTGCCGCCGCTGCAGCCAGGCGGGCCATATTGCAAGACACTGTCCTTTAAATGGGCCGAACCTGGGGCCAGGAGCCAACCCCCAGGTGTAAGGAAGCCCGGCTCAACCCCCAGTCGCAGCAAGTATGTGGGAGGACGCCCAGTCCTTCCTATTGTGCTGGATGGGATCCCTTTGAATGCCCTCCTGGATACGGGGTCCCAGGTAACAACCATCCCTTGTAAACTGTACAAAAGATATTGGGCTGATTCAGACATTGACCATGGCCCAGATGATGATTTAACAATTGTGGCCAGTAATGGTCAGCCCTTGCCTCAAATTGGGTATAAGGAAGTAATCATTAAAGTGGGGCGGGTAGAATTGCTGTGTCAAGGGATGATAATTGTAGATATTGATTGCAAAGAATCTCACCAACTGCTAACCATTGGTACAAATGTGATGGAAAATTGTATTGCCGAAGTGATAATTTTGTTGCAGCAGGCGTCTGAAACTGCCAGCTCCGGGCAGCAGCGTGCCCTACAGAGGGAAATCATAGCCCTGATGAGGAGGCAGCAGGTAGAGCTGGCCGGAGGAGAAATTGGCAGTGTGAGGGAAAGTGACCCCCTCCCCATTGCAATACCCCCAAGAAGTGAAATGTTGATATGGTGTCGGGCAGCAATAGGCCTCAAGGGTCAAGATTACCAGGCCTTGGTAGAACCGGTGTATTCAGACAGCAGGCCTGGAGTCCTGATAGCCAGAGGGGTAGCAGACGTCCGCAAGGGAAGAGTGCCCGTCCGTGTCCTGAATTGTGGGGAGGAGGAAGCCAAATTGCCCCGGTATGCCACCGTAGCAAAGCTGTACACTGTCAGCAACAATACCATCAAAGCAGTGGAACCCTTGATCCCGTCCGACCAGGCGGAAGGTAATGGCCCCAAGGGACAGCTGGAGGACTGGTGCAAAAAATTACATGTGGGCACCGACTCCACCCCCTCACACCAAAAGCATAGGGTTTACCGGGTGGTACAGGAATACGAGTGGGTCTTCAGCAAACACCCCCTAGATTTTGGGCAGGTAGAAGGGGTTAAACATCAAATCCCCACGGGTGACCATCATCCCATTAAAGAAAGATACCGCCCTGTACCCCCAGCACAGTATCAACGTGCCAAAGAAATGTTACGGGAAATGAAGGAGGCTGGGGTTATAAGAGATAGTTGTAGCCCCTGGGCAGGTCCATTAGTGCTTGTAAAGAAAAAAAATGGTACAATGAGAATGTGCGTAGACTACAGACAAATTAACCGCATTACACATAAAGATGCTTATCCACTACCCAGAATAGAAGAGGTTCCAGATCCACCTAAGGAACTGTCCGCCCCAACAAGGGATGACACGCCAGCAGTGGAACAGCAGAATCAACCCCCTGTCAGTGGTGAACCTGTCGTACCCTTGGTGACTCTCAGACCACGTAGGCAATCATCACGCATACCTATCAGGGTTAGGCCTACCCGTAGTGCTTAGGTAGCAGACGCTCCAAATAGTCAGGGACAAACACCAGCGCTACGCAGGTCCCAACGTAGCACTCGGGGACGGCCCCCTCCAAGGTATAGGGAGTAAAAAGAAAGAGTACCTATTAGAATGTACATAGTTATTTAAAATGTCTGTAATGTTGTATATAAAATGTTTTTTTTTTTATTTAAATGATTGAGTAAATGGACAATTGGGCCACTGGACTATGGGTGGCCAACACTCTAATTGTACATAGTTAGCACCAGTGTGCTCAACACCCCTAAAAAAAACCCGTCCGGCGTGCATACAGTGGGGTCATCAATGCTCTGACGCACGCCCAGAGCCTACGTTGGGGGTTTTATCGCGGCGGGTCCCCCATGGAGCAGTGTAATGGACACCCGGCAGGGAGCCACACTGGACTCTTATAGTTGTTTAAGGTTGTAACATGTTATGTCTTGTTTTGTTTTCTTCAGTCCGGGAGAACTGAGTTTAACTAAGGGGGAGTGTGGCGCCCCAGGACCTGGTCGCCACAACAGCATTGCCCCTCCAAGGGTGATGCTGAGCCTGGAGGTAATTGGGAGGTCTATTGGCCAGTAGGTACCAACATCCAATACCATCCTCTCTCGGGCCAGCAGGGGGAGCTCTGAACCTGGAGTTCTAGGGAGCATTCCTCAAGTCTGACCTGAGGGAGGAGTTAGTGGTTAGTCTGTAGAGAGAAAGCAAAGAGAACAGATGCAGAGTAGTGCTGTCCTGCGGACTGGGGCCTGGAGCTGGAGTAGTTTGGCCCAGTGAAGCAGGAGGAGCAGAGAGGCACAGAAGAGACTTGGACATCGGAGTCTGTGGTTGCCAGGGTGTAAAATCCTTCCCTGGTAGCCGAATCTGGAGGGCAGGAGAGCTGCAAGCCCCTGGCCCAGAAGCAATCTGAAGGTACAGCTGCATCCCAAGGGCCCGGTGTGGACTCCAGCAGTGAAGCACCAGAGAGGCCCTGCGCAGCCTACCACACAGAAAAAGGGATGAACCACCGGTCCCAGCAGCAAGAGGGCCATTGCCAATCCAGAGAGCAGGGTCCTATAACAGTAAGGAAATAACAGGAGTAGGCCTCATACTCATCTGGCCAAAAAGATACCTCAGTTACTTCCAGGCCGGCCAGAGCCCTCTACCACCTGTAACGGTCTCCCAGGACTAACCGTTTGCAAAGTAAAAGAGGAGAAGGTAAAGAGACCGTTGTTTGTGTCCGGTCCTATCACCGCCTGTCGGCCCTGCACTACACCTTACACCATAGACTCACACGAGCACCAACAGTATCCCCGGGGCACTGCTCCACCTGTGGGGAGCAGTACCACCATTGCTGCCATTCCATCACCCCGGAAGCCTCATACAGCAGCGGCGGCTTAATAGCCGCAAACCACAGGTGGCGTCACGACAAATATAAACTTTATTCACCCCAAGTCACCAGCCATAATAATTGACACCCACCAGGGCCACGGAGCCGGGCCCCGCCACCACTGACAACCCCCGGACTAGTCCGGCCCGGCACCGGGTGTCCCATAGCCCTGGGGTGGGCGAGTCACACACACACATCAGATCGCACACCCACACACATCAGATCGCACACCCATACACATCAGATTGTACATACACCCACACATCAGATTGCACACACAATCACACATCAGATTGCAAACAATCACACATCAGATTGCACATACAGACAATCATCACATCGGGTGATACCAATTGCTTCTGGCCAGAAGATGATCCTGAGATCTAGTGCAGTGGAGCTCAAGGACTTGCAGTGGAACGCTTTGATGCTTTCCACCACAGGTCCTCTATGCGTTCCACTGCAGGTCCTTGTGCTCCAGTGCACTGCATCTCAGGATCATTTGCCGGCCAGAAGCAACTGGTATCGTCGGATGTGTTGAGTGTGTGTGTGTGTACGATCTGATGTGTGATTGTGTGTGTGCATGAGTGTGTGTGCGATCTGATTTATGTCAGTGTCAGCCAGAAGCAGGGGAGAATGTCGTGCAGCATACCTGCTGGGAGCACCCACCGAGGATCATAGGAGGACCTGGGAGCAACGCAGACGCCTGGGGTCTGGTATTATTCTCCTGGGAAGGGGGTCTACATTTTTGGGGGCTAAACATACCCCAAACCATGTTTCTGTTTCCCCGAGAATAAGCCCTACCCCGAAAATAAGCCCTAGCGCATTTTTCATATGACTGTCTTATTTTCGGGGAAATATACTATTAGATTTTGAGTTATACCTACCATGTAACGTTTGTGTACAATATTTCCCCTAACCCTCTATGAGCTCCATATTATGGCTCTGTAGAACGGTGTAACAGAGAAGAACAATGTAGCTGCTTAATGGTATATTTTATACGGTTGCACAGTAAATGAACCATTAGTCTATTTTAAAGCAGGTACTTTTACATTCATTCAATCTTTAAATCTAATTAAAGTGTTCTAATATCTATGTAATTAACCTTTCTCTCCATTATCTACACAACCGCACCTATACCAGTCATTAAGCATATTAAGCCCAAACAACCTTCGATGATTTTTATTACAGATGGGCAGAGCAACAGAAGAAATTTTATTTCAACAGCAGATTTCACAAGGGCCCCATGTGTCCATTAATGAGTTTGTTTTACGGGAAGCATCATTTCGGTATAATGTGGATAGCTGAACCTTGCACTTTATATACTATTCACTTTTACAGTTAATCATGCTTGCTCTGTAGTCATTCAACAGTATCGTGTAGAACTGGTATTCATTTTCAATAGCACCTACAGTCAGAGAAACCTTCCTATCCGATCTAAACAAAACATCAGTAAAAGAAAGTACACCGCATTACTCAATCGTATAGATACCCACATAAGTAGAAACAAAACTGCAGAGGTCAACTTAAAAACTGGGGATATATTAATTGATGTCTTTGGTCTAGAACCGACAAAAAAAGTGTTCTATAGTATTCATTTTATAGCTTTTACACTAATATTTTTTACATTTGGGGCAGAACAGAAGACATTATTGCATCCGTTTACTTTCTCCCTGCTGTTTTCAGCTCTAAGTGTAGATATACAGTAGCAAAAGGGACACTACAGTATAAGAAATATATTAGACATTATACAGTGTGTCCACCCATATCCTATCCACCGCCATTAACTCGAGAGCGGCGGTAGCTATAGGCATAGAAGTGGTGTCTAGGTATAGTAAAGTAGCCATGCGCTACGCAATGAAACCACCTATAGCGCCACCTGGTGGAAAACAACGGAGTTAGCATTTTTATCTTGAAAACGGAACGAGATAGAGAAAAAAAGAAAATTACAAAGTTGCAGGACATCATTAATTCAATACGAATCGAGACCATGCATACAGAAATGCTATGAAACCACAGTGGGGAGTGTCAGAGTCTGTAGTATGAACAGTGTCAGATAGCACGCGGTGAGTTTTGAGCCCAACGCCGTGTGACAATATCATTATTTTTCTATTGGAGAGATACAGCTCCAGTATATTACTGAAACACTTAACATTACAGTGCATATTGCTGTGGCAGTTGCTTGGTTGATGCCTGCCATGTTCGGTGGTAACAGTGTAGCATGCATATAAAAGGTCAAGCAAATAGTGTAGAGCACTGCATTGTGCTACACTAACTTAACATGGCAGCCCCTTTGTTGGTGGCTGCTAGTTTTGTAGCACAGTAGAATGTCAATGGGGGTTTTCTTGGACAAAGCAACAATATGTTAGGCCTTCCCTAATACAAGGATGGGGTGGCTTTTAGTTTCACATTACCATTAGTCCTGAATCTACATTGTAGCCTCTTATCAATCAACCTACAATTGGAAATAACCCATCTGGAACTAGTGTGTTAAGCATACAGCTTTCTAAATATGCTCCGATATTTTTATGTAATATAGGAGAGAGATACTGCAAGACTAGCTCCAAATGAGCGAGCTGCAATCACAGATGTACTTTCTGCAAGCCGCTCAGGCAAGCCTTTAGGGGCTGGGATTATGTTCACCTTTCTCCAAGTAATGAGACAGGGACTTGGGCAGAGCCCTTCCCAGGTCACTGTCACTGGTGGCACGGCCGGTGCCTCGTCAGAACAAAGTAAGTGTCTATCACGAAAGTACAAGGAGTGAGTAAACTGAAGGGGAAGAGAAAAAACAGGGAAAAATGAACCAAAATGACCAAACCCAAGCTAAAAGGGACAAACGCTGCTAGCACCTCTCACCACCCTACCACGCAGGAACTACCATAAACAGCATTGACCTGGGCTGGGAAAAGTGTTGAAATAGCTCGCCTAATGCTGGGTAAGATGATCAGTTGTTGGATACCTCCCAATCACTCCCAGAAAGTTACTCCCTGCTAACCTGCACAGCAGAATGGACAGAATCCCACCACTGCCTAAAACCAGACACAGAAGAATCCTGCGTTGATTTGCAATTGGGGAACAAAGGATTCCATGTTCCTCGAGCAGTGAAACCTGTGGGAGACATGGCGTTTCGCGTCCCTACACCCCCCACCACTCCACCATGTGTAGCTCCCTCAGATCGGGTCTGATTACCTGCGCATGTGGAAGCTTTGCCCCCAGAGCAAACTGACCCCTTCCTGATAACCGGGGGAGACTAATTATGTACCCTTTGGGGGTCAGCAGGATAATGGCAGTGCTTACGATCGGAGTAACATAGTATGGCCACTCTGGGGTGGAAACAGCGAACCACTATTTCTAGTCTTCAAATAGACAGCCAGGGGGCTGAAGCACTGCATCTCATCATGCAATTCTTCCTCCATCCAACAACTGGGGTTGCAAGAGGGGGAACGCCTGAGAAGACACAGACTTCAAGGCTTGACTTTAGCAAAGCACCCTAAAGACAAGGTTTGGTAGAATTCCATGGCACATAATTCTTAAGCACAAAACTGCACAGGAAGGATGGGAAATCTTCTGTAAGGAAATCCTCAATGCACAAGAAATAATACCTACAAGTAAGAAAAATGGGAAAGACATAAAGAAACCAGGATGGATGTGAAAAAAGTTATATCACCTGCTTAAAAAGAATATGAAAAAATACAACAAGTGGAAGATGGGGGTTATACCCAGGGCCGGCGTCACCACGCGGCATACCCGGGCAAGTGCCGGGGCCCTGGACTGACAGGGGGGCCCACTCACGCTATCTAGGACACCTGCAGTACGTCGCGCCGTTCATTTTCCCTGTCGGCCTTCGTACTGCCTGCTATTTGCGTTCCACTGTGGAACGCAAGACGGGTGGGGGGGGGGCACATCTCTCCTCCCTCCTCCCCTACTTGATTACTAGTGCGTAACGCATGCTGGGATGGGACCACCTCCTCTCACCTCTTTGATACGAGTGGAATGTATTGGAGCCGTGCGTCTCATTCCTGCTGCTGTCAGAACGCCCCCGTACGTCGTTTCCTCTTACGACAGCACAGTGGGCGGGCCTTCAAAGAATGATTGTCGTCATCAGCAGCAGCAGCACACACACAGATGCACTTCCTGCTACCACAGTGGAACGCACACCGGCAGCGCCTCGTTCAGGACCTTGTTGTCACTGACGACCGGCCGACTCAGTCACGGCAGACGCAGTACAGTACGGAAGCAGGTCCAAACCGTCCGGGACCGGTTCATTGGAGTACAAGAAGCCCAGGTTAGAAGAGCTACTCTTGGAGGCCAGAAGTGCATTGCCATTGTTTTTTTTTCCTTTTATTTTGATTTATATTGTACCTATGTGTGTTTGCCAGCTTTTTTTTTTTTTTAAATAAACCTGACATTTCATATCTGTATGTAGCAGAGTTGTATGTGTTTGTCTGAATGTAGCAGAGTTGTATGTGTTTGTCTGTATGTAGCAGAGTTGTATGTGTTTGTATGTAGCAGAGTTGTATGTGTTTGTCTGTATGTAGCAGAGTTGTATGTGTTTGTCTGTATGTAGCAGAGTTGTATGTGTTTGTCTGAATGTAGCAGAGTTGTATGTGTTTGTCTGAATGTAGCAGAGTTGTATGTGTTTGTCTGAATGTAGCAGAGTTGTATGTGTTTGTCTGTATGTAGCAGAGTTGTATGTGTTTGTCTGAATGTAGCAGAGTTGTATGTGTTTGTCTGAATGTAGCAGAGTTGTATGTGTTTGTCTGTATGTAGCAGAGTTGTATGTGTTTGTCTGTATGTAGCAGAGTTGTATGTGTTTGTATGTAGCAGAGTTGTGTGTGTTTGTCTGTATGTAGCAGAGTTGTATGTGTTTGTCTGAATGTAGCAGAGTTGTATGTGTTTGTCTGAATGTAGCAGAGTTGTATGTGTTTGTCTGTATGTAGCAGAGTTGTATGTGTTTGTCTGTATGTAGCAGAGTTGTATGTGTTTGTCTGTATGTAGCAGAGTTGTATGTGTTCGTCTGTATGTAGCAGAGTTGTATGTGTTTGTCTGTATGTAGCAGAGTTGTGTGCGTTTGTCTGTATGTAGCAGAGTTGTGTGCGTTTGTCTGTATGTAGCAGAGTTGTGTGCGTTTGTCTGTATGTAGCAGAGTTGTGTGCGTTTGTCTGAATGTAGCAGAGTTGTGTGCGTTTGTCTGAATGTAGCAGAGTTGTGTGCGTTTGTCTGAATGTAGCAGAGTTGTGTGCATTTGTCTGAATGTAGCAGAGTTGTATGCGTTTGTCTGTATGTAGCAGAGTTGTGTGTGTCTGTATGTAGCAGAGTTGTGTGTGTGTGTTTGTCTGTATGTAGCAGAGTTGTGTGTGTCTGTATGTAGCAGAGTTGTGTGTGTGTGTGTTTGTCTGTATGTAGCAGAGTTGTGTGTGTGTGTTTGTCTGTATGTAGCAGAGTTGTGTGTGTGTGTTTGTCTGTATGTAGCAGAGTTGTGTGTGTGTCTGTATGTAGCAGACTTGTGTGTGTGTGTGTGTGTGTCTGTCTGTATGCAGCAGACTTGTGTGTGTGTGTGTCTGTATGTAGCAGACTTGTGTGTGTGTGTGTCTGTCTGTATGCAGCAGACTTGTGTGTGTGTGTGTGTGTCTGTCTGTAAGTGTATATGACTGTATAGATTTGTCTGTTTATATGTATTTTTGTGAGTTTGTCTTTAAATATGTATATGTACATGTTCGTATCGGTGTCTGTGTGTGGATGGGGCCCACTGGGACTCTTCCGCCCGGGGCCCACAAAAACCTGGAGCCGGCCCTGGTTATACCTAGGGATGAATACATGTCAGTTTGCAGACTTTGCAAGACAAGCGTCAAAGTAGCTAAGGCCGAACTTGAATTGAGGCTTGCAAAAGAGGCCAAGAGCAAGGTAAAAGGATTTTGGGGGTATGTTAAAAGCAAAAGAAAAGTGAAGGAGACTATAGGAGTCCTGCACAATCAAAAAGCTGAAATAGCCAACAAGGTGGAACAGCAGGGGGAGATACTAAATTGGTATTTCGTATCTGTCTTCTCCCAAAAAACTAATGCAAGCTTCAACAATAACATGCTATAAATGATGGTCAGAAGGAGTCCAAGTTGACAATAAGCAAAGGATTGATAGAACACAGAGCCAAGGTAAAGAAAACCAAGTCCCCAGGTCCAGATGATTTAGGCTATGTGCGCACGTAGCGTTCTGTCCCTGCAGAAATTTCTGCAGCGATTTGAACAGCACATGTGCGCTTCAAATCGCTGCAGAAAGAGTCCGTAATTAAAAAAAAAGCCGATTTCATGCGCTCTGAGTGCAGCCCCTCCCATAGACAGAGCGGGGGCTGCATGCAAAGTGCACGAAATAAGTGACATGTCACTTCTTAGAACGGTCAAAATTACTGTTATTGTGAACAGTTAAGCAAGATGAAGATGAAATGATCTCTAAAAGGCATACAGTTAAATATGATACATTTCCTTTGTATTTTAGGCACAATTTTTTTCATCTTTTCCATTCTTAAATTAAAAAAGGAAAATAGGCTGATACAAAAATGTGGGCAACCTGCATGGTTAGTGCATAGTAGCATCCCCTTTGGCTAGTATCACAATGTCTAAATGCTTTGTGTAGCAGCCAAAAACCTTTCAATTCTTATTTGAGGGATTTTCATCCATTCTTCCTTGGAAACGTCTTCTAGTTCTGTGAGATTCTTGGCTCATCTTGCATTCACTGCTCTTTTGAGGTCTAGCCACAGATTTTCAATGATGTTCAGATCAGGGGACTGTGAGGTCCATTGTAAAACCTTCAGTTTGCGCCTTTTAGTCTATTGTGGAATTTGACTTGTGTTTAGGATCATGGTTCATTTGTAGAAGCAATCCTCTTTTCAACTTCAGCTTTTTTACAGCAACATTTCTGTGGGAGCTGCTTGTAGGATTCGTAGAGAGGCAAATCAGAACACTTACTGACTGTAAAAGACCTTCAAGAAGATTTATCAGACTCTGCAGTTGTGGTACATTGTTCTACTGTTCAGAGACACCTGCACAAATATAACCTCCATAGAACAGTCTTCAGAAGAAAACCTCTCCTGTGTCCTCACCATAAATTTCAGTGTGAGAAGTATGCAAAAGAACATCTATACAAGTCTGATACATTTTGGAAACAAGTCCTGTGGACCGATGAGATTAAAATAGAACTCTTTGGCCACAATGATCAAATGTATGTGTGAAGAAAAAAGGGGCCAGAATTTCAGGAAAAGAAAATCTCACCAACTATTAAGCATGGGGGTGGATCAATTATGCCTTGGGGTTGTGTTGCAGCCAGTGGCACAGGGAATATTTCACAGATTGATGCCAGATCAGTTTCATGCCCTCACCGATCAACTGTTCCCAGTACCAGTACCAGAGCCTCAAGCCCTCTTATTTTGCTTGCTAGACTCCTGGCATTTGTGAATAAACACTTGGAAGGGGTTTGGTCAAAACTGTTTCATATACAGTAAATCCTGTTCTAAAAACAAGGGGGGGCTCCTTCTACCTGGAAAAAAAAATGTTCAGGCTCCAGAGGAGTCAAGGCTTCTTTACCATGAGAACTATTAGGGCGCAGTCACACGGCTGTATAACCTGTCCAAGGATGACACCGCAATCCTTGAACTGGCTGCTGCCTCTCCTGACCTGAGCATGTCAGAATGTGTTTCTATGAAGCTGTCACGCTCAGGTTAGGAGAGCCACCGGCCAGAACGAGCATTGTGATGCCACCCTCGGAGAAGTCATTCATCCGTATGACTGCACCCTTAATCTGCGGAGCTGCCGACTTTCTCTGTTAGGACAGAATAAATCATGAATGTATTTATATCCCATTCCCTTTTTCTTTTCCCATCCCTCAGTGAAACTTGACGAACATGTGTCTTGTTCCAACCATACTAACTATATAACCTACCATGGTAACAGCTAAAATTAACATTTTTCGGGATTTAAGTGCTTTGTGTTTTACAATTATTCAATAAAGGAATTTTAAAGGGAAAATATATTGTAAGTTATTAGGCGGTGATAATGCCCCTTCGGCCCTGCAGTAGGCATAACACATCGTATCAGTTTTGTCCGGAGGGTTTATTGGAAAACATTCTAAAAGCGGCTGAACCATTAATATGTCAAACACATCCAGTGCCCTGGAGTTACAGGCTCCATTTCCATTACTGGCAGCTAAAATCCATTTACTCTGCATTTATAATCTGCATAAAATTGAAAATTAATTAATGTTATTTAAAAAAATATAGATTTCCTATTACCACAATAACTATAAACCTGTTATTGAAATGTGCACTTCCTTGTGGTTATAGGAAAAGTTTAGTATGTTTACAGGGAATTGTCCGGTCATTATAGCTTGCATAGCAGTGATTGTGTAATTTATAATTAATAGTAATGCTAGCATAATTTATATCATAATTCATGGATCGATGTTGCACCCATTAGTGTTGTATATGTAATAATATACCGTTTTGTACTTGGTTTACATTCACAGTTTTATCTAGTTTCTTTTTTTCTAAGGGAAAATAATATGTTTTCTGCCCCAACCCTGTATCTAAATACCATAGAAAAGGCAGGAATGTCTTTCTCTACTTCCCTGTTATCTAGCATCTGGGAAATATAATGTATCCATTGAGAAGTCTGAATATATGGTCCATGTCCAATTTTCCTTTTTCTTGTCTCTGTTTTTTTATGTTGTTCTAATACACACAAAGGAACTAAACACAGGTATAACAAAATTGTAAACATTTTCTGGGAGAAATTCTTCATTTTCTGAAATTACCATATTTTTGGAATTGTTAGGCACCCTTTTTTCCTCCTCAAACTGTGGGTAAAATGGGGTTTCGTCTTACCGAGGCGGCGGTGGTGGAGCGGGGTCATAGGAGGCAAGGTCGGCGATACTGAGGGTGTCACTGCAGTATCACCGTGTCTGATCTGACTGTGGGCTCTATTGAATCGCCTGTAGTTGACACAATGAACTTTAAGAAAATGATTGCGGAAGAGGCGCATGCACAGACTTAAAAAAAATGGCCGTGGAGGTCTTTCTGCGCACGTGCCGCCTCCACAGCCATTTTCTTGAAGTCCATCACGTCAACTGTGGGTGATTCAATGGAGCCCGCAGTCAGAGCAGGCGCCCGCCACCACTGCAGTGACACCCCAACACCCCATCCTGTGACCCTCATGAGTCGCTCCACTTCAGTAACACCCCCTCAGCATGCCGGCAGATCAATGGCACCCGCCACCGCGAAACCCCCGAGGTTGTAGTATCGCTGACCCTCCATCCACTGACCCTCCTAAGATGCCCTTTCCTCTAAGACCGCAGCATTGCTGATCTTGCCTCCTGTGACCTTCCTCAGCCGCTCCACCACTGCCGCTCCCCCCTGGTGAGCATTAGGATTAAGACACACTAGGATTATAAGACGGACCCTCATTTTAACATTAAAAATTATTTTTTCCTATTTTCCTCCTCTAATTTTAGAGTGCGTCTTATAATCTGCGGTGTCTTATGAATGGTATGTCAAAGATGCTAACTGTTTTGAGCATGATTGTATGCACATACTTATGGGCATAACTATAACCATAGCAGACATAGTTATGGGGATAGCAGCTGCTATGTGAAATCAAGTTTAACTGGGCCACCTTATATTGTGCCTTTTGAAGGGAATAACAAGATGCTGGATTGCTGTTATGTACCAGTATTATGTGGGTTATGTAACCTAGGTCACTTTCATTGTAACCTGTGGGTTTCTCCATGATCTTGCCACCTTCTTTGGAGGCCATTGTCCTCCTTTCCCTAAGGCAAGAACAACTTCCCACCTCATATAACAGTTGCTAAACTCATCATCCTACTAAATTGAACAGGGGGGCTATTTTCCTATCCATAAAAGTATGGTTAGAAAAATGTGACCATATTTGTGGAATAGAAGAACTGTCCAGTTGGGAAGACATAGACCATTTTCGTTTTTAAAAGATCGGATTCCCTCGGTGCTCAGATCTCATAAGGGTACAAGAAAATAAAGTAAAAAAAAAATCTTTAAAAGTTTTTTATCACTTGAATAAAAAAAACTATGCAAGGTTGGAATCACCATAATAAGACTTCTCTAGAGAGTATCTTGTTTCCAGGTCATTTTACTACTATACAGTAAATGCTGTAGAAACAAAACCCACAAAACAATTGTGGAACTGCACGTTTTTTCACTATGTTATCACACTTGAGTTTTGTTTTTATTGTATGTATGTATTCCTTTTTTTCCATTGTATGTTAAAATTAATGCCATAAATTAAGACTAAAATGAATGGGATTTTCTATTTCGATACCAATGTATATGCAGTTCTCGACACCTTTTTATTTCTCCCCAAAAGCGTCAACCTCCCCTTGTTGATTAATACACCCCTCCTTCGAGGGAGTTTTAGCTCTGAAATTATAAAAAATGTTATGTGCTTTTACATGATTTTGCATTGGTTGGAGCTCAGTTTCTCTTATACTGTGCTCCATATTCCCTATATAGGCAAAGATTTAAAAGTATTACCGAGCTAAAAAAAAATATTGTTATAGGGTTATTCCACCTCTGCTGAAATTTTTGACAAGTACTGATGTTTGCTGAATCCTGACAATGTGTAATGCAAACACTGTTAGGATTTTGCTCACAGTTCCAGCGGGCAGAGATTAGCAGTTCCGTGAGGCTCGGTTCAATGGCAGGAAACGAGCCAAGCCTCCACTGGATCGAGCTTGACCTGAGCAAGTAACTGATTGGCAGTTTGAGCCTTTGCCCTCAAACAGCCATCCATAAGCAAATCTATGGAAAACCATTGATTGTCACTGTATGTGTCGATCAAAAAATAAGTGGCCGCCAAAAGAAACTTCATTGACGATGGACACATATTTGAATGCTGGCATCCATTTACAAGTTACAGTAAAAGCACCAGACTATCAGTCTTTACATGTACTGTATACTTCATTATATTGTTATTTTTTTTTAATTAATTTATTTTTTTTAATGAACATTGACAGTAAAGGATGGTAATTGGTGTGACTTATGACCTTGTAATATCTTAAAGGAAACCTGTCAGCTGCAATATGCACCCAGAACCACGAGCAGTTCTGGGTGCATATTGCTAATCCCTGCCTAACCATCCCTGTATACACTAGCATAGATAAAGAGATCTGTAAAAAAGGTATTTTAAGTATGAGTAAGGAGAATAGTCCTGAGAGCATTTGTTCCCATAGCTAGTCGGCCTACATAGCATGGTACCACGCCCTTGTGGGCGTACTAACTTGCTAATGAATACACAGCGACGCCACACATACCTCACTGTTCATGGCGGCCGGCGGAGTATGGATGTGTTCTGCGCATGATCCGGAGTTCCCAGGACTTTCGATCCTGAGCACTAAACTGATGCCGGGTGTAAAGGCGGCGTTACACGCTACAATTTATCTGACGATATGTCGGTGGGGTCACGGTTTCCGTGATGCACATCTGGCATCGTTAGCGCCGTCGTTATGTGTGACACCTACGTGCGACTCCGAACGATCGCAAATAGGTTGAAAATCGTTGATCGTTAACACGTCGTTCATTTCAAAATATTTTTCGTCGTTTGGAACGCAGCAGACATATTGGTACGTTTGACACCCTGCAAACAATGAACAACATCCCCACGACAGCTTTGGTCAAACAATATATCGCTGAACGATTTGGCGTCGCTTGTGAGATTGTTACGTGTGACTGCTACTAAACGGCCTATGTGTCATCTCGGCAAATCGTAACTACGATCTGGGCGTGTCACATCGCTAATGAAATCGTCAGATAAATCATAGCGTGTAAAGCGGTCTTTAGCGTCCCGGCTTCAGTGTGCATGACCGGAAGTGCTGAGGACTCTGGATCATGCGCAGAGCTACCATTGCATGCATCTCAATAAATTAGAATATCCTCAAAAAGTTAATTTATTTCAATAATTCAATACAAAAAGGATTGACTGCTATCAGTGAGAGAAACAAAATTATAATGTTTTGTAGTTATGAAACCTTTTAATGGCTAACTAAAATAAAATAAAATGATGTTACAAAGCAAGCTTTCGAGACATCTCAGGTCTCTTCATCAGGCATGGTATGACAAAACATCTGAAGAAACACAAATATATTCACAGAGCAGAGGGATGGCATAATAAAAGGACATTTCTAAAACCAAACACTGAGCTTATGCCATCCCTCTGCTCTGTTTGTATATATATGTATTTGTGTTTTTTCAGATATTTTGTCATACCATGCCTGATAAAGAGACCGGAGAAGTCTCAAAAGCTTGCTTTGTAACGTCATTTTATTTTATTTTAGTTAGCCATTAAAAGGTATCATAACTACAAAATTATAATTTTGTTTCTCTCACTGAGAGCAATAAATCATTTTTCAACTGCCGAACACAGTACCAATACTATTTTTCTTTTAAATACAAAAAGGGAAATGCATATATTATATAGAGTCATTACACACAGAGGGATCTATTCCTATCTATTATATAGAGTCATTACACACAGAGGGATCTATTCCTATATATTATATAGAGCCATTACACACATTACACAAGTGTTAATGTTGATGATTATGACTTACAGCCAATGAAAGCTCAAAAGTCATTATCTCAGAAAATTAGAATATTATATAAGACCAACTGAAAAATTATTTTAAACTCAGAAATGTTGGCGCCTACTGAAAAGTCTGTACAGGAAATGCACTCAGTACTGACTACAGCAGCAGTCCACTCCTTGTGAATCTGCTCAAAATTTTGAATGGCCTTTTCTTAAAAATCCTATCAAGGCTGCGGTTATCCCGGTTGCTTGTGCACCTTTTTTTTACCACACTTTTTCCTTCCACTCAACTTTCCATTAATATGCTTGAATACAGCACTCTGTGAACAGCCAGTTTACTTATAAATGACTTTTTGTGGCTTAAATTTCTCATGGAGTGTGTCAATGACTGCCTTCTGGACATCTATCAAGTCAGCAGTCTTCCCCATGATTGTGCAGCCTACTGAACCAGACTAAGGGAACATTTTAAATGCTTAGGAAGCCTTTGCAGGTGTTTTGTTTTAATTATTTTCATTTTCTGAGATAATGACTTATGGGTTTTCATTAGCTGTAAGCCATAATTATCAACATTAACAGAAATAAACACTTGAAATAGATCCCTCTGTGTGTTAATGACTCTATATAATATATAGGAATAGATCCCTCTGTGTGTAGTGACTCTATATAATATATAGGAATATATCCCTCTGTGTATAATGCCTCTATATAATATACAGTTAGGTCCAGAAATATTTGGACAGTGACACAAGTTTTGTTATTTTAGCTGTTTACAAAAACATGTTCAGAAATACAATTATATATATAATATGGGCTGAAAGTGCACACTCCCAGCTGCAATATGAGAGTTTTCACATCCAAATCGGAGAAAGGGTTTAGGAATCATAGCTCTGTAATGCATAGCCTCCTCTTTTTAAAGGGACCAAAAGTAATTGGACAAGGGACTCTAAGGGCTGCAATTAACTCTGAAGGCATCTCCCTCGTTAACCTGTAATCAATGAAGTAGTTAAAAGGTCTGGGGTTGATTACAGGTGTGTGGTTTTGCATTTGGAAGCTGTTGCTGTGACCAGACAACATGCGGTCTAAGGAACTCTCAATTGAGGTGAAGCAGAACATCCTGAGGCTGAAAAAAAAGAAAAAATCCATCAGAGAGATAGCAGACATGCTTGGAGTAGCAAAATCAACAGTCGGGTACATTCTGAGAAAAAAGGAATTGACTGGTGAGCTTGGGAATTCAAAAAGGCCTGGGCGTCCACGGATGACAACAGTGGTGGATGATCGCCGCATACTTTCTTTGGTGAAGAAGAACCCGTTCACAACATCAACTGAAGTCCAGAACACTCTCAGTGAAGTAGGTGTATCTGTCTCTAAGTCAAAAGTAAAGAGAAGACTCTATGAAAGTAAATACAAAGGGTTCACATCTAGATGCAAACCATTCATCAATTCCAAAAATAGACAGGCCAGAGTTAAATTTGCTGAAAAACACCTCATGAAGCCAGCTCAGTTCTGGAAAACTATTCTATGGACAGATGAGACAAAGATCAACCTGTACCAGAATGATGGGAAGAAAAAAGTTTGGAGAAGAAAGGGAACGGCACATGATCCAAGGCACACCACATCCTCTGTAAAACATGGTGGAGGCAACGTGATGGCATGGGCATGCATGGCTTTCAACGGCACTGGGTCACTTGTGTTTATTGATGACATAACAGCAGACAAGAGTAGCTGGATGAATTCTGAAGTGTACCGGGATATACTTTCAGCCCAGATTCAGCCAAATGCCGCAAAGTTGATCGGACGGCGCTTCATAGTACAGATGGACAATGACCCCAAGCATACAGCCAAAGCTACCCAGGAGTTCATGAGTGCAAAAAAGTGGAACATTCTTCAATGGCCAAGTCAATCACCAGATTTTAACCCAATTGAGCATGCATTTCACTTGCTCAAATCCAGACTTAAGATGGAAAGACCCACAAACAAGCAAGACCTGAAGGCTACGGCTGTAAAGGCCTGGCAAAGCATTAAGAAGGAGGAAACCCAGCGTTTGGTGATGTCCATGGGTTCCAGACTTAAGCCAGTGATTGCCTCCAAAGGATTCGCAACAAAATATTGAAAATAAAAATATTTTGTTTGGGTTTGGTTTATTTGTCCAATTACTTTTGACCTCCTAAAATGTGGAGTGTTTGTAAAGAAATGTGTACAATTCCTACAATTTCTATCAGATATTTTTGTTCAAACCTTCAAATTAAACGTTACAATCTGCACTTGAATTCTGTTGTAGAGGTTTCATTTCAAATCCAATGTGGTGGCATGCAGAGCCCAACTCGCGAAAATTGTGTCACTGTCCAAATATTTCTGGACCTAGCTGTATAGGAATAGATCACTCTGTGTGTAATGACTTTATATAATATATGTGTTTTCCTTTCTGTATTGAATTACTGAAATAAATTAAATTTTTGAGGACATTCTAATTTATTGAGATGCCCTTGTAGAACATGGCACTAATGGGAAAAAAGTTGTGGTCTTTAAATTCCTGGCTACTGGTGAGAATTGGGTAATTGATTTGTCTATTACAATGGCCTTCATCAGTTCTGATAGGTTTTTTTGGATCATGTCTACAGTAGAACAGGCAAATGTAATAAGAATAATAGGTGTGGGCAGGCTGCCCGCCTGTGGACTACAGGGAAGACTAGAATAAGTTTTATTTCAGAGTATTAATGTATAAGGAAAATGTCACCTGTCAATTAATATTTAACAGAAACGTACATTTTAAATGTCTAATATTAATCTAAAAAAATATTACAAAATGTCGCCTAGTGAGGCTTTATTATGTGCAGCTAATCTGCATTTGTAAAGTTCTGATTAAGGTATTATAGGGGATTGTATCCATTTGCCATTTAAGTGTGCTTTCATGCCGTGTTGATATACTCATTAACAGTACAAGGATTGAATGTAATCAGCATTAAAAACATTGTGAGGCATATTACTGCGGTGAACTTAGGCAGACTGCTGGGTATATTAAATCTTGGCTGATGGAAGCACTAAAATGTCTCAAACATGGAGCTATAGTCTATCAACAAGTCACTACAAGAAACTTCGAACCTCTGAAACTTTATTTTTAATGCAACATATGAACTTGGCCTAAGACCTGAGATAGATAAGTAAACCCAAGCTGTATGCTTCCAAAGGCCTAGCTAAATGTTTACTGATGAAAAGAAGCTTGCTTCTGAAAGGGGGAGCCAGGTGATGGCTAGCAGGTCTCCACTCTCCTTCCTCGATCTAATGTTGTGCATGTGTTTCGCCCTGGCTGGGGGGTGTGACACTTACTTGAGTCATCTGCGGCTCATCCGCCACCCTGTCGCCGGTCACCATAGTAGGCGTAGTTGGATAACACATCATAAGCACAGCTTCTTTGTAACTCAACCACAAACATTTTATTTATTTAGTCATCTTCGTCACATGTAGTTCCTGGACAGACATGGTCACTTTCCTTCTATGCTCCCGCTATGTCTAGGTTTTGCCTTGGGTAATATCCTTTCAGCAGCTGAGTCTGACTTCTGTGCTTCCCCATTACTTATCTTTGCGGCTTCCCATGTCCTCAGGACACAATGGAGGAGACCTCCCGATTCCTAGGTGGACCTTGAAACTGAGCACATTTGCCCCAGGAACCTCTCTGTAGAACTGAATTTCTTGTGGCCTGTCTGCCTAACTCACTCTCTACTGCTCCCTCTTTGCTCTATCTCCTGGGCTACCACACATGCATCTCTGGGCCTGCTGTACCTGCACATAACACTCCATATTGCTAACATACTATCTACCTACCACTGCTCTTCCCCGTTACTTATCTTTGCAGCTTCCCATGTGCGCTACTCACTGCCGCTCCTCTCACCTCCACGCAGTAACTGAGGTGTGTAGCGCGATCAGCTGAGCTGTCACTGAGGTTACCCGCGGCCACCGCTGTATCCAGTGACAGCAGGTAACCTCAGTGACAGCTCAGCTGATCGCGCGGCTGTCTTCAGTTGCTGTGTGTAGGTGACAGGAGCGGCGGAGTCTTCTGCAGCTCCAGTCACCTCCATGCAGCAGCGCTGGAAGGGACGCTGGAGCATCCTGGATTACGCCGGACATGGAGGGCTTTTTTGGGCTGATTAAAGTGGTTAACCAGGGTATCTGTTTGTGTTTTTTATTTCTAATAAAGGATTTTTTCGGGTGTGTGTGTGTTTATTTACTGTCACTTACAGATTAATCATGGAAGGTATCTCGGGGAGACGCCTGACATGTTTAATCTAGGACTTATTGGCAGCTATGGGCTGCCAATAACTCCTTATTACCCCGATTTGCCAACGCACCAGGGCAAATCAGGAAGAGCCGGGTACAGTCCCAGAACTGTCGCATATAATGTATGCAGCAATTCTGGGTGGCTGTTGGCTGATATTGTTAGGCTGGGGGGCTCCCCATAACGTGGAGCTCCCCATCCTGAGAATACCAGCCTTCAGCCGTATGGCTTTATCTGGTTGGTTTTAAAATTGGGGGGGACCGCACGCCGTTTTTTTAAATTATTTAATTATTTATTTATCTGCACAGTATAGACACGCCCACCGGCTGCTGTGATTGGGTGCAGTGTGACACCTGTCACTCAGCGTGGGGGCGTGTCTCACTGTAACCAATCATAGGCGCCGGTGGGCGGGGAAAGCAGGGAATACGAGATTGTTTAATGGGCGGCCGGCTTTTTCAAAACAGTAAAAGCCACCGGAGCAGTGTGAATGCCGTGCAGCACCGGGGATCGGGGATCGGTGAGTATATGAGAGAGGGCTGCTCAATTCAGTTACTCAGGAGTTTAGCGGTCACCGGTGAATCCTTAACTGGTGACCGCTAATCAGGACGCGACACAGACAGAGCCGCAGCATGACAATGAAGTCAGGTGAAGTTCACCCGAGTTCATTCTGACAGCGCGGCTTTGTCTGTGTCTGCTGTCATCTGCCATTCAGCTCTGCAACATGGCTGTCTGTGTCTGCTGTTAGCGGCCATGTAGCAGAGCTGACTGGCAGATGACATAGTAAAAACGCATCCCTACACATTACACACGCTTGTCAAGTCAATAAATAAAAAAAAAAAAGGTGCCCAATGCATACGTCACAGAACACATGATCTAAAGGATCGCACACAAAATTGATCAATTTAACATAGACTACTAACGCTGGTGTGACAGCAAATGAACGACCTATGTGCAATCTCTTAAGATCCCGTATGCAACCTGGGCGTGTCATATCGCAAATGCGATTGTACAACTAATTGCAACGTGTAAAGCAGGCTTTAGGCTGAGAAGGGCCTCAACCATGGACCTTCCCCAGAAAGTCTGAAGAATATGCTTTCTCCTTTGAGTCATGTAATGAAAGATATCAATAATCTCAGCCCTATTCTCTGTAGCTACTGTGTAAAGTAAAGCAGAGCTGAATGCAATTACAATCACCTCTTTGATCTTATGGCAGTTAGTAGGGGAGGAGGTGGTGTACAGCAGACCTAAGTTTCAATACAAACACCTCTGCAACTCCTGTCACACTGGTGTCCACTCAGCTGCATCCCCTTTCCCCCACAGTAACTGCTGAGGGACGAGAGTTGTAAGACAGAGCTGTTTGTAGAGACACTCAGGTCTGCTTTACACCCTCTAACCCAGGCTTCATTAAAAATATGTAACCGCTGCACACTCTTATTCCAAAATGCATGAAAATTTCTTTATTTCAAGTGTTTAAATTTTAGCACACATGTGGGCAGCTATGGCGATGTTTCGACCTATGTGGTCTTGATCACGAATAGCAGGTGCTCAATAGACTTATATGTGGGCTATATTAGAAACCTCCTCTGTGTAGCTGATCTGCTTGTGGAACATACCACAGTGCAGGCTTGTGGTGTCCTGAGCCTAGCACTCCCGCACCGTAGCTGCTGACTCGTGATGAAGACCACATAGGTCGAAACGTCACCATAGTCGCCCACATGTGTGCTAATATTTGAAAACTTGAAATAAAGACATTTTTATGGATCTTGGAATAAGAGTTTGCAGTGGTTACATATTTTTAATTAAGACTGGTTGAACATAACTGGTCTACTAGCAGCTCACGTCACCAGTAGGTGCATGCCATTGTCTTCTGAATACTCTCCTGCAAGCTAACTGCCTTGAGATGAAAGTTGCTGGAGATGTTTGTAATCACACTCAGCTATGGTGTTGTCATGCTGTACAAAGTGCTGGTAAGATGTAGTACAGCATATTCCCCACTAGGTAGCAGCAGAGTAGTAAAGGAGAAACAAAGTAAGGCCCGTTTCACACGTCAGTGAAAAACACTGACGTTCCTCACTGACGTGTAAAACACGCACATGTCCCTCCATGTTCCGTGATTCACGGTACACATGGGTTGTCCATGTGCAATCCGTGATCCGTGATTGCATATGGACATTACTCACCTGCCTTCGCTCCTGCTGTCCATGGTGCTGAACTCCTTGGCTCTCCATCGTCCGCCCACCCCTCTCTGCAGCTACTTCCGGGTCGGCTATTCCTGCTCTCATGAATATTCATGAGCCAGGCAGGAGCTGCCGAGAGCGGAGGCTGCAGAGCGAATCGCAGGCAAGGTAAGTTGAAAATATTTAATATTTAATATGGCCGTGATTTTCTGGTACGTGTTTCACGGATCACACATGGATCACACCATAGTGTAGTCCGTGGGTCATCAGTGATGCCGAAAAAAAACTGACTTGTCTCCTTGCAGAATCATGGCCACGGGTGTACGCTGCATGGAGACACATTCAGTGAAAAGTTACTGATGTGTGCGCAGACCTTAAAAAATTGATTATAATGGGTCTGTGTATGTCAGTGATTCTGGTATGTATAAAAAAAAGCAAGCACATATGCACCAGAATCACTGACGTGTGAAGGGGACCTAACACTGTAACAGAAATGCAGCTGAAGTACAGCAGAGTAACTTCAGCAGGCAGTTAACAGGCGAACCACCAGGGGGGAAAAGAGTAGTCAAACAGTCAGGTTCTTAGCCAGGAAAGTAAAGTCACTGCAAAGGGAGGATCATAATCCAGTGAGAAAACAGAACTGAGTCGGAAGCCGGGAGATCAGGAATGCAGAGGGAAACACAAACAACAGACAGGAGCGGAAAGTCAGGGACTGGGACAGACGCACGAACGGGAGAGCGTACAGGTCAGGGCATGGTAGCAAGGAGTCAGATCAAACAGGAAATCTCACCAGAGCTGCAGAGCAAAACTATAACCAGCATCAGAATGCAATTGCAGAGACCAGATATATTGTCTTCTGAAGCCAGAACAAAGCTGATGGGAGTTAACCCCCGACATGACCAGGTCGAGTCTGGGAAACTCCGGAGCAAAGAATACCGGTCCTGGATCATGACAGGTGTATTCTACAATGCAGCTGCAGAGACCAGAGCTGAGAGTAGGGCTCTCTACTATTACATGTCTCACAGGAACAACATGTTCTAATGACTTTCGAAGGGGTTGAGTGTTATTTTTTTTGTTACATGATCCCTCCTGCTTATGATTGGTTAACATCATGCATTGGAAACAGTAAATGCTCCAGAGAATCTATGCTAATGTCATTTGGGGCTTATGAAATATAAGAATCTAAACTTTACAAGCTAATATCCGGCAATGGAGAGGAGATATAAAAAAATAGAAAACTATATTTTATTCAGTTTTGCTGCCACTTTTCCACGATGTGACCAGTTTAATATTCTCAAACTCGTGAACGGTCATTTTTAATACAGGATTTGTTTATTTCAGGAAATGTTTTGCATTTGCTCAGTGATTAACTGAGGATGGAGATCATATTAACAACCATTAGTAATTATTTCCAAATGTGGAGTCCACAAAAATGGCTAAATAAGAATAATGCTTTATTTGTAGCATGGTCTGAAAAAAGACTAAGTATGAAAATAAATAAGGGTGTTAACCTGGAATATTGAAGGTGTGGGATACGAAGATTTTATTTTCTCTTGTTTTTCTTTTTCCTCTATTTCTTTCTTTTTTCTTTCTTTCTTTCTTTCTTTCTTTCTTTCTTTCTTTCTTTCTTTCTTTCTTTCCTGTCACCACACCCTGAGTTCTAATGTTTCATGTCGCTATATAACTGTTACATTTAATTAATTGTTTGTATTTAACTTTTCCTTCTGCAGGATTGTAGTTATACATTATATTTTAACAGCTATATATTTGTAATTTATAGAAATGTTCTTCTCCCTCCTCCTTCCTTTTTCCAACTCTTCTTCCCTTGTTTTCCCAATAAAAGTTTATTATCCCATTTCTCCCCTTCCATTCCTATACCCGTAACCTATATTGTTTTACTATATATGTTTAGAATTTGAAAAAACGCACAGCGACGGATCTGTCGGCATCCGTCGTTTGTTAGAATGGAAGCCTATGGGCGCAGGATTCGTTGCAATCCATCAAATGATGGATTCCGGCTACGGATCCGTCTTTTTTTAACCGAACATGCTCAGATGTGTCAGCTAGTCAGAAAGTCTCTCTCTCCCTCTCCCTCACTCTCTCTCTGAGAGAGATATAACGGTGAGGACTGTGGAAGAAAGTGCAATAGGGTCTTATCAACAAAACTAGAAATTTAGTAAAAGGTAAAGAACTCACCTATAGGAATTGTGCCAGTCACAACCCCTATAAACGTATGTATCTGTGATGTCATGGCCTATCAGGTCGTCGCAGGGGACAGTGTCAAGGGGCATGGACTGCCAAGGAGGGAAGCCGGCGGCCTTGAGCTATCACCGGGCAGGGGCCAGGGCACGATGGGGGAAGTGGATCCCAGGCCGGAAAGTAGATTCACGCGTTCCGGTAATTTACCCGACGGGGGTGAAGACTTCAAGTGTCATCCCCAACCCGCTCCAAAATCGAGGTACTAGCGCACTGATGGGATTGGACTTTCCCACAACAGTCCAAAGAAATCCTACGCATGAACCCTGAGCTGAGAGCAAGCTCACTCCGTTAGCCATACGGGTGAACAGGGACCCGGAGAGTTTCATACCAACGGGTCCAAGTGAGACTAAAGTGCCATGGATAGGGCCACAGACCAACAACAACACCGAGCGCACGGATCCGGGTGTGTTCCCCGCAGACTACGGTGGTGCTCGGTACTTTGGTTTACAAGTTGTCGGTGTGGTTATTCTGGGACTGACTGAGTACATTGGAAATCCCCTGCACCTATCCCTCAACGGCACCCAAACATGTCCCATCACCAACGGGCCCTCGGGACATAAACCCCCTACCCACAGAGGGGTTAAACATCAGGCTGCCACACCATCGTCACCGGGCTCCCCAACGGCAGTGGTGGTCTCTCATATTACCACGCACCGTAGATGGCTTCACGAACTTTCCAAAATCCCCTTGTACATATCTCCCCCCTTCCTTTTAATTGAGTGGCCGCGCGATCCCCGAGTCCGGAGACCCATCGAGCCACCGTGAATACAGATCGGAGCAGCGGCAGCAGCCCAGCTGCTCGCCCGGGGGCAGTACACCTCGAAAAACCTGGCATTACGAACAGGATATGAGCAGGACCCACTTACCTGGGTGACGTGTGCCTTGAAAGCCGAAGACCGCGAGTCAAAATTCTGTTTCCTGCCAATTCCACCATTTTCCGCCATTTTTTCACGCGAAAACCTCGTCTTCCAGAAGAGGCCAGAACTGGAAGTTCCCAGAGGGTCACGGTCAGCGAGAGAGTGCTGCGAAAAAACCAAGGGGGTGGGCCAGAATGTGTTACTAGCGGAAGTTGAGCAGGGACGCCAGGACTCTGTCACAACATTCCTGGAAGACGCAGTGGCAAGACGCAATTGCTCTTCATTCTGAACCACTGGAGGGAAGAGATGAGGAGCCTTGCAGTGGCGGTGCGAGCCTGTAAGATTGAAATCCCACGTGAAGAGAGGGTAAGCGGTTACCCAGTCTCTGTTGATTGCACAAATCCGATCAAAGTGGCTGGGGGATCCAGACCGTACCCGCTCGCGGTGAGCGCTCCACGGCTGACTACCCCGTCCTCGGTGGACGCCGAGCTGCCCCCACCAACCCCGGCAGCGGAACCTTCAGTATGTTTACCAGAGTCTCTAGATGCAGATTTCCAGAGCAAGACCCTCAGTCCAGCCATGGCAGTGGTCCTTTAGACACTGGCCAGACCAGACCCGGCCGCATCACTGGGCCCGTCCTCAGTGGCTGAGCACCCGGGCCCTACAACCCCGGCTGCGGAGCAGTCGGTTTATCTGTCTACACCAGCGGGAGCGGAACCAAGATGTCTGCCCGTTCCGCTACTGTGCGGCATCCCAACGGCTGTTGGGGCCAACAGAGTTCAAATTAAGCCAGTGCCAAATAGGGAGCTGAGGCCGGACGCTGATGCCCCCTACTGGGAACGACAGCAGTACCAATTGCAATCCGAAATCACAAACCGAGACCGGCGATGACGGGAGCTTGCCGCCCGTGATAGAGAAGAGAAGGAGCAGATAAGGAGCGCTGCTCCCCGAGTGAAAGGGCCGCGATGCCATGGCCTTGTAGAGCGGTTTGACCCCGAGCAAGGATGGGGGTTCATCCGCGAAGCAGGCCTCGCCGCGGGGGTGCATGTGTCTCGACGGGATGTGGCGCAGCATCTCCCGTAGATCCACCCAGAGCATGATCTCCAGCCTGTAGAGATGGTTACTTACACCCGGCATTGTGGAAAGCGGGGCTGGTATGCCCTGGAGGTAAAGAAGCATGTGATGTTTGAAGAAGGGTATGTGTTGTGAATGTTAGTTATGTTTTGGCTGCTGGGAGGCTTCCTCTGGTGGCCAGAAATGGTTTGGACTTGGACCAGGTGTGTTGTGCAGTGGGTGTTTCCTTTGCTAACTCTCTGCTTATTTAAATCCTGGTCTGATTGCATCTGTTGCCGGATGTCAGTTGTTCTTTGTATCTCCAGCCTGCTTAATCCTGCTCTACACCACATCTTCCCCAGATAAGTGCTTGCTCTTTATTTATATTTATTGTCTGTGTCTTTTGTTTATCTGGGTTTGTCATTTGCTGTGGTTGGTTTCAGTTTATTTGCTTGCAGGGATTTTCCCCCTTAGTGTATTGTTGAGGAACTCCCTGCAGTTCTGTGTGGGTCTATGTGTTTGTGGCTTGTTGACTTTGTTATGATTCTTGTTTTCTGTTCATTGGTATGACAATTGCACTTGGTATAGGACGGAGTTCAGATCGTGCGATCTGAGGGCCTTTTTGTACTATCAGGAAGTTGGTATTTTGCAGGGTTTTTCTCTGGCCACCATCAGTCCCTTTCCTGTCCTTTCCTATTTTAGTCAGCGGGGGCCTCACCTTTTGCTAATCCTGTCATCTACCTGTGTATTGTGTTTTTCCTATATCACCGCAGTCTTTGAATGTGGGGGGCTAGCTATTCTTGTCTATTTTCTGAGGCAGAGAGTTATTCATCTTTCCTTCCTTTAGGATAGTTAGTTCTCCGGCTGGGTTTGCGGTGCACAGGATGTTAGTTCACCCCTCGGCTACTTCTAGTTGTGATGGTTAGTAAGGGGATGGCGGCCAGATTAGTTGCCAATGCTCTTGTCACCTTTTGCCAATGATTTGTGGTGGTCTTCCATGGTTCCGGATCATAACAGGTATGTGTAGGCATCAGTAGCTCGTAGTATCAAAGAAGCATGGCTATGGGACCCGACAATCTACTACTAGAATGTTAAATGTTACAGTACTAACAGTTGCGATGCCATAGAATGTTAGGTATCGGTGTTTCATTTATTATTTTCCACAGTTTGTTATTTTTCATGTAGAAAATGTTAGTGAATCATCCAATTTTTAATAAAAAGAGTGAAAATAACCTGATTTTCTAAAAAAAATGTTGCCAAAGTGTGTACACCGGTACATGGACTCCGTTAGGTTTCATATATTTTAAGTAAAAATGGACCATGATCACAGTACTGGCGTGACCAACACAAACTTGTGTCTTGTAAAATAGTTGCACCTCCTGTGCCAGCCAGAGTCGTCAAAATCACGACACTCAAGACCTTAACCCGGTCACAAGCACTTTAGGTTTCTAGGGGGAACAGGTTGTTTGGGTGGTGGGTTACTGGGATCCGGGACGTTGGGACTGGTCTGTCGCAGGAAGGGGCTGCAACGGAGCAGGTTGAGCCTCCGTTACCCGTAAAACCGGTAGCATCCCTCCGTGGGCGACGAACTCTAGTGTTGTATTTTAGTAACGTTAAGTGCATTACCTCCCCTGTGTAGGATGGACCCGTTAAAATAGAAATATGTTAACTTATTTTCCTATTCAGTTCCAGCAAAACAAAATAAACCTCTGTCATCCTGTAGCTCGTGGACGAGCTACATTTAACCAAGGGGGAATGTGACGCCCTGGACTTTCAGGTCATCACAAGGTATTGTACAACCTGCCCTTCTGCACAGCATCCACCCTCCTTGGTTAACGGATCGTAGTCCTCTGGTGTTGTTAACAGCTAATCCAATAAAAATCCTAAGAACACTTCCCACTTGAACCTACCAGACACACCATTGTGGGGCCTGAAGGGAATAGGGCCACCCACATGGGGGTTGGTAAGGAGAAAGTGAGGACAGTGACAGTTGAGAGTTGAAAGTTGAGAGTGAAGGAGAGAGGAGGTGAAGTGGCTCTCGTGAGGAGAGCCAACGGAGGAAAGCTCCTGTATACTAGGTGGCAGACGTTGGTCTGGGCCTGGTAGGAGCTGGAACCCCGGTCGCAGGGGACAGTGTCAAGGGGCATGGACTGCTGAGGAGGGCAGCCGGCAGCCTTGAGCTATCACCGGGCAGGGGCCAGGGCACGACGGGAGAAGTGGACCCCAGGCCGGAAAGTAGCTTCACGCATTCCGGTAATTTACCCGAGGGGTGAAGACTTCAAGTGTCATCCCCAATCCGTTCCAAAATTGGGGTACTAGTGCACCGATGGGATAGGACTTTCCCACTACAGTCCTAAGAAATCCTACGCGTGAACCCTGAGAGCAAGCTCACTCCGTTAGCCATACAGGTGAGCAAGACCCAGAGAGTTTCATACCAACGGGTCCAAGTGAAACTAAAGTGCCAGGGATAGGGCCACAGACCAACATCAACACCGAGGGCACGAATCCAGGCGTGTTCCCCGCAGACTACGGTGGTGCTCGAAACTTTGGTTTACAAGTAGTCGGTGTGGTTATTCTGGGACTGAGTGAGTACATTGGAAATCCCCTGCACCGGAGTCCAAAATGGCCGCCGATGCAGGAGGATGTATCTGACAGAGCTCTGAGACATCCAGAGACATCTGAGCCCCTGCCCGACTTAGATCCATCTGAAGCCTCCATATACCGTCCCTGAGAGCCAGCGGACTCCAGGAGACGAGTATTGTGGGACAGGACCCTACCTGAATCCCAGCAGACATCATTCTCAAGGGAGGCCTGGGACCACGCTGCAGATGCTGAGACCAGGAGCCTGGTGGAGGGAGAGACGCTGGAGTGGAGTGGAGCACGAGCCGGACACAGGGAGGGGGAGCCGTCTGGTGACTGTCGGGCCTGAGAGAGAGCCGGCTGGAGGCAGGCAGTGAAGTGACAGGCGAACGGCAAGAGAGAGGAGGCTGGTGAGTGGAAATCCCCCGTGCATAGGGGCGACAACCAGCCGGGTAACTGGCTGGTCCTAGGACGCATACACCCCCTGGCTCTAAAGCCAGTGCTACGCACTAGAGCACCATTACCCACTAGGGCTGTAAATTAACCCTCACCCCCGCAACACGAGTCGCATTGCTCTGATAAGAAGCACAGGGGTGACACACGGGTGTGGAGGAGTCTGAGGCTGGTTTCCCTGGAGGGGAGGGGGAAGAGGGAAAGCTAAGACCTCCAGAGAAGAAAGTAAGCCCTGAGATCTGATAACATCCAGTGCTCTTATAACATCTGAAGAGTTAACCCCTGACTCAAGTCTGATCCTGTGGCAGTACAGGGAGAGGGGTGCTACGGTTCCCTCTTCCATGATATAAGTAAAGAAGGGAGAAGGAAGAAAATTCAGGGCAGTGCTGCAGAATTGTCTTTTCAGAGCCCGCCTTTTCTCTATATAGAAAAATCCCTCACTTTCTGCACTGTACTCTGCTGCCATCTTGTGGACATTGGAATAATAGCTTGCTGCAAAGAGATTTTCTTGGAACGGAGCCATGAAAGAGATGTACACCCCTGTATAATGTCTGAGTAGAGGGGGGCTTGTCTTACCGCCCAGATAGAGGACATAAGTGAACAACTATAACTTTAACGGTCTTGCATCTTTAAACAATATTGAAAGGCGACATAATATATTGTACAGACCAGGTGACGATCTGGCTGGGGTGAGGAGGAGAAGAGGTCCAAGCTGGTCATATAGATTGAAAGGGGGGCAGTCGTTTGTGACCCCTCTAGACAAGTTTCTTACTAAAAGAGACTGTGCTGTGAGTGACCCCATGCCACCAAAGTCACGACAACAATCAACCCATAAAAGCAATCAAGCGAAAAATAAAACTACGCGGTCGGGCTCCGTTGATATGGACCTAGACTCTACGCCTTCGCTGTCTGCTTTGGTGTCTCAACAGGAAGACGGAGGAGGGT
Organism: Anomaloglossus baeobatrachus; assembly: GCF_048569485.1. Taxonomy (NCBI): domain Eukaryota; kingdom Metazoa; phylum Chordata; class Amphibia; order Anura; family Aromobatidae; genus Anomaloglossus; species Anomaloglossus baeobatrachus. Next base: position 83,395,574 of record NC_134353.1, on the reverse strand, counting down.
CACGCGACTCCCCATCAGAATCTGAGCCGGGAGACATGGAACACCATTTTGACCACAGAAAATTAAAAAAGTACCTGGATCTCCTTCCTACCAAGGAAGACTTCAGATCCCTGATCTCGGAAGTAAAAGAAACCTGTAAGTCAGAGATTAACTCAATCCGCCAAGATGTTGGGCTACTAGCAGATAGAGTGGACTCGGTGGAAAGGGATCACGATAACACTAGACAGTACATCATCAAATTACAAGAGAACGTGACCTCTTATGCTCGGGCTCTGAGTGAAACTAACAAACACCTGGAGGACCTAGACAACAGAGGGCGCCGTAATAATATCCGAGTGAGAGGCGTCCCTGAGGCTACAGGTAATGAAGACGTCCATGCCATACTTGAAACCATATTCAACACTGTACTGGAGCGCCCTACAACTCAAAGGATAAAATTGGACAGAGCACATAGAGCATTACGCCCCAGGGGGCCTCAAAATTACTCTCGTGACATTATTTGCTGTGTCCATGACTTCCAACTAAAAGAGTCTATCATGGCCAAAGCCCGCACTTCGGAGGGAATTGAATATAAAGGTACTCGGATCCCTGATCTATCTTGGATCACCTTACAGAAAAGGAGACATCTGCAGCCACTACTTGCATCCCTAAAAGATAAGGGCATCCGATACCGCTGGGGGTTCCCGTTTGCCCTCATAGCCTCAAAAGATGGTCGTACGGCTGTGCTACGCTCTACTCAGGACCTCCCAGCCTTCTGCACTGACCTGGGAATCCCTTCGCCCTCCCTGGTAGACTGGGAATTAGAGATGCCATCCAATCCACCCCGTCCGATCTGGCAACAAGTGGACTCTAAGGGGGGTTCTCCCTCATCACGGCCTAAGGCACGACCGGCTCCGACCTGAGACGACAATTTTATTTTTTCTTTCTTCTAGGAACAGGAGCCTTGAGTTTGAGTCTCTGGTTTCAGGCTGTAGTCCCCCCCTTGGGGGGTGGCTTCATGCCCTCCCTGATTTATTATAAGGACTTTGGTTGGTCTTTTCTTTCATAACTAGTTGTTCACTTTCTTTTTTCTTTTCTGATATTGATATATCTGGTTACGATTCCTCATATCATTTGCATTGGTTTGCTACTAGGGCGGTGAGAACCGAGTGCTCCCCTCTCTTAGATGTTTAGAATCTAGCTTTAGACACTGACTGTGATAGCAGTGTGTCCATAGCTACAAACTCCCTTTAAGGGTTAGAGTTACCCTGGTTCCTCCTACGGAAGAGTTGGTATAGGAGGTTAGGGTTTAGATATTGGTAAAGTTTTAAATTATGCCAATTTTTTCTTCTTTGACCCTGACCGGGGAGGACGGAAGCGGAGGTGAAGGCTTTTGCCTGCGGCTTCACTCCTCACCGGTAACATTTATGACATGTAAATGTTATGCTTTATATGTTATGTGTTTTGTCATTGTCTTTTACCATTCCTTATGTGTTTACCCTGATTGTGGTGAGGGAATCTTTTGTACCCCATTGAGAGCCATCCATCATGGGCCGTCAGGCAAGTTTGAGATGGGCAATACCCGGTTAGCCTTTGTATGTAATGCTAATTTTGCTTTATACCACTATAACTTAAAATATGGTTAAAATTTTAACACTAAATGTTAAGGGTTTAAACTCAAACATTAAGAGGCGAATGGCATTAGGTGAGATGCGGACCCAGCGAGCTGATGTGGTTTTCTTGCAGGAAACGCACTTGAATCTCAACGGGAACTGCAATTTCGCCAAACACCTTTACCCTACGATTTTTTTAGCCTCTCAGGAAAGGAAAAAAGCCGGTGTGGCGATCTTGATATCAAGGACCTGTCCCATTCAAGTTACTACCTCCCTGGCAGACCCACAGGGTAGATACCTTATCCTACAAGGGACATATAAGGAAGTTCCAATCCTTTTGTGTAACATTTATGCCCCTAACACCTCCCAGATCCTTTTTTTGAACTGGGTATTCCTCAAATTAACACGCCTTCCCCCCTCAGTGTGGATAGTGGGTGGAGATTTTAACACTATTTTCTCTGACTCTTTAGACAGGTTGACCATTAACAATCAATTGTCGAGCCTGTCTCAACGTAAATTGACAGCTGCCTTTCGAAGACTGATCCGCAGGTTTGCCTTATTTGATTTGTGGCGAGTTAAACATCCCTCAGAAAAAACCTTTACCTTCTACTCTCCCCCTCATGGTACACACACCAGGATCGATTTCTTCTTTGGCAACATTCAGGCCCTTAGATGGACGAGCAAAGTAGATATTGGTGCAATAACGTGGTCAGACCACGCGCCAATGACTCTCACCCTAGATCAGACAACCCAACGTACAAGAGTCTGCCACTGGAGGCTCAATGAGTCACTTCTCAAGAGAACTTCCTACAGAGACAAACTGGAAGCAGGATTGATGGAATACTTTGAGAACAATGAGGGGTCAGTGCCCAATTTTTCTACTATCTGGGAAGCCCATAAGGCCGTCTTTAGAGGGCAATGCATAGCTTTAAGCTCCCGCATCAAAAAAGATAGACTATATCAGAGAGATCAGCTCCTTAAAAGTCTCAGAGACTTAGAAAATAGGATGACCCTTAACCCATCAATACGTACCCTTAGAGGTATAGTAAAGACTCGTGCCCAACTGAAGGACCTAGAGGTCAATATAACAGAAAAATTACTACTCTATAGCAGGCATAAATACTATGACAAAGGAAATAAATCTCACTCTCTTTTAGCCCGCCAACTTAGGGAGGAGAGGGGGAACTCATCCGTTTATGCCTTGAGAGATTCGGGAGGGAATACGTTATATGACCCCACTAAAGTTGCAAAGATTTTTCAGGATTATTTGTCAAGATTGTATTCTTTGCCCAGCACCCTTCCTACAGACCCAGGAAAACAGAGGGAGCTAATCCACTCCTTTCTTGAGCAGTGTAAGCTGCCTACCCTTACTAAGAATGCTGTAAACACACTGAATAAAGAAATCACGTGTGAAGAGGTAGGAGAGGTGCTTAAATTACTTCCTAATGGAAAATCACCGGGTCCAGACGGCCTGACATACTTCTACTACAAGGCATTTGCGGATCGACTTACCCCCTATTTAGTTAAATTATTTAATAGCTTCCTCACGGGCTCCCCTATACCCACAAGTATGTTACATTCATATATTACGCTTATACCCAAACCTGGGAAGGATGCTATGGAATGTGCCAACTATAGGCCCATAGCACTCCTTAATGCTGATTTGAAAATCTTCACTAAACTACTAGCTCTACGCCTTTCAGTTCTACTTCCTCACCTAATACATAAAGACCAGGTGGGTTTTGTCCCTTGTAGACAGGGAGGGGACAATACTAGGAAGATCATTGACTTAGTAGAGGTTGTTAATAAGACAGAGAGTGAAGCACTCCTTCTTAGTTTGGATGCGGAGAAGGCGTTTGACCGTCTGGGGTGGCCATTCATGTTCGAAACATTGCATCAATTTGGAATTTCAGGTTCATTTATTACTGCCCTGAAAAGTCTATATTCATGCCCCTCAGCTTCAGTCAAGCTTCCTTATGCCACATCTCAACCCTTTCAAATACACAACGGCACTCGTCAGGGATGCCCTTTGTCCCCCCTTCTCTTTGTCATGTGTATTGAACCATTGGCTGCTGCTATTCGCAATGACCCTAATATACATGGAGTAATGGTACGAGATAAGGAATTTAAGCTATCTCTATATGCGGATGATGTCCTATTGATCTTGTCCCAACCACATATCACCCTCCCGAATTTGCATTCCTTGTTACTACAATTTGGAAGGTTGTCAGGGTATAAGGTCAATCAGAACAAAACGGAAGCTCTGCCTCTTAATATTCCACAGGTGCGGGTCTCCTCCTTACAGGGAAACTACAACTATAAATGGAAAAACATATCCTTGACATACCTTGGGATACAATTAACATCTAAGTATAAGCTTTTATACCAGCAGAACTATCCTAGTTTATTTACTGAGATAAAAAGGCTCCTGCTCAATTGGAACAAGCTCCCATTGTCTCTATTTGGAAGAATCTCTGCAGTCAAAATGTCTGTTCTGCCAAAGCTCCTTTACCTGTTTGAGACCCTTCCGGTGTGTATACCATACAATGAATTGCGCAACATTCAGTCTAGTATACTTCAATTTGTTTGGGCCCATAAGAGACATAGAATCAAGAAAACAACATTATTTGACAGTAAACTGAGAGGAGGCCTGGGGGTCCCTGATATTACTAAGTACTATTGGGCAGCACACTTACGTCACATCCCTGCATGGTCTAATCGCAGTGCCTTCTCTAGATGGATGGAAATAGAGAAATTATGGCTTGCCCCAATACACCCTAACTCCTACCTTTGGGACACCTCATCTAATAAGCCTGACCCACATACCCTGGGCCCTATAGCCTTCACTAAGAGGATATGGGACTGTTGTGTCAAGAAGTTTCCACTTAAATCTGAACACTCTCCATTGACTTCTTTTCTTTTTAATCCCAGAATGCCGGACAGTATGCAGGGTACAGCGACTAAAACGTGGTTTGACAGGAAACTCTTTTGCTTTGCTGACATAGTAGACGCACACTCCAGAGTCCTTCTCCCATACGCCACCATAGCTGCTAAATTTAATCTCCCAGGCAATTCCCAATATCGGTATTTACAAGTTAGACACCTGATGCACTCCCTTTTTACCTCATTAGAAGTCTCTATCCCTACACTTTTTGAGAGATTGTGCAGAGCTGGGGCCTCCACTAAAGGCCTCATCTCCGATATATATCGTATTTTAATGGCTCCGTGCCCAGAAGACAAGCCAAAGCATACATATATGAGGAAATGGGAAGATTTCCTTGGTGAGTCCATTCCCTTGTGTATGTGGAAGCGGATCTGGGATACGGCCTCTAGGACATCGTCATGCTATGTCTATAAGGAAAATCAGTATAAATTACTTATGTATTGGTATCACACCCCAGCACTACTACATAAACTAAACCCAGCTATACCTGACAATTGTTGGAGGTGTGGAGCCACAGGAGGAGACATACCGCACATATTCTGGGTATGCCCCAATATCCAGTGTTTCTGGAGGTTGGTGCAATCTCTTATTTATAAAGTAACTAACCTTCGGATTCCCCTGGATCCTAAATTCTATTTATTAAATATACTACTTGCTCAGCTGGGGAAAAGAGTGAAGCGGTTACTATTACACATGACCACAGCAGCTAGATGTCTAATTGCCCGTAACTGGAGGTTGGCCCATCCACCCTCACTTACAGATCTCCAATCTCGGATCCAAGATGTGAGAAGGATGGAGTATTTATCTGCCCTGTCAAATAACACAGTAGATCTTTTTGAGAGTGTTTGGTCACTTTGGGATACTTATTGGGCCAACAAAGAATAACAGTGAAGTACGGCCTTGATGGAAGCCTGATATGCTCACCCTCCCCAATCCATCCCCCCTCCCTTATGTTTCCCTGTCTAGTATTGTATTGTTCGTCTTGTCATATTCCCTGTTTTCAGTGTATTAGTGGATAATATGGATACGGATTTCTGGTTTACAGTTATTAACAAGCTTGTGAGACATATCCATGCATGCATGTATTTTTTTTTGTATCTGTTCTAAAAACTTAATAAAACATTCAGTTATAAGGAAATCCCCTGCACCTATCCCTCAACGGCACCCAAACATCTCCCATCACCAACAGGCCCCCGAGACACAAACCCCCTACCCATGGAGGGGTTAAACAGGCTGCCACACCATCGTCACCGGGCTCCCCAACGGCAGCGATGGTCTCTCATATTACCACGCACCGTGGGTGGCGTTACGAACTTTCCAAAATCCAAATCTGCTGAATTTGATGTTCTTTTGCCTGATGTCATGATGAAGGGAGCTGAGTACTCCTGAAACGCGTAGACCTGTGCATGAAATAAAAAGACATTAATCATTTATAATTCTGGAGTGGTGAATAGCGCAGCATTAAAACCCATCTCCTTCCAAACATCGAACTATCTGATAAAAAAATTGTTTAAAAGAACAGAGAGTCCTCAGTGGTTGATACCTTTTAATGGCTAACTGAAAAGATGGTAATAATTGCAAGCTTTCGAGACTACTCAGGTCTCTTCATCAGGCATGGTATAACACAAAATCTGAAGAGTCACGTATTTATACACAACAGGACTTAGAATAGTGCAGTAAAAAAAAAAAAAAAAAAAAAAAGAACAAGTTATATGAAACAGAACTATCTCTATGGCAGGGGGACAAGCTGTTCTAGCCATAAATACTGCTGCAGTTCAGTGTGAAAGTTTTATTGTCCTTTGATAAGGGTCTGGTCCAGGGCTGTGACATGCTCGGATGGTCAGAGGAGCACATCTTTTAACTGATGTAAAAAGACATGAATCCATGAGACACATTCATTCCTTCTCTGAATGTGTCAAAGGTCATCATAAGTTTGTACTCCCATAGTCTCCTGTCTCTCTGGGACTTGAAGTTTCCTTTCAATACCAGCAATTTCATGTCCATGATGCTGTGGTCTGGGTTACAAAAATGTTTGGCCACAGGTAGATCCATCCTTTTTTCTCTAATTGTGTGGCGGTGAGAATTCATCCTTGTCCTGAGCTGTTGTCCTGTCTCCCCTACATACAGACCCCCAGTTGGACATTTGGTACATATAATTAAGTACACCACATTGGTTGTGGTGCAGCTGAACGTACCTGGGATCTTGTAGTCCTGATGTGATCTGGGAATCTTTATCTTGTCCGTTGTCAATATTAATGGACAGGTCTTGCATTTTTTCTGGTTGCAGGGAAATGTTCCTGTTGGTGTTGGAGAGGACAGGGAGCTTCTGACAATGATGCTTCTTAGATTTGGGGGCTGTCTAAAACACAGAAGTGGGGGGTCTGGAAAAATAGATTTTAACCGGGCATCTTTTTGCAGTAATGGTTGTAGTTTCCGTGCAGCTCCTCTAAACACCTCCAGATGTGGATTGTAGGTGACTACAAGAGGGACCCGGTTGTTCTCTTCTTTGGTTTTATAATGTAGAAGATGGTTTCTTGATATTCTGGTGGCTCTTATAATCTGGTTTTCAATTGTTCTTGGGTGGTAGCCTTGATTCAAAAAGGTTTTTCTGAGGCCCTCAAGGTGATTGTCTCTATCTGTACTGTTGGAACATATCCGATTGTACCTGATAGCCTGGCTGTATACAATAGAGTTTTTTATGTGTTTTGGATGAAAACTGTCCCATTTCAGGTATGTTGGACGGTCAATTGGCTTCTTGTACAGGGATGTCTGTATTTCATTGTTCCGTAGTTTAATGATGGTGTCCAAGAAGTTGATTTCCGTGCAGGAGTAGTTGAGTGTTAGGTTGAGAGATATGGTTGATATGGTTTTCAATAGCAAATAACCTTTGGCCTGAAAAAAAAGTGGTATGACGGATCCGTTTTTGCATAGGGAATGATCCTTCACATCAGTTTTACCGCTATTTGTGACGGATGTGTCACATCAGTCACAATATGTATTGTGACTGATGGAAAAAAAACTAATGTGTAAAAGGGACCTAATGTATTCACCTTATCCTTCCCATTACCGAGTTGTAATTCCTCTTTTAAAATAAAAATTTTGGAAATGAAGATTAGTGATCTTTTTGATTTAGTCAACCAATATCTCCCATGAATTTCAGGTTTGCTGAAAACTCCTCTTGCTAAAAAAAATAAATATTATTTTATAAAAATGATTAGGATAGGAGTATTACTCTTAAAATTCTTCTATTCACAAGGGGGGCAGTGTATTGATCCAAGAAAATGTTTCTGCTCTGTAATTTTGAATAAGTTAGATATAATGGGAGTCTGCATTGCTTGCTTGCCTTTGTGTATATAACTCATTAAAACTGGTAATTGAAAAGGGAAATTGCCCGATTATGATTTTGGGGGGGGGCTTTAATTGTGTAATGGCTTATGGTTTAGATAGGTTAAAATCTCAGGAGGGTCCTCAGACATGTTGGCTATTATTTCCATGGGTTATTAGAAAAAAAAGCTGTGGGCAATGCACTACTATGCTTTAATTTTAATTAGTTGCCTTGCATAAATAATCAAAATAAAAAAATTCAACTTATTTCATTTATTGACTTTGTCGTCTGTAAATGTCACAGCAGTTTGGGACTCATTAAAGGCTTTTGTTAAGGTTTTAGTATTTAGTGAATTATCCTTGTTATGGGAATTATTCACTTAGAAAGAAAAAGTATAAGGACAGTGAGGCCCACTTTGAGGAACAACGTGTTAAAGGGAAGGTGCCAGCAATTTTTTTAACTTTTTTTAAATAGCTCAAAAATGTAAATTATTAATGTTTTAATGTCTTGTTTAAATATTATCCTTTGGTTTTTAACCCCTTAACGACCGTGGGCCGTAAAATTACGTCCTAAATGACATAATGTTACTGCCTGCGGTCTGCCGGCAGCATCATGCTGCAATTGGCACACATCTCAGCTGATTTTCACAGCTGAGATGTGTGCCTGCTAGGCACAAGCAGAATCGTTATCTGCTCGTGCCGATTAACCCCTTAGGCTAAGTTCACATTTCCGCTAAAATCTATCAGTCACAATCCGCTGCTCTTATAAACAGCGGAATCCATTTAGCGGATTCCGCTGCTCCCATAGACTTGTATGAGCAGCGGATTGTGACTGATGATGCTGCGTTGCACCCTCCGCCCGACTGATCAGTCGTGGAACGACTGACCGCCGGGCGGGGGGAACGCAGCATGTAACGTTTTTTGAGCAGCGAGATCCGTCGGATTTCGCTGCGCATGCTCTCTGGCTCCCTGCACACGTCACCAGCTTTGGTTGGTTACCCAATATTTACCCTGGTTACGGTGCAAGGAGCCAGCGCTAAGCGGTGTAGGCCCGTAACCAAGGTAAATATCGGGTAACCAAGGTAAACATCGGGTGCTTTGCTGTTACCCGATATTTAGTCTGGTTACGTGTGCAGGGAGGCCGACACTTCCCCGCTCGGCCCCGCCCCCTCCCGCACTCCGCACATGTATGTACACACACACACCTGTCCCCAGCCATGCAGACAAGCACTGACACCCTCGTCTGGCCCCGCCCCCTGCTCGGCTCCGCCCCCTCCCGCACTTTGCATGTGCACACACACACATACATACATACATACATGCACATACACACACTCACTCACTCACACATACACTCACCTGTCCCCAGCCATGCAGACCGCAGCACTTCCACTGACATCCTCAGCGCCTGGCCCCGCCCCCCGCTCGGCTCTGCCCCCGAACACCGCCCCCCGCACACAACGGAATCCGACAAAGAATTCTGTTCTTTGTCATCCGTTGTACAGCGTTGAACAGCGCATCAGTCACATGCGTCAAGCGACGCATGTGACTGATACAAATCAACGGAAATGTGAACTTAGCCTTATATGGCGCTGTCAATATGTGACAGCGCCATTATAAGCGCGATCGCGGTAATGTTTTCCTTACCGCCCGATCCCGGAAGTCACGTGACGTGATCACGTGACTCCCGATAGTTGTCATGGTAGCACAAGGTCATGTGATGACTCCTGTACTACACCTGACTTGCTTTCACTTTCGCTGTGCCGGGGACACAGCAAAAGAGAAAGACAGCGTATCTGCTGTTTACAGCCGTGTAGCTGTGATCAGCAGATACTGCAGAGCGATCGGAATGCTGATCGCATTAGCCCCCTAGGGGGACTAGTAAAATAAAAAAAAAAAGTTAAAAAAAAGTTTTAAAAAATTAAAAAAATTAAAAAACCCTAAAAGTTCAAATCACCCCCCATTCACCCCATTGAAAATTAAAGGGTTAAAAAAATAAAAAATATACACACATTTGGTATCGCCGCGTTCAGAAACGCCCGATCTATCAAAATATAAAATCAATTAATCTGATCAGTATAGTAGCGGCAAAAAAATTCCAAACGCCAAAACGATGTTTTTTTGTCGCCACAACTTTTGCGCAAAATGCTATAAGAGGCGATCAGAACGTAGCATCTGCGCAAAAATGGTACCGTTAAAAGCGTCAGCTCGAGACGCAAAAAATAAGCCGTCATTGAGCCATAGATCCCAAAAAATGAGAATGCTATGGGTCACGGAATATGGCGTAAAACGTGCGCCACTTTTTTCGGACAAACGTCCGATTTTTTTTTAACCCCTTATATAAAAGTAAACCTATACATGTTTGGTGTCTACGAACTCGCACTGACCTGAGGCATCACACCCACATATCAGTTTTACCATATAGTGAACACAGTGAATAAAATATCTCAAAAACCATAGTGCTATCGCACTTTTTTTGCAATTTTTCACCATTTGGAATTATTTTGCCATTTTCTAGTACACTATATGGTAAAACGTATGGTTTCATTTAAACGTACAGCTCGTTCCGCAAAAAATGAGCCCTCACATGACCATATTGACTGAAAAATAAAAAAGTTACGTCTCTCAGAAAAAGAATGGCGAAAAAAAAAAACGGAAAGCGAAAAATCGGCCGGTCGTGAAGGGGTTAATGGAGCCAAATATGAAAAAAAACAAAGAGAAAATTAATATGAGGAAATTTTGTTTTTCAAAGCACAATGTCAAATATTATTTTCCAGAAAAAGATCTAAATGGAGTTTTGTAGAGTCAGGAAGTTTTTTCTTGCAAAGTATGGAGTGGAATATAGATCATTGAATCACAGGTTCAAAGATTTACTGAAAGACAGACAGTTGAAAAAGGAGGGCGGGAAAGAAAGAGGAGTGGAAAATTGTTTTCTATGTCCAACTCCAAACTATATACTAAACAACTTCCTCTTCCAGTTCATGACCAGTCTTTTAAAGCGCACCAATCACCAGGATTTTCGTGTATAACCTAAAGCCAGTGCTATACCGGCACTATCAGGCTGATTCTATACATACCTGTAGTTGTCAGCTTGGATGTATAGGTTTTAAAACACAAGCAAGTAAAGTTTGTAAAATCAGCAACATTTTTCAGTTGGCTGAGGCCCTGCCCCATCTGGTCGCATGGGTATGACATCAGCACAGGTCCTTTTAGTCACAAACTAAAATGATTGTATAATAGAATTAGCATAAATAACATGGGGAGGGGATAACTATGAATACCCACCCCAGCTTTCAGCTGCAGCTGCTGTAGCTCAACAAGCTGCTGACTTTACTAACTTTACTTGCTTGCGTTTCAAAACCCATACATCCTAGCTGGCAACTAAAGGTATGTATAGAATCAGCCTGACAGTGCCAGTATAGCACCAGCTTTAGGTTCTATAGGAAAATCCTGAAGATTGGTGCATTTTAACAGCAAGACACAATGAGTTTTTAAAACATTTCATAAGGTGACTGGTTTCTTAGGAAGCCTCAATCATTTAAATCCAAGAAAAAGATCATGAAGCACTAAGTGGTATGTTAAATTGATGAGTAAAAGGGGTTCTCCAGATATATTGATGACTTGCCTTTTTGATAGGTTATCAATCTTGGGTCAGTGGGCATCTAGAGCTCTAGTGGCTCTGAATGTAAACATTGAATGGCACTGCACTACACGGCTCTATTCACTATGTAGTGGCAAGAGCTGTACATCAAACTCTATTGAAGAGAAGAGGATATGATGCATAGTACCTGGAAGCGACTGCTACACATTAAAAGGAGCTGTGAAGTGCAGCTCAGATCAGTGTTTACATCTCCTTTCCAGAGCTTATCACAGCTGATCCATGGTGGAGCCAGATGTTGAACTCCACCTTATCCATTATTGATGACCTACCCTAATAATGTTTCATGCTCAGTTTGTACTTGTTCACATTAGAAAGTTAGGATGTGCCATCAGTCTTTTTCTTAGATTACAGGGTCCTGCATTTTGGTTAAGCATTCCTTCTCTTCAGCCTTAGGCAATTTTAATTCTGTATTTGAAGGTTTCTCTCCACTCATAAATTGAAGGGTTTTTTTTTAACCCAATGAGAGGCAATAGAGTAGGTAGGGACCCAACAATATTAGGTCACCTTGGCGTTAGCTGTTGGCCTCACATATAACTGGCCATTTTTGTGTGCTAAGTATCTCAATTTTTACGTTTTTCATATAAGTAATACATGTCTATATTCCGAGATTCATTGTTACACATATCTTAGCACTAGTGCAACTGTCTCTTTTTTGCTTCTGCCCTAAAAATAGGTCATCATAGGTCATCATTATCACAGTAGGTAAAATAAGTATTTGATACACTACCAATTTCGCCAGTTTTCCCACCTACAAAGAATGGAGCGGCCTGTATTTTTTATTGTAGGTACTGTACACTTCAACTGTGACAGACAAAATAAAAAAATCCAGAAAATCACATTGTATGATTTCTAAATAATTAATTTTCATTTTGTTACATGAAATAAGTATTTGATATAATAGAAAATCAAAAGTTAATATTTGGTACAGAAACCTTTGTTTTTAATTACAGAGGTCAGACATTTCCTGTAGTTCTTGCCCAGGTGTCACGTTGTACTCTAAGATGTACAATAGCAGTACAGCGCAGTAATGTGGGACTGAGAGGATTCCTGAAACTATCTGAGAAGGTAGTTAGCTGGTAAACCACTAGGGGGCGTAAAAGTGGAGGAAATGTATGAGCAGGGAATTCCCTAGCAGAGGTAATACTAGTCAAGCCCACCAGATGGCAGTAGAATCGTCAGAAAGCCATGTCACAACATGAGGTCTTGTAAGTACACAAGGGCAAAGTCTAAACGTAGTCAGAAGGAAGCAAATAGCCGGGAAATCAGAGCCTAGAAGCGAGGGGGAGTGGGAAGACAAGACAGAATTAAGCTAAACAGATAAGGAACGAACAGGGAGACAGCGGGAGAGACACTGATGGAAACAGACAACAGAGGAGGTTAACAGGTCAGGTGAACACGGAGGTCAGGAGGGGGCAGGGCAGACAACAGGTCACTCAAGAACAGAACACAGCAGAGCCAGAAGTATCACTGGCGAAGTCCAAGAGAAACAGTGCCCTAATAAAGCAGCTTGACCTCCAGAACGAGGCAGAAAGGATTAACCCCTAACGTGATTTGCATCTGAAGTGAAACTAAAAAAAAGGCTCAGCTCCAGCTGAGCCAGGAGTCAATCATGACACCAGGTTTGTACACACTTCAGCAGGGATTTTGGCCCACTCCTCCATACTGATGTTTTCCAGATCTTTCAGGTTTCGGGGCTATCATTGGGCAACACTGAGTTCCAGCTCCCTCCATAGATTTTCTATTAAGTTCAGGTCTGGAGACTGGTTAGGCCACTCCAGGATCTTGAAATGCTTCTTACAGAGCCACTCCTAAGTTGCCCTGGCTGTATTTCAGGTCATTGTCATGCTGAATGACCCAGCCATGACCCATCTCCAATGGTCTCACTGAGGTAAGGAGGTTGTTGGCCAAAATCTCGCAATACATGACTCCATTCATCCTAGCTTCAATACAGTCCTGTCCCCTTTGCAGAAAAGCACCCCCCAAAGTATGATGTTTTCACCCCCATGCTTCACAGTTGAGACAATGTTCTTGGGGTTGTACTCTTCCTTCTTTCTCCAAACACAGCGAGTGGAATTGATACTAAAAAGCTCTATTTTGGTCTCATTTGACCACATCCTTCTCCCATGCCTCCTCTGCATAACCCAGATGGTTATTGCCAAATGTCAAACAGGCCTCGATATATGCTGACTTCAGCAAGAGGACCTTCCATGACCTGCAGGATTTTTGTCCATGATAGCAAAGTGTTACACCTCGTGGCTCTCCTGTTGCAAGGAATGAGGTCGTCCCCCATTCCTTGTCTGCCGCGAGCCCTCCTGCTCAGCAGCACCAAGGGTCTGGGAGACTGCACGGTCTGCAGGAGTTGCCTCCTCGGAGATGCAGCAGAAGGGTGACACCTAGTGGTTCTCTTCTTGCAAGGAATGGAGTGGTCTCCCTTCCCTTGTCTGCCACGAGCCCTCCTGCTCAGCATCACATAGGGTCTGTGAGGTTGCGCAGTGTGCAAAGGATGGATGCTCAGGGAAGCAGCATGACTTCCCTTATCTCTGCACATTGTGAAACCGAGGATCCCGCCTTTATGACCCAGAGGCAGGAAGATGAGTATGTGCCCCACGTGACGTCTTCTGATTCGCTCTCTGATATCACACGGCCTGATAACGAGGCTGGTGGTGTGCTGAATCCTGACTGGCCGGGCCAAGATGTCACAAATCCTGATTGGGTCACGCCCATCTCGCGCCCGCCCTTGGGTGGAGCTACACTTCCTTAAAAGCTCCCCCTGCCATCATGGCGGCGCGCGACCGTCCTTCTATGTTTGGATGTCTGGCAGCGTGCTGCCACGCCACTGTACAGATGTCATTGTCTTTTGTGGGCTTTGCCCTTGCTGCTCGGGCAGCACCTGGTTTGCAGGCCGTGTTCCTGCCTTGCAGCTCCGGCAGTATCCCCTTCAACAGGCCGTGTTCCTGTCCCAGGTGAGCTCCTTGAGTCTCTGTTGGACTCACCTGTTTCTGAAGCACACGTGCGTAGGCACCTCTGTGCGTCCCCGTGCAACAGGTACACCGTACGAGAAGCCTCGAGCCATACAACCCTCACGGGTTAGGGCGGACCGGTGTACATAGATCGTCTGTGACATTCCAGACGATCACTAGTAGCAACCCGCTCACTCTTTCCTGACCATAGCAGCGGTCCCTTACACCGCACAGTGGACCTTGACCGGCGGAAGCTGTCCATTTCCCATCTTGGCACGCTTCCCCGGGTCCCCCTCGTAACAGCGAAGTGTGTTACTAATGGTAATCTTTAAGACTGTGGTCCCAGATTTATTCAGGTCATTGGTCAGGTCCACCAGTGTACTTCTTGGCTGATTTCTGACCTTTCCTAGAAACACCCATACCCCACAAGGCGAGATCTTGCATAGAGCCCCAGTCCGAGTAAGATTAACAGTCATCTTGTGTGTCTTCCATTTTCTAATAATTGCACCAACAGTTGTTGCCTTCTCACCAAGCTGCCTACCTATTGACCTGTAGCACATCCCAGCCTTGTGAAGTTCTAAAATATTGTTCAGTTGTTTGGTCTTGGCCTTTGTGGAGAGGTTTGCGTGTGATTGATTGTGTGTACAGGTGTCTTTTATACAGGTAATGAGCTCAAAGAGTTAATACAGGTAATGACTGCGGAGTAGGAGCTTCTTAAAGAAAAAATAACAGGTCTGTGAGAGCCAGAATTCTTGCTGATTGTTAGGTGATCAAATACTTATTTCATGCAATAAAATGCTAATTACTTATTTATAAAACATACAATGTGATTTTCTAGATTTTTCTTTTTATTTTGTCTGTCACAGTTGAAGTTACTTACGATAAAAATTATACACCTCTCCATTCTTTGTAGGTGAAAAAACTTTCAAAATTGGCAGAGGATCAGATACATATTTTCCACCTGTATATGCCTGGAAAACCTTTTTATTTTCCATGGCATCTACTAGGGAAAGATGAGAAGAAAGCGACGATAGATAACTCAAAGTGAACATCATGTTGCTTTGTTGCAAAGATAGATAGATAGAAAGATTAGATAGACAGATAGATAGATTAGATCAATAGATAGATAGATAGATAGATAGATGGATAGATGGATAAATAGATAGATATAGATAGATAGATGGATAGATAGACAGATAGAAAGATAGATAGATAGATGGATAGATGGATAAATAGATAGATATAGATAGATAGATGGATAGATAGACAGATAGAAAGATAGATGATAGATAGATGGATAAATAGATAGATAGATGGATCAATAGATAGATGGATAGATAGATAGATGGATAGATAGATAGAGATAGATAGATGATAGATAGATAGATGGATAAATAGATAGATAGATAGATAGACAGACAGACCGAGGGATAGAGGGATAGATAGAGGGATAGATAGATAGATAGATAGATAGATAGATAGATAGATAGAGGGATAGATAGATAGATAGATAGATAGATAGAGGGATAGATAGAGGGATAGATGGATAGATGCAGAGATAGATAAATAAGAGTTACTTTCTACAAAAATGAACATTCCTCCATCTATTTAAAACCACCCCATAGCAACTCATATAAGCAAATGCATAGTGGTCAGGATGCTCAATGACCCCAATTACTAGTCAGATGCAAATCCTTTATTAATATTAGTAACAATGAAGGCACCCAATAAAACCAGGAAACTAATTAACCTACTCTGCTCAAGACCATGTTGAACCTCATAAATCATTGGTCTACGAGCAGAAAGGCTTTTCTTTTAGTCTTCTGTTTCTGTATTTTTTCCTTGGGCAGCAGAAGGACTCTCTTGAGTATCGTAAAGGAGCCATGCTCCAAATTACTGTACGCAGGCTGTATTGTTCCCCATTGCAAGAGGTGAAGCTTCCCTTTGGCAGGAATGTGTTTCGCATTATCTCGTTCATAGTTATTATTTGGAGCACAATGGGATGGTTCTTCATAATCACCTATCACTTGAGAAGGAAGAGGAAAGTTAATTGCATTGCACCAGGCAATAATTTTAGTGGGTTATCTCCCTTCACAGTGGTTCCACTTCTCATGCAACAATGGTATAATGCCTCATTAATCACAGGTGTATTCCATGTGTCCTATGTAATTTATCACACCTTTTAGATACTGTTTCTATACAATGCAAACTGTTTTAAAGACAAAACGGTAACAAGTCCTTTTGTTTTCAGATAATGCATTCACTGAAGTGGTCATTAATAGTGAACACACTATAAATATATAAGACTTTTGAATGTTTCTCACAAATTAAATGTCGAGTAGACTTTGTAATTTTCTAAAGAGGAGAGGTTTACATTTTATCACATAAAGAGCCTATATTATCTTATGTGCTTTTTATGTAAGAATAACTGAATCTATCTCTAAAATACAGATTATACACTACAGTTCAAAAGTTTGGGGTCACCCAGACAATTTTGTCTTTTCCATGAAAAATATTACTTTTATTTATCAAATGAGTTGCATAATGAATAGAGAATATCGTCCAGACATTGACGAGGTTAGAAATAATGATTTTTACTTGAAATAATTTTCTCCTTCAGACTTTGCTTTTGGCACAGAATGCTCCTTTGCAGCAATTCCAGCTTTACAGACCTTTGGCATTCTAGCTGTTAATTTGATGGCGTAATCTGGAGATATTTCACCCCATGCTTCCCCCCTTCCCACAAGTTGGATTGGCTGGATGGGCACTTTTTGCGTACCATACGGTCAAGCTGCTCCCACAACAGCCCAATAGGGTTGAGATCTGGTGACTGGGCTGCCACTCCATTACAGATAGAATACCTGCTGCCTGCTTCTTCCCTAAATAGTTCATGCATAATTTAGAGGTGTGCTTTGGGTCATTGTCCTCTTGTAGGATGAAATTGGCTCCAATCAAGCGCTGTCCACAGGGTATGGCATGGTGTTGCAAAATGGAGTGATAGCCTTCCTTATTCAAAATCCCTTTTTTCCTTATATGAATCTCCCACTTTACCAGCACCAAAGCAACCCCAGACCATCACATTACCTCGAACTTCGATTTGTCTGTCCATAACACTTTTTTCCAATCTTCCTCTGTCCAATGTCTGTGTTCTTTTGCCCATATCAATCTTTTCCTTTTATTAGCCATTCTCAGATATGGCTTTTTCTTTGCCACTCTGCCCTGAAGGCCAGCATCCCGGAGTCGCCTCTTCACTGTAGATGTTGACACTGGCGTTTTGCGGGTACTATTTAATGAAGCAGCCAGTTGAGGACCTGTGAGGTGTCAATTTCTCAAACTAGAGACTCTGATGTACTTGTCTTGTTGCTCAGTTGTGCAGCGCGGCCTCCCACTTCTCTTTCTACTCTGGTTAGAGCCTGTTTGTGCTCTCCTCTGAATGGAGTAGTACACACCATTGTAGGAAATCTTCAGGTTTTTGGCAATTTATTGCATGGAATATCCTTAATTTCTAAGAACAAAAATAGACTGTCGAGTTTCACATGAAAGTTCTCTTTTTCTTGCCATTTTAGAGTTTAATGGAACCAACAAATGTAATGCTCCAGATTCTCAACTAGCTCAAAGCAAAGTCAGTTTTATAGCTTCTCTAATCAGCAAAACTGTTTTTAGCTGTGCTAACATACCTGCAAAAGGGTTTTCAAGGGATATCTAAACATCCAGTAGCCTTCTAACACAGTTAGCAAACACAATGTACCATTAGAAGACTGGAGTGGTGGTTGTTGGAAATGGGCCCCTATACACCTATGTAGATATTACATTAAAAAACAGACATTTGCAGCTAGAATAGTCATTTACCACATTAACAATGTATAGAGTGTATTTCTGTTTAATTTAATGTTAGCTTCATTGAAACAAAATTTGCTTTTCTTTCAAAAATAAGGAAATATCTAAGTGACCCCCAAACCTTTGAACTGTAGTGTGTGTGTGTGTGTGTGTGTGTGTGTGTGTGTGTGTGTATATATATACACACACACATTACAGTTCAAAGGTTTAGGGTCACTTAGATATTTCCTTATTTTTGAAAGAAAAGCAAATTTTGTTTCAATGAAGCTAACATTAAATTAAACAGAAATACACTCTATACATTGTTAATGTGGTAAATGACTATTCTAGCTGCAAACGTCTGTTTTTTAATGCAATATCTACATAGTTGTATAGAGGCCCATTTCCAACAACCACCACTCCAGTGTTCTAATTTATATCTAAAGATTTAGAGCTATATATATGTGTGATGAAGCTAAAAAAATACTATAAAGTAGCCACACCATAGCAAATGAATGAACAAGGGCCATAGCTATCACAGGAAGAATAATGGAAGAATAATATATGGGCCCTTTGCAGTCCAATAGCTTATCATAATGCACAATTACACCTGCTTTGGATGTAGAAATGGGCGCCCATATTTTTTCGTACCTTCTGCGACTGCACAAGTTGGATCAATTCTGTGTTCACCCCTGAACAATAGATTTAAAAATTAAAGCACTGTCAAAAATTTCTAAACAGACTTAAAGTGAACCTGTCAGGTGCAATATGCACCCAGAACTATGAGCAGTTCTGGGTCCATATTTTTAATCCCTGCCTAGCCGTCCCTGCAACTAGTAGCATAGATAAAGAGATCTTTAGAAAAAGTATTTCTATAGATCCGTTATGATATGCTAATGAGTGCAGGGACTAGTCACAAGAGCATTAGCTTCTGCGCTCATTCCGCCCTCTTAGCATGTTAGCATACCCCCAGGTACGTGCTAATATGCTATTCAATGCCCATTGCCCAGCGTCATGATTGGCAGTGATGCACGTACCTATGTCTCTTGCACTGCCTCAGAACGCTGGGCTTAGGGTCAGTGCGCATGATCAAAAGTCCTCGGACTTTCGGTCATGCGCACTACAGCAGTTTGAAGCCAGGACGTGTACACCCAGCTTCACAGTGCGCATAACCAGAAGTCCAGGGACTTCTGATCATGAGCACTGAGACAAAAACCAGTGTCGGCCATGGTGATAGCAGAAAGGTGAGAGACCATGCCTCTGACGCTGCACATTCATTAGCAGGTTGGCATGCCTACAGGGGTATGTTTACATGCTACTAGAGCCGATTAGCCAAGTGAAGTTACGCCCTAGAGACTAGTCGCTGGCATCATTAGCATTTCATAAATGATCTTTAAAAATACTCATTCTAAAGATCTCTTTATGCTATCATAGGCTGGGACTGGGACTGCTAGGTAGGGACTACAAATATGCACCCACAACCGCTCTTGGTTTGAGGTGCATGCAGAACCTGACAGGTTCCCTTCAAGCACAACGTCTAATGTGTATGATGGCATCCAGACTGTTCCCAGACAGATGACGTTGGGGCAGAGAAGGATCCGGCATGTCCGATTGCAAATAGCTCATCCTTTTGTTTTCCGGAGACAAGCTACTGCCACAGTAGCCTGGAAGGGGCTCAGTCATGGAGAGCACAGGCTCTCCTGTGTATGGTGGAATCAGGAGAGATGGATGATGACTGAACGATCACCTGAACAACTGTCTATCTGTTTTGTAATGGTGGTGGTGAGGGTGGATTTCAAAGACTGATATGTGATAATTAATTCTGCTGTAAACTATTGCAAATCTTGAACTGAATATCCTAGCTATGTCATCAATAAGCCAAATATCCATAAAACAGTGCCTTATTTTGCTTGTACATCGTCTTTGGCCCATACTATATTATAACTAGACCATGCAGTATCTCTAGATGTGTGTGTGTGTATATATAAATATATATATGTATCTATATATATATATATATACATATATATATATATATATATATATATATATATATATATATATATATATATATATATATATATATATATATATATATATATATATATATATATATATTTCTCTCTCTCTCTTTATATATATATATATATATATATATATATATATATATATATATATATATATATATATAAAATGTGTGTGTGTATAAGGACCAGTGATAATTTGAAGTCAGCAACAAATTTTGTTCCAATGTGAAGCAAGCCCCGAAGTATATTTTTTCGCAGGCTCTCCAACATCTATCAGATCTATCAGGATATATCATGGCAATGCCATCCTACAAGTTTATATTGTCTTGCCCCCAAGTGATTTGCAAAGTTAGCAGCTGTTGCTGGGGAGGGTGAGAGAAAGAGGGAGACAGAGCGGATAAAGAAAGAGAGTTAGAGCAGGGGTGGGATTACAATTTTTAACAGCAGATTCCCTGTTTGTGTCAGAAAACGACCCTGGATATACAACCACCCATTTTAAAGCCACACCCATTTTGTTAGCCATGCCTTTTTTCACACACTTTCCTCAATCACAAAAAAACAACTAATGACAACTAAAAGTAAAAGCGCTTTACTCTTCTAACTTTACTTATACCTTCATTACTCCTGTCAGGTCCACTTTGTTCCAGTCACTCTCAGTCTCTTCTTAGTATTGTGAATAGAATGAAAGGGTTTTCAAAATTTTTTTAAAATTAGTACTAAAGAAATTTGCTGAAATTGAAAAGAATGACCTCCAGTCCATCTGATACCTCAACTGTCTGCTCCAGCTCAATTCTAGTCTCAGCAGTGACAGGCCAAATATGTGTGATATACCACCATACCCTGACCAGACTACATATTACCACCTCATAATGACTAAATAATACCAGATACAATGGACAATAACCACCACACCATGACAAGACCACATAGTGACTGAGTAATTCCATATACAAGGGACAAATATTGCCATGCCATGATCATACCACATATTACTGGACCACATATTGTCACCACATAATGACTAAATAATACAACATTGATCATTAATAAAAGACACAATTCTAATAACACCACAAGTGACAATATACACATGAACTCTGTATATAGCAGGGGTTGGGAACTTATGGCTCGCGAGCCAGATGTGGCTCTTTTGATGGCTGCATCTGGCTCACAGACAAATCTTTAATAAAAAAAATTGTGTAATTTCCAGTTTGTAAGACACACTTTTTTTTAACCAAAACTGGGGGTAAAAGGGGGTGCATCTTACAAACCACGTATGGCTTACCGGGGAGGCAGTGGTGGTGCAGGGTCGGCGATACTGCGGGCTCGTGGGATGTCGCAGTGAACTGTGGGCTGCTTTGAATCTCTTAAAATATATGGCATTCATGGCTCTCTCAGCCAAAAAGGTTACAGACCCTTGGTATATAGTGTATAGGCTACAGGTAATGCTGGAATCACTAGTGCCATTATACACAGAAGCCCTGTTTATAGTGTCTAGAGTAAACATAATCAAGTGATGAATGGTGATAATACATCCAGGAGCTCTATATATAGTGTTCAGTGTACAGGTCATACAGGGATCACCAGCGACATTATACACAGTAGCTCTGTACACAGTATACAGGTAATACAGCATTCAATAGTGACATTATACATGGGAGCTCTGTATATAGTGTATTGCATACAGGTAATACAGTGATCATCAGCGACAATATACACAAGAGGTATATATACTTTATAGAAAATAGTGTAAGTGTACAGATAATGAATAGATCACCAATGATATTATACACATGAGCTCTGTCTATATTGTATAGTGTACAGGTAATGCAGGGATCCCCCGTGACAATATACACAGGAGCTCAACATATACTATATAATTTATAGAATAAGTGTACAGGTAATACAGTGACTTTGCAGTGATATCTATAGTTAAAGACATTCATCTTTGCTTTTAGTTTTTATCCAGTGCAGACCACTATCATATCTTCCTGCCAGGACGCAACTCTGCAGAAAATAACAGTCAATTTATAACTGATCTTTTCTGAAACACATTCCTACTTTTTTCCCGACTTGTGAGGTAAAGTTGACCTTCATAGTAATAGGATCTCCCTTTTATTCCCACCATGGAAAAAAATATCCTCAAAAGTATAATATATTACAGCAGTATAAATGTCAACTAACTGGGCCGTACAATAATTATAAACCACACCATAAAACAGTAATCTATGCTCCTCATTCTAGACCCTTAAAGTAATTATGTCACCCATCCAGGACCCTTTCTGAAATAATTTCCCTCAATCTGGCCCTGATATATAAAATGTCCTCCATCCTGTAATAATTTAATCCATTCTGGCCCCTTTTGAAATCCTGGGCTCCTTCCTTTAATGATGTCCTCCTTCCTGTAATGTCTCCCATGCTAATCGCTTTATGAAATGATGTACCACATCCTGGTCCACATATGACCTCCATCCTGGCCCCAATATAATGCACCGTCCTGGTCTCCATATGTTCTCTATATGTTCCTCATCATGGTCCCCATATAATCCCCCATCCTGGTACCCATATAAGCCCCCATATGTCATTCATCCTGGTCCCCATATAATCCTTCTATCTTGGTTCCCATATGTCATCCATCCTGATCTCCATATAATCCCCCATCTTGGTCCCCATCTATTATACATCCTTGTGCATATATACTCCCCCATCTTGGTCCCCAAACAATCCCCAATCCCGGTCCTCATATAATCCCCCATCCTGATCTACATATGTCATCCATTTTGGTTCCCATATAATTTTCTATCTTGGTGCCCATATGTCATACATCCTTATCCTCATAGAATCCCCCATCTTGGAGTCCATATGTCATTCATCCTGGTCCCCATTTGACCTTCATCCCGGTCTCCATATAATCATCCATCTTGGTCCTCAGATGTCATCCATCCTTTTCCCCATGTAATCCCCAATCTTGGACCCCATATGTCATCCATCCTGGTCCCCATATAATCCTCATCTTGATCTTCATATCAATAAAATAAAATAAAAAAGATTCTTTTTACCTGTCTAAGTTCCAGCAGCATCCTCTTTTTGCAAAATTGTTGGCGCAGACGGGCTGGCGTATGGCAGTGATATATGCCAGTTACGTGTGTACTGACGTCAGCTGTTGGCCTCTGATATGTTGATGGTTGATATCAGCGATGTGCACACTGATATCACCTGCTGACCCTTGATAGGCTGGTGGCGTTATTTTAACAATTGCAATGCAAGAAAGATTTCCTGCACCTCAATATATTTAGGGGCACTCATTCGTGCCAGTTCTAGGAATCAGCTGCAATTTTATAATAGGTTCCCCGAATTGGAGAGAACTTGCTGAATTCCACCAATGAGTGAAAGGGAGGGAAAGAACAGAAGAGTGTGGAGAGAAAGAATTAGAGAAAGTGTTTAAAACAGCTAGCGGAGATAATAAAATTACTGGGATCAGGTACATGTATTGTCAGACAAGGATAGCCTACAAAAATCAGTTTTTTATTGTTACAAATATTCTTATTTTATTTTCTACAAGTGAAAATCATTATGAAAAAAACTTTTATTATACTGTACCGCCCCGAGGCCTCGGCTGCGGCCGCCGAGCCCCTCGGATCCGGGCTCGCGTGTCGGTGGCTTGAGCGCCTCCGGACCCAGGGGTCACGTAGCTCTGGAAGGATGTAGTGGTGGTGCACGCAGGGGTTTGGGGTGGTTGTTTGGTAAAGTTTATGACGCCACCCATGGGTTGTGGTGATCATAGGATGGACACCACCGCTGCCGTTGACTAGGTCTCCCGGTCACGGTGTTATTCAGCTTGGTGTTAACCCCTTCGTGGGCAGGGGCGATGGTCCCGGGGGCCCGTACGGGGAGGGATGTAGGCCAGGGTGCAGTGCGCAGGGTGGCGGTGCAACGCAGTGCGGTGCCTGACGGCACTGGTGTACTCACTCTGACACAGGAAAAACTGAGTCTTTGATAAACCAAACAGCAGGATGGATGGGGCCCACAGCCGGCTGCGGTGTTCTCCCTGGACGGGTTGGTGATGGCTGTCATTTCCCTGCACCTGTGTTATGTTGTCAATGACTCCGGTGCCTGGACACTGGTAGTCTGCTCCCCGGCGTGTAAGGGGCCGTAGGAGCCCGTTTGCCCGCAGGCGCTGGCCCTTTGGATCTCTTGCCTGTGGCGGTGGCATGGTTGGGTTGTTGCCGTCAGTCGGGACTTGGGTGGGAATGAAACCCTGAGGTCCAGACCGCAATCAGTAAATTCGACTATCAGGGCGGCTTCTAGCCTAGTCAGGGTCTGAGTGCCCTGCCTGGTGCTTGACTCCAATCGGCTCCCCGGTTCGGTAATGGCGGGCCACTGCCCGACCCCAGTCCTATGGTTCCACCGACCGTGCGCCAACTCCTGCAGATGGTCACCACCGTCTGCCGACCTTGCTGGAGGTGTCTGGGCTCCGACCCAGACACCTAGACAGTCCATGGCAGGCCTGACCCCAGGTCTGCCCGTGCGTGTCTCTCCTCTCCACTCCACTCACTCCACTCCACTGTACTCAACTGTCTTTGTTTTCCCACCTCCAAGCCTGTGAACTCCTCAGTGGGCGGGGCCAACTGCCTGGCTCCGCCCCACCTGGTGTGGACATCAGACCCTGGAGGGTGGCAACAAGGGTTTCTGTTTGACTGTTGTCCCCTGTCCGGGGAAGGGGTGTGTGTGGTGTCATGTCTGTGACTACCTGGCTAGTCCAGGGAGTCACATTCCCCCTTGGTTTAATGCAGACTGTCCGCTGGCTGCACATCCATCACCGGTTTTATTTTTCTGAAAAGAGATATAACAATTGAAAAACATTCAACAAGTATTTTTATTTTTCTTCCCTTACGGGTGGCACATTACTTGAACCATTACAAACGGGAACATTTTTATTATTAACAGGGTACGGGTCCATGTCCTTCCGCTTTCCCACGCAAGCAACCTACAGCTTGATGCTGCCCCTAAGAAGTGGGCAGCACCCCATTTCCCCAGTCCGCAAATAGGAACCTGGCCAGGCTACCCAAGCGGGAATGGGTACGGTGCTTCACACCCGACAGTCACTCAGAGGCCCCACATCCAGGGGACCTCTGACCCGGAGGATGGTCACCGGTTCTGATGGTGACCGGACCCCAGCCTGCTCTGCTGCGGGTCCCTTCTCCAACCAGCCTCTCCGGAGACTGGCAGTTGCGGGAAGGGCAATTGGGGCATTTACAAGCCCAATAGTTGTTGGGTGGCCTGCTAGTTCTCAGCCTTGTCTTTGAGGGAAATGGGGACAACATCAGTCCCAACGGGGACGGGCGCTTCAGTAGCCGGGTCCGCTACCACAAAAACACAAACTGTAGAGTAAAACTTTGCTGCTGACGCAGCCTCTTCCAGTCACTTTCCCCTCTCCACCACAGGGCAGCACGGGTCCCCAATGCCACTTCACTCATGGTGACACTGTCCATAAAGACCCCGTCTTCCACTGCCTGTAGTGCGGGTACGGTGAACTGGGCTCCACTTATAGCACTGTCCTCGCTCCTCTTACCCCCTGCCATCCACCACCAGGGGCACCGACCCCTGATGGCGCCCACCGAGGCTCCGACCCCAGCAGCGTTCAACAAGTCAGGCAGGGTCCGGCTCCTTCCACCCGGCGTACTGGATGGCACCCCCCCTGGAACATGGGGGCGTTCAACAAAGGAAGACGGTGATGCAGGAACGGGACCTTTAAAACTTCAACTTTAAAACATTGAACTGGGGTTAATTTTTAACTTTAAGGTTCGGCACCGCTGGGGCACACTCTAGCGAAGTGCCTGGGTAAGCTGCAACGCCTACAGATTGGGACCAGCATGGCGGGTGGGGACTCATCTTCAGAGACGGACTCCGTATCCGCCTCATCCAGTGCTAGCGCGTAATATCCTCGGGGCAACAAAGCCATCCGGTAACCGTTCCTGCCATCCCGCGGGATATACGTGGCCACTGGGATGATGCTATCGGAGTCACTGCTTTCCGATTCTGGCCGCTCGGGTGCAGCCAGGCGGCCTACCGGTGCCTGCTTTGTTACCATCGCAGGGTCGTCACCACCGGAGGGTCCCTTGGCGGGTGCCGCTAAGCTTGATGGCATCCCCGGGACCTCCGCTCCTGCGACCGGAGCGGGAGCTGCCCGCTGGCTGACTGATTTACCTTCAGGCCCCGCCACTCCGGTGACGGGTGCCGCTCCGCTCAACTCCCCGGACGCCGACATCCTCCTTTTCTTCTACCGCGAGCATCAGCAGCAGCCGGCTCCCCCGTTCCCCTTGGTCTTTCTACAGCACTTCTCTCTTTGGGGGCGGGGCTTCGCTTTTGCACCTTCACTGCTCGGGGAAGACGACTCGAGCGGGAAACTTTCGCGCCCAAAATGACGGATCTTCAGATTTTTCAGCGGGACGCCGCTGACGGGAACCACAAGGCACACTTCTACCGGTAAGTAGACTGGTTCTATCCTGTTCCTGACACCAAAAGAGTTGATGTGTACCACCCCGCGGCCTCGGCTGCGGCCGCCGAGCCGCTCGGATTTGGGCTCACGTGTCGGTGGCTCGAGCGCCTCCGGACCCGGGGGTCACGTCGCTCTGGAAGAATATAGTGGCGGTGCACGCAGGGGTTTGGGGTGGTTGTTTGGTAAAGTTTGTGACGCCACCCATGGGTTGTGGTGATCGTAGGATGGACACCACCACTGCCGTTCACTAGGCCTCCTGGTGACGATGTTATGCAGCTTGGTGTTAACCCCTCCATGGGCAGGGGCGATGGTCCCGGGGGCCCATACCGGGAGGGATGCAGGCCAGGGTGCAGGGCGCAGGGTCGCGGTGCAGCGCGGTGCGGTGCCTGACGGCACTGGGGTACTCACTCTGACACAGGAAAAAACAGAGTCTTTGATAAACCAAACAGCAGGATGGACGGGGCCCACAGCCGGCTGCGGTGTTCTCCCTGGACGGGTTGGTGATGGCTGTCGTTTCCCTGCACCTGTGTTATGTTGTGAATGACTCCGGTGCCTGGACACTGGTAGTCCGCTCCCCGGCGTGTAAGGGGCCGTAGGAGCCCGTTTGCCCGCAGGCGCTGGCCCTTTGGATCTCTTGCCTGTGGCGGTGGCACTTATCCGGGATAGTTGGGCTGTTGCTGTCAGTCGGGACTTGGGTGGGAATGAACCCCTGAGGTCCTGACCGCAATCAGTAAATTCGACTATCAGGGCGGCTTCTAGCCTAGTCGGGGTCTGAGTGCCCTGCCTGGTGCTTGGCTCCAATCGGCTCCCCGGTTCGGTAACGGCGGGCCACCGCCCGACCCCAGTCCTACGGTTCCACTGACCGTGCGCCAACTCCTGAAGATGGCCACCACCGTCTGCTGACCTTGCTGGAGGTGCCTGGGCTCTGACCCAGACACCTAGACAGTCCATGGCAGGCCTGATCCCAGGTCTGCCTGTGTGTGTCTTTCCTCTCCACTCCACTCACTCCACTCCACTGTACTCAACTGTCTTTGTTTTCCCGCCTCCAAGCCTGTGAACTCCTCGGTGGGTGGGACCAACCACCTGGCTCTGCCCCACCTGGTGTGGACATCAGACCCTGGAGGGTGGCAACAAGGGTTTCTGTTTGACTGTTGTCACCTGTCCGGGGAAGGGGTGTGTGTGGTGTCATGTCTGTGACTACCTGGCTAGTCTAGGGAGTCACATTCCCCCTTGGTTTAATGCAGACTGTCCGCTGGCTGCCCATCCATCACCGGTTTTATTTTTCTGAAAAGAGATATAACAATTGAAAAACATTCAACAAGTATTTTTATTTTTCTTCCCTTACGGGTGGCACATTACTTGAACCATTACAAACGGGAACATTTTTATTATTAACAGGGTACGGGTCCATGTCCTTCCGCTTTCCCACGCAAGCAACCTACAGCTTGATGCTGCCCCTAAGAAGTGGGCAGCACCCCATTTCCCCAGTCCGCAAATAGGAACCTGGCCAGGCTACCCAAGCGGGAATGGGTACGGTGCTTCACACCCGACAGTCACTCAGAGGCCCCACATCCAGGGGACCTCTGACCCGGAGGATGGTCACCGGTTCTGATGGTGACCGGACCCCAGCCTGCTCTGCTGCGGGTCCCTTCTCCAACCAGCCTCTCCGGAGACTGGCAGTTGCGGGAAGGGCAATTGGGGCATTTACAAGCCCAATAGTTGTTGGGTGGCCTGCTAGTTCTCAGCCTTGTCTTTGAGGGAAATGGGGACAACATCAGTCCCAACGGGGACGGGCGCTTCAGTAGCCGGGTCCGCTACCACAAAAACACAAACTGTAGAGTAAAACTTTGCTGCTGACGCAGCCTCTTCCAGTCACTTTCCCCTCTCCACCACAGGGCAGCACGGGTCCCCAATGCCACTTCACTCATGGTGACACTGTCCATAAAGACCCCGTCTTCCACTGCCTGTAGTGCGGGTACGGTGAACTGGGCTCCACTTATAGCACTGTCCTCGCTCCTCTTACCCCCTGCCATCCACCACCAGGGGCACCGACCCCTGATGGCGCCCACCGAGGCTCCGACCCCAGCAGCGTTCAACAAGTCAGGCAGGGTCCGGCTCCTTCCACCCGGCGTACTGGATGGCACCCCCCCTGGAACATGGGGGCGTTCAACAAAGGAAGACGGTGATGCAGGAACGGGACCTTTAAAACTTCAACTTTAAAACATTGAACTGGGGTTAATTTTTAACTTTAAGGTTCGGCACCGCTGGGGCACACTCTAGCGAAGTGCCTGGGTAAGCTGCAACGCCTACAGATTGGGACCAGCATGGCGGGTGGGGACTCATCTTCAGAGACGGACTCCGTATCCGCCTCATCCAGTGCTAGCGTGTAATATCCTCGGGGCAACAAAGCCATCCGGTAACCGTTCCTGCCATCCCGCGGGATATACGTGGCCACCGGGATGATGCTATCGGAGTCGCTGCTTTCCGATTCTGGCCGCTCGGGTGCAGCCAGGCGGCCTACCGGTGCCTGCTTTGTTACCATCGCAGGGTCGTCACCACCGGAGGGTCCCTTGGCGGGTGCCGCTAAGCTTGATGGCATCCCCGGGACCTCCGCTCCTGCGACCGGAGCGGGAGCTGCCCGCTGGCTGACTGATTTACCTTCAGGCCCCGCCACTCCGGTGACGGGTGCCGCTCCGCTCAACTCCCCGGACGCCGACATCCTCCTTTTCTTCTACCGCGAGCATCAGCAGCAGCCGGCTCCCCCGTTCCCCTTGGTCTTTCTACAGCACTTCTCTCTTTGGGGGCGGGGCTTCGCTTTTGCACCTTCACTGCTCGGGGAAGACGACTCGAGCGGGAAACTTTCGCGCCCAAAATGACGGATCTTCAGATTTTTCAGCGGGACGCCGCTGACGGGAACCACAAGGCACACTTCTACCGGTAAGTAGACTGGTTCTATCCTGTTCCTGACACCAAAAGAGTTGATGTGTACCACCCCGCGGCCTCGGCTGCGGCCGCCGTGCCGCTGGGATTTGGGCTCACGTGTCGGTGGCTCGAGCGCCTCCGGACCCGGGGGTCACGTCGCTCTGGAAGAATGTAGTGGCGGTGCACGCAGGGGTTTGGGGTGGTTGTTTGGTAAAGTTTGTGACGCCACCCATGGGTTGTGGTGATCGTAGGATGGACACCACCACTGCCGTTCACTAGGCCTCCTGGTGACGATGTTATGCAGCTTGGTGTTAACCCCTCCATGGGCAGGGGCGATGGTCCCGGGGGCCCATACCGGGAGGGATGCAGGCCAGGGTGCAGGGCGCAGGGTCGCGGTGCAGCGCGGTGCGGTGCCTGACGGCACTGGGGTACTCACTCTGACACAGGAAAAAACTGAGTCTTTGATAAACCAAACAGCAGGATGGACGGGGCCCACAGCCGGCTGCGGTGTTCTCCCTGGACGGGTTGGTGATGGCTGTCGTTTCCCTGCACCTGTGTTATGTTGTGAATGACTCCGGTGCCTGGACACTGGTAGTCCGCTCCCCGGCGTGTAAGGGGCCGTAGGAGCCCGTTTGCCCGCAGGCGCTGGCCCTTTGGATCTCTTGCCTGTGGCGGTGGCACTTATCCGGGATAGTTGGGCTGTTGCTGTCAGTCGGGACTTGGGTGGGAATGAACCCCTGAGGTCCTGACCGCAATCAGTAAATTCGACTATCAGAGCGGCTTCTAGCCTAGTCGGGGTCTGAGTGCCCTGCCTGGTGCTTGGCTCCAATCGGCTCCCCGGTTCGGTAACGGCGGGCCACCGCCCGACCCCAGTCCTACGGTTCCACTGACCGTGCGCCAACTCCTGAAGATGGCCACCACCGTCTGCTGACCTTGCTGGAGGTGCCTGGGCTCTGACCCAGACACCTAGACAGTCCATGGCAGGCCTGATCCCAGGTCTGCCTGTGTGTGTCTTTCCTCTCCACTCCACTCACTCCACTCCACTGTACTCAACTGTCTTTGTTTTCCCGCCTCCAAGCCTGGGAACTCCTCGGTGGGTGGGACCAACCACCTGGCTCTGCCCCACCTGGTGTGGACATCAGACCCTGGAGGGTGGCAACAAGGGTTTCTGTTTGACTGTTGTCACCTGTCCGGGGAAGGGGTGTGTGTGGTGTCATGTCTGTGACTACCTGGCTAGTCCAGAGCGTCACACTACCAGTCACTGACACACTGTAAACATGTAAGGGAAATTCTGAAGAGACAAGTTGTCATCACTCGCCCTCCTTTATCCAGACTCTAGGCTATGTGCGCTCTAAAAAAGTGATTTTCTTCGGCGCTCCATTGGGAGACCCAGACGATTGGGTGTATAGCACTGCCTCCGGAGGCCACACAAAGCAATTACACTAAAAAGTGTAAGGCCCCTCCCCTTCTGGCTATACACCCCCAGTGGGATCACTGGCTCACCAGTTTTCTGCTTTGTGCGAAGGAGGTCAGACATCCACACATAGCTCCACTGTTTAGTCAGCAGTAGCTGCTGACTATATCGGATGGAAGAAAAGAGGGCCCATATGGGGCCCCCAGCATGCTCCCTTCTTACCCCACTTGTGGTTTGTAAGGTTGAGGTACCCATTGCGGGTACGGAGGCTGGAGCCCACATGCTGTTTTCCTTCCCCATCCCCCTGAGGGGCTCTGAGGAAGTGGGATCTTACCGGCCACCAAGCCCTGAGGCCGGGCTCCATCCACAGACCCATAGAACCTGCTGGATGTGGAGCGGGAGTGCCGTTCAGGGACAAGGCCCTGCAACTTTCAGGTACTCTGTGTCCCCGTATGGCAGGCCACGCACACCCCAGGCTTGCTGGGTGTGCTAGTGCGCCGGGGACTGTAGCGCTGTGCGCTGGGCTTATAGTCCCCGCAGATTACTGGGGGACTTTATGTGTGTGGATCGCCGCGCCGACCGCCCCTGGAGCGGCGGCGCAGCTGCGAGTTGTAGTGCGCCGGGGACGCGCCGACCGCGCTTTTACGGCGGCGGCGCTTCTAACTTTAGTCCCCGGTTTACTGCGGCCTAGCTCCGCTTCGTTAACGCCCCCCACCCTGTCAATCAGGGTAGGGGAGAGACGTTGTTCAATCGGCAGCGCCGAGGGCTGGAGCACGATTTACATGCTCCAGCCCTCTCACTGAGCACAGTAGGACACAGGCTTCGCGCTTTTTCTCTGTGCACGCCCTAGGCCCGCCCCCAGGCTTGCAGCTCCCCAGGACGCCGGCAGCCATTATACACATGCAGTCTGGCTGGAGAACGGACGCAGGCTCTGAGGGACCCAGGCTAGGGGTTTCTGGCGACCACACACCCGCGCTAAGCGGGCGGTAAGCAGCACATACGTGCGGCCCCACTAGTGCCACAGTGTTATATTTGTGTACTACACTGTAAGGTCGCTTCTTGGCTGTACACCCTATATTGCTTTGAGGAGACAACAGCATGTCATCCGCAAAACGCAAGGGTGCCAAGGCACGGGCTGTATACACTGCTTGTACAGCATGTGGGGCTAATCTACCAGCAGGCTCCAACGACTCTCATTGTGTGCAATGTTCAGTCCCAGTGGCACTTCGTCAGCCAGAGCCTATTGTGGTGGTAGCCCAGGCAGAGACGCCTGTGAACCCTACCCCGGTGACGGGGACAGAATTTGCAGTCTTTGCTGATAAAATGTCTGTGACTATGACAAAAATCCTGGAGACCTTGCAGTCCAGGCCAGTTGCTCAGACCATGGACACCGCTGTGTCTATGTTCCCCGGCCCCCCTCAGCTGGAATTAATCCGTAATTCAAGGGGGTCCCAGGCATCACAGGCTGAGGGCTCTGACTCCGATGACAGTCCCAGTCCGCCTAAGCGAGCTCGCTGGGAGAGACCCTCCACGTCATCACGCGGATCAGGGTCTCAGCGAGAAGGGTCTCTATATGATGGCTCAGAGGTGGGTGATCAGGAGTCTTGTCCTGACGCCGCACTCAATTTGGATACGCCAGATGGTGACGCCATGGTAAATGACCTTATAGCGGCCATCAATAGGCTGTTGGATATTTCTCCCCCAGCCCCTTCTGCAGAGGAGGCAGCTGCACAGCAGGAGAAATTCCATTTCCTGTATCCCAAGCGTAAATTGAGTACTTTTCTGGACCACTCTGACTTCAGAGAATCCATCCAGAAACACAATACTTATCCGGACAAGCGTTTTTCTAAACGCCTTAAGGATACACGTTATCCTTTTCCCCCTGACGTGGTCAAACGCTGGACCCAGTGTCCAAAAGTGGACCCTCCAATATCCAGACTTGCAGCTAGATCCATAGTTGCAGTGGAGGATGGGGCTTCACTTAAAGATGCCAATGACAGACAGATGGACCTTTGGTTGAAATCTGTCTATGAAGCTATTGGCGCGTCGTTTGCTCCAGCATTCGCGGCCGTGTGGGCGCTCCAAGCTATTTCAGCTGGTCTGGCACAGGTGGACTCTCTCATACGTCCAGCAGTGCCGCAAGTGGCGTCCCTAACTACGCAAATGTCTGCGTTTGCGACCTACGCTATCAATGCGGTACTGGACTCTACGAGCCGTACCTCAATGGCATCCGCCAACTCTGTAGTTTTGCGCAGAGCCTTGTGGTTAAAGGAATGGAAAGCAGATTCTGCTTCTAAAAAATGTTTAACCAGCTTGCCATTATCTGGAGACAGACTGTTTGGTGAGCAATTGGCGGAAATCATTAAACAGTCCAAAGGTAAGGACTCCTCCTTACCCCAGCCCAGATCAAGCAAACCTCCACAGAGGAAGTGGCAGTCAAAGTTTCGGTCCTTTCGAGGCTCGGGCAAGCCCCAATTCTCCTCGTCCAAAGGGACTCAGAAAGAGCAAAGGAGCTCTGATTCCTGGCGGGCTCACTCACGCCCCAAGAAAGCAACCGGAGGTACCGCTTCCAAGGCGGCTGCCTCATGACTTTCGGCCGCCTCCCTCCGCATCCTCGGTCGGTGGCAGGCTCTCCCGCTTTTGCGACATTTGGCTGCCACAGGTCAAAGACCGGTGGGTAACAGACATTTTGTCTCACGGGTACAGGATAGAGTTCAGTTCTCGTCCTCCGCCTCGGTTCTTCAGAACTTCCCCACATCCCGACCGAGCAGATGCCCTTCTGCAGGCGGTGAATTCTCTAAGAGCAGAAGGAGTGGTGGTCCCTGTTCCTCTTCAGGAACGAGGTCAAGGTTTTTACTCCAATCTCTTTGTGGTGCCAAAAAAGGACGGCTCATTCCGTCCTGTTCTGGACCTAAAACTGCTCAACAAGCATGTGAACGCCAGGCGGTTCCGGATGGAATCCCTCCGCTCAGTCATTGCCTCAATGTCTCAAGGAGATTTCCTAGCATCAATAGACATCAAGGATGCTTATCTCCACGTGCCGATTGCTACAGAGCACCAACGCTTTCTACGCTTCGTGATAGGAGACGACCATCTTCAGTTCGTAGCTCTGCCATTTGGTCTGGCGACAGCCCCACGGGTGTTCACCAAGATCATGGCGGCAGTGGTAGCAGTCTTGCACTCTCAGGGACACTCTGTGATCCCTTACTTGGACGATCTACTGGTCAAGGCACCCTCTCAAGAGGCATGCCAACTCAGCCTGACTGTTGCACTGGAGACTCTCCAGACGTTCGGGTGGATCATCAACTTCTCAAAGTCAAACCTGTCACCGTCCCAATCACTAACGTATCTTGGCATGGAGTTTCATACTCTCTCAGCGATAGTGAAGCTTCCGCTGGACAAGCAGCGGTCTCTACAGACTGGGGTGCAGGCTCTCCTTCAAAGTCAGTCGCACTCCTTAAGACGCCTCATGCACTTCCTCGGGAAGATGGTGGCGGCAATGGAGGCGGTTCCGTTTGCGCAGTTTCATCTGCGCCCACTTCAATGGGACATTCTCCGCCAATGGGACGGGAAGTCAAAATCCCTGGACAGGAAAGTCTCCCTTTCCCAGACGGCCAAGGACTCTCTGCAGTGGTGGCTTCTTCCCACCTCATTATCACAGGGAAGATCCTTCCTACCACCGTCTTGGGCGGTGGTCACGACAGACGCGAGTCTGTCAGGGTGGGGAGCAGTTTTTCTCCACCACAGGGCTCAGGGTACGTGGACTCAGCAGGAGTCCACCCTTCAGATCAATGTTCTGGAAATCAGAGCAGTGTATCTTGCCCTACTAGCCTTCCAGCAGTGGCTGGAAGGAAGGCAGATCCGAATTCAGTCGGACAACTCCACAGCGGTGGCATACATCAACCACCAAGGGGGGACACGCAGTCGGCAAGCCTTCCAGGAAGTCCGGCGGATTCTGATGTGGGTGGAAGCCACGGCCTCCACCATATCCGCAGTTCACATCCCCGGCGTAGAAAACTGGGAAGCAGACTTCCTCAGTCGCCAGGGCATGGACGCAGGGGAATGGTCCCTTCACCCAGACGTGTTTCAGGAAATCTGTCGCCGATGGGGAAGGCCGGACGTCGACCTTATGGCGTCCCGGCACAACAACAAGGTCCCAACCTTCATGGCACGGTCTCGCGATCAAAGAGCGCTGGCGGCAGACGCCCTAGTGCAAGATTGGTCGCAGTTCCGGCTCCCTTATGTGTTTCCACCTCTGGCACTCTTGCCCAGAGTGCTACGCAAGATCAGATCCGATTGCAGCCGCGTCATACTCGTCGCCCCAGACTGGCCGAGGAGGGCGTGGTATCCGGATCTGTGGCAGCTCACGGTCGGCCAACCGTGGGCACTACCAGACCGACCAGACTTACTGTCCCAAGGGCCGTTTTTCCATCGGAATTCTGCGGCCCTGAACCTGACTGTGTGGCCATTGAGTCCTGGATCCTAGCGTCTTCAGGATTATCCCAAGGGGTCGTTGCCACCATGAGACAGGCTAGGAATCCCACGTCCGCTAAGATCTACCACAGAACGTGGAGGATATTCTTATCCTGGTGCTCTGCTCAGGGAGTGTCCCCCTGGCCATTTGCATTGCCTACCTTTCTTTCTTTCCTGCAATCTGGGTTAGAAAAAGGTTTGTCGCTCGGCTCCCTTAAAGGTCAGGTCTCGGCGCTATCCGTCTTTTTTCAGAGGCGTTTGGCACGCCTTCCTAAGGTGCGCACGTTCCTACAGGGGGTTTGCCATATCGTACCCCCGTACAAGCGGCCGTTAGATCCATGGGATCTGAACAGGGTACTAGTTGCCCTCCAGAAGCCGCCCTTCGAGCCTCTGAGGGAGGTTTCACTTTCTAGGCTATCACAGAAAGTGGCTTTTCTAGTAGCGATCACATCTCTTCGGAGAGTGTCTGAGCTGGCAGCGCTATCATCCAAGGCTCCCTTCCTGGTCTTCCACCAGGACAAGGTAGTGCTGCGCCCCATTCAGGAGTTTCTCCCGAAGGTGGTATCCTCTTTTCATCTTAATCAGGATATCTCTTTGCCTTCGTTTTGTCCTCATGCAGTTCATCGGTATGAGAAGGATTTACATTTGTTGGATCTGGTGAGAGCACTCAGAATCTACATTTCCCGCACGGCGCCCTTGCGCCGTTCGGATGCACTCTTTGTCCTTGTCGCTGGTAAGCGCAAAGGGTCGCAGGCTTCTAAGGCCACCCTGGCTCGATGGATCAAAGAACCAATTCTTGAAGCCTACCGTTCTGCTGGGCTTCCGGTTCCATCAGGGCTGAAGGCCCATTCTACCAGAGCCGTGGGTGCGTCCTGGGCATTGCGACACCAGGCTACGGCTCAACAGGTGTGCCAGGCAGCTATCTGGTCGAGTCTGCACACTTTCACCAAACATTATCAGGTGCATACCTATGCTTCGGCGGACGCCAGCCTAGGTAGAAGAGTCCTGCAGGCGGCAGTTGCCTCCCTATAGGGGAGGGCTGTCTTGCAGCTCTAACATGAGGTATTCTTTACCCACCCAGGGACAGCTTTTGGACGTCCCAATCGTCTGGGTCTCCCAATGGAGCGCCGAAGAAGAAGGGAATTTTGTTACTTACCGTAAATTCCTTTTCTTCTAGCTCCTATTGGGAGACCCAGCACCCGCCCTGTTGTCCTTCGGGATTTTTGGTTGTTTTTCGGGTACACATGTTGTTCATGTTGAACGGTTTTCAGTTCTCCGACGTTACTTCGGAGTGAATTTGTTTAAACCAGTTATTGGCTTTCCTCCTTCTTGCTTTTGCACTAAAACTGGTGAGCCAGTGATCCCACTGGGGGTGTATAGCCAGAAGGGGAGGGGCCTTACACTTTTTAGTGTAATTGCTTTGTGTGGCCTCCGGAGGCAGTGCTATACACCCAATCGTCTGGGTCTCCCAATAGGAGCTAGAAGAAAAGGAATTTACGGTAAGTAACAAAATTCCCTTCTTTTTTTCACAAGAAAATTTCTTGAGAAACTTCTGGGAGTTGAAGAGTACCGCATCTGCGGTATAAAACCGCACCAAAACCGTGGGAAAAACGCATGCGTTTTTGCCGCGATTTTGCAGCGTTTTTGCAACGGTTTGCCGCGGTTTTTCCGCAGGTTAGGCCCTGTGGTTTTTTTTATGCTGAACTGCAATAAATAATATAGATAATAGATAGATAATCGATAGATAGACAGATAATGGATAGAGGGAAAGATGGATAGATGAATAGATAGATAGAAAGATAGATAGATGAGAAAGACCTATATAATGTCCCACCCCCCTGCATATTCTAAGCTGGCACTCTTTAGTGACTTTCATGTGGCACTAAAGGGTGTCTAGCCTTGTATTTAGCCAAAAAATAAATAAATAATTAAAAAAAAAATGACGTGACGTCCCCCCATCTTTTGTAGCCAGCTAGGGTAAAGCAGACGGCTGCAGCCTGCAGACCACAGCTGGCAGCTTCACCTTGGCTGGTAATCCAAAACAGAGGGCACTTCACGCTGTTATTTTACATTAAATAAATAATTTAAAACAAAAAACGTGGGGTCCCCCCCAAATTGGATCACCAGCCAAGGTAAAGCGGACAGCTGGGGTCTGATATTCTCAGACTAGGGAGGTTCACTGTTATTGGACACTCCCCAGCCTAAAAATAGCAGGCTGCAGCCGCCCCAGAAGTGGCACATCCATTAGACATGCCAATCCTGGCGCTTCGCCCCAACTCATCCTGTTGCCCTGGTGTGGTGGCAAACGGGGTAATATATGGGGTTGATGCCAGATGTGTAATGGCACCTGGCATCAGGCCCTGTGGTTAGTGATGTCACGCGTCTATCAGATACCCGACATCACAAACCCAGTCAGTGAGAAATAAAAAATAGACAACAAAAAAAGTTTTATTTGAAAAACACTCCCCACATTCCCTCTTTCACCAATTTATTGACAAGAACAATCAATTCCAGGTCCGGCGTAATCCAATAAGGTGGTCCCACGGTGATCCATATCATAGTCACTGTCCCAGTCAATGAAGAACAGAATGTTCCCCATTGGCTGGGAGAGCAATGCAGTGACTTGAGCTAACATCAATAGGTCAGCCCAGGTCACTGCAGGGGATGCCGAGCGCTGCCATCAGGAGGTTAGATGAGATCAGTACCTGCTGTGATGATCTCCTGCAGTCCTGCCATCAGCGCTGTCACGGCCTTCTATGCCCGCCGCGTTCTCAGCAGTATCGCGAGAGCCCGTGACGTCACCGCTAGTGATAGTCTCGGGCCACGGGCATAGATGGCAGTGACAGCGGTGATGTCAGCAGGCAGGAGATCGTCACCGCAGGTAATGATCTCATCTCACCTCCTGACAGCAGCGATCAGCATCCCCACGGCTGCACGCACTGCAGGGTGACAAGCTGCTGATACTGCGGGCAGACACTGACACACTGCAGTGCAGGCAGCCACGGGGCTGGAGCAGGACACAGACTGCACAAGCAACTGGAGGTCACATCGAAGTGCTTCTGTGCGGCGTCCAGGGAGTGTCACGTGTGTGTGTTTACTCTGCTCCGCTTCTTCTTCCTGGCATAATGACATCACTCCCCTGCAAAACCGCAGGCAGTGATGAGCATTACCGCAGATAACTCGCGGCTATACCGAGGGTATACCGCACATTATTTGCTACCTGCGGTATACCCGCTATATTTCGCGATTACATTACAGTGAATGGAGTGAAATAGCACAGGTACCTGCGGAAAAGAAGTGACATGCACATTTTCTCAAGAAATTTTCTCAAGAAAATCTTCAGAAAGAATTTTCTTGAGAAAAAAACGCAGTGTGCGCACAGCTATTTTTTTTCCCCATAGGTTTTGCTGGGAAATGTCTGCAGAAAGATCACAAGCATTTCTCAAGAAATTTTCGCAGCAAAACCGCGGGTAAAACCACAGGTAAAAACGCAGTGTGCGCACAGGGCCTAAAGGTGGCGTTACATGCTACAATTTATCTGACGATATGTCGTTGGTGTCACGGTGTCCGTGACGCACATCCGGCATCGTTAGCGATGTCGTTGTGTGTGATACCTACGAGCGACTCCGAACGATCGCAAATAGGTTGAAAATCGTCGATCGTTGACACGTCATTCAGTTTCAAAATATAGTTCATCGTTTGGAACGCAGCAGACATATTGGTACGTTTGACACCCTGCAAACGACGAACAACATCCACAAGACCGCTTTGGTCAAACAATATATCACTGATCGATTTTGCGTCGCTTGTGAGATCGTTACGTGTGACCGCTAATAAACGACCTGATGTGCGATCTCGTCAAATTGTAACTACGATCTGGGCATGTCACATCGCTAATGAGATTGTCAGATAAATCGCAAAGCGGCCTTAACAGAGGTCGTTGTTGAAGAATGGAAAAAAAAAATAGATGTTGCAATATGTCACCAACTTGTTCATTCCATGCATAGAGGACTTGATGCTCTCCTTGAATATCACGGAGTTCGTACAAAATACCAGATGTAGTAGCTTTTGATGTATTCATATTTGCATCAACTGATTTGCCTAAAATCAAAGAAATTGTAATAATAGATATATTATTAATCTTACTTTAAGGACGAGACAAGGGGTAGGCACAGCAGGCATCTGCCTAAGGTGCCACCTCAGGTAAAGCAGGGAGGGGCACAATATCAAATAAAAAAAAAATTGAAACTGACATGAAGCAGAGCTCAGAGTTGCCAGGACCGTCGGTGCTCTTCTGTGTGCGGCGATATAGGCAGCAGTGCTGATGACAATGCTGATGAGCGAATCAAGTTAACAAGAAACAAGCACGCAGCACTGCAGCAGTGACAATACATGCTGGTGTAGATTCCTTCATTACTAAACAGCATACTGACTGTCTCCAACACTGACTACTGAACACAGTGGTTTAATTAGTAAACATAAGGGGTGCCAGGCCAGCAGCAGCTGCTGGTATGGCATCGAATACAATATGCTGATCACCCTTGGCTCTCGCTGTATTGCCAGCATGAGCCGAGCGTCATTCATCTGTGAGCTAATCCTGCGATCGGATCACAGCTGCGGAGGAGAGGGAGGGATTAATCTCCCCATCCCCTCCATTGTCAGCTGATGTGATTATCGCACTGCACTCGGATGTCGTCTGAGTGCAGTCCGATGTTTAACTCGCACCTATAGACTTGTATGGGTGCAAGAGACATGTCTCCCGCTGACAATCGCAGCATTCTGCTACTGTTCTCTCATCCAGAACCTGAAAGAGAAAAAAGCTGACTATCTGTTCTCGCCTTTATTGAGGAACATTGGTCCGAGGGCAACACGAGATTTTTTTGCATTGCAGTCATCCGATTTATACTCTTGTGTGAGCGTACCCTAAGTGCTGCCCTAGTGCAAATAATAAATAGCGCCAATTATCTCTAGCAGGGCAGAAAAATCATTCATGCAACCTATGCGGCCGTACAGGGGCCCATTTCCACTTCCAAAGCAGATGGAATTGTGCATTATAATGAGCTATTGGGCTGCAAGGGTCCCATATATTGATGTTACACAGTGGTCCTTTTCTCTCTTTGTCCGTCAGTAATCCCTGGCATTAGTCAGAAGCACTGACAGATGATCTATTCTATATACTAATTATTCCAAGTTTGTCTCAGAGTCATCAGTCACCTTTCTTTCCATTGCTGTGCTAAAGTGCTGCCACTGTCAGTCCTCAACTAGTAGGAGCCCATAAGAATGCAGGCAGCTACAGCAGAAGTGGGGTTTCCGAATCTGAGGAGGGAGAGGAACACTGATTGGCCACTAAGCACTTTCATCGTCAATTGGTTAATAGCTTTTATGTGAGTGGGGACTGGGGCGTATGTGTCTCGATTCAAGTTTTGGTAACTTAATATTAGAATTAATACTATTAATTTTTGACTTTTTTATATCATTAAATATAATCTACCCTATAACTATTATACTATGCCATATGATGCTTTAACCCCTCATCACCCCTTTAAACCCTCAAATTAATGACAGGCCATTTTTTTTCAATTCTGTCTATTTTCAATTTATGGTGTAATAACTCTGGAACGCTCCTACAGATCCCAGTGATTCTGAGACTATTTTTTGAGACATATTGCACTTCATGACATTTCTAAATTAGGACTATATTTTTTGCGTTTATTTTTAAAAATATCAAAAATTTTGAAAATTTCACAATTTTCAAATTTTTCATTTTTATGCCCTTAAACCAGAGAGTTATGTCACTCAAAATAGTTACTAAATAACATTTCCCCCATGTCTACTTTACTTCAGCACAATTTCTGAAACATAACTTTTTTGTTAGGAAGTTAGAAGGGCTCAAAGTTTGTCAGCAATTTCTAATTTTACCAACAAAATTTACAAAACCTTTTTTTTAGGGACCACATCACATTCAAAGTGGCTTTGAAAGGCCTAGGTGACAGAAAACACCCAACACCTAAGTGACACCACTATTAAAACTGCACCCCTCAAACTGCTCAAAACCACATGTAAGAATGTATTAACCCTTGAGATGCTTCCCAGGAACTAAAGTAATGGTGAAGGAATAAATGAAAATTTTACTTTTTCTCACAAAATTACTTTAGCCATAAAATTTTGCATTTTCACAAGGGTAACAAGTGAAAATGCACCATAACATTTATTGTGCAATTTTCCATGAGTAAGCGGATATCATACATGTACTGGAAATCTACTGTTTCGGCACACGGCAGAGTTCAGAAGGGAAGGAGGAATTTTAAAGTGCAAAATCCCCTGAGGTGCCTAAACAGTGGAGATCCCCCACAAATGACCCAATTTTGGTAACTAGACCTCTCAAGAAACTTATCTAGATATTTGGTGAGCTACTTGAACTCCTGGTTGCTTCACAGAACTTTATAACGTTGAACAGGAAAATAAAATAATACATTTTTACCACAAAGTTGTTACTTCAACCAGATAGCATTTTTTCACAATGGTAACAGGAGAAAATGCACAATACAATTTCTTTTGCAATTTCTCTTGAGTACGCCAATACCCCATATGTGGTGGAAA
Source organism: Anomaloglossus baeobatrachus (assembly GCF_048569485.1). Taxonomy (NCBI): domain Eukaryota; kingdom Metazoa; phylum Chordata; class Amphibia; order Anura; family Aromobatidae; genus Anomaloglossus; species Anomaloglossus baeobatrachus. Next base: position 83,353,342 of record NC_134353.1, on the reverse strand, counting down.
TCAACTGTTTGGGCCCACGGCAGGGTTTGGAAGGGAAGGAGCGCCATTTGACTGCAAAATTAGCTGAAATTGTTAGTGGATGCCATATCGCTTTGGGAGAGGCCTTGTTGTGCCTGAACAGTGGAGCTCCCCCACAGGTGAGCCCATTTTGGAAACTAGACCCCTTAGGAATTTATCTAGCTGGTTGGTGAGCACTTTGAATCCTTTGTGTGTTTAACGTTTAGCAATGAAAATGAAAAAAATATTTTTTTTTGCCACACAAATGTTGCTTTAACCTCAAACCTTTCATTTTCACAAGGGTCGCAGGACATAATGGACCATACAATTTGTTATGCAATTCCTACTGAGTACGCCAATATCCCATATGTGATCAAAAACTACTTTTGAGGCACAGAGCAAAGGGAAGAAGGGAAGGAGCGCTATAATTTTGGGCTAGATAATATTTTTTGATTGCTTGCTTTTTCACTTTTTGTGAGTCACAATCAAGAAGTAACATAAACTTTGGAATAGTTTTCTTTTTTTTTTTTTTTTAACGCCATTTACCGTGCTGTAAATTGATAATAGTTTTATTCTTCAGGCCAGTACGATTACAGCAATACTGCATTTGGGTAGTTTTTTTTTTTTGTTTTTGTTTTGACGCTTTACACCATAATAGCTATTTTATAAGAAAAGAACAGAATTTGCATTTCTGTATACTGAGAACTATAGCGCTCTTATTTTTTCACTTGTGGAGCTATATGTCAGCTATTTTTTTTGCGTAATAAGATGACATTTTCAGCTGTACCCTTTTTATTCATATTTGACTTTTTGATCACGCTTTATTCTACTTTTTTTGTCAGCTATATGATGGAAAGACATTATTTTTTGCAACTTGTTTATATATTTTTTTACCGTGTTCGCTGAAGGGTTACAGTTTTATAGATCAGGTAGTTACGGATGCGGCAATATCAAATATTTGTCCTCTTTTTAGTTTTTTTCCACATAAATATAACAATTTATTGAAATAAATGTGATTTAATGTAACTACTCAATGGAATAAATAAGTGAGCTTTTTTCAATATTTTTACTTTTTAAAAAATGTTTTAACTTTTTTACATTGTCACTATATGGGAGATCACTTTACAGAACTCTGATTTGCAGTTGCGATCTTCTGCAATGTTTGATCAATGCAGCACATCACACTTCAAAGGTGCACAGAGAAAGACTGAGTGATCATGCAGAAGGCCGTAATTAGGCAACCGATCATAGGGGAGAAGGAGCGCGATCCCTCTTCCAATGCCCTAAGTTCCACAATCAATATCAATCACATCATTTAGGGCGTTAAACAGCCAGGGACAGTGCAGAGACCGTCCTTGGCTCTATGGGTGGTGACTTGACTGCCGGGAAACCGAGCCCCAGGCGACGATCGCAGGGGCATAGCGCCCTGTGCCCTCACGATTGATAGGATATACTGGTACATCCAAGGTAAGAAAGCACCCGAAAAATAGGACTTGCCAGTATGTCCAAAGTCGTGAAGGGATTAAAGGAATAGCAGGCTTTGGTCAAGGGATGCTGTCCATTATAATCACTACTAAATCAGTGCTTTCCCAGGAAACAAGGAAAGCTGTGATTGATCATTTTTATGACCCTATGATTGAGTGGCTTCTAAATAGCCAATGGCAGTTCACAGATTGGCATGGTTGAGGCCACTATGGTAGTATGGTGCACAGTGTACTGACTTTTCCGAGGCATGTAATGTGGATGTTTGAGAGCGCAGAGCAAAGAAAAGAATTGGAGAAAAGAGTGAAGCTGAAACTGATATTTACTGTTTAAAAGTAAGCCCAATTTTTCATTATCAGATATACAGTATATACTGTATATATTTATTTTTTTATTGTTTTTTTTAACTTTTTGTATACATTTTTTTGTTTTTGTTTGATATATGCACACAGATGGCTTTTATTATCTACGGACTTTCCAGAGGGAACCCATTATGTTAAAATACACTATTACCCTGCAAATATGGGTGTAAAATTCAAAGCTGTAATATACCAAAGGTAGTTTAAAATCCAAAAAACAAAGACCAGTGCAAGGAATCACATTGGTCACTGGTAATTCAACCACCACTATGGAATCAGCATAAATATATTCCTTACACTGGACTTTCTTTTTTGGATTTTAACTAATTTTGGTATATTAAAGCTTTAAATTTTCTTCTTTCTTTGGGACTGGATTTCTTTCTTCTGGAAAATAATTATCAGCTGTCACATTTTTGCAAAAAAAAAAAGCCAATGTAATAAAATTATCTAGGGGAGTTTTTATATTTATCAGGTAGGGCATTGTCTTCTTTAACACATATATCTAATTATCAGAAAATCTATTAAACTGTGTTTGGAGTAGGAGAAACAAAATCATTGCTTTAAATAACATTTTTTTAAGCTGTGCATTTTCGCTGCTTCGAAAAAGGTAAAGAGAAAATAAAAATAAAGCAAGTGCTGTATTTACCTAGTCTCCGGCGCAGCTGTGACTGCTCCTGCGGCTGCTTACTCTTAAGGTCCCATCACACACACGAGATCGCTAACGAGATCGTTGCTGCAGCACAGTTTCTGTGATTCAGTAACGATCTTGCCAGCAATCCCGTTATGTGTGACACCTACCAGCGATCAGGCCCCTGCTGTGAGATCGTTAGTCGTTGACAAAGGGCCCGGACCATTTTCTTCAAAGGTGATTTCCTGCTGGGCAGGACACATCGCTGTGTTTGACACCTAACAATAAAGTATAGAAGCACGGTCTGATAGAGCGCTAAGGAGGCCACAGTATTAGATTATTATTATTTTTTTAGAATTTATTGTTTTCTATCAGCCATAGTGGCTGATAGAAAACAATAAATTCTAAAAAAAAATAAAATAATCTAATACTGTGGCCTCCTTAGCGCTCTATCAGACCGTTCTTCTATACTTTACTGCTGATCTTCCCCCCTGTGGGTTCACGGCAAGAGCTGCTTGATACGGAGGTCAGATTACCAGAGACGCCCAGTGATCTGTCATGTGACCAGCTCTTCAGGAATTTGCTTCCCTGGATGGACACCGTGGGCTAACAGGTTAGAAGAGCTCTGACACCACACTCCCGCCTTATACCGTGGTTGTGCGAGGGCTGCACAACCACATCAGGTGAGCAGATTCTTTTTCTCCTCCTCACCGCTATCTCCCAGAACCTTCACATGCGCTCCCTTGTTTAATTTTTATCCTGACACCTAACAATGACCTCCTATACAGTTCGCTCATCGTTATACAGGTCGCTCATCATTACTGCATCGTTGGTAAGGTCTGACTGTGTGACATCTCACCAGCGACCTCCCAACGACTTACCAGCGATCCTTATCAGGTCTCATCGTTTTCGAGATCGCTGGTAAGTCGTTAAATGTGATGGGGGCTTAACTCCAAGGTGGTTAATTATTGCTTTTCCATATTCATGGCTTTCCCACCCTCTTGCAGTCCTGGTGTATGTGATTGATTGCAGTTAGATGCGCCCTCAACCTGTGACAGTGTGTGACTGCAACCAATCACAAGAGTTGATGTGAATAAACGGTGTTCTTTTTATTCCAAGACCCTAACCAGCACAAACGTTTTGGTCTGTAATGGACCTTCCTCAATGTGCAGTGGTGGTTGAGGGACACTATTTCCTGGGAGAGACAGGTGCTTCTGTGCATCTTGTGGTGTCCATCCGCGCTGGCTCAATATAGCAGTGGACACCGCAAGATGCACTAAAGCGCCTGCCTCTCCAGGAAATAGTGACACTCAACCACCACTGCACATTGAGGAAGGTCCAGTATGGACAAAAACGTTTGTGCTGGGTAGTGTCTTGGAATAAAAAATACCATTTTTTCACATCAACTCCTGAGTGCCAAGTCTTCTCTGATATCGGTTATGGGATTGGATGGTATCACCAAGAGAAGTGCCGTGTTGCTATAATTTTGCAACCAATCACAGACCCTGTCTGCGGGTCACTATCATAGTATGAAATTAAATAAATAAAAAAACTGGCATAGGATCCCCCCATATTATGATACTCAGCACAGATAAAGCATACGGCTACAGACTGTAGTCCTCAGCCGTGTGCTTATCTTGGCTGTGTATCAAAATAAGAGGGACAGGAAACAGGAATATGGTGTAAAAATTTCACAACAAAATCTGCATCTCTTGGCAAAAAAACTGGGATTTCTGCCAGGAGAAGCATGTTCACAGAGTTTAATGAGGCCACCTGAGGTCAGGTTACCTTTGATTAGAAGTGGAGGGCTGTGGGAACATCCAGCCATGACTGCAAATAACCTGAGTGATGTCACCGCTCATCACCACAGGTCATTTACAGGTCGGTCATTGTTCTATGGCTGCCTGCTGTTACTTCAGATTTAGCAGAGCTGAAAACGTCATTGGACCTCGTGTTGACTGGTGAAAGAGGTGTTTTTTGTATTTTATTTCAAATAAAGGATTTTTCCAGTGTTTGTGTTTATTTACTTTTACTTACAGATTAGTAAAGGGAAGGTGTACTAGATGCCTCCCATTACTAATCCAGGTCTTAGTAGCACCTGTGGGCTGCCATTAACCCCTTATTAGCCCAATTTCCACCGCACTAGGGCAGTCGGAAAGAGCTGGGTAAAGTTCTTAGATTGTCACATCTAATGGATGTGGCAATCCTGGGTGTCTGCAAGCTACAATTTTTTGAATGGGGGAGCCCAATAAGCATGGGTCTTGGTCTCCACAGCCTAAGAATACTAGCCCCCAACTGTTGGGCTTTATCATGGCTGAAGTTCCCCATTAGAGTGCCAATCTTTGTGCTTCACAACAGCTCTCCCTGTTGACCTGGTGTGGTGGCAAATGGGATAATACATGGGGTTGATGCCAACTGTGAATTACCAGCTGGCATCAAGCCTTGTTATTAGTAATGGGTGGGTGTCTATCAGAGACCCTATTACTAATCCAACTAATCCATAAGCTTTAAATGTCCAAAAAATAACAAAAAATATTTATTTAAAAAAAAAAAACAACAACACCAGCCCTCATTCACAAATTTATTTAGAAAGAAAATTCCTTTAAGTTCTGCCATAATCCACAAGGAGGTCCCCCCAACATTCCTCGAAATTGACCATGAAAGACATACAAAGAGAGAATGAGGTCACCTCAGGTCACAGCATGTGGCTCACACAGTAGCCTGTGAGCCGCCGCAGACAGGGACGAGCGGTGATGTCATGAGTTCACTGCAGTTCATTGCTTAGAAATACATAATAAATGATTGAATATAAAAAATAATCATATGTTCACCCACCAAGCACACGAGATGCATTTCACCAATGCATCATCAAGGGTTCATCAAGCATTAAGGAAAGCTTTATTTCCTACCACCCTAAAGAAAAAAATCGAAAGTCTGGCTTCTAAGAGCTATCCACTGATGTCATTGACCTCAAATATGCTTGAGGCCAAGGATATGACAATGTTGCTAATATGGCAAAAAATATAATGAAGTACAAGTAAGAATTTTGCAAGTAAATGAATATGCATGCGATGTTCCATGTTAAATTCATAGGCTGAACCTAGCGGGTGTACATGCTGCATCTGTGAATCCAGAGATGCAAATATTTTTTGGAACAGTTTAAAGACTGTTTACATTTTTTCTCTAGGTCCACATTACGTTATTATTATTATTTATTATTATTATAGCGTCATTTATTCCATGGCGCTTTACAAGTGAAAAGGGTATACATAAAATCAGGTACAATAATCATGGACAATTCAAGGCACAAACTGGTACAGCAGCAGAGAGGATCCTGCCCGCAAGGGCTCACAATCTACAGGGGATGGGTAAGGATACAGTAGGTGAGGGTAGAGCTGGTTGCGCAGTGGTGTACTGGTCTGAGGGTTACTCCAGGTTGTAGGCTTCTCGGAAGAGGTGGGTCTTCAGGTTCCTTTTGAAGCTTTCCATGGTAGCTGAGAGTCTGATATGCTGGGGTAGGGTGTTCCAGAGTCTGAGGGAGGCACGGGAGAAATCTTGTATGCGATTGTGGGAAGAGGAGATAAGAGAGCAGTAGAGAACCAGATCTTGTGAGGATCTGAGGTTGCGTGCAGGTAGGTACTGAGAGACTAGGTCACAGATGTATGGAGGAGACGGGTTGTGGATTGCTTTGTATGTCATAGTTAGTGTTTTGAAATGGAATCTGTGGGCAATGGGAAGCCAGTGAAGGGATTGACAGAATGGCGAAGCCGGGGAATAGCGGGGGCAGAGGTGAATTAGTCGGGTCGCAGAGTTTAGGATAGGTTGGAGGGGTGCAAGAGTGTTAGAAGGGAGGCCAGAGAGCAGGAGGTTGTAGTAGTTAAGATGTTAGGAGATACTTGTAAAATTTCTAAAACCAACCCTGAAAGGACATAGAGCACATACAATAAAAGAGCTATACAGTCAAATCCTTCTGATATGTGAAGCCATCAGTGAAATTATAGAAACCTCAGCAAATCATGAAGTTATTATATCTGCTGGGAAACGTTTTCAGCTACAATTAAGCTTGCTTTCGAAAAGCAGGTTTTGCTGTTGTTTTGCTGCATTTTTTGTGACATTTTTGGTGTATCATTTACCTACAGTACATGTTTAAATAAAGTTAGTTTCATTCACCATAAAAGCAGCAAAAACACAGCTGCAAATCAGTCACTAGAAGGTCTCTATAGTAGAAGAATGAAAGAAGATAAATGGCCTTAAAATGGCTTTACAGAAAATACGGAATATTGATGTGCAGGATGTAATCAATAATGCTAAAAATATATGTGAAACATTGGACATTCCTACAACATTTCCATGAAAGAGAAAAAAAATTAAATGCAGGACATTATACAAGTCATGTGAAGATCAAGTAAGCCTTTCTGCTGAAGATCAATTTAGAGTTGACATTGCAAAGGTTTTTGATGTACCCGTCTCTAACTTAACATGGAAGTCAGAAACCTTAAGGGAAACTGCAGAGGATTTTCCATTTCTTTCTTGTGCAGCACTTATTGAAATGGAGATCCCTGATTTACAGAAAGCATCAAATGATCTTTTTCTTAAAAAACAAAGTAATTTGGATGCATCTTATTTCTGTGCAGAAATTGAATGCTTCAGATTCCAAACAGCTGCTTTACTGCCAGACATGAATTCTGCAACACCACTTGAACTGTTTGAAACAATTCAGGACAGTTCCCTTTAGTCCGGCTATCAAAACATTGCGCTTTTTTTAACTCTACCAGTGGCTGTTTCATCATGTGAGTGAAATAAAAGTAATTTTAAAATTTTGATACCTAATCTGGGCATATGGTGCGTGTGTGACATGGTAAGACACATCGTGTTTACTTTATGAAGGACGGACTCTGAAACCCACAATTCAAACACTGCCAAAACTTAAAAGGAAGAGGTACTCTGATTCACCCTGTATTAGACATAAAGGAGGGCCTCATAAAAATTTTGGTAAAATTGTTGGTTATTGGGACTCCTGGCCAAAAATTAGAAGGCAAACTGCAATACACACTGGAAAACATGTAAAGGAGGGCCTCCGAAAACTTTTTTTCCCCCATTTTTAAGGAGTGGAACTCCTAGACTGGTAAAGCCTATGAATTTATTGCAAGGGCTTAAACACCTTTACCCCTGGGTGGTACATATATATATATATATATATATATATATATATATATATATATGTATATATATATACAGTCAGGGCCAGAAATATTTGGACAGTGACACAAGTTTTGTTATTTTAGCTGTTTACAAAAACATGTTCAGAAATACAATTATATATATATAATATGGGCTGAAAGTGCACACTCCCAGCTGCAATATGAGAGTTTTCACATCCAAATCAGAGAAAGGGTTTAGGAATCATAGCTCTGTAATTCATAGCCTCCTCTTTTTCAAGGGACCAAAAGTAATTGGACAAGGGACTCTAAGGGCTGCAATTAACTCTGAAGGCGTCTCCCTCGTTAACCTGTAATCAATGAAGTAGTTAAAAGGTCTGGGGTTGATTACAGGTGTGTGGTTTTGCATTTGGAAGCTGTTGCTGTGACCAGACAACATGCGGTCTAAGGAACTCTCAATTGAGGTGAAGCAGAACATCCTGAGGCTGAAAAAAAAAGAAAAAATCCATCAGAGAGATAGCAGACATGCTTGGAGTAGCAAAATCAACAGTCGGGTACATTCTGAGAAAAAAGGAATTGACTGGTGAGCTTGGGAACTCAAAAAGGCCTTGGCGTCCACGGATGACAACAGTGGTGGATGATCGCCGCATACTTTCTTTGGTGAAGAAGAACCCGTTCACAACATCAACTGAAGTCCAGAACACTCTCAGTGAAGTAGGTGTATCTGTTTCTAAGTCAACAGTAAAGAGAAGACTCCATGAAAGTAAATACAAAGGGTTCACATCTAAATGCAAACCATTCATCAATTCCAAAAATAGACAGGCCAGAGTTAAATTTGCTGAAAAACACCTCATGAAGCCAGCTCAGTTCTGGAAAAGTATTCTATGGACAGATGAGACCAAGATCAACCTGTACCAGAATGATGGGAAGAAAAAAGTTTGGAGAAGAAAGGGAACGGCACATGATCCAAGGCACACCACATCCTCTGTAAAACATGGTGGAGGCAACGTGATGGCATGGGCATGCATGGCTTTCAATGGCACTGGGTCACTTGTGTTTATTGATGACATAACAGCAGATAAGAGTAGCCGGATGAATTCTGAAGTGTACCGGGATATACTTTCAGCCCAGATTCAGCCAAATGCCGCAAAGTTGATCGGACGGCGCTTCATAGTACAGATGGACAATGACCCCAAGCATACAGCCAAAGCTACCCAGGAGTTGATGAGTGCAAAAAAGTGGAACATTCTGCAATGGCCAAGTCAATCACCAGATCTTAACCCAATTGAGCATGCATTTCACTTGCTCAAATCCAGACTTAAGACGGAAAGACCCACAAACAAGCAAGACCTGAAGGCTGCGGCTGTAAAGGCCTGGCAAAGCATTAAGAAGGAGGAAACCCAGCGTTTGGTGATGTCCATGGGTTCCAGACTTAAGGCAGTGATTGCCTCCAAAGGATTCGCAACAAAATATTGAAAATACAAATATTTTGTTTGGGTTTGGTTTATTTGTCCAATTACTTTTGACCTCCTAAAATGTGGAGTGTTTGTAAAGAAATGTGTACAATTCCTACAATTTCTATCAGATATTTTTGTTCAAACCTTCAAATTAAACGTTACAATCTGCACTTGAATTCTGTTGTAGAGGTTTCATTTCAAATCCAATGTGGTGGCATGCAGAGCCCAACTCGCGAAAATTGTGTCACTGTCCAAATATTTCTGGACCTAACTGTATATATATACACACATCCTGTATATATATGTAAGAGAATTGTAGAGGTAGGCCTCAAGCACAACCTGAAAACACTTTAACGGAAGGCATCATACACATCCTGCGAAAATTAAGAACGAGGATTGTATGATAACCTTCTAAAGATTTGGAGCAATGGCCACCTTATGACCCTCTAAAGATTTGGAGAGAGGGTCACCTGATGACCTTGTACATATTTTGAACGAGGGCTGCCTAATAACCCTCAGATTTTGAGCGAGGGCCACCTGATAACCATCAAAAAATTTTGAGTGAGGGCTTCCTCATACCCTTTAAAGATTTTGAGTGATGCTTGCCTGATGACCCTCTAAATGTTTGAAGCAAGTTCCACCTGATGACTCTCAAATGATTTTGCGCAAAGGGCACCTGATAACCCCCTAAAAATTTTGAGCTACGCTGCATGATGACACTGTTGATATCATGGAGAAGGAGAAGAATGAGGAGGACAAGAAAAAGAAGAAACCGTGAGACTTATACCTTTGTTGGGTAGAAAGGAGTGCATAGGAATACACCAGAAAAAAGGAACATTTTAATTGGCTTTAGGTGTCACAGTTGTGTCATGGTTGACAGTCCCATGGCGTCTGATTGTGGAAGGTCGCAGCGTTTAGTTACTCAAACTGCTCCCTGACATCCTATGTGTCTTATCTGCTTTCCTTTTAGGACCCTGCGGATATCCTCCCCTTTTAGCTGCTAATCATTATTACTTCCTCTTGTGTCCTTAAATGCTCACATTTTCCCTGGATGTTTGCTGGTGATAGAGTTATATACCTACACAGGCCTTGGCTGCAAGCAGTCTGCTTGCAATCATCTGAAGAAACATTGTCATTATTTGCTGTTTATCTCCGAGTCTTCTTGGAGATAAATTATCCGTTGACTCCCCCTGTTTGTGCTCCCTGTATCTTCTTTAGAGCTTACTTGGATTGACTAAGTACTCATCCATTCTAACATCCCATCCTCTCTAAAAAAACACTACAGGCATTGCAGACCAAGATGGATAGGGATGCGGGGAAGACACCTAGATCTGAAGGACTAGGGATGGCTGTGAAGACAAAGATGTCGGACAATGGCACTGTTGGGAGATGAAACCCAATCCATTGTGGGAATTAGGGTGAGAAAAGGGCACATGGACGAGTCCCGCCCGTACAAGGGCTGATGGGTAGAAAATGATCTGTGGTAAGTGGAGCCCCGCACCGAAGAGAGGGAGCCTGCTCATTCCAGTGAGCTGATGGGGAACCGGCAGTGGCTCTGAAGAAATGAGCAGAGGAGCTGGAAGAGGCTCCATCCTGGAGGGTGCAGCCTGGAAAATGGAATCTCCCCCAGCAGCACCAACCATCACCATTTCTGAAGCAAGCGCTGAGAGAGAAATACAGAGACCAGAACATGAAATGATTTTTAGCATGCAATGGACTCTGGTACAGGCTGCACGCTCGTGGTGGTCATGGCTGATGCAGCTGGCATGAATTGATCACACAAATGACCCTTCAGGCAGAGGAAGAGTGGCCAGGAAGTCTGCAGCTCTGGATGGATACCCCAGAAGATCATACCCTGTGGCTAAAAGAAGCAGCAGCAACCTCATGCAAAACCCTCTGGTCTTGCAGCTGAGGAGAGCTAATTAAACAACTGCAGGTGTTGATGGCAGTGAACGGACCAGACTCTGATAAAGACATGCCAGGAAAGAAAGCGGCCTCAATGCCACGGCCACTAGAAAGCATAAGTGGGCTCTTAGCCACAAAGACTCCAATCCCTGTGTATGTGGATGAGAAGCCCCCAGACTTGAACTCCAAACTGGTGAAGTGGGTAGTCCAGGTGATACAGGAGAAGAAGTTGAGGGAAGCCTAGGTTCAATGCAAGCTGGTGTTCCAAGGCGGTGGTGCGGTTGGCTGGCAAAGTTACCCATGGGATCATCTGGCACCTAGACCTGTAGAGGGGCTATGGATTTATACTGCAGGAAGGCACCAGAAGCAAAATTTATGTGTGAATGCCGGCTCTGTGTGTGAATGTCCAGCTCTGATCTGGGGGGACATGTACAGTTTGTTAAGGAGGATGGTCGCTGTGGGCGACACGTGGTCACATTGGTCTGTCCATTGGCCCAGGAAGACATTTGGTCCCAGCAGGGTTGCCTGCCACCATTTCCAGCCTTAGCCATAGAAGGGCCTGATTTTAAGGGATGAGTTCCTGTTTTGAATGACATAGTTCATGTTACCACACAATGTACTGAAAACAGAAAAAAAATTCTAAGTGAGGTGAAACTAATATTTTTGGGATTTGTTTTTCTGGTGTTCCGTCTATGGTAAACATGACCTGGCACTCTGATTCTGCAGGTCAGTATGAACAGTGATAAACAGAAGCTGTTTTGTTTTTTTCCATCTCAGAACTGTTTTAAAAAAAAGTCTTCTGTTGCCATTTTCTGAGGTTTTCGACTTATAAACCTGTGCACACCTTAAGTATCAGCCATGTTTTTGCTGGGTTTTTTTCCACTCAGTTTTGTCACAAAAACATGAATTATTTCCTAGTCCCAGGAAAGTGATTGAGATTCCTGAACTCACGCAAATATTGCTTCTTTTTTCCTTGCAGATTTCAAGCGGTTCCAGATCTGCGCTTTATTTTTTCAGGATTTTCCCCTCCTTAAAATGCATAATACAAAAATGCAAGCAAAACAATTAAACAAAAATGTAAGTAAAAATGTGGCAAAAACACCCTTTGTTTTAAACTTTGTTTTTCCTGCAAAGAGACAGGGGCAGAAATGTCTAGTAATTACTTATCGTGTGCACCAACCCTTATTTTATCATTCACGTAGCTAGGTAAGGACTTGATTTTTGCATGCTACGCTGAATACAATGTTAGTGTACATAGGATATTTTGACTGTTTTTTTTTTTTTTTCCTTTTCCACATATCATAAAAAATCTAATTAATCTTACATTTTCATAGTTCAGACATTTTTGGTCATAAAACACCAAAAAACACCAAAAACTGAGCTGTAACAAAAAAAACAGTAAACATGCAACATTACAAGCATGTAAATGACAGCCTCTAGACAGAAAAAAAACAAAGAGAAAAATTATATGAAAAATACCCTGAATAATAATGAATAAAATGCAAGTGCTTAATAACAGGGTCGTTAGTATATACATTTTTTGCAAAAACGTAAGAAGCCATCCCACCTCGTCACGGTGTACCCCGTGACGAGGTGGGATGGCTTGTTACGTTTTTGCAAAAATGTATATACTAAGTACCCTGTTATTAGGCACTTGCATTTTATTCATTATTATTCAGGGTATTTTTCATACAATTTTTCTCTTTGTTTTTTCATTTTTGGTCATAAGGATACCAAGCATGTTTTTTTAAATTATTAATTTTTCAAATAATAAGAGGAAAGAGGTTTTTCCATTTTATACTGAAACACGTCAGTATTACCGTGTAGAGTGAAATTGCGGTTCTATCAAGCTCTGCCGGTAGCTGAACTTCAGAGGAGTAAAGTGTCAGATAGGGGTCCATCAGAAACCTGACCAGATGGAAAGGTAACTCATCAGCTCCTCTGATCGCCATTCTGGGATTGAATACTTTTGAAAGACATCAATTATTCTGCCTCTTATTGTACTAGAAAAAAATTCCAAGTGTGGTGAAATTGCAAAAAAAAAAGTGAATGCACTATCGTTTTTGTTTTTTAATTTATCATGTTCACTATATAGTAAATTTGCCATTATGATTCCCCAGGTCAATACGAGTTAGCAGATACTAAACATGTATAGTTTTACTTTTTTCCAAGTGGTGAAAAAATATTCAAAATTTTGTTTAAATAAAAAAAAATATTGCTCTTCTGACATCATTCCTGAGACCCGTAGTGTATTAATTTTTCAGGATCTGGGGCTTAGTGATTGCTATTTTGAGGCTGGGAAGGCCAAATAACCATGGGCCGTTTCAGCCTGATTGTAAAGCTTCCACTAGGGGGTGAAGAGACTTAGTGGAGATTGAACACCAAAGTGCAGTAATATAAAAGTCCACCAGAGGTCGCTAGCACAAGAGTAAGAGTAGTCAGACAGGGGTTGTCACATAAATACAAGTGAGTGAGCAAGCCATAGTCAAATGCAAGCAAGGGGGTCAGAAGCCGAGAAGGCACGTAAAGAGCAGAGGAGGAGCAGAGCTGTAGTCAGGGGACGTTACCGAGGTCAGAGGCCGGGAGAGCACGTAAGTACAAAGGTGTAGGTGGAGGCAGAGACACAGAACAGGGCCACGGTCAGATAGACAGAGTGAACAAACAGTATAGGAGGAATGGAGGTCAGGGAGAGGTAAGCTGTGTAGCGAAGCGGGACAGATCAGACCAAACTCACAGGAACCAGTGTACATGCTGCAGAGCAGGAACTATTACAGGCAGCGTCCTGGAGGAGTCCACACCATAATAAAGCGGCGAGAGTCCCAGAATGAGGCATAACCGAACAGACCCCTTCCACCTGACTTAATTCCGTCAGAGCCAAGCAGCAGTCATGACACTGATAATACCAGCACCCAGCTGTCTGCTTTACCTTGTCCTATCAAAAATAGGAGACCCCATGTTGTTTTTTAAAACTAGTAAATAATTTTTAAACATGACGTGGGATGCCCTCAAGCCATTTTTTTAAATTATTTTTTCACAACAGCATACAGGTATCTTCTCCATGCTGAAAAGCTTGTTGATTGTCTGCGCTGCAGTCTTTTAACAAACTTTATTAACATACATACACCCATACACAAACATAGACATGGACTTTCATGAAAAGTCTGTTTTTGAGCTCAAGCCCCAGACACTAGAATTTGGTACGAATCTCAAACTTTACCTTTTTTGTTCGCTCATCCCTATTCATAGTGTTAAATTATTTATTTATATTAAAGTTGTTTTTAAAATGTGTTTTGATTATTGTTATTAATGACCTTTTAGAATTGCTTTTAACTATGTTTGCACTTTTTATACTTAAATAACAAACAAGCAAAAAAATTTTTATATACATATATTTATAAAAATTGTTTTAATTCCTCACTGGAGCCGCCGGCTTTCAGTCAACACACACAGCACTGCTCCCTACAGAGGTAGCTGTAAGCATGCTCCTGCACTTTGATTGACAGCTCTCTCTGCACAGATGCCAATCATAGTGTAGTGAGCAGCATTGGCAGCAGTGCTTGTAGCCACTCCATGTACATCTCCATGACTGAAAGCTGGCAGCTGCCAGGAAGAAAGTAGTTCCGCTTCTGCTAGGAGCTGCTCTTTCAGTAAGGCAGTCTTGCATTATTATCAAACTATTTACCTGCAGATTAACCCTATATACAGTATATAGGTAAGTAGTCTTCTTTGACGTGACAAGATGCCTTTAAGGTTTTATCACTGAGAAATCTTCTTGAAAGGCTTCTCCTTTTTCCTTTACTATGTACCAATTTTTTTCTTATGTCTAAATTGGTTGTAGTGAAGGAGTGACATGTAGTGAGATGTATGGTTGTGGAGAACAATGCAAGGAAAGTCTTGTTTTCACTGGACTGTGCCCATAGAATTTCCATCATATTTCTTTCCACAGGAAAAAAATACTTGCTATTCAATTACTGAATAAGAAGGTAATTAGTTATTATTTCAAGCTTGTAAGTGTTTATGAAGGATGTACTACTTGAATGTGGAAACTATGTTCACACGCAAAGACTATAGTGGAATTTGAAATATCTGATAAGCCTTTGGCTCAAAAGCAAGAACTGACCAACTCACCAGAGTACGAGAGGTTCCTCCAGTGGGCAAAGTTCTGAGACAATAATTGACCCCAAAGGTCCACTAAAAAGCAACTTTGTTAGTAGCCAGCCATTCAAAAGTTCCATACTAACTAACATTGATGTTGGTAAATAAGGAACATTTAAAGGGGTGGTTCAGAGTCAAACTAAATTTCCACTGAAATCCCTATCTAGTTATGATCGTAATGTAAGCTATTTTTTAATATGCTTGTATTCAAAATTCCCTAAATACTTTATCTCACAATCATATTGTTTTTTCGACCTTTTCCCTCTCCTGCGCATTACAGTACTTAGAAGGGCAGAAGAAACTGTGCATCGCATTGGAGGGCACATATTACATACAAAGACATACAGTATAAAAATTATATTTAATAAAGTATTCAATTTGTGTTAATACAAACTACTGATATCTTAATAATGTAGTATAACGTTTTTTCTTAAATGAGATATCCGGTGTTTAGATTAAATATCCTCCATGCCTCTCTGTTTTTTAGCAATGAGTCTCTATCCTCCTTTGCATTGTCCGTTTTGATGTGTTGAATGGCTTAAACATAAAAAATGATCATTGTCCTTCATGATGATTAATAAAATGTCTAGATGATATACTCCTGCTAGTGTTATTATTTTCAATATCATAATTAAGCTCTTTAATTCATGTTTTAGTTTGCTTATATTGTTGCCCACATATTAACATATTATAAATTGATTTTTTTGCATTCTATGGTGTGTATAACACATTCAGTATTACGATTCAAAAATAGGTTGACTATATTTTGTTCACAATTAATTGAATTGGAAAAATATTTCTATTTATTAACATGTTGGCACATTCCGTAAGTAAAAATACCGCAATTGTAAGGACCTTGAGTACAAAGCCAATTTTTTATTTCCAAGTTAGAATTATGTTTTTATTACATATTTTGTCTAGGATTTTAGAAGTACATTAATTTGTTCTGAGAATAGATAGCTTTTTGTTTAAATTCTGTTTTTTTTTTTTTTTATCATGGGGTAATGAGTGCTGTATTGAGAAACTAATATTAAGGACTCATTAGTTATGTCCAAAACTGGAGATGCTGGGCTTTAAAGCTAGGGTTTTTTTTCACTATGTGTTCAGCTCTCTTCGTACTTTATTTTTTTAGTATAGTTTTTATTTACTTAATTTAATTTATAGTGGGGGAAAACAAGTATTTGATACACTGCTGATTTTGCAAGTTTTCCCACCTACAAGAATGGAGAGTTGTGTAATTTTTATCGTAGCTACACTTCAGATGTGACGGACAGAATAACAAAAAAAACTCAGAAAATCACATTCTATGATTAAAAGATGAATCTGCATTTTATTGCATGAAATAAATATTTAATCACCTAACAACCAGTAAGAATATTAATGGCACCATTTTTGTGCAGATGCTACGTTTTGATCACCTGTTATTGCATTTTGCACAAAATTTGTGGTGACCAAAAAACATAATTTTGACGTTTGGAATTATTTTGCCACTATGCCGTTTACCGATCAGATTAATTGATTTTAAATTTTGATAGATCGGTCATTTCTTAACGTGGCAATACCAAATATGTGTATATTTTTTATTTTTTTAACCCCTATAATTTTTAAAGGTGGTTGAATTGATCTTTCAGGATTTGTTTTTTTTTTTTAATTTATCAAAACTTTTTTTTTTAATAGTCTCTCTAGGGGGTTATAAGGATTAGCAGTCTGATCGCTTGTTCCTTTCTCACAATCAGAGCAGCACCGCTCAGATCGGGAGAAAAGCAGCTCTCCTATTACAAAGGGCAGTCTGCTGGGTGTAAGAGGAAGTGACTTATGATTGCTACAGGAATCATCACATGACCCTGTGCTACCATTACGACCATCGGATCCACATGATCACATCATGTTACTTTCTGTGTCGGGCTGTAAGTAAAGTTTTAGCACGATCGCAATTATAATGGCGTTGTCACATATTGACAGCGCCATTTAAGAAGTTAAAAGACACGGGCAGAAAATGAATCCACTCATGCCTGGTAGGCACACATGTCAGCTGTACAAATCAGCTGACATATGTGCTGATCGCCAGGGGCTGCTTGCAGCAGCTTCGGGGATTAACACTATGACCGCTAGGATGTAATATTACCATCTCATTGGCCAAATTTTTTGGCTTCAGTAATGAGTCCTATCCCGGCTGTACCATTCACACAAAAAGCATGGCTACTTCATGTATCCTCTTTGCTGCCAAATGAGCACAGCGAGAACATACAGATCACAACATATTAACTATCCTTGATCCTTGTGGTTAAGTTGCTTAAAAATAAATTCCAAATTCTGTCAATTTTCTTTCAAGTGCACAGAATGCCCTACAGGGACTGAAGCATACTTGCTGCCATTGTGCAGTAGCAGCTTTCAAACTTTTTTTTTTTGCTGAATCAATAGTCTCCACTTCCTCACATTGTACTCAATATTCTGTTTTTCCATCATCCCAGGAACATCACTGCAATACAGAAGAGCACTAACTTGATAAAAAGTATGTAAGGAATTCCTTTTGTATTATTATGAAAGTTTGTACGCCAGATACATTCGAATCTTGAAATAATCAAAATAATTTGGATATCATCGATGTATCAGGCATATAATTTGATGGAATGTAGGGAGGGATTTTCTTCATTATAAATATACAAGTCCTCTCACCAGCTCATTACCAGATTTGCAAGGCATAAGGACTACTTATCTTCCATAGAGATATGCCCATAGTTTTTAGTGTAGAAATTACTTCAATGATACATTTCAGAAAATCAGTGGGGAAGTCACAATATTTTTTTTAAATGAAAATCCGATGCCATAATTGCAACACGATGAACATGTATAGCACCACGACGTCACAACTAGTGATGGGAGGACCCACCGATACCCAAGATCAGCGGTTCCAACAGGGTGTTTAAAAAAAAAAAACAAACAAAAAACGGTTCAGGCTCGTAATTGATCCCAGATATATGGCCAGATGCTGGTCCCCATATAAGTCTATGGGGACACAAATCAGGCAATTAAAAATGGTGGTAGAAGTGATAGGGGAATTAGAGGAAGTGCATCATACTTACCAGTCTCTGAGCGGCTCTAATGCTACTTCCAGGTCTGCTCACTTTTCTTCCGAGGTTACTTATTTGCTTCATGCATATGCACTTCCCCCACCCACCGGCAGTCCCTGCATCTCTGATTGGTTGGAGTCAGACGCACCCCCAGCCTGTGTGACATGTCAGACTATACTCAATCAAAGACACTATCTGCATCTAGATTTGTGTAAAAATAAATAAATACATTTGTGTAGGGCCCCCCCCATATTATGATACCCAGCACAGATGAAGCATACGGCTACAGGTTGCAGCCCCCAGTTGTGTGCTTATCTTGGCTGTGTATCAAAATTAGAGGAACCATATAAGGTACCACATGCAGCTTTTTAAAAAAGTATTTAAATAAATAATTTAAAAAAATGGTGTGCACTCCCGCCAATTTTGATACTTAGCTATGAAAAAGCCAACATTTGGGTGCAGGTATTTTGAGGCTTGGGAGCCCCATGCTTATTGGACCTCTCCAGCCTAAAAATAGCAGCCTGCAGCTGCCTAGGATTGTTGCATCTATTAAATGAGACAATCCCAGAACTTTACCCAGCTCTTCCCCATTGCCCTGGTGTGGTGGCATTTAGGGTAATAAAAGGTTAATGTCAGCTCACAGCTGCCACTAAGCCCTAGATTAGTTGTGGGAGGCATCTATGAGACCCCCTCATTACTAATCTGTAAGTAAAAAGAAATATTGTAAACGAAAACAAAATAATCCTTTATTTGAAAAAAAACAAAACATACCCTCTTTACCCATTTATTAACACCCAGGTCTGACATAATCCACACAAGGTCCCATGACGATTCCAGCCTGCTTCATCTGAAGAGACAGCTCGTGGGCATAAAACATGACCGCATGTTGTGGGCGTCAGGCAGGGAATGAGCCACAGCAATGAGCGGTGACATTACTCAGGTTATTTGCAATCACAGCTAGAGGTTCCCACTGTCCTTCACCTGTGATCACAGGTAACCTGACCTCAGACGGCCTAATTGATTTGAGTGACCTCACCGACCTGTATCTCCTGTCAGAAAACCGCAGATTTTTTTAAACGAGATGCAGATTTGGTGCTGAAATTTCTACACTATATTCCTTCACCCAGTCAACACCTACTGGCAAAAAATGCATTAAAAACACCAGTGATAGTGATGCAATTTTTTTTTATTTTGCCAGAAGGTGTACATTTGGTGCAGGGATATGGTGTAAAAATTTTCAGCACCAAATATGCATCTCTTGGTAAAAAATGCACCAAGATGGTTTTGACGCCTTTTCGGTGTAGTTTTCGGCCAGCCGATGCATATTTGGTGCTGAGAAGAAAACGACACTGTAGCGACGTGAAAACAATTTCTGTGCATTTTTGTTGCCAAGAGATACAGATTTGGTGCTGAAATTTTAACACCAAATTCATACACCCAATCTACACCTCCTGGCAAAAAAAAATCACATCAAAACTGCACCAAAATGCTTTGTGGTTTGATGCATTTTTTTGCCAGGAGGTTTAGATTGGGTGCAGGAATACGGTTTAGAGATTTCAGCACCAAATCTGCATCTTTTGGCAAAAAATCCCATAGGTTTTTGCAAGGAAATGCAGGTTTGTGAACTCAGTGAGGTCACTCAGTTCAATGAAGTCAGCTATGGTCATGTTACCTGCAGTTACAGGTAGAGGACTGTGGGAACTTCCAGCTATTCCTCAGCCTGATTGCAGGTGACTAAAAACTTGCAGTTGAGCAGTACCTCATTGACCCTTACGAAGATATCATGAAGTAGCAAAATATCGTTCTGCAAAATAATGGTAATTCGACACAACGTAACAAGTTCAGATTAGCTTATTGCGTTATGATAACAAATGCTACTTTTGTAATCTGATTTCTTAGTGAGTTGGGAGCTGAATTTCAGAATAAATGATGACTCTGTGAAAGGACAAGTATGTGTGACTGAGCGTCAGCAGAACTATAACCACACTGATAAAGAAAACAACAGCTACCATCTAAATGACCTTCTCTGGCCCTGCCTCACAGACAAAAGGACTCTCCTATCTTTCTCTCTATCAATCAAGTATATATTACTCTCTTGTCCTTTCCAACTAATCTTTTTTCACCACTTCTTCAGTGTCTTAAGACTTACTATCCTTTTCTTTATGGTAAACCTTGAGCTGTAATGTCCTCTCACTATCCAGTTTGACCTTAACGTTGCTGCTGCATTCCCTACCTATACTTTTATACAGACTGCAATAGTCCTTTTTTGATTGGCTGTACTGTACCATGTGATATCTGCAAGACGTAATGAGAAAGCCCATATGGCCAAACCCAAGGTCATTTTTTGGCTTATGCAATCTTCTAAAATGTCTGAACTTGCCTGTTTGGCAATTTTTTTAAAAAATGTGACATACATATGATTGATATCATATCAATTATATATCATCTCTAATTATAATATTAGCTTGTACTGTTGATTTATGAAAAGTTTGATGAGACAAAAGTGACCATTTAAAGATTGATGTGATATTATAAATATTAGGTTGCACCAATTACCCGTTCATCTGTTATATAATCTACAATATCGAAGAGCACAAATAATGACAAAAATAGCAACAAATATAAAAAATATACAGTAGATGTATATCTATTAGAAAAAGTTTGAGCAGCAAAAGTGGATTTCATTGAAAGTACACAGGCAACAACTTCAATTAGTGTAAATATATAAGAAAAGACAGAAGTCTTTAAATTTGCCTAAATATATCCATACATCCCATGATCACAAAGATAAACAGGAAAAAGCTCTATAATGAACATAGAAATTTATTTGAACATAGAGTACATGGTATATAAAAGTACAGAGAAATATATCATGACCAGGAAAATGACACAAAAAGGTGAAAAACACCCCATGTGGGGCCACATGCCAAGACAATGTATATACTTGCTCCCTAATAAAGTGCTGAGTGAGAAAATCACATATACAAGTAAGAAAGCCGTTTGCAGCAAAGCACCTTACTACATACACTGAACAGAGTCAGAGGGCTGCATGCTGCAAAACAGTAAAGCATGAGTATCACCACAGCACTACACATAAAATGAGGGAGCTTACCAGGATAAAACACCTTCCATGTGGACACACATGAGGACAAGTCCCAACACGTGTTTCGTGTGACTTCCTCAGGGGACCTCCTCTCACTATCCAGTTTGACCTTAACGTTGCTGCTGCATTCCCTACCTCTACTTTTATAGAGACTGCAATAGTCCTTTTTTGATTGGCTGTACTGTACCATGTGATATCTGCAAGACATAATGAGGAAGCCCATATGGCCAAACCCAAGGTCATTTTTTGGCTGATGCAATCTTCTAAAATGCCTGAACTCGCCTGTTCTGGCAATTTTTTAAAAATGTGACATACATATGATTTATATCATATCACTTATAAATAATCTCTAATTATAATATTAGCTTGTACTGTTGATTTATGAAAAGTTTGCTGAGACAAAAGTGACCATTTAAAGATTGATGTGATATTATAAATATTAGGTTGCACCAATTACCCGTTCATCTGTTATATAGTCTACAATATCGAAGAGCGCAAATAATGACAAAAATAGCAACAAATATAAAAAATATACAGTAGATATATATCTATGGAGAAAGATTAAAGCTGCTGAGCAGAGTGCCTGATCAGTCAGAGACAATTCTATGTCATTTATCTCCATTAAGTCTGACTAACTAACCTTGCCACGGGCTCTCCTAATATGAGTATATTCACAGTACACCAAGAGTTAAAAGGGCTGTATATGGCACCAGCATGCTTCATCTCCTCCGCAGTTGGCACGCTGCATGAACACTCACCAGTGTGGAAATGATTGTGCTTATTAAGATGAATTCCTCATTACAATGTTCCCCTTGTCTTTGTTCATCAGCTATTGATGGTAAGATGGCAGACTCACATATTTTATGCACTTTTGATTCATTTTAACATGTTATTTTGTAGAAGTTTTTGTAGCTTTATGAGACTTGTTTTTTTTGCAAGATGAGTTGTATTTTTCAATAGTACTATTTTGGGGAACATTATAGCACATAAATAACAATTCTACCATTGTTTGCATGCAATTTATTTTTTTACACTTTTCAAGAAGAGGTACAAAAAAAAAGTCCTATTCTGCATATCAGAATGATTACATTGGTGCCAAATAGTGTCTAACTATTTACCATGTACAACTAGAGAAGAAAATCTTTATTTAAAGGGGTTGTTCACAACTTTCACTTTGATGGCTTATTCTTATGTCTGATCGGCTGGGGTCTGACCCCCCTCACCCCTGCCAATCAGGTGTTTCTGGTCCCGGCGGCAGCAGCAGGTGGACGGAAATGCTCAGTTCCGGCGGTGCTCAGTCACAAGATAGTGGGCGAAGCCGGGTACCGCACATCCGCCTCTTATAGATTAGCATGCAGACGTCGGGACCGAAAACAGCTAATTGGCGGGGGTGCGGTGTGTTGGACCCCTGCCGATCAGACATTGATGACCTATCCTAGGATAGGCCATCAATGTTAAAGTCGTCGTGGGCAACCCCTTTAAGTGGAATTGAATTCTACTTGATAATACAATAAATCTGCATTGAGAATACAGATTTTTATAAATTTACTTTGTACAGATTCAGCAAAGTGGAGGCCAGCTGACTGCCATTTTGCTGAATGTAGATGGCAAGGAAAAGTAAAAAAAAAAAAAAGCTTATCACATCCCCACTTTCTTGTTCAAGCTGTCCTCCAATGCTCACTGCCCGCAATATAATCCCCAGAAACACCTCTTCCCCCAATCATGAGCCACATTTTGTGCGTTCAATCTAGTCCTGGACTTTTGACTGCAACCATACCTCAGAGGTCATTGCACAATTACAGTATGATGTCATGATGTGTGACATGTAGTGACCTCCAAGGCATAATTTTAACTGGACGTTGTGACCTCGAGTGAACAGGAGCAGATGTCGGACTTGCTATCCACAATCAAGTCCTCAAGACCTCTTATTTCTCCGTCCTTTTCAATAGATCTCAGAGGCGACATGGAATGAACGCCAAGCCATTGTCACATCTGGAAGTTCAGGCCTAGAATTAACAGGCCATGATATTCAGGAAATCAAGAAGTGGTTATGATGAATGGATGGCGATCAGTGAGGTGCTGCGGGGTCTGGAGCATAATAAGAGACATTCAATTTGCTGAGAATAACTGGTTAATTTAAACTGTTAGGATATATACTAAATATTGACTTAGATTATTTTGGGCATGGGAGTGGAAGAACAAGGTTTTATTTGTTTCTTTATGTTGAATTCAGGTTTTCTTATAAAACTGCATTAATTTATTCTGTGGGTTCTTACAGCTAAGCCGCCACCATCAGAGCATTACTACCCTTACTGCTGTATGAGGCCCTGTAAAAAGGCGCGCCAGGGTAATTGCTTTACACTTTATTAAGCCTCTGTCCACCCTTCCACCTCTACACCATGCCCTACTCTGCCTCCCAAGCTCCGTCCCCACACCTCTTAACCAGGACCCACTCCAGTCACCGCCGTGCCCGCCAAAGCAGAGGGGCCTGGCTGAGTCTGACATCTTCAGTGAAGTCAGATGCTGCCAGCACACCCTCTGTTCCTAGGAAGGTTTGTGCTGCACATGTGTGATGCCCTGGACTAGCCAGATAGTCACAGGTAGACCCCCGCATTACACCTGTCCCCCAATAAGGTAACATCAGCCAACCAGTAAAACTTAGTCACCTCCCTCAGTGCTCGATTGACACACCAGGGGGTGGAGCCAGGCAGTTGGCCACACCCACCGAGGAGTTCAGAGGGCCTCAGGCAGGAAACACACAGTCAGATGAGTTTTAGTGTTGAGGAGTGGAGGAGGTCAGGCCTGTAGAACAGGCCTGTGACAGTCTGACAGGTGCCGGGGTCGGAGCCCTGGTACATTGGCTAGGAGGCAAACAGTGGCCTTAGCCTGCAGGAGCCGGGAAGATGGCTCGGTGGAACTGTGGTGGATCGGGACAGGGTAGTGGCCCGCCGGTACCGACCCGGGGAACCGACTCGGAAACCGGAGCACACAGGGGGCTACTCAGACCCTGAAATGAGGTTCAGAATCCACTGGACTGAGTTAATTAACTGATTGCGGTCTGGACTATAGGTCCGTTCCCACCCAAGTCCCGACTGAAGACAACAGCCCACCGAGGGGGATAGAAAGCCACCGCACAGGCAGAGAGATCCCACGGGCCAGCGTCTGCGGGCAAAAGGGCTCTCCCGACATTCACAAAGCCAGGGAGCTAAAGCGCAGGCAGCCCAAATACACAACACGGTGCAGGAGAAAGGCCAAGACCACCGAACCGGGTGAGGGACCAGACGCAGCCGGCTGCGGGCACCGACCACCATCAACTTTGTTTACCAGAGACTTGTGTGTGTCAATAACAGTGAGTACAACAGTGCCACCCAGCCGCGCACCGTCCTGCACCACTCAGCTACTCCCAACGGGTCCCGGGGCCACCATCCGTGCCCACGGAGGAGTTAACATCTTGCTGCACTACCATCTCCCCCGGGTGCTCCGTAACTACAGTGGTGGTGTCTACCTTCACCACATCCCGTGAGTGGCGTCATGAACTCAAGCGCGGCTCCAGCCGTGCACTTACCTAACCCCCCATCAAAAGCGCCAGAATCCCCTTTCAGAGCAAAGTGACCCCGGGTCCGGAGGCGCTCGAGCCACCCACCAACGAGCTCGGATCCAAGCAGCTCGGCTGCTGTCAAGCGCGGGGCAGTACACATGCGCTAAATAGGCTGCCATATGCAATCCAAACAGGAAATCACCGCAGAGCATGCCAGAATTTGAGCATTGGAGTCGCCAGCATATTCTGTGTTTCTCTGCCTTCTGGCTCTGGCTCCCAGCTCATACAAAGTAACATACTGTATATAAGATTCACACTATCTCCTGCATTACTGTGTGTCTGTTTGTACTATATGTATATGGTGTGGATGTGTATATAATATAGTGCTGGGTATACACTATGCACACCCTGTCGCATCTATTCTGTATGCAGCCAGCAGCAACCTTTATTGAGTATACAACCTGCAGCCTTTATTGTGTACACAGCCAGCAGAAATAAGGAATAACAGCCAATAACTTTAATGCAGGAAGCAAAGATGGCTATGGAAGTACTGTAATTGGCAGGCAATCCCTGCATATTTAGTGCCTAAGTATCAGGCGCCAAACATGCGGGGAGGTGACTTGAAACGCATGAATACCAAAATATTCGACAAGTAACGAATATATCCCGAATACCTTAAAATTTGTGCAAGTAATGAATAGTGCCAAATATATTCTCTCATCACTACTTATATCCTGTTTAATATATTGAAATAATCTCCAGTCATCAATTTTCTTAAATATTTGGAGTGCCTTGATTTCCTCTCTTGCAATCATTGTGTCTTTCCCTGCAAAAGAGCACCCAGTTGAATAAGCTATGAGTGCCTACCATATTATAACACTAGAAGTGCGGTCTCAGAGGCTTGTAGCTGGCCCTTGGCTACTATTGACTACATTGAATACCCAACAGTACACTGTGATCACGTTCTAAGTAGAGATGAGCGAACCGGTCCCGGTTCGGCTCGAGGTCGGCTCGCCGAACGGAGGTCCCGTTCGAGTTCGGCTCGTCGAACGTTCGACGAACCGAACTTGAACTGCATAGGAAACAATGGCAGGCAATCACAAACACATAAAAACACCTAGAAAACACCCTCAAAGGTGTCCAAAAGGTGACAAACAACTCAAACATATGGGAAAGTGACAAGGACATATACTCATGCGAAAACAAAACAGCTGGACAAGGAAAAAGAGGAGGACACACAGATATATGAGTATATGCAAGGAAACATCGATTCCATTATTGTGCAACTTGAGCCCTGCTCATTTTAGGCTTCCAATCTGGATAAATTGCCTGAGCTCGCCACGTACGCCTTGGGGATCTTGTCGTGTCCTGCAGCCAGCGTTCTCTCGGAACCTGTCTTCAGTGCTGCTGGGGGTCTGCTGGCAGATAAGCACACGTGTCTGTCCACTAACAATGTGGACATGGCTCTCAGAGGACTTTTCTTCCCCTGGGTCAGCCTCGGGACGGGAAAGGCACGCGTATTTTTGAGAGTGCTTCATGCAAAGCATCTGTTTCTTATTCAAAAGGGGGGTCAACCGATGCCAGTCAAGTGGGGTGTGTGTGGCCCAGTTAGTGGCAACGAGGGAGACTGTGGTTGGAGTCCCCTCGCTGTGTTTCTAAAAGAGCCAAGATGAACAAGTCATGGCTCTCAGAGGACTTTTCTTCCCCTGGGTCAGCCAGGGGACGGGAAAGGCACGCGTATTTTTGAGAGTGCTTCATGCAAAGCATCTTTTTCTTTTTCAAAAGGGGGCTCAACCGATGCCAGTCAAGTGGGGTGTGTGTGGCCCAGTTAGTGGCAACGAGGGAGACTGTAGTTGGAGTCCCCTCGCTGTGTGTCTAAAAGAACCAAGATGAACAAGTCATGGCTCTCAGAGGACTTTTCTTCCCCTGGGTCAGCCAGGGGACGGGAAAGGCACGCGTATTTTTGAGAGTGCTTCATGCAAAGCATCTTTTTCTTTTTCAAAAGGGGGCTCAACCGATGCCAGTCAAGTGGGGTGTGTGTGGCCCAGTTAGTGGAAACGAGGGAGACTGTGGTTGGAGTCCCCTCGCTGTGTTTCTAAAAGAACCAAGATGAACAAGTCATGGCTCTCAGAGGACTTTTCTTCCCCTGGGTCAGCCAGGGGACGGGAAAGGCACGCGTATTTTTGAGAGTGCTTCATGCAAAGCATCTTTTTCTTTTTCAAAAGGGGGCTCAACCGATGCCAGTCAAGTGGGGTGTGTGTGGCCCAGTTAGTGACAATGAGGGAGACTGTGGTTGGAGTCCCCTCGCTGTGTTTCTAAAAGAACCAAGATGAACAAGTCATGGCTCTCAGAGGACTTTTCTTCCCCTGGGTCAGCCAGGGGACGGGAAAGGCACGCGTATTTTTGAGAGTGCTTCATGCAAAGCATCTGTTTCTTATTCAAAAGGGGGGTCAACCGATGCCAGTCAAGTGGGGTGTGTGTGGCCCAGTTAGTGGCAACGAGGGAGACTGTGGTTGGAGTCCCCTCGCTGTGTTTCTAAAAGAACCAAGATGAACAAGTCATGGCTCTCAGAGGACTTTTCTTTCCCTGGGTCAGCCAGGGGACGGAAAAGGCACGCGTATTTTTGAGAGTGCTTCATGCAAAGCATCTTTTTCTTTTTCAAAAGGGGGCTCAACCGATGCCAGTCAAGTGGGGTGTGTGTGGCCCAGTTAGTGGCAACGAGGGAGACTGTGGTTGGAGTCCCCTTACTGTGTTTTACATGCTTTTAGAAGGGCATGACATGGCTTAGAGGTTGACTTTCAGCATCTGGAAACTGTTGGCTACCAAAATGCTGCCTTTCCAACCTTTTTAACCGAGGATTTACGAGACCTTATGCCCATCGCAGTGCCCCAAGAGCCGATGCCCAGGCGCCACTCCTTCTCCAACAAAGGCGTGCACGCGCTACACCAGCATGTCGCACTAAACATCACTGATTCCTTGAGAAACTCTGTGTGACAGGGTGCATTTCACCACAGATAATTGGCCCAGTAAGCATGGACAGGGGCGTTACATGTCGCTGACTGGGCAATGGGTTACTGTGGGGAGAGATGGAGAAGGGTCTGCTGTACAAGTCTTGCCGTCCCCACGAGTTGTTTCAATCCTTCTTCTGTATGTAGAAGTTAATACACTGCTTCTGCCTCTTCAACCTCGTGTGGGTCCTCCACCTTGGCGCAAACCCTGTGTGGTCAGGCCACCCTTCCTTGTAACTGCGCCCAAGGAATCCCACACACCTCCTTACTATGCTGGCAGCAGAGCTCAATGCCATCAGGCGGTCAAAGGTTTACTTTGAAATGTATGGGAAATGTGAGTCACACCGCTGAGAAGTTGTGGACGGTTAGCTCTGGAGACCGAGTTTCATCAATGGTTGTCTCCACTCAACCAGCAGCCAGGGAAGGCCGGGTGCGACAATGATGCAAACATGGGTGCGGCCCTTCGCTGTGACAATGTGACACATGTGCCTTGCGTGGTTCACGTGTTGAACCTGGTTGTCCAGCAATTTTTAAAGCACTATCCTGGCCCACATGGCCTTCTGCAGAGAGCACGGTGTAACGCCTTCCTTGATCCACACACTCAGATGGGCTGTAAATGATAGGCTAGAGGGAAGCCACTCACCAAGCAGGACCCCTAGAACCCTGAAACCCTTTAACCCTTATACAGGGATTAGGAATTACACAGGGCCCAAGGTGATTAATACCTGTGGAAGGCTGCAGTTCCAGAGAATAGTAGTCAGGCAGGGTCAAAACATTAATTGAGGAACAGGAACAGAATGGGACGGCAAGGACTTAATCAGAAAACAAGCAGAGGTGAAATGCGGATCGGCCAACAAGGTACATAAACAGCAAGCAGGAAAAGTAGTCAGGTAACAAGCACACAAAATCATAAAACTGAACTGGGGGTAAAAGCAGAGCTATGTCTGGCAGTGGTCTGCAGACAGGATGGGCATAAAAAAGGGTGTGGTGTCTTCCCATTGGTTGTAGCTGAATGATGGTATTTCATCTGTGAGATACCCACCAGCTACATTCAGCCAGAGATTCTGCATCTGTCAAGGTAATGCAGCCCAGTGGGTGAGCATAACCTGCGTCCACCTGCGCCGCTGGCATCGACTCCTCTCCCATCATCAGCACTATGCATGAAAGGAACACGTTGTCACCTGGCGACCGGAGTACAAATTGACGGAGCGGACTCCGTTGGTGACTTAACAGCCGTGTGCGGCAAAGATGCAAATTTGGCTGCGGGCCATCGTCAGGGCAATGTGACACACGTGCCTTGTATGGCTCACGTGTTGAACCTAATTCTCCAGCAATTTTTTAAACACCATCACGGCCTACATGGCCTTGTGCAGCGTGCACGCTCGCTATGTGCTCACTTCCATCGTGCGCACACAGCAGCTCAACAACTTTCGTCGCTACAGAAGTCTTTAGGTCTGGCGGTTAAACGCCTGAAATGCGATGTGCCCACACGCAGGAATTTGAATCTGCACATGTTGCAGCGTTTGTGGCAGCACCGCCGAACCCTGCTGCAATACGTTATGACATATAGCCTGGGATAACTTGATCCAGAGGTGGTGAAGATCACGCTGCTGGAGTGGTGTCAGATCAAGGACCTATGCACCCTGCTACACAGTTTACAAATGTCGACGAAGATGTTTAGCACTGGCAATGTCATTCTCAGCGTGACAATTCTGGTCATCTACATGATGGAGCACACTGTAATTATTATTCGGAGTCAGGTGTTGGGACAAGAGGAAGGGGAGGAAGTACAGGAGGAGTCATATGCGGAAGGGATAACAAGATCTACGAGGTCCAGATGGTCAGCGGCACCTATGCGGCAGTCATGGTGAGGGAGAGGGATTAACAAGGGCGCATAGTATCAGCAAAAAGTGTTGAGGAAGGTGCAGGAGCCCATGAAGAAATGGAGGACGAACTGGCGATGGGCATGGAAGACTCAGCAAATGAGTGAGAACTTGCTCACATTTCGGTTGTGCGAGGTTGTGGGGAGAGGGCAGAGGAAGGAGGCACGATTCTCACCTCTCTGCCACCAACACACCAAGGACTTGGTCCTCCTGGATGCACAAGACACATGAGCGCCTTCTTGCTGCACTACCTACAACATGACCCTCGGATTGTACGAATTCAAAGTAATCCTGACTACTGGGTTGCCACACTGTTAGATCCCCGGTACAAGACAAAATTTGGCGAAATAATTCCTGCCATAGAAATGGACGCACGTATACAGAAGTATCTACAGAATGTGGTACGCAATCTTAGATCTGCTTTTCCACTAAACACCAGTGCTGCACAGTGTGAATCTCAACGGTTTGTCATGGATAGGAGGAAATGGTCTTTTACTTGTCCACATCTGAGGGACCAAGGGCTGGCTGTTGTGCTGAGATGCCATTGAGTACGGTGTCCCTGCAGAGTTGCACTTTTGGTCATATACAAAATGAGTTGAAAAAGGACAGATGCGGGTGAAAAGGGGAACAGGTGTGTTGGAAAGGGGAAAAAAGTTTTGGTCCGTGGGTTTGGTGGTTAAGCAACAGTAACATTTGATGAAGAAACACCATCTGTTACGGTGGGACTGGCAGATTTGGATAAGGTGGTATATACTATGTTACCGCTATATAACGAAAATTAATAAGAAAGATAAAGGTATATATCCCCATCAGCAGTCAGTGTCCACCGTGCTCCCAGATGGAAAAGGAGAGGTTGGCAACTGGAAGGTTCGGTGGAGGATACAGAGCTGTGTGGCTATGAAACTAATAGTTGCCTGAACCGAGTTAGACGCCACTCGGATCTTGAGACTGGGAGCCCTGTTAGCGTCACAGGGTCCACACGCCCATCCAGCCCAGGAACTCCCTGTTAACATCACAGGGGCCATTCAGTACGCTGACCGTGTGCATTGGGGCCACACCTGTGAACAGCAGGCGCATCAGCAGCAGCAGGCCTGTTAATGCCACTGGGCTGCACAAGCAGGACTTGTAGGACAGGAGCTGGTCTTAACCGTTCTGCGTTACCAACTGTGGTGGCGGCCTGCATCAACGCCCTATCCCTGCCTACCTCTGGCCTAAAGCCACAATGGGTTCAACACATGGAGGTGTGCTCTTTCGGAGCATAATAGAAGACTGCGCACCTCCTTGTTGTCTCCAGCACCTTCTATAACCTGGGTCCGCCCCAAACCAGGGTGGACCACAATGCACCTCCTGGAGACAAAAGCAGAGTGACACGTCATGAGTGGCATAACTAGCGTCCTATTTGGAACCGCAACTTCAATGATGACCTCATGGCTGTCATGACCCAAACACCTCACCAGTCATCGTCTGACCATCAATAATGAGGTGACAAGTCATAGGGGCGGGCCTCTGCAAGCCATTTGGGAGTGGCCTGGCCACATCGTCAGGACACCTGATGCCCTGTGGTCTATATGGGCCCCCCACATCAGGGGCAGGGCCAAAGAGTTCATTACCGGACCTAGTCTCTGATGCAGTAAGTGCCTGAGCATGGTCAGTTGCATGAAATAGAGTCTCTGAAAAAAGACTATCAGCTTTAGCATGGTGTCTAGGCACAAAACAGGACTTAGACCCGTTACGGAATGCAAGTACCTGTGCAAAGAGGGTTTTCACACTAAGTGTGGGAGCATGCGCTGTATCCCGAAATGAAGACAGCGTCAGGAATGGCACAGTCAGGCTGAGCATACTCACTAGGCGAAACACTGTAGTTAGGCTGCAGCTGGGGTAAATCGGCACACGCATGCGCACTAGCTGCCTCTCCACACTTAAACGTGGAGGAGAAATTGCTCTTCGGGTGTGGACTTGGAGATGCTGTCTATGAACAGAAGGAAAAGCTAAAGAAAGCCTCACTTTATATCCCTCCGAATTATCAAATGCAGCAATAAATTCCCTGAGTTTGCTATAACATTAGCGTAGCAAAATCTGCATGAGGGTGTCCTGCAGAGCTGCTAGAGATAGCTTGGCACCAGTGGGACAATAATGAAATACAACAGCCAGTTCTATGATGCCACTAAATGGCAGTATTTTTTGCTATCATTATAGCTTATTAAAAACAGAGCAGGAGGGTGTCATGCAGAGGTGCTGCACATAGATTTGCACCAGTGGGGCATTAATGGAGTACAACAGCCACTTCTTGTATGACACTAAGTTTACTCAATTTTTGGTATTATAATGTATTAGTAACAATGAGTTTGAGTGTGCAATGCAGGCAGACGTGCTGCAAATATCTTTGCAATAGTGTGACTAGACAAAAGTACAATAGCCACGTTTAGGATGCCACTAGGTACACTGACTGTTTGCTAGTATAATGGCTTAGTTAAAAAGAGTTTGAGTGTGCAATGCAGGCAGACGTGCTGCAAATATCTTTCCACTAGTGTGACTACACAAAAGTCCAATAGCCACGTTTAGGATGCCACTAGGTACACTGACTGTTTGCTAGTATAATGGCTTAGTTAAAAAGAGTTTGAGTGTGCAATGCAGGCAGACGTGCTGCAAATATCTTTCCACTAGTGTGACTAGACAAAAGTCCAATAGCCACGTTTAGGATGCCACTAGGTACACTGACTGTTTGCTAGTATAATGGCTTAGTTAAAAAGTGTTTGAGTGTGCAATGCAGGCAGACATGCTGCAAATATCTTTCCACTAGTGTGACTAGACAAAAGTCCAATAGCCACGTTTAGGATGCCACTAGGTACACTGACTGTTTGCTAGTATAATGGCTTAGTTAAAAAGAGTTTGAGTGTGCAATGCAGGCAGACGTGCTGCAAATATCTTTCCACTAGTGTGACTAGACAAAAGTCCAATAGCCACGTTTAGGATGCCACTAGGTACACTGACTGTTTGCTAGTATAATGGCATAGTTAAAAAGAGTTTGAGTGTGCAATACAGGCAGACGTGCTGCAAATATCTTTCCACTAGTGTGACTACACAAAAGTCCAATAGCCACGTATAGGATGCCACTAGGTACACTGACTGTTTGCTAGTATAATGGCTTAGTTAAAAAGAGTTTGAGTGTGCAATGCAGGCAGACGAGCTGCAAATATCTTTCCACTAGTGTGACTACACAAAAGTCCAATAGCCACCTTTAGGATGCCACTAGGTACACTGACTGTTTGCTAGTATAATGGCTTAGTTAAAAAGAGTTTGAGTGTGCAATGCAGGCAGACGTGCTGCAAATATCTTTGCACTAGTGTGACTAGACAAAAGTACAATAGCCACGTTTAGGATGCCACTAGGTACACTGACTGTTTGCTAGTATAATGGCTAAGTTAAAAAGAGTTTGAATGTGCAATGCAGGCAGACGTGCTGCAAATATCTTTCCACTAGTGTGACTACACAAAAGTCCAATAGCCACGTTTAGGATGCCACTAGGTACACTGACTGTTTGCTAGTATAATGGCTTAGTTAAAAAGAGTTTGAGTGTGCAATGCAGGCAGACGTGCTGCAAATATCTTTCCACTAGTGTGACTACACAAAAGTCCAATAGCCACATTTAGGATGCCACTAGGTACACTGACTGTTTGCTAGTATAATGGCTTAGTTAAAAAGAGTTTGAGTGTGCAATGCAGGCAGACGTGCTGCAAATATCTTTCCACTAGTGTGACTAGACAAAAGTACAATAGCCACGTTTAGGATGCCACTAGGTACACTGACTGTTTGCTAGTATAATGGCTTAGTTAAAAAGAGTTTGAGTGTGCAATGCAGGCAGACGTGCTGCAAATATCTTTACACTAGTGTGACTAGACAAAAGTCCAATAGCCACGTTTAGGATGCCACTAGGTACACTGACTGTTTGCTAGTATAATGGCTTAGTTAAAAAGAGTTTGAGTGTGCAATGCAGGTAGACGTGCTGCAAATATCTTTCCACTAGTGTGACTACACAAAAGTCCAATAGCCACGTATAGGATGCCACTAGGTACACTGACTGTTTGCTAGTATAATAGCTTAGTTAAAAAGAGTTTGAGTGTGCAATGCAGGCAGACGTGCTGCAAATATCTTTCCACTAGTGTGACTACACAAAAGTCCAATAGCCACCTTTAGGATGCCACTAGGTACACTGACTGTTTGCTAGTATAATGGCTTAGTTAAAAAGAGTTTGAGTGTGCAATGCAAGCAGACGTGCTGCAAATATCTTTGCACTAGTGTGACTAGACAAAAGTACAATAGCCACGTTTAGGATGCCACTAGGTACACTGACTGTTTGCTAGTATAATGGCTTGGTTAAAAAGAGTTTGAGTGTGCAATGCAGGCAGACGTGCTGCAAATATCTTTACACTAGTGTGACTAGACAAAAGTACAATAGCCAAGTTTAGGATGCCACTAGGTACCCTGACTGTTTGCTAGTATAATGGCTTAGTTAAAAAGAGTTTAAGTGTGCAATGCAGGCAGACGTGCTGCAAATATCTTTCCACTAGTGTGACTAGACAAAAGTCCAATAGCCACGTTTAGGATGCCACTAGGTACACTGACTGTTTGCTAGTATAATGGCTTAGTTAAAAAGAGTTTTTAGTGTGCAATGCAGGCAAACGTGCTGCAAATATCTTTCCACTAGTGTGACTACACAAAAGTCCAATAGCCACGTTTAGGATGCCACTAGGTACACTGACTGTTTGCTAGTATAATGGCTTAGTTAAAAAGAGTTTGAGTGTGCAATGCAGGCAGACGTGCTGCAAATATCTTTACACTAGTGTGACTACACAAAAGTCCAATAGCCACGTTTAGGATGCCACTAGGTACACTGACTGTTTGCTAGTATAATGGCTTAGTTAAAAAGAGTTGGAGTGTGCAATGCAGGCAGACGTGCTGCAAATATCTTTGCACTAGTGTGACTAGACAAAAGTACAATAGCCACGTTTAGGATGCCACTAGGTACACTGACTGTTTGCTAGTATAATGGCTTAGTTAAAAAGAGTTTGAGTTTGCAATGCAGGCAGACGTGCTGCAAATATCTTTGCACTAGTGTGACTAGACAAAAGTACAATAGCCACGTTTAGGATGCCACTAGGTACACTGACTGTTTGCTAGTATAATGGCTTAGTTAAAAAGAGTTTGAGTGTGCAATGCAGGCAGACGTGCTGCAAATATCTTTGCACTAGTGTGACTAGACAAAAGTCCAATAGCCACGTTTAGGATGCCACTAGGTACACTGACTGTTTGCTAGTATAATGGCTTAGTTAAAAAGAGTTTGAGTGTGCAATGCAGGCAGACGTGCTGCAAATATCTTTCCACTAGTGTGACTACACAAAAGTCCAATAGCCACGTTTAGGATGCCACTAGGTACACTGACTGTTTGCTAGTATAATGGCTTAGTTAAAAAGAGTTTGAGTGTGCAATGCAGGCAGACGTGCTGCAAATATCTTTCCACTAGTGTGACTACACAAAAGTCCAATAGCCACGTTTAGGATGCCACTAGGTACACTGACTGTTTGCTAGTATAATGGCTTAGTTAAAAAGAGTTTGAGTGTGCAATGCAGGCAGACGTGCTGCAAATATCTTTCCACTAGTGTGACTACACAAAAGTCCAATAGCCACGTTTAGGATGCCACTAGGTACACTGACTGTTTGCTAGTATAATGGCTTAGTTAAAAAGAGTTTGAGTGTGCAATGCAGGCAGACGTGCTGCAAATATCTTTCCACTAGTGTGACTAGACAAAAGTCCAATAGCCACGTTTAGGATGCCACTAGGTACACTGACTGTTTGCTAGTATAATGGCTTAGTTAAAAAGAGTTTGAGTGTGCAATGCAGGCAGACGTGCTGCAAATATCTTTGCACTAGTGTGACTGGACAAAAGTACAATAGCCACGTTTAGGATGCCACTAGGTACACTGACTGTTTGCTAGTATAATGGCTTAGTTAAAAAGAGTTTGAGTGTGCAATGCAGGCAGACGTGCTGCAAATATCTTTACACTAGTGTGACTAGACAAAAGTACAATAGCCAAGTTTAGGATGCCACTAGGTACACTGACTGTTTGCTAGTATAATGGCTTAGTTAAAAAGAGTTTGAGTGTGCAATGCAGGCAGACGTGCTGCAAATATCTTTGCACTAGTGTGAC
The DNA here is from genome assembly GCF_048569485.1 of Anomaloglossus baeobatrachus. Taxonomy (NCBI): domain Eukaryota; kingdom Metazoa; phylum Chordata; class Amphibia; order Anura; family Aromobatidae; genus Anomaloglossus; species Anomaloglossus baeobatrachus. The sequence continues at coordinate 83,317,390 of NC_134353.1, read as the reverse complement.
TAGACAAAAGTCCAATAGCCACGTTTAGGATGCCACTAGGTACACTGACTGTTTGCTAGTATAATGGCTTAGTTAAAAAGAGTTTGAGTGTGCAATGCAGGCAGACGTGCTGCAAATATCTTTCCACTAGTGTGACTACACAAAAGTCCAATAGCCACGTTTAGGATGCCACTAGGTACACTGACTGTTTGCTAGTATAATGGCTTAGTTAAAAAGAGTTTGAGTGTGCAATGCAGGCAGACGTGCTGCAAATATCTTTCCACTAGTGTGACTACACAAAAGTCCAATAGCCACGTTTAGGATGCCACTAGGTACACTGACTGTTTGCTAGTATAATGGCTTAGTTAAAAAGAGTTTGAGTGTGCAATGCAGGCAGACGTGCTGCAAATATCTTTCCACTAGTGTGACTACACAAAAGTCCAATAGCCACGTTTAGGATGCCACTAGGTACACTGACTGTTTGCTAGTATAATGGCTTAGTTAAAAAGAGTTTGAGTGTGCAATGCAGGCAGACGTGCTGCAAATATCTTTCCACTAGTGTGACTAGACAAAAGTCCAATAGCCACGTTTAGGATGCCACTAGGTACACTGACTGTTTGCTAGTATAATGGCTTAGTTAAAAAGAGTTTGAGTGTGCAATGCAGGCAGACGTGCTGCAAATATCTTTGCACTAGTGTGACTGGACAAAAGTACAATAGCCACGTTTAGGATGCCACTAGGTACACTGACTGTTTGCTAGTATAATGGCTTAGTTAAAAAGAGTTTGAGTGTGCAATGCAGGCAGACGTGCTGCAAATATCTTTACACTAGTGTGACTAGACAAAAGTACAATAGCCAAGTTTAGGATGCCACTAGGTACACTGACTGTTTGCTAGTATAATGGCTTAGTTAAAAAGAGTTTAAGTGTGCAATGCAGGCAGACGTGCTGCAAATATCTTTCCACTAGTGTGACTAGACAAAAGTCCAATAGCCACGTTTAGGATGCCACTAGGTACACTGACTGTTTGCTAGTATAATGGCTTAGTTAAAAAGAGTTTGAGTGTGCAATGCAAGCAGACGTGCTGCAAATATCTTTCCACTAGTGTGACTACACAAAAGTCCAATAGCCACGTTTAGGATGCCACTAGGTACACTGACTGTTTGCTAGTATAATGGCTTAGTTAAAAAGAGTTGGAGTGTGCAATGCAGGCAGACATGCTGCAAATATCTTTCCACTAGTGTGACTACACAAAAGTCCAATAGCCACGTTTAGGATGCCACTAGGTACACTGACTGTTTGCTAGTATAATGGCTTAGTTAAAAAGAGTTTGAGTGTGCAATGCAGGCAGACGTGCTGCAAATATCTTTGCACTAGTGTGACTACACAAAAGTACAATAGCCACGTTTAGGATGCCACTAGGTACACTGACTGTTTGCTAGTATAATGGCTTAGTTAAAAAGAGTTTGAGTGTGCAATGCAGGAAGACGTGCTGCAAATATCTTTGCACTAGTGTGACTAGACAAAAGTACAATAGCCACGTTTAGGATGCCACTAGGTACACTGACTGTTTGCTAGTATAATGGCTTAGTTAAAAAGAGTTTGAGTGTGCAATGCAGGCAGACGTGCTGCAAATATCTTTCCACTAGTGTGACTAGACAAAAGTCCAATAGCCACGTTTAGGATGACACTAGGTACACTGACTGTTTGCTAGTATAATGGCTTAGTTAAAAAGAGTTTGAGTGTGCAATGCAAGCAGACGTGCTGCAAATATCTTTGCACTAGTGTGACTAGACAAAAGTACAATAGCCACGTTTAGGATGCCACTAGGTACACTGACTGTTTGCTAGTATAATGGCTTGGTTAAAAAGAGTTTGAGTGTGCAATGCAGGCAGACGTGCTGCAAATATCTTTACACTAGTGTGACTAGACAAAAGTACAATAGCCAAGTTTAGGATGCCACTAGGTACCCTGACTGTTTGCTAGTATAATGGCTTAGTTAAAAAGAGTTTAAGTGTGCAATGCAGGCAGACGTGCTGCAAATATCTTTCCACTAGTGTGACTAGACAAAAGTCCAATAGCCACGTTTAGGATGCCACTAGGTACACTGACTGTTTGCTAGTATAATGGCTTAGTTAAAAAGAGTTTTTAGTGTGCAATGCAGGCAAACGTGCTGCAAATATCTTTCCACTAGTGTGACTACACAAAAGTCCAATAGCCACGTTTAGGATGCCACTAGGTACACTGACTGTTTGCTAGTATAATGGCTTAGTTAAAAAGAGTTTGAGTGTGCAATGCAGGCAGACGTGCTGCAAATATCTTTACACTAGTGTGACTACACAAAAGTCCAATAGCCACGTTTAGGATGCCACTAGGTACACTGACTGTTTGCTAGTATAATGGCTTAGTTAAAAAGAGTTGGAGTGTGCAATGCAGGCAGACGTGCTGCAAATATCTTTGCACTAGTGTGACTAGACAAAAGTACAATAGCCACGTTTAGGATGCCACTAGGTACACTGACTGTTTGCTAGTATAATGGCTTAGTTAAAAAGAGTTTGAGTTTGCAATGCAGGCAGACGTGCTGCAAATATCTTTGCACTAGTGTGACTAGACAAAAGTACAATAGCCACGTTTAGGATGCCACTAGGTACACTGACTGTTTGCTAGTATAATGGCTTAGTTAAAAAGAGTTTGAGTGTGCAATGCAGGCAGACGTGCTGCAAATATCTTTGCACTAGTGTGACTAGACAAAAGTCCAATAGCCACGTTTAGGATGCCACTAGGTACACTGACTGTTTGCTAGTATAATGGCTTAGTTAAAAAGAGTTTGAGTGTGCAATGCAGGCAGACGTGCTGCAAATATCTTTCCACTAGTGTGACTACACAAAAGTCCAATAGCCACGTTTAGGATGCCACTAGGTACACTGACTGTTTGCTAGTATAATGGCTTAGTTAAAAAGAGTTTGAGTGTGCAATGCAGGCAGACGTGCTGCAAATATCTTTCCACTAGTGTGACTACACAAAAGTCCAATAGCCACGTTTAGGATGCCACTAGGTACACTGACTGTTTGCTAGTATAATGGCTTAGTTAAAAAGAGTTTGAGTGTGCAATGCAGGCAGACGTGCTGCAAATATCTTTCCACTAGTGTGACTACACAAAAGTCCAATAGCCACGTTTAGGATGCCACTAGGTACACTGACTGTTTGCTAGTATAATGGCTTAGTTAAAAAGAGTTTGAGTGTGCAATGCAGGCAGACGTGCTGCAAATATCTTTCCACTAGTGTGACTAGACAAAAGTCCAATAGCCACGTTTAGGATGCCACTAGGTACACTGACTGTTTGCTAGTATAATGGCTTAGTTAAAAAGAGTTTGAGTGTGCAATGCAGGCAGACGTGCTGCAAATATCTTTGCACTAGTGTGACTGGACAAAAGTACAATAGCCACGTTTAGGATGCCACTAGGTACACTGACTGTTTGCTAGTATAATGGCTTAGTTAAAAAGAGTTTGAGTGTGCAATGCAGGCAGACGTGCTGCAAATATCTTTACACTAGTGTGACTAGACAAAAGTACAATAGCCAAGTTTAGGATGCCACTAGGTACACTGACTGTTTGCTAGTATAATGGCTTAGTTAAAAAGAGTTTGAGTGTGCAATGCAGGCAGACGTGCTGCAAATATCTTTGCACTAGTGTGACTAGACAAAAGTCCAATAGCCACGTTTAGGATGCCACTAGGTACACTGACTGTTTGCTAGTATAATGGCTTAGTTAAAAAGAGTTTGAGTGTGCAATGCAGGCAGACGTGCTGCAAATATCTTTCCACTAGTGTGACTACACAAAAGTCCAATAGCCACGTTTAGGATGCCACTAGGTACACTGACTGTTTGCTAGTATAATGGCTTAGTTAAAAAGAGTTTGAGTGTGCAATGCAGGCAGACGTGCTGCAAATATCTTTCCACTAGTGTGACTACACAAAAGTCCAATAGCCACGTTTAGGATGCCACTAGGTACACTGACTGTTTGCTAGTATAATGGCTTAGTTAAAAAGAGTTTGAGTGTGCAATGCAGGCAGACGTGCTGCAAATATCTTTCCACTAGTGTGACTACACAAAAGTCCAATAGCCACGTTTAGGATGCCACTAGGTACACTGACTGTTTGCTAGTATAATGGCTTAGTTAAAAAGAGTTTGAGTGTGCAATGCAGGCAGACGTGCTGCAAATATCTTTCCACTAGTGTGACTAGACAAAAGTCCAATAGCCACGTTTAGGATGCCACTAGGTACACTGACTGTTTGCTAGTATAATGGCTTAGTTAAAAAGAGTTTGAGTGTGCAATGCAGGCAGACGTGCTGCAAATATCTTTGCACTAGTGTGACTGGACAAAAGTACAATAGCCACGTTTAGGATGCCACTAGGTACACTGACTGTTTGCTAGTATAATGGCTTAGTTAAAAAGAGTTTGAGTGTGCAATGCAGGCAGACGTGCTGCAAATATCTTTACACTAGTGTGACTAGACAAAAGTACAATAGCCAAGTTTAGGATGCCACTAGGTACACTGACTGTTTGCTAGTATAATGGCTTAGTTAAAAAGAGTTTAAGTGTGCAATGCAGGCAGACGTGCTGCAAATATCTTTCCACTAGTGTGACTAGACAAAAGTCCAATAGCCATGTTTAGGATGCCACTAGGTACACTGACTGTTTGCTAGTATAATGGCTTAGTTAAAAAGAGTTTGAGTGTGCAATGCAAGCAGACGTGCTGCAAATATCTTTCCACTAGTGTGACTACACAAAAGTCCAATAGCCACGTTTAGGATGCCACTAGGTACACTGACTGTTTGCTAGTATAATGGCTTAGTTAAAAAGAGTTGGAGTGTGCAATGCAGGCAGACATGCTGCAAATATCTTTCCACTAGTGTGACTACACAAAAGTCCAATAGCCACGTTTAGGATGCCACTAGGTACACTGACTGTTTGCTAGTATAATGGCTTAGTTAAAAAGAGTTTGAGTGTGCAATGCAGGCAGACGTGCTGCAAATATCTTTGCACTAGTGTGACTACACAAAAGTACAATAGCCACGTTTAGGATGCCACTAGGTACACTGACTGTTTGCTAGTATAATGGCTTAGTTAAAAAGAGTTTGAGTGTGCAATGCAGGAAGACGTGCTGCAAATATCTTTGCACTAGTGTGACTAGACAAAAGTACAATAGCCACGTTTAGGATGCCACTAGGTACACTGACTGTTTGCTAGTATAATGGCTTAGTTAAAAAGAGTTTGAGTGTGCAATGCAGGCAGACGTGCTGCAAATATCTTTCCACTAGTGTGACTAGACAAAAGTCCAATAGCCACGTTTAGGATGACACTAGGTACACTGACTGTTTGCTAGTATAATGGCTTAGTTAAAAAGAGTTTGAGTGTGCAATGCAGGCAGACGTGCTGCAAATATCTTTCCACTAGTGTGACTACACAAAAGTCCAATAGCCACGTTTAGGATGCCACTAGGTACACTGACTGTTTGCTAGTATAATGGCTAAGTTAAAAAGAGTTTGAGTGTGCAATGCAGGCAGACGTGCTGCAAATATCTTTCCACTAGTGTGACTACACAAAAGTCCAATAGCCACGTTTAGGATGCCACTAGGTACACTGACTGTTTGCTAGTATAATGGCTTAGTTAAAAAGAGTTTGAATGTGCAATGCAGGCAGACGTGCTGCAAATATCTTTGCACTAGTGTGACTATACAAAAGTACAATAGCCACGTTTAGGATGCCACTAGGTACACTGACTGTTTGCTAGTATAATGGCTTAGTTAAAAAAAGTTTGAGTGTGCAATGCAGGCAGACGTGCTGCAAATATCTTTGCACTAGTGTGACTAGACAAAAGTACAATAGCCACGTTTAGGATGCCACTAGGTACACTGACTGTTTGCTAGTATAATGGCTTAGTTAAAAAGAGTTTGAGTGTGCAATGCAGGCAGACGTGCTGCAAATATCTTTGTACTAGTGTGACTAGACAAAAGTACAATAGCCACGTTTAGGATGCCACTAGGTACACTGAATGTTTGCTAGTATAATGGCTTAGTTAAAAAGAGTTTAAGTGTGCAATGCAGGCAGACGTGCTGCAAATATCTTTCCACTAGTGTGACTAGACAAAAGTCCAATAGCCACGTTTAGGATACCACTAGGTACACTGACTGTTTGCTAGTATAATGGCTTAGTTAAAAAGAGTTTGAGTGTGCAATGCAGGCAGACGTGCTGCAAATATCTTTCCACTAGTGTGACTACACAAAAGTCCAATAGCCACGTTTAGGATGCCACTAGGTACACTGACTGTTTGCTAGTATAATGGCTTAGTTAAAAAGAGTTTGAGTGTGCAATGCAGGCAGACGTGCTGCAAATATCTTTGCACTAGTGTGACTAGACAAAAGTACAATAGCCACGTTTAGGATGCCACTAGGTACACTGACTGTTTGCTAGTATAATGGCTTAGTTAAAAAGAGTTTGAGTGTGCAATGCAGGCAGACGTGCTGCAAATATCTTTGCACTAGTGTGACTAGACAAAAGTACAATAGCCACGTTTAGGATGCCACTAGGTACACTGACTGTTTGCTAGTATAATGGCTTAGTTAAAAAGAGTTTGAGTGTGCAATGCAGGCAGACGTGCTGCAAATATCTTTCCACTAGTGTGACTAGACAAAAGTACAATAGCCACGTTTAGGATGCCACTAGGTACACTGACTGTTTGCTAGTATGATGGCTTAGTTAAAAAGAGTTTGAGTGTGCAATGCAGGCAGACGTGCTGCAAATATCTTTGCACTAGTGTGACTAGACAAAAGTACAATAGCCACGTTTAGGATGCCACTAGGTACACTGACTGTTTGCTAGTATAATGGCTTAGTTAAAAAGAGTTTGAGTGTGCAATGCAGGCAGACGTGCTGCAAATATCTTTCCACTAGTGTGACTACACAAAAGTCCAATAGCCACGTTTAGGATGCCACTAGGTACACTGACTGTTTGCTAGTATAATGGCTTAGTTAAAAAGAGTTTGAGTGTGCAATGCAGGCAGACGTGCTGCAAATATCTTTGCACTAGTGTGACTAGACAAAAGTACAATAGCCACGTTTAGGATGCCACTAGGTACACTGACTGTTTGCTAGTATAATGGCTTAGTTAAAAAGAGTTTGAGTGTGCAATGCAGGCAGACGTGCTGCAAATATCTTTGCACTAGTGTGACTAGACAAAAGTACAATAGCCACGTTTAGGATGCCACTAGGTACACTGACTGTTTGCTAGTATAATGGCTTAGTTAAAAAGAGTTTGAGTGTGCAATGCAGGCAGACGTGCTGCAAATATCTTTCCACTAGTGTGACTACACAAAAGTCCAATAGCCACGTTTAGGATGCCACTAGGTACACTGACTGTTTGCTAGTATAATGGCTTAATTAAAAAGAGTTTGAGTGTGCAATGCAGGCAGACGTGCTGCAAATATCTTTCCACTAGTGTGACTAGACAAAAGTCCAATAGCCACGTTTAGGATGCCACTAGGTACACTGACTGTTTGCTAGTATAATGGCTTAGTTAAAAAGAGTTTGAGTGTGCAATGCAGGCAGACGTGCTGCAAATATCTTTCCACTAGTGTGACAACACAAAAGTCCAATAGCCACGTTTAGGATGCCACTACGTACACTGACTGTTTGCTAGTATAATGGCTTAGTTAAAAAGAGTTTGAGTGTGCAATGCAGGCAGACGTGCTGCAAATATCTTTGCACTAGTGTGACTAGGCAAAAGTACAATAGCCACGTTTAGGATGCCACTAGGTACACTGACTGTTTGCTAGTATAATGGCTTAGTTAAAAAGAGTTTGAGTGTGCAATGCAGGCAGACGTGCTGCAAATATCTTTGCACTAGTGTGACTAGACAAAAGTACAATAGCCACGTTTAGGATGCCACTAGGTACACTGACTGTTTGCTAGTATAATGGCTTAGTTAAAAAGAGTTTGAGTGTGCAATGCAGGCAGACGTGCTGCAAATATCTTTCCACTAGTGTGACTAGACAAAAGTCCAATAGCCACGTTTAGGATGCCACTAGGTACACTGACTGTTTGCTAGTATAATGGCTTAGTTAAAAAGAGTTTGAGTGTGCAATGCAGGCAGACGTGCTGCAAATATCTTTGCACTAGTGTGACTAGACAAAAGTACAATAGCCACGTTTAGGATGCCACTAGGTACACTGACTGTTTGCTAGTATAATGGCTTAGTTAAAAAGAGTTTGAGTGTGCAATGCAGGCAGACGTGCTGCAAATATCTTTCCACTAGTGTGACTACACAAAAGTCCAATAGCCACGTTTAGGATGCCACTAGGTACACTGACTGTTTGCTAGTATAATGGCTTAATTAAAAAGAGTTTGAGTGTGCAATGCAGGCAGACGTGCTGCAAATATCTTTCCACTAGTGTGACTACACAAAAGTCCAATAGCCACGTTTAGGATGCCACTAGGTACACTGACTGTTTGCTAGTATAATGGCTTAGTTAAAAAGAGTTTGAGTGTGCAATGCAGGCAGACGTGCTGCAAATATCTTTCCACTAGTGTGACTAGACAAAAGTCGAATAGCCACGTTTAGGATGCCACTAGGTACACTGACTGTTTGCTAGTATAATGGCTTAGTTAAAAAGAGTTTGAGTGTGCAATGCAGGCAGACGTGCTGCAAATATCTTTGCACTAGTGTGACTAGACAAAAGTCCAATAGCCACGTTTAGGATGCCACTAGGTACACTGACTGTTTGCTAGTATAATGGCTTAGTTAAAAAGAGTTTGAGTGTGCAATGCAGGCAGACGTGCTGCAAATATCTTTACACTAGTGTGACTAGACAAAAGTACAATAGCCAAGTTTAGGATGCCACTAGGTACACTGACTGTTTGCTAGTATAATGGCTTAGTTAAAAAGAGTTTAAGTGTGCAATGCAGGCAGACGTGCTGCAAATATCTTTCCACTAGTGTGACTAGACAAAAGTCCAATAGCCATGTTTAGGATGCCACTAGGTACACTGACTGTTTGCTAGTATAATGGCTTAGTTAAAAAGAGTTTTTAGTGTGCAATGCAGGCAGACATGCTGCAAATATCTTTCCACTAGTGTGACTACACAAAAGTCCAATAGCCACGTTTAGGATGCCACTAGGTACACTGACTGTTTGCTAGTATAATGGCTTAGTTAAAAAGAGTTTGAGTGTGCAATGCAGGCAGACGTGCTGCAAATATCTTTCCACTAGTGTGACTACACAAAAGTCCAATAGCCACGTTTAGGATGCCACTAGGTACACTGACTGTTTGCTAGTATAATGGCTTAGTTAAAGATTTGGAGTGTGCAATGCAGGCAGACATGCTGCAAATATCTTTCCACTAGTGGGACTATAGCAAAGTCCAATAGCCACGTTTAGGATGCTACTAGATACACTGAGTGTTTGCTAGTATAATGGATTAGTTATAATGAGTTGGAGTGTGCAATGCAGGTAGAGGTGCTGCAAATGTCTTTGCACTAGTGTGACTAGACAAAAGTCCAATAGCCACGTTTAGGATGCCACTAGGTACACTGAGTGTTTGCTAGTATAATGGATTAGTTATAATGAGTTGGAGTGTGCAATGCAGGTAGAGGTGCTGCAAATGTCTTTGCACTAGTGTGACTAGACAAAAGTCCAATAGCCACGTTTAGGATGCCACTAGGTACACTGAGTGTTTGCTAGTATAATGGCTTAGTTATAAGGAGTTGGAGTGTGCAATGCAGGCAGAGGTGCTGCAAATGTCTTTGCACTAGTGTGACTAGACAAAAGTACAATAGCCACGTTTAGGTTGCCACTAGGTACACTGACTGTTTGCTAGTATAATGGCTTAGTTATAATGATTTGGAGTGTGCAATGCAGGTAGAGGTGCTGCAAATGTCTTTGCACTAGTGGTACTATAGCAAAGTCCAATAGCCACGTTTAGGATGCCACTAGGTACACTGAGTGTTTGCTAGTATAATGGCTTAGTTATAATGATTTGTAGTGTGCAGAGGACAGGAGGGTACAGTGCCAGGATTGTGGGGCTCTGGGTAGAGTAATGGAAGCCTGCCTTTCTATTCCCTCCTAATGGGTAAATGCAGCAACGAAATCCCTGACCTACTCTGTTTTCAGGACCTGTCACCTATGGCTCTGACCCTGCCCGTACGAGCCCTTAAAAGGACTTATAGAAAGTGCTCTCCCTAAGCTGTCCAGCGCTGTGTATACAGCAGTATCGGCGATAGGACTCAGGACGGAGCTGCGCCAGTGATGTCTGACACCAAGGACGCAGAAGAGATAATGGCATGCTGGAGGAAAATGTCCGGTTTTATAATGCAGGGACATGTGACATGGACATCCTATCACACATGCCGTTGCTTCTCTGGCTAAAAGTCCACTTAGCTGTGTGTGTGTCTGGGATTGGCTGACATGCTGGCCCTCCCCACTACACGCGCGCGCTTTGGGAAGGAAGACAAGGAAAAAAAAAAAAAATGGCGATCGCCATTATACAAACAGCAGTGATCTGAAGGCGCTGTTCACGCACACTATACACTGAAATTTCATAATAGTGTGAGTCACAGAGTGACTTACACTATTACAGCGGAAAGCCAGCTAGGAAT